>NC_132783.1:46809490-47445490 GCF_048418805.1 Vulpes vulpes | reverse complement strand
CTTCCCAATAAAACTTAATGCAACTATATTTTATTGATGCATATGCAAAAGTATACAAAATATTTTTTAGAGTTTCAAATTGCTTTAAGCTCATTTACATGTTCATTTTGTTTTCCTTTCCTTTAAATAAATGAGTATCCTGGGAAACGAACTAGGGGTGGTAGAAAGGGAGGTGGGTGGAGGGTGGGGGTGACTGGGTGACGGGCACTGAGGGGGGCACTTGATGGGATGAGCACTGGGTGTTATTCTATATGTTGGCAAATTGAACACCAATAAAAATAAATTTATAATATATATATATATATCTTTTATTTTTCATTTTTTTAAACATTTTATTTGGGCAGCCCGGGTGGCTCAGAGGTTTAGCGCCGCCATCAGCCCAGGGCCTCGATCCCCTGGGGTCCGGGGGATCGAGTCCCACGTCAGGCTCCCTGCATGGAGCCTTCTTCTCCCTCTACCTGTGTTTCTGCCTCTCTCTCTCTGTCTCCCTCTGTGTGTCTCATAAATAAATAAATAAAATCTTTAAAAAGAATTTATTTATTTATTCATGAGAGACACAGAGAGAAAGGTAGAGACATAGGCAGAGGGAGAAGCAGGCTCCCTGTGGGAAGCCTGAGACGGGACTCCATACCAAGACCTTGGGATCATGCCCTGGGCTGAAGCCAGGTGCTCAACTACTGAGCCACCCAGGTGTCCCAAAAGAGTCTCTTAGATTTTGTTACAAAGAACTGCAATACTAAAAGAATTCAAAGGTCCTGTAAATATAGTAGAAAACACTCTAATATTTCAGGGAGACATCTATATACTGTTATTTAGAGCAATATGGAGAAGATACATAGACCCAAAGAAGGGCCAGAAAAGGGAAATTTAAATAATTCAGGTCACGTTTTTAGAAGAGCTTAAATGAAGAAAATTCTCCACTAGGGAAGAACAAAACTACTTAGGTGAAATTCTACAAAATTATATAACTAGCACTTAGATTAGCAAGCTAAATCCCAAGATTTAATTCTAGGTCTACCACCTATTGGATGATGAGATGTGGGGCCAGTTCTCTGAAAGATTAATTATTCTCAATCTCTATAATGTTCTGGCTCAGTCTTTTCACTCCATCTAGGTAAATGTAAGCAACACTTTTCCTTCTCTCATTTATTGGGCATGTATTTCCCATTCATTGCTATCGAAACAAATCACTCTAATCTCCAAAACTTCCCCATGATCTTTTTGGAACAGACTTACTTGACTCCACTTACCCTAAAAGTCTCTTTACTATCAAATGCCACTTTATAACTGTAATGTATTCTTCATAAAGATAGAGACCTCATCAACTGTGAACAGTAATATCTGAAATCAACAGCTCTGCAGACAGGCGGAATAAGACAGAACAGTGGAGACTTCCACAAGCCTCCCTTTCTTTGTCACTCATCTCCTCCCTCCATGTCTGAAGTTTACCTATTTTCAACAAAGTAAGGGAAGTACAAATAAATTAAATGCAACATACTTATGGGCATCTGTTTGAATGCTTAGTATCATTTCAGGTACTATGGTAGATCAAAAAAATGTTCTTTTGGTTTCTCCTCTTATGTAATATATTCATTACTTGATATTTGACCCAACGTAAGAATCAGAAAGTTAAAACTGAAATTACCTCATACTCACTTCTACTGCACATTCTCTTTTTCACACACACACACACACACACACACACACACACACAGAGGGTCAATTGTTAACATAATAGTTTTCACGAGAATATGAAATATAATGGTGTTTGGCACACAAATGTTTATGAATAGTTTAATGTAAAGTAACTCTTTTTATTGTGTCTTCTAAAGTTGTCATTAAGCTAATTATGCTTTATGGAAAAGTCCCGATTATATCCCCTATAATGGATTTTATGGTTTCTTCTACTGAAATCCTTCTCTGCTTTATTATGTAGGATTTGGCTGCCTTTTCCTTTACTTCCAAGACAGGAAATCAAGTTGATAATGTCGTATGGATCATAACAAGTTCATCTATTTGTACCAGTGGAAGATCTGTGGTAACAGCAAGGGCCAACTGAGCACAACATGTCAGATGTGCTGACTGGTCCCAAGACAGCAGGCAACATGCAACAAAAAAGAGAAGTTCAAGACCTCACTGACGACGACAAGCTGCAGCAACAGCTTCCCAGCTGAGTGACATGAAGCCCATAATGGAAACAGTACTCGTTGAGGTAGCACACATGAAAGATTAATTTCCTGGATTGTCTGCATTTGCATAGTAATAATAAGTTCATCTTCTTGGCTTGTTCTGGCCTCAATTAGCAATTCTATTGTCATACCTGAGATTTGGGGAAGGAAGGAAAAGAGAAGGCAGTAGAAAATGTCCCTCTGGAAACAGCAATGCTAATGGAGCTTATCACTACCATCATTAATTTAATCAAAACCTTGAGGCAGAGGGCTAGAGCAATCTGTTAAGAAAACATTTTCTAAAATGAGAGTGCTTCCCATTTCAATTAGGGTGTTGATTTTTTTTTCTCTCTTTGAGACAGGTTTTTTTCTCTATCTTTTTTCCCCCAACCCCACCCCCATTCCTGCCACTGATTAGATGTGCACTGGAGCTGTATTTTTACTAAGAAATGTCTTCTTGGGAATCAACAATTTTGCAACAACATCCTTCTCCCCTAACCTTCTTAACCGGTTCCTTTTGTTTTAATGACATCTCAATTAGTTCAGACCCACTGTGCCAGAGATAAAGTTCTTGTATCTCATTGAGAGAATACTCTAGAGAAAATTGAGTTTGCTTTAACCGTGTGCATGTTAATACGCTATTCTCTTTAATTAGTTTTACAGATAATGGCTGCGGGTGGATAAACTGCTGTACTTCTATGTGTGTTTAACACATATGTGTGGTTAGGTGTGTTTTCTTTCTCAGATACAAAACCACTACCAACAAAAAGCCTAGGAGGGAGTCACTGAGATTAAGATTCTTGAAAATGAAATCCCAAACATGATCACAGGCATTGTGCTTATACATAATACAGAAATATCAATTTACAATTGCAGAATTCTAAATTTTCCAACCTCAGGAACATTATTATTAAATAGACATAAAGTGGTGGTGGTCTCACCTCAGTGGATCTTCCCTATTACCCTCCAAGGAGTAGCATTTACAAATGCAGACAAGTCCTACTGGAATGATCAAGCTTTCCATATGAAAGAATTATATGTTCTGCTAAAGAGAATTTCCTGAGCTGAAAGTCATGCAAATATCTCAATAGAAATATCTCTCTGGGAATTGGAGGAAATAAAACTGCATTTTGGACTTCTGTGACGCTAAAGACAGACTACATGAATACCCCCTCTACCTGTGTGCACTGGCAGCTTATCCAAGTGGTTGTTTTTATAAGGCAGGAGGTACCAAGATGACTGCTATTGGTTTACCTTTCCCAATATAGTAATACTTTAAAATTTTAAACAGCTATAAGTAACATGGAATTATGAGGTCATGAAATTGCATGTAAGGGATTCCATCTATGAACCACTACAAGGTTTGAAAAAGCTTACACAAAATATACTCACAAGACATAAAAGACTGTTTTATATTGTTCTTTTCCATTCAAACAAATACATTTGAGTTTTCTTCTGTCTTAATTTTCAACATGCAATATGTTTGGAAATTGGGGAAGGTAAATGACAAACAAAAGATATTTTACAAAGCAGATATGTTTCAAAAATGTTTTAGGGACACATGCCCTTTAAAATGGAGAGTAGACATCCAAAAGTATAAGTAATCTCCAACTTTTTTCTTTAAAACGTGAAAACTCCTACCCTTGGTCAGGGTCAGGAGTCCAGACAGCTACTGTGCACCTTCAGGAAACCAGAGAAAGTCCCAGGAGGCAGGGAAGGATGGACACCTGTCCCAACTATGCATGCTTTGAATGGTGTAAACTGTTAATGCATGTTCAGAGCAGAATGTCAATAGTAACTTAATGTACGGAAAGCTTGTAAAGACTTTCATCATGTAAAGAATGTACGTAAATTAAAGTTTTACATAGTGAAAACTCTGTGTCCATTCCTGAATGCCTGAGAAAGGTGTAATGTATACATGTGAGCTTATTGGTATGATTAAGAGCTAGGCTCTAGTAATTTTAAAGCAAGCATTCCCTCACACCTCTATAGTCTTCTAAAGTTGAAGACATCCATGACAGTGAAGCAAGCATTTCTATATAGTCATTGTAGAATGAACAGACTTATATTCATAGTCTAAGCTAGAAGGTCTTAACACAGTTAACTAACTGTACAACAAAATTAATCAGTTTCCACCATCATTAAATATTAAGTAAAAAGGCCAGCATTAATTCACATGTAAAAAACCATCATCCCTTACATAAAAGAAAAGTTATAAGGGCTTTCTTTTTTGCTCTCTCTGATTCATGAATTTTTTTTAAAGATTTTATTTATTTATTTGAGAGAGCACCAGGGGAAAGACGGAGAGGGAGATGTAGGCTCTCCACTGAACAGGAAGCCTTGACTCAGGGCTCAATTCCAAGGACCCTTGGGATCATGACCTGAGTCAATGGCAGACATTTAACCCATTGAGCCACCCAGGTACCCCATGATTCATGAAATTCTTAATAAATCACATTGGGGGATGAAAAACCTGGTGAGTGACTTCTGCAGATACTAAGATATGATTAAAATAAAGAAGTAAATAAAGGAAAATAACCCTTACCATACCTCTCCCCCACTCACCCCATGCATATACGCCTATCCATAGAAGCCAAAGTTAAAATACCCGAATTTGGGTAGCCTGGTGGCTCAGTGGTTTAGCACCATCATCAGCCCAGGGTGTGATCCTGGAGACCCCAGATCGAGTCCCACATCAGGCTCCCTGCATGAAGCCTGCTTCTCCCTCTCCCTCCCTCTCTCTCTCTCTCTCTCTGTCTCTCATAAATAATTAAACTAAAAAATAAAATAAAATAAAATAAAATAAAATACCCAAATTATCATATATAGCTACTTTTTTTAATATGTGAAGAACAGGTAATACTGATTTTCTACATACGTCAGGATTTCTGGTGACTGCTTTATACTATGTAAAAGTGCTCAGTCCTCCCAGCAAGCTCTTCAGTATAATCCTTTTACTTTTACATGTCAGGACACTGAGGCAAAGAGAATTACAGAAACCAGAAGTGGTTGGACTGGGATCCAAAGAAACATACTTTCAACCAGGAACTATTAAATCTCTATTGAAAAGTAGAAGAACGGGAGTAGGGTTCAGAAAATTTTAATGAGCATTCTTGTCCATTATAATAACTTGCTGAATCCCATTTTTTCGCTTTTTTCCTTTTTTTTTTTTTTTTTTTTTTACTTAAAAAAATGTCTACAAAACCTGAGGTCTTAGATTTCTATGTCACTTTTCATTTCCAAACTACATAACCTTCAAACTGTAACCCTTCCCCACCCCCACTGGAAGTTTAGTGTTGAAAGTGCATTTGAGATCTCCAAATCCAGGCTCCCTCCTCCCATTAAAGAAATCAATTTTACGGTATCTCTGATTTACAGTGATTTTTCTACTTAAAGTCTTCCATTGAAGGGCATGGCTCATAGGTTATGAGATATTCTTAGATGTTTAACTGTAAGAAATATCTTCATTTCATCAACTTTACCTACCCATATGGTCTAAATATTAACCCACTTCTTTTCTTTTTTGTATTCTTTGCCTTTTATGTAACTTTCTACAGACATAAAGAAAATAGGATTAATTTATAAAGCTTGGAAAAATATAAGAATACCACAAAAAACTTAAAAACCTAAAATTCATTCACCTGAAAAATCCACTGAAAAGGATTTCTTATAGTTATTTTAATATATATTTCAACCATAAAAATTAAACTATGATCTATTGATCTGTTTTTTTGTTTGTTTGTTTGTTTTTGTTGTTGTTGTTGCTGTTGTTGTTGTTTTAGGTAGGCTCTAGGCCCAGCATGGGGCTCAAACTCATGACCCCAAGACCAAGAATCACATGCTCTATCTACTGAGTTGGCCTGGCACCCCAATCTAGTGATCTTTTACTCAAAAATAATAATATAATGTGAATATTTATCCATGTCATTAACTATTCTTGGTAGAATATAATTTTTAAAGTGTCTTCAGTTTCTTTATATTTTTAATTTTTTATTATAACTTTTAAGAAGTTTTGAATAATTTATATATTCCTTCTCATAACTATCAACATTTCTTCTATGGTTTCTTCATTTGGTATCATCCATTTCAACATCAAAAGAAGTTAAATATTTGCTTCTTTTTTGTGTAAATTTTATGTTTTTTTTATATTTCTATTATCTCTTTAATCCATCTGTCCTTTATTCTCACATATATTTTTATGGTTTAAGGAACTATCAATTTTCTGGAGCCTCACAAACGATATTCTTCTACATAAGAAGAATGTGATCATGCCTATCATTCTCTTCCAACCTAATCACAAGTCTTTTCTATGTTAAATATGATCAACTTCTCTTTTCAAGGGTTTGAGAAGTGGTCTCCTCTGTATATTCTCAAATTGGCAATTTTGTTTGGAAATGTGATGTTCACAACTGGGCATAATTTTATTTTGTTTTTATTTTTTAACGTGCAATTACTGTCCATGCATCTTAGGGCAGGAAATTATAACTCCATAAATGCAGCTAAGATTAAATGAGGTTGTTGGCTACCACATCATAACCTTGGCATGTATTCAACTGGTACTTAACAAAAATCTCCCAGATCTTTTTCACATGAACCACTGCTGTCAAGCCCTATTTTCTGAAAATGCTGGCCATTAATCTACAAGGCTTTCATCTACATAGCAGTATATATGCATTTGATATACATTGTGCTTTCAAATGGTGATTGTGCTTCTGAATTAAATGCAATTACCCAGAAACAGAAGGGGGACTCAATGACTGCCTTTGATAAGAAGTGATAATGTGGAGTGTAGGATGCTGGGGTCCCTATCCAGCCATCCTTCCTCCTCAACACACTGACTTGCTGCTGTGTAGGGAACCCGGTGGCCATATACTGAGCAATGCTTCCATTTAAAACACATACCTATGGTATGATAATAGGGATTTCAAGGAATCCCTTTAAGGATACCAAGAAACAAATTTAAAACTCCCCAGAATAAAAGAGGAGTTTCAGGCACCAAAAGAACTGAGCAGACCATTTTTTTTTTTTGCAAAGCCCTTTGTGATCTTCTTAAGCCTATCTATTCAGAGTAAAGGTCAAGTGGGCAAACCCAGCAATTCTATTTTCCCACAAAGCTGCTACAGTTTTCTGTCCCCTGACAGCTCCATCACTAGGAGTCTATTATCTTCCATTCTGTTTCCAGCACCACCCAGATCCTTAACTGGAAACCCACTAAACAGCTCCTTTCTTTCAGGGGTTGACTTTCAGCTTCTTGTAATGGTTCATGTTATACATCTAAAAGCTTTCTTCCTTTGCTCTGTTTGTTTAAGGAGGGCAATCTGAGAAAGCAGAGCCCACCCTAAGCAAGCCTTTCACTGCTGTGTAGACCAAATGCAAGCAAATTTGCTAATGAAGGCCTCTTCTAGTTCATTAGGGGGCACTTGAAAAGTAGCATTTTTTTTTTTTATTTTTTTTTGAAAAGTAGCATTTAGATGTCTGAAACAATCCGTAAAGATTGTCTTCAGAATTTGATCTCTACTGGAAGGAGCACTTTGCATTTTCCTTTATATAACAGTTAGTGATTGTTTAAAAACCAAACAAACAAAACCTAACTGGAGTTTACGGTCTTCTCATACAGACTCCAGGTCCTGTCTGCATTCTACAGAGTATTCAAGGGAGTAAAAGACTTTTCTTACCCCAGTACATGTTTAGAGTGGTAGCTGTTTTCTTGTTCAAGTTTTAATTCAGATCAAAAAATGAAACACGAGGAAATAAAATCTAGCTGTGTTGACAGCTACTTGGCAGATAAAAAAATATCAAATCCTCCCATTTTCGAAGTTAAATGGAGACAAAGGAAAGGGGAACAAAATGCTTCCTGGCAGGCTCTAAGCTTTCCATTTAAAGGTGTCTGTACACTGATGTGATCAGAGCAGGGCCAAAGAAGTCACATTCCCAGCAGAGAAGTCAACACGTCTAGTTAAAGCTCAAGTTAGTTTACTTACATTTCATTGCATGTTTTCTTGTCATTTCTTGATTGGCAATTCTCAACACATAAGCACACATTTAAACACACACATATCCTTAACCAGAAAGAGAAAATAAGTAGGAGTAACTTAATAAAAAAAATGGCCAAAAGACAGGAATATAAGATTTCTTTAGTCTGAAGATCAATGTGTACCATAACATTAATTTATGGAGCAGGATTGTGATATTTACTTATTTATATACATGTCATAATAAATTATACTAAAAAGGAATGATTTAAAAAATACTTGGCTTAGGGCACCTTGGTGGTATGGTCAGTTAAGCATCTGACTTTGGTTTTGGCTCAGGTCATGAGCTCAGGGTAGTGAGATCCTTGCTGAGTACAAAGTTTGCTTGTCTCTCTCCCTCTGCTCCCCCCAACCCCAGCTATCTCTCTCTCTTCCATCTCAAGCAAATAAACAAATAAATAAAAGCTTTAAAAAAATGCTTGGTTTGCCTTCAGTTACCAAGTAGACAAGAAATACACCTAAAACTACAAACTACAGGACCCAAATAGCAGAAGTTTAGCCCAGTTTTTTCCTTCTATCTTTGTTACGTGGCATTCTTTTACCACAACATGACTGTTCTCTTCCTACTATTTGTGAGCCAAAGTCAATGACGAGAACAGTTTGAATTATTAGTAGCAGATATCATCAAATAAAATATATTCAAAAAGCCATTCCTTGTGCAAGTTACATTATGACCTGTTATTTCTGTAGTTTCCACCCTTTCAGGGGTAATGGCAATTGCATCAAAAGCAGGTCTTAGGATGACAATTGATACAAAGTTACATGGAGCCCAAGAACATGAAAGAGCACAGGAGTGGTGCTAAGGGCAAAGAGCTTACAGGAGTCTTTCTCGTGCCTTACAGGATGTTGCCCTAAATCCTTAACCTGACTACAAAGTCTCTGTACTCTGATCTCAACTGCCTTCTCCAACCTCATCTTTATAGCATGTCTCCTCAACCACCTACATGACATTCTTATCCAGATAGATCTATCTGTGGACCTCAGAAAGCATCATTTTCCCTCTAGTCCCCAAATGTTTGAATTGAATTTACTTTTACCTAAAATGTCCTCATCCTCCCATCACCATTTTTCCCAACTGCCTGACTTGGTAACTCCCACTCAACCTTTAGTACTCAGTTTTTTTTTTTTTTTAATTTATTTATGATAGTCACACAGGGAGAGAGAGAGAGAGGCAGAGACACAGGCAGAGGGAGAAGCAGGCTCCATGCACCGGAAGCCCGATGTGGGATTCGATCCCGGGTCTCCAGGATCGCGCCCTGGGCCAAAGGCAGGCGCCAAACCGCTGCGCCACCCAGGGATCCCAGTACTCAGTTTGAATCCCAGTGCTACCACTTGTCAATTTGGTTTCCTTTCCTGTGCAGTTTCATAGAATCTCTTGCTCAACTCCATTACACTCTGCAGTGGTGATAAAGAGCAGAGTATTTTAAAATATGTCCCAGGTTCACATGCATTAGGATCTCCTCTGAGAATTCTTAAAACACAAATTTCTGGGTCCCATCATGGTCCTACTGAATCAAAATCTCTGGTAATGGAGCTGAGAAATCTTTAAATGTGTTTCCCAGGCAACACCTATCCATATCTTAGCTTCAGAACCATAAGGGAAGGAAATTTATTATTTCAAAGACTGAAAGCAGAGATTGAGGGTCCTTTTGCTTTTTAAATAGTATCAAGAGATAAGTGCCTTGGTGGCTCAGATCATTAAACGTCCAACTCTTGATCTTGGTGCAGATCTTCATCTCATGATCACGTTTGACCCTGACGTTGGGTCCTATGTTGGGCTCCATGCTGGGCATGGAGTTTACTAAAAAAAAAAGAAAAAAAAAACAATATCAAGAGAATAGGGAGTAAAACATAATGATATTTTTAAAATGGAATATAGCCTTTGCATGGTGGTAGAACCATCTACATGCATGAAAGTCACAATTTCTTAGCTGATTTTTTTCCCTTTTCTAGTCTAGAAAAATGAAATCTTGCCCTATACATATTCCATTTCTTCCTACAAGGCATAGAATAATGACTTCTTTTAAAAAGACAGGAGCAAAAATGTGTGTGTGTGTGTGTGTGTGTGTATGTGTGTGTGTATTCAGAAAAGTACTTTTAAAAGAGGCATTTTAATTAACCCCAATTTAGTACACAATGATGAAACACAGTGAACTTAATACACTCCTGACCCATAGCTTTTTAGTGATAATGATGGTGATAAATGAGTCTGCACTCTCTAGTCTAGAAATACTTGCCACAGGCATGATTTCTCAGTAACTTGCTTCCCTCACTTCTCACTGCCCCATATCAAGTAATAATGATGTTAAACACAAGAACAGAAAACCAAAGGAACCAACTGAAAGAGATGTAAAAGGTAATGAATAAATGAGGTGGTGCAGCTCTGGAGACATTTTTTAAAACTCAAATTCCAATGAATACAGTTTGGAAATTGGAATGACCCTCAAGGTTGGTTCTTCAATGAGTATCCATGTTTCCTGAACAATTTTGGTGTTGTTTCTCAGGTTTTAATTAGCAGTGGTGCCACCCTAAGAGGATTCTCAGCAATTTCTCGTAGACTCCGGGCCATTTACTTTCATTATGAAAGTCTGCTTTCCTCGTTTCTGCGTTATCATTGATCTTAGCACAGTTCCTAATGCCAACAATCATCTAATTATTTTCTATGTAACATGGAGAATAAAAATAAGTTCCTCTGTAAAAATCCTATGATGTATTTTATTTTTTAATGTCTGCTGGCTTTTCAGAAAAAGGGAAATAACCATATAGTTTTTTGAATGCCAAACTATTTCTTTATGTGAGTCAAAAACATTGATTTTGGCACATTGCCTACACCAAGAAAATCAGTGCTTTGAAGGCAATGAGTGACTGACTACTTACACAGAGCTTGTTATAATCTCTCACCCCCTACCTTCCTGGAAAAGCAGAATTCACAGTGGTTGGTCAGAACCCTGTTTGGGGCTGGAATAGGCCAAGATCACTCAGAAGTTTCTAGAGCCAATTAAATACCCCTGATTTACTGATTTAATAAAGAAACTCTGTCTTCTGACCTCAGAGGGTCAATAAGAATAAACATCAATAAAAGAGAAATGTTTTCATTGAAAACATAGGGAGACCAAGCACAAGGTTTCTAATGTGATTCTGTGATGCTCTAATTTATCAGTGAAATGGGCATGGTGGGTTACAACTCATCAAGGAAGAGAGATCTCTGTCCCACAGCCTTCAGACTATGCTACTTAAATTTTTATTGTCCAGTTACAAGCCAAACTACTGAGTAGACTGAGACTCCTGGACACTTTTAGTTAATTTTCAAAGAAAGAACAGTTCTTTCTTTTATCTTATTTAAGTCAACCACGAACGTGAAAAAAAAAATTAAATAGCATCTTTTGCTGATAGCTGATCACACCAATAGACATGAGTGTGTTGATTGCCTTTCTGCTACATTGATAGGTGGACTGTGGAGGATTGAGGAGTTCTTGTCTCACAGATTTGTCTTTATACTAACTTCTGATGAAGTACCTTATCAGAAGAATTGATAGTCTAAGTGATGTAAAACCATGCAAATAATCTGCTATGTAGTTAAAGCTATGGGGATATACCTACTCGCATAAAAGCAGGTACCAATTCCATTAAAATAAAAATTCATAGAGGAATAATCAAATGGAAATATGCTAGAATAGTCCTGCCTTTTGGTTGTGTGATTTTGCATGATTATTATATCTTTCCTTAGTATCATTAACATTAGCATTTTCTTCTTTTTTCAAAGTTTTATTATGAATATTAATACAAACATATGACAAAGGTGAAGGAATTTTACAGTGAGCATCTATGGATCTACCACCTACATCTTATTAGTAACTTTACTTGTTTAATCACATTCCTATATATCTATCCATTCCTCCAACTGTCTACCAATTGATCAATCAATCAATCAATCAATCACTTTTTGGATGCATCTGAAAATAAATTATAGATCCGAGTACACTTTCCCCTAAATATTTAAGGATGACCATTAACCATTAACCAGAGTTACCTATTTAGTTTAGTTTGGTTTTCATTTAAATTCAATTTACCAACATATAGTATAATACTCAGTGCTCATCCCACATCACATTGTTTAGGGCTTTTTTCTAATGTGAGATTTACACAAATTAGAATTGATAAATATGAAGTTCAAATTCACTAAATTTTGACAAATGCACACTGAAATCTGAACCTTCTATCAAGCATGGTCTGGCTCCAGCCCGTTTCTCTAACTGCCTCTCCAGTGCCTCGTGCCTGGCTCACTCATCTCCAGATGAACCAGCCTTCTTTCTTGTTCTCACACAACTGAGCCTCTGTTGCCCTCACAGTCCAAGCACAGATTCATCCTTTTCTTCCTGCCCCTCCCCTATTTCAATTGTCACTTTTCAATATCATCTCCTTAAAAATGTCCGTACTGCTTGCTCTTGTGGATTAGGACTTCCCAGTCATGCTCCGTAATCATTCTTTTTTTTTTTAAGATTTTATTTATGTATTCATGAGAGACACACAGAGAGAGGCACAGACATAGGTAGAGGGAGAAGTAGGCTCCTTGTGGGAAGCCCGATGCAGGACTTGATTCTAGGGCCCTGGGATCATGACTTGAGACAAAGGCAGACTCTCAATCACTGAGCCACCCAGGTGCCCCTGCCCTGTAATCATTCTTACCAAATCATGAATCATACTTTATGTTTCCTTTAGGTAATGTGTGTGTACTTCACTAGATTCTGAGCTCCTGATGGCCAGGACTCTATATTTCTAATTCACTATGCCATCTAACACAGTGCAACTTAGCAGGGATACAGCAGGTAACTCCTGACTGACTGACTGAATGAATATTCTCTGTGTGCTTCTTTCTTAGGTACTACTCATTCATTCTATCTAACATGCCATATTATTTCTTAGCCCATTTGTATGTTTATCTTTTATCTCTTCTTGTAAACTGTAAGCTTTTGAGTTCTAATTCTTATTCACTCATTCATGTGTGTTACTAAGCACCAACTCTACCCGAGACATAATGAAACACTGGGGCATGTAATAGGAAATGAGACAGAGACATTTCTGTCCTCACCCCACAACAGGAAACAGAAAACCAAGAAATATCATGTAGCCTGAAAAGTGCTTTGGGAATACAAAAGAGACACCTAACTTGGATCAGAAGGGCAAGAGAGACTTACCACTGGAAGTAGGCTCCAAGTTAAGGCCTGGAGTAGATCTTAGTCTTAGCACATTTCCCTTTCACACTAAAATTCAAGACCATCTTCTCTCTTATGTGTGAACTCCCTACACTTTTATCAATGTGGACTGTGGAGCACTTTTTCCTACTTGGAGAAAGAGCTAGTAATAATAAGGTGTCAGAGTGACTCTCACTTGGTTTCTGGCAAGTAAAATCCAGGACAAGTTCAAAGCTATGACTATATTATCTTTCTCCCCAATGGTCTCCTTCTTGAATATCCCACAGTGACTATGAAGTTTCAGCTCAAAGGACTTATTATTTTTCTACTCTGTGCACTGGAGTCCAGCCCCAGAATATGAAAGCACATTTCAAGAGCCACAGAAGCACTGAATTTTGTCAAAGCCCATTCCTTTATAATATTTGTTAACTTTTCTCAGGGTCCAGGAACACATCACAGCAGATTTTTGTCCTGCAGAACAACACAACAGGAAATAGTATAGCTTGAATACATTTTTGCATGTCCCACATTTTCACGTACTCCTTTAAATTCATTCATTTATTAAATGAACACAGAATTGCATGTTTGTTTGTCCTGACTGGCTTGGTAAGCACAAATTCTAGAAATAGAAAACAAGAAAGCTGACAGAGGAGAGACTGTTAAATGCTACATGAATACTCAGCAGTCTTACAGATTCTGATATCCCTCTAGGTAAGATGTTATTTCTCAATGCAAAACAAATTCTAGTGAATGAATCAAGTTGGACAGAGGAGCTGAAGTTCACTTTTGTGTAACAGTAGATGGAAAGATCAAAATGCTGCATATGGATTGTACTACTGTGAATGACAAAATTGAACAGTCCCCTCTTTTTACCATGGTTCTCATCATCTTCAATTACAAAGTCAGTGTGCTCATTTTTCAAATGCACAGTGAGTTCCACTCTTGTTTTCAAAACGCGAATTCCCAACAGGGAATAATTTGAACATGACTTAAATTTCCTATTTGATTATACATTGTTTTGTATATGAGAAACAAATTTGTTTCTCAAATGATGAACACAGAAAACTGTACCTGACTGAACCACGCTACATAGGAATACACAAAATTCCGTGTGTGTGTGTGTGTCCATGCATGTGCATGGACACACACACACACACACACACACACTCCTCACACATCTATCAGCTATTTCGGTTTACCATATGTGTTTCGATCCACATCTGGTGGTCCAGCTTCCTATCTGATTTCAGGTAACTCTCCTTCCACCTCCTCACAACAACTTTCAAGTGCTACTACTTTGTAAATAAACGTCAGGTCTCTTCCACAGTAAAATACATATTTATTGCAGCATTTACGTATTTCTTAACCATTTAATGTTTAAAACTATGCTATTATTTTTATTAGGTTTCCATTTTTTTCTGTGTGCATGCCTAATTCAAATGTTGAGACCCAACCCCATTTTCCCATAAATACTTGTGATTTTTATTTCATGATTTTGCATAGTGGGATGAGTTTTAGGATCAGATATGTTGTGCTGTAGCAGAAACTATTGTACAGTTACCCATTTCTAAGGGTAATTTTGATGAATTACCTCTCCATAATTTAAAAGGGCCCTATGACATTAAGTGCAAATTTAACTTAAAATAATTTTTATTCTAATAATTTCCTGTGATTAACAATTTACGGAGTTGATAATAACTAGGGATATAAGAAATTATAATTTGTTTGATGACAAAATTTCCAAAGAGTAAACTAATTCGAGCAATCATTAACTACCAGATTAAAAATAATAACCCAAAATCTGTTTCTCCGAAGTGGAGAAAATGTCCCTCTATTACATAATAGTATCTTCAAAAAGTCCATGGATTATTTTCTTGGAGATAGACTATTCAACTTTTTTGAAGCTAGGAAAGATTCCTCTCTATAAGAGAGTGAGAAGAAAACCACAATCATGAAATTAAAGAATTGCAACCACAGTGATTTTTCAACTGTTACACTGAATAATGCAAAGATATACAATTAACTACAGAGATTGCTATGGATGAATGATCTAGCTCTTGTTCTGGCATTTTTGGGTCAGCCATTTTACTAAAAATTTGAAGATGGCTTACTGAGGACAAAGGTCCTAGGTCTTCTCTGTTAACTAACTCTGGAAACAACTTAAGAGTTAAAAGAACACTTTCAAACTGCTAGTATAACAGAATATTTTACCAATATATCTTAGAATATTGCTAACTGCTGTATAACCAATAGAACTATAGAAAGAGTTAGTAAACCAATAAGGAAGGGTGTGGTGCTGCTGTCCCCATGACATTATGCTCTATTTTTCCAGAACATAGTCAATATTATGATTTTGGACATAATGATCTTTAATGCAATTTCATGGCTTATATATTTTCTGGTGTCTACTTTCTATGAAAGATGTATCATGGGATTTCCATAATGCTTCACTGAAGGCAAGAAACATTTTTTGAAGTGTTCATAAACTCTGAATAAACTGTCTTTAATCAGACTTAGATTTCTGCTTGCCTTTTTCTTTCTTGCAAAAAAAAATAGAGACTTAATATAAAACAGCAGGTCTGCAACTTTCTCACTAAGGAAATGAAGGAAAAAAACCTGACAGAGCAAATCCAAACCAATTAAGCAGAACAGAAACCATTTTAAAGTGAATAAAAGCATCGCTGAACATCAAATATAGGTCTAATATTGATGTGAATAAATTATGCAGCTCTAATTGTGAAATTTACCTAAGTGTATCATGTCAATTCTAATACATTCATTATATTTTATTAAAAATAGTATTAAAATCACATTTAGGTGGTTCTGAACACTGGAACTGGTGGTTTTACATTATCATAGTTATTTTGGTATAATGTGAAAGTTTTAAGGATTCAAAAATGCAAGAGATTTTAAATTATTAGGGTCAAATTTTTTTATTTATTGAAAATTCACAAATCACAATATTATATAAGTGAAGAGCTCAAAGCCTGTCTTTATGCTGTGGCATAGTGTATTAGGAAACTGTAGCACAGGGGAAAAAAAATCTAGAACTTTATAAGAAGTGTTAAATAATTTAGTATAAAGGGTATATCCCTTTTCTCCCATGTAGATATGATTTAAAAAACTATAAAACAAACTACTGACAAATTTTGATTAGCATAGATCACTGTATTTCACAGCAAATAGAGTAGATAATAAAGACCAGTACAAAGGAGAGCTATAAATAGCTTTCTTGCAACACTGCAAATCAGCAAACATACTACTGAATCACTAGAATGATATACCATTAATGATAAGGTCTCATGTGATACTGTATGATTCTGTAATAAAAGCAAAAGCCCATCTAAAAAAACTTTGCTAAATTGTTTTGCAGTGTCAAAAGAAATAAAATACAGTGTCAGCATCCTTATCAGAGCCTGGGACTTCAGTGTGATTAATTTCACAATTTAGCTGTAGTTTATTTAGGTGTAGAGATAAAGGCAGAGCTGCCAGTAAACTTTGCACATTTATGCTTCCAACTTCATTAATAATCTGTATGGATTTACTGTTCTATCACTCTAACAAAATCTATTATAAGAGAAACTTTGCAGCAAAGGAACTCCATTTACAGACATTGGGACTGTTCTAGTAGATCAAAAGTATAAAGAAGTCTATCAACATGACCAAATGTCAAGTTTGTTCTTCCAGAGATCACTCTATTTTTAACAAGACATTTCTCATAAAGATAGTCCTAGACCTGAACTTGAGATTCTACAACCACTTCAAAGTAATACAAGTGAAAATCAAAAACTGTATCTCTTCTTCCTCTAGTAAAACAAGGCTCCCAAACAATCACATATCACTATTTAAATGTGAAGACTAGAAGAGTGAATTCCGTGGCATTGGAGTCAAGGCCACTGTTTGGGCACAGGTACAGTCTTAATAATTCAACCATGTAAAAGTCTCTTTTTCAAAACATCTGTAAATGACATGAGAAAATTCTATTTAAAAGTGTTGTATGAAGCAAAAATACACTTTTCAAAACAAATGATAATTTGCAGAAAATGTGTTTAACTCTTCACTGATAAATGATGATAGCAAAAATGCAGTTACCCCTCAAACATACTTAAAAACATAGGTATGTTCTTATTATCTGCATTTTGCGTCTGATGAATCTAAGCACACAGTATCTCAGGTGTGCTGGAATAGAAAATGATTACCCTGTGCATAGCTTCCTGAACAGCTGCTGTTATTAATGGGTTTATTTTAAAATTTACAAATAGTGGCACTGGTCTCTAAAGATACTCAGTTTTTTCAAAATGAGCTACAGATACTTTTTCCTTCTCATGTTATACAGAGGGAAGTAAATCAGCAGTAAACTGAGACCTGTAGTGCTAGGGTCATCTCTAAATGTCCTTCCTTTTCCTGATGTGAACAGGTAGCTGTATTTTTAATCCCTAAATCCTTAAATTTCAGGTATCCGTCTCCTTCTGCCTGTCATATAGCAAGTAAAATGACACCTCTTATGCATATCCAAGTTCACAGACCACCATCAGCTTATTTTTCTTTTATGGGTCCTTGCGATAAGCAGTCCATTATATATAGTCTTCTTCATCAAGGCTGGCCCCAACAAATACAGATAAATAATGAAACATTCTGAGCTTCTAGAATGTAAAAGATTTATAAGCATGGCTGGCAAGAATGATGTGAAGAAGGGTTTAGAGGCCATTAGAACTGTAAACTTTAAAGGAAAAGTCTGAGTCATTTAGCGAAAAGAAGAGTGTTAACATGAGCTTTTGTTTTCTTTTTTCCTTGTCTCTCTGTTTTAAGACAAAGTTTATTTAACAACACATGAACAACCCCTTAGTTACCTGATATGGTTAGTGTCATACATATGCATCTGACAGGTGAAAGATAAATACTTTCAGAAATAAAGTAATTTTTATTTGAACTATTTTGGTAGAAAAACTTGTGAAAAAACTATTGCATATTTCCTTAATGTGGTATACTGAAAATATACTTAAACCTCTTTGCTTTTTTTAAGCCTTGTTCCTCAAAATGTATTCTATGGAACACTGGTTTCAGAAATGGGATGCTAATGGTATTTCAGAAAACAAAAGTGTTCTGAGGTCAAATAGATTTAGATGTGTATATCAGTGTGGATTTTCCTAAAACAATAAACATCCTCATTTTGACTGGCTAATTGAGTGGGAAGCATAAACCCGTTATATCAGAGTGTGGAGTGACCCCATAAGTACCAAGAAATGGAATGTCAATCTTTCTCTTATATCTCATGGCACTACTCCTTTACCAACTCCTTAGTAGAGGTTGAAATGTTGGAAAGGGAGATAGAAGGAGACAGTGTGCAAGAAGAGAGGCCAAGCCAAGGGCATACATTCCTATAATACTGATTGATTGTCTTCTCTCATCATATTTTTCTCCTGTATCCCAGCTCTCTGTGGCCACAATCTGGCCAACTGTTGCTGCTTGTTTTCGACTGGTCATTTTGTCATTCTAATCTCTGTTTGGCAAGATAGCTAGCTAGCTACCCTCAGCTACTTTTGCTATTACTACAACACAGGCATTTTAAAATCACAGATCAGTTCACTGCTGTTCTACATGGATAGAGATGTCAGAAAGATACGTAATGGGGTAAAGAGAGGTACCAAATAATTTTCAGTGGGAGATGACTTATCTGTGTGCTTATGGGCTTTTTAATTTTTTCCCCATGAATTAGAACTAGAGATGAGCATGGGAATATAAAAGAGATAGCTCAGGTAAATTTAATCACATCTGAAAAAAGTACTTTGCTCTCTAAATGTGAGAAATTCAAACAAGACCACTTTTTTTTTTTTAAATAACCTTCATTAAGTTAGTAGGGATAATTCATATCACTTACCATTTTTAAGTGATCATTAACCTATTGATTTTAACATTTTGAAAAGTATTTTAACAGAATACAGTAAATGACAAAAGAAGTCATGGTTTCTTGTGTTTGCTAAGCAATAAAGAGGTGAGAAGTAAATCCCATATAAAAATGTTAAATGACAGTGACTCCAGTAAGAACATAATTTCTGCCAAACAACAACAATAACAACAGAAGCTTTGGGATATTTTAGGTTTTCTGCTTTGTCGTGAGGGTGCTTGTGTTTCATAGTACATCTGACTGATGAGTGGACAAAACACACTATTGTATTAGTGAACTCTGTAACCCTAGAATACACAGAAAAATAAAAAGTGGAGTATGTTATAATTTCTTCTATTACTCAATATTCTCCTAATTGTTTCAAATATTGGTATGATTTTAATTGACATATAAATAATCCATTAAGTAAGTAAGTATGAGCAGAAGGCTCTACTGATATCTTTACAGTAAAAAGATAATAGTGCATCTATAGTGAAACTCACTTGCATACAATTTAAGGTATTATATATAGGCTTTGAAATGGCAGCAAAGGTAATAGTTAAAAAGAGAAAATTAGAATTCCTAAGACTTTACACTAAAAAGATTAAACAAAGCAAAACAAACAAAAAAGAGGAAGAAGAAGCAGCAGCATGGGAAAGATTGCTGGAGTGCTGGAAAAACATTTCACCATGCCTCAGTGAACTTTTGAAAGGAGTTCAGTGAAATGAAATTTAAAAAGTGCTCATCAGCAAACAGCTGTAACATGGTTTTCTTTAATAAACTTAACACTTAGTGCTTACATCACCATTTTCATCTTCAAGGTACTTTACAAACATTAAGTAATTTTTTAGCACTCCTGAGAATTAATAATGAGATTTTACATTTATGGAGTCACTCATTTGAAGAATTTAAGAGAATTTCACAAATGTTAAATTCAAGCCATATTCAACTGATTTTAAAAAAGAGAAGAGGTACATAAACACTAACAAAAACTGGTATGGCCATTGGAAATAGACTTGCTATAACATTAGCATTTAGAATTCCTGATATCTACATTTGATTTTTGGCCACACAAAAGCATTCCTTCATGGAGGTAGTTTAAATTCAAGAGTGTTTGAGAGACTGGTTCAAAAATGGATACAGAAGGGTTCATTTCAATTTAAAGCCACCAGACTTCATTTTTGCATTTCATTTCTATGCACTTCCTGAGCGGTCAAATATGGCCATCTCATTATTACCTGGCTTAATGAAAGGAAGCAATGGCACTGCTAAATCAAGACATAATAGAAAAATCACTCATAATGGACTTCAAATGAATTTATTACTTTCCTTGCTGTAAATTTAACTTTTAAAATTGTATGTTTCAAAGATAATACTGAAATTGTTTTACATTAAATTAATAGTGAAGCAGAACTCCTTAGTTAGTGGTAAGAGATCTATCCAAAGTGTGTTTATTCTCTTAAATCAATATTCAACTAATAAAGACATTTCTAAGTTACTTTGGCCAGGTGTTATTTACTTAATATGTTACTACTCAATATTTGTTTATCCTATATAACTGCAAACCAATGTTTTAAAGATCTTGTAATAATAGGTATAATTGGGGATGCCTGGGTGGCTCAGTAGTCAAGCATTTGCTTTCAGCTCAGGGTGTGATCCCGGTGTCCCAGGATCGAGTCTCGCATCGCACTCCCTGCATGAATGGAGTGTGTGTGTCTCTCATGAATAAAGAAATACAATCCTAAAAACAAAAGAAAAATAGGTGTACTTGTTGATATTATTGTATTTAGTGATCACAGAAAAAAATAGTGTTAACACAGTTTTATGGATGAAGTAACTGATGTGCAATCATGTAATTTACCTAACTAGACTGACTTATCTAGTGATTTAATGAATGGTATTGAAACCAGTTTGTTCAGGAGCATGGGCTCTTTTAAAAAAAAATTATTTATTTATTCATGAGAGACAGAGAGAGAGAGAGAGAGAGAGAGAGGTAGAGACACAGGCAGAGGGAGAAGCAGGCTCCAGGCAGGGAGCCTGACATGGACTCGATCCTGGGCCTCCAGGATCAGGCCTTGGGCTGAGGGGGTGCTAAACCACTGAGCCACCCAGGCTGCCCAGGAGCATGGGCTCTTAAACACTGTTTCAAAATAAGCCATTTACTTGAAGCCAAACAGTATATGAAACCACCAACACCAATAAATGCCAGGCAGGTAGATAAATGGATAATCCAGCACAGTGGAAAGAAAGGCAGCCTGGGTAAGTCCATTCAAAAGCCCAGGTTGGAGAATGGCTTGTGTAGTTTACTAGACATGTGACCCTGTGCATTATATCATGTCTTTGGGTCTCATTTACCGTAACTGTACAACTGCAAGACTTTCCCCAAAAGAGAGGGAATTAGAAAGTCTTGAAAGTCTCTACAATTTTAGCAATGGATATTTTCTTCTGCCTCTGCTATTCACAGAAAAATTTTGGTTAGGAAAAATAATAGCAAGCTTCAAAAAACAACTAGCAATGTATTCTAAACAGTTTGCTAAGTAACAATCTGCTAAGTAATAAATATATGCAAAAGTGTTCTTTATTTTTCTCTTAGAAGTCCCAGGCATGAGTACATGCACACACACATACACACACATTATACAAAATATATATAGTACATATAGCTTCTTCTTTTATTATGTACTATGCTGGAAAGTCTAGCAATGTTTCCTAGGTTTAGAGGACATAATGATGAACCTCAAAGAGCTTACATTCGAGTGGAGAGAACATGTAAAGAAATATGGAGACAGAGTGAGTAGGAAGCTGATAATATTTCAGTGAGATTGGTCAGGAAAGGGGATCCCTGGGTGACACAGCAGTTTGGCGCCTGCCTTTGGCCCAGGGCGTGATCCTGGAGACCCGGGATCGAATCCCACATCAGGCTCCTGGTGCATGGAGCCTGCTTCTCCCTCTGCCTGTGTCTCTGCCTCTCTCTCTCTCTCTCTCTCTCTCCCTCTCTCTCTCTCTGTGACTATCATAAATAAATAAAAAAAATTTAAAAAAAAGAGATTGGTCAGGAAAGGAGTAGATGATAAGAATAAAGAAACATTCTGCCAGGAAAGGAACAACTAATGCAGGAAGCTTGAGCTGGGAAACAGCTGGGATAGGGCGAGAGACAGCAAGGAGGCCACCAGTGTGACACTGGCAAGAGGACATTGTACAGGACCAGATCAAAGGGGCCACCAAGAGATCAGGGAGGGCCTCAGAGGCCTTTCCTTGGTTTTGTTGTTTTCAAGTTTAATTAGAAGCATCTAAGAAGGTAATAGACCACTTATTTTTACTGTTCACAGAATGAATTCGTGTTTTAAGTACTATTTCCCAAAGACTTTTTAACTCTCAAGAGATTCCTTTGGATGACCTAATGATACCTATATGCTAGTCTAATACACTTGGATTTTACATGAACAATCAAAACTAGTGGCCAGTCATCTTTCTTCTTCAGACATCTGTAAAGTCCATAATCCTTAAGAATTTAGTAAATTCCTCCTTTTGGAACTCACTGAAAATTCTGTATTTAATAACGTCTCCCTCTTGTTATTTTCTTCTTTAATTTTCAGTTTATATTTTTTTAGAGACACAACATGGAAATTGATGTCTCTACATAGAATTCAACCAACTTAAAAACAGTATAGTAAAGTTTATTTGAGCTATTTATTTGTTGCCTCTATTTAATATTGTTCTTTATGGGATTTCTGTGGGATTATAGAACTTTAAGTCTAAGTGATGATGGCATTTGATCTGTCCGTTATTGTATGATACAAATACTTTATTTTTCACTAAAGATTAAATCAAGCTAACTTTATGAAATTTTAATTCAATCATAAATGTTTTATTTTATATATAACTGTATGTTAATCCATTAAGACCCGATCACCCTTTTCAGATACTGACAGAATGAATTCCTTAGTCTCCAATCATGATGATGGCTATTAGAATAGTCCATTTCCATATATGCTGACAATCTACTAAAGGTTTGATAGCACAAAGCTTTCTATATATATTATACTGGAAATGGAGAGACAAGCAACCAAATTGCAAGGGTTAACCTTGTTAACATGGAGTTCCACACTGAAAACTGTGGTTAGATGGAGGCTTGCTGCTTATTAACCTCATTTCCCTTGTTCACCATGCCATCTTGGGAAGCCCACTGTGGACCTCAGCAATCCCATTTATGCAATGGGGATACTTGCCTGACAACAGGTAGTCATAATGGACTGCCTTATGAAATCCTTTAGAAAGCAGTACAATTAGCCAAGAGGACATTACCCATTTATAGGTTTAAGGAGAATGGTCCTCAGAACTGGAATAGTGGATTAATAATTCTTCCCTCCACTCACTGCTGGAACTCAGAGTCTCGTTCCGCTCTCAACGTGTGTTAAGGGGCTTATCACCACTCTGCAAATCCAAGGTTTTGCTCCATTAAAAAACTAACTGAAATCTTATATTGAAGCAGTCTTCAATTATATTTAGAGATGTAGAGAGAGGCATATAAATAGCCACTCTTGGTAGATTTATTCTAATGGAACCTTCACTGCAGGGTTTAGTAACGGTGGAGGTAACTAAACTGACAGCTGTGAGGTAGAGCCTTGGGTGCGTCATTCTGGAAGGGAAGGAGAGAGTGAATCCAATTTAAAAAATGACAAAGCTGTCACCTCACTCAACTTATTTTCATTATTAGTTGCCTTCTGCTTTTCTATTTTTGCAAAGGAGAAGGTTTAGAGACAATTCATATACCATGCATATCTCAAATTTCAGAGAAGTTTTTACAAACTAAATTACTAAGGTTTATGCTCTCCCTCCCTGCTTATAAGTATGGATCATTTTCATCCTCACTTTTCTCTGCTTATTTCCATAAGCTCCCCCTCCTCCTTTTCTTAGGTACATTAATTATAGGGATGAATCTTTTTTTTTTTTTTAGGTGAATAACAGTGTAAAAAGAAGGGGAACAGCTGAATGAAGTTTAGGCTTCTGTTCTACTCCATCTGGAATCAAATGGGGCTTTTCTCTATCATCTGGTGATAGCAACAGTCAGAATGTAGGGTTTTATTTTGTTTCATTTTGTTGTTAATAGTACCCTGTGACAGGCTCAGAACATCAAGTATACAAATTCAGTAAGATGATACTCTTAGTAATGCTGCTTTATATCATCTAATCAAGCAATCACTCTGTAAATATTTATTGGTTTGGCAATAATATATCTAAGACAAGCTTGGCAATTTTTTGCTAAGATAAGCTTTAAAACATTAAACATTATAAAACAGTAATAAGGCAATAAAGTTTTCTGAGCAATCTGAGAAACAGGTATAAATAAACAATAAAATAAACTTCTCTTTTTTTAAATATTTATGTATTTTGGAGAGAGAAATAGAGTTTGTGCAAGTGGGGGAGGAGCAGAGGAAGACAATTCAGGCAGACTCCCTGCTGAGCACGGAGCCTGACCTGGGCTGGATCTCACAACCCATGAGATCACGACCTGAGCCCAAACCAAGAGTTGGACACTTAACCGAATAAGTCACCCAGACACCTCAAGAATACAATCTTGAAGAGGGAGGAAGTAAGTCTAAAATTATATAGTGCAGGATGGGGATGTTTGATGCTGGTATGGAACACAGGGAACATTTGGGATGTGAGTCCATTTTTACCATTAAGATAATACCAAAGAAATTACTTAATCAAGAATATCAAGTTTCTGGAAAATAATAAAAGAGCCCGCAAAAGAAAGGGGGGGTTGGTTTTTAGAAAAGTAGATTTTATAAAGTATCTAGAATGAAAGAAAGATACACTTCTCATGAGAACACCTAAAAAAGATGCCCTCATTCAGAGCCTATCTGTTCTTAGGTAACCAACAACTTAACTAGTTATTTACTTTAATTTACTATGATGCAATAGATAAAATATAGTAAATAAGAAGAGGGCAAACTAGCAAACTGTGAAGGCAGAAGAAAAAATCTACAAAATACTAGATGAAAATCCAAAAATCATTGGCTGAATCCATTCAGAAAAAATCAGCAGCCCATATGGTGACATACTCTGAGGGACTACGTAGTATAATAATACAAATTCTTGTATAGAGCAGTTACTTAAAACGCAATAAGCTATGCTCATAATGGATGACTGTTTAAGAAAATCTTACATGTTGCTTAATATTAGAAGTCAGAATAACTCTAGAATTACTGAATTAAAAAATCAGTATGACATGTCTTTCGTTATATTTTGTACAACAGTTCAAAACACTTACCATATGACCTGGCAACCCACTCTTAGACATTACCTGAGAGAAATGAAAATTTATGTTCTCACGAAAACCCGTACATAAATGCTTATTGTGATTTTATTCATAATTACCAAAACTTGTAGGCAACCTTCAACTTGTGAGTGGATAAACAAACCATGCTACATCCACACAATGGAATACTACTTAGGAATGAAAGGAATTAAATATTGACACTTACAAAAGCATGGCTGAATCTCAAATAATTAAGCTACATGAAAGAAACCAGAGAAAGAAGTTACATATTTTATATTTATATAACATTCTGGAAAAGGTAAAACAATAGGCGCAGGAAACAGCTAAGTGTTGCCAGAAGCTGGGAACAAGGAAAGTAACTGACAAAAAAGGGATATGAAGATGTATTTTGGATGTGAAGAAAATGTTCAATGACATGCTGGCTGGAAGTGGCAGATCCAGGTTTAAATTTAGGCCTGCCTAATTCCGGATCCACTGACAATGATAAATGTTATTCATCTTAACTGTGTTGGCTATACAACTGTGGTGGTCATATAACTGAATGTATTTGTCAAACCTCATAGAACTGTAAACTAAAAAGGGTAATTTTGATTCTACATAAATTACACTACAATCTTTTAAAACATTAGTTCATTTTCCAGTCAGCTACATAGACTGGGAGAAACTTACCATAATTTGTACTTATTTGTTTCCATTTGACCCAGTTAAGAATGGACTCTACGCAAAAATTATTTTTTAAATATATTCATAATACCTTGAACCATGAAACAAGATAAAAAGGTTAGCTCCTCTCTAGCATGTTGAAAATGTTGTATTTTATCTAGAAAAAATTTGCTTAGATTAGTCTGAATCCAGCTTGGCCAGTAATAGCTGAATAGTTAGAAATTAGATTAGAAGACAGATAGACAGAAAACAGATAGATAGTCACATAAAATTCAGTATCCAACTACTATGCCAGATTCTTAAAGATGAATATCTGAATTAAACTCTAGTGAGATTCAAAGGCCCCCAGAAATAATAATAGTTACTATTTTTTTTAAAGATTTATTTATTTATTTATTTATTTATTTATTTATTCACTCATGAGAGACACAGAGAGAGACAGAGAGAGGCAGAGGCACACGCAGAGGGAGAAGCAGGCTCCATGCAGGGAGCCTGACATGGGACTGGATCCTGGGTCTCCAGGATCACACCCTGGGCTGAGGGCGCCACTAAACCACTGAGCCATCCAGGCTGCCCTAACAGTTACTATTTACTGAGTATTTACAATATATCACACATTTTGGAGAGCTACTTACAGATTTAAAGCCTGAAAACTCCCATATTAGGTAGGCGATCTATTTGTAGACAAGGAAAGCTATATTAGAAAATTTAACCACTTGCCCAACGACACACAGCTAGTTACAGTGGTGGGACTGAGATTAGAATTCAAGTCTGCCTAACTCTAGATTCATTAAGACACAATGATAGAAAATTAAAGTCTACCACAAGGCAGACTGTAAAGAATATTGCCAGAGAGGTAAAAGCATCTGCAGGTAAAAGGATCTTCCAGGAAGAAGGGAGTTAGGCCTAGCCCCTTCTAATGTAGATACAACTTTGATAAATTAAGATGGAAAAAAGGACTTTGCCAGGTGAGGAGGCAATCACTTTTAGGCTAGCATTCTTCTAGATAATGTAGAGTTGCGAGTGTAATTTCTCCTATGGTCAGGATTTTCTCTAAATTAAAAAGGAGCCCTAAGCCTGATTTCTTGAGACTGTATTATGACTTCTATGGGAAGAAGACTAAACTGGGGTTGCAGCTCCATATGCAACCCTTGAAAATCTCGTCACCAAAGGCAAACCACTCAACCTGATAGGGACTTAGTTCCCTCGCTGGTGAAAGAAGTACGATGACATTATCTATCCTACCTACCACTTGAGAAAAACAAATTAAGTTACATATAGGAATTAAATTTCAAAGTCCAATAGTAATATTTAATGGAGCTATCTAAGCAAAGACTGTCAAAACTATCTCCGTACCCAGCATTCCTGGCCTAGCTTTACTGGATACACAGTACAAAGAACAGCTCTAACTCAATGTGGAGTTGAAAGGAAGCGGTGGCAACAGATACAGATACGTCACCAGTGTTCACAATGTTCAACAGTGTGAGAAAGTGTGAAGCAATGGGATTTTCTACATATTTCCTTTGATAAATTACAACTACCAACAATGCCTGCAGATTTCTAACATAGAAATATGGTGTGAGATAACACCTGGGAAATATACTTTTACATAGAAAAGCTGTTGAATTGGCATTTTATCATTTTATGGTTTAGATTGTTTAAGAAGAAAGTTGAAAGACATTTTAAATACTGACTCTTTAGACCTGGTAGGGCCCAGAGGGAGCAACTCTATCTGGTAACAAAAGGAATAAACCCTGTGACCTGGCCCACTTCTGAATAGCAAATCAAATTAAGCCCCCACCTTGATGAAGTTTTCATCTCTGGAATTCTATTTATTTACCTTGTAGGTCCCCAAAAGCAAAGACAGAAGCATTGCCCTTTTACCAGCACCAGGATGGTCATGAAACCATCACTTAAATTGTCTATGTAGCTATTTTAATTGTCATATCTAGAATTAAAGTAATTCCTTTTTTCATTCAACACATTTGTTGAGATCCTATGAATTTCCAGGAACTGGAATAGATTGGAGGGTAACAGTGAGACAAGCATATTTCTCCTCCTAAACTTGAAAAGCCTCCCAAACTAATGAAGTATAGGGAACATATGTAAAAGTGCCTAAAATTTGGCTTGACACATTAATACTTAATGGTATTAACTAATATTGATTTCATACAGTATGAAGACTATATTTGAATCATAAAAGTATGAGACATTTATAATCCAAGAAGTTAGTTAGGCATTTCTGACAGGGTGCTTGCAGCATTTAGAATTCTCCTTAAATCTCAATCTGGAAGTCCTGTTACTTTGATCTTGCCAGCGCCAACTAAATCAAATGACACATCTAAATAAATGGATCTACAGAGACCTTATTCAAAATGGCAGGCGTTGCTGATTTAAATGAAGCTTGAAATCCACCATAGCAACCTGAAACTTCCCCTTCTTACATCTGAGTAAAGTGATGTTCATTTCCAGAAAAAGAAACACTGATGGAAACAATGTCATTTCTGAAAAGCAACTGAAAAAAACCAATCAACCAACCAACCAACCAACCAACCAACCAACCACCAGGCTTAACCCATAATCTCTGAATCCCTCAAAATGTAAAACTGAGACATATTTTTTTTAAAAAAATTTTTTAATTTATTTATGATAGTCACACACACAGAGAGAGAGAGAGAGAGGCAGAGACTTAGGCTAAGGGAGAAGCAGGCTCCATGCAGGGAGCCCGATGTGGGACTTGATCCCGTGACTCCAGGATCATGCCCTGGGCCGAAAGCAGGCGCTCAACCACTGAGCCACCCAGGCATCCCAGAAATTCTTGATACTATAAATATACATCAAGAAAATACACACAGGACTTAACATCTGCTAACTTTCAATAATATTTAGTCTTTTATTATTAAGAAAAGATCTTACTGCTTTTGTCTGAAATAAGATGGATGACAAGTAACAAAATACTTATAAAAAAGGCACTGTTTTATTTCTCATCTTGGTCAAGCCAGAAAGTAACTACATTTTTCAAAAAAGAATTCTTTCAACAAGCATCTCATTAGTGCTATCATAAGCATTGCAATATATAGAGGTAAATGTTAAATAGAACTATTTCAGAAGCTGTATTTATTTTCCATCATGTTAAAAAGAACATTTTTAAAAATTTTGACAGGGAATCATGTTTTCAAAATCAATGTGACAATGATAGCTCTTGAAACAGTATTCTAAATTATAAGTCAGAAAAATATTTGTTGAGGGGAAAATAAGAAAAAGCAACCCCCAAATTTGGCGATAATATCTTTAGGTAAATATGTGTGATTCTTTAGACATGGCATATCAGTTAAAACAAAGTGGTAATGTATATGGTGCATTATTTTAAAACTGGCAGTTCTAAAACTTCGCTTCAATACTGGATATACTTTGTTTCAATATTCTAATTTCTCATCTACAAGTATCTTTTCCCTCTAAACCTCTAGTAAGAATTACTGGTTAACACAAAAATGAATGTGCTGTAATACTTTCTTTGAAATCCTGCAGTCAACTCTTTGCATATAACTTTCTAATAGAAAAAAAAAATCCCACATACTTCATTTTCCCTAAAGAGCAGCATGAGATTTCCAATCCTCTGCTTGAACACATAAAATATTAAGAGCCAATTTTCAGCTGCACCTCTGTCACTTCCATTATCATTCTACACGTCCAGAGGTGATAATGGACTCTGTAAATTGCAGTCTTTCTCCATCCCAGACAACTGAGGGTTTCACCAGGGGACAGTACCACACAAAGGGTGGCCCAGATGTATGTTAATGGCACTGAGCAGTGAGCCGCAGACACCCCCATACAAGATAATGTGATGTGTTACCCAGAGGAGATTCAAAATGAACTGAAAACAATTTCCTTAGGAATTCAGTACAATCAACAATAACCTGTTCTTGGTCACAAATCAAGTGTGTAGCACTATCTTCACAGAATCTTGGGAGACAGAAGATTAAAATATTCTCTTAACATCCCACCTGTAAGGGAATTGTCTGTCTAAACCAACACAGAATGAAGGCTCATGGACACTGACATTTAAAGAATTATAGAAAAGACTGTTATTTCCCATTAACTTTTTTCAGACATACCAAACAGATTTGCCAGTATTAACAGAATATGTTTCAACATGAAGTGAAGAAAAAAAAAAAAGATGAGGTGAAGCAAATGTTCATCTTATTCATTGCTGAAATGATACCCACCACTCTCTACGGTGGGCAATTTGTCTATTAGAAGCAAGCTGTCTTGTAGGAAAGTGAATGGGATTGACACTGAGTTTTTAAATGATTAGGTTTCCCACCATGACGTGCAAAATAAAAAATCAAATTTTAGGGGAAACATACAGGAGGAAGCGACTTGGTTACAGTTTTGCTTCCCTTTCCATAGGCAATATTCTAATATGTCTCACCCTAGTATTGGGCAAGTATTCACTGAACTCTTCCAACTGAGCGCTGATGCTTTGGGCAAGGAAGCGGGGTTAGGGGTGGAAGATAGATTGTGCCAAAAGAAAAGAATGTCTAGACAAAGAAAAGGGACAAAATAAAATTAGGTTGCTTTGCTCAGATAATTAAATGTAGCTCATTCACAGATCAGACACTAACACACACACATATAATTGCATGTGCAAAAATGTGTACATATACATATTTCATATGCTAGTAAGCATAAATGTTGGATAAATTAAGGTAAGGTCAATTTCAATTCTATAAATACACTTTGGGGGCCATTTCTATGTTCTTCAAAGTAAATTCAGGAAAGGCATAGCTCAAAAATGACACACACGCACAAGCACACACAAAGGGGAAGAAAATAAATGAAGCAGGAAGAAAGAAGAAAAAGAATCCAGTAAAATTATTTCCCTATTTATTAAAATATTATCCATAGTCTGCGCTTCTTCTCTTCTCCCTTCCCCCTCCCTCAACAAACAGCAAGCACTCAATGTTATGATAGCACTGTGCTAAGCACTAAGACTATAGTGATGGCAGCCTTCAAGAGAAGACAAACAGTAAGCAGATCATACAAGACAGTGTGGAACGTGCTATAGGAGAGGTAAGAGAGGGTTTCTTTTGATGACACTTTGCCACCTTGTTAGAGTTTTCAGGACTTGTTCTTAAAGATTTTATATCCTTGCCTTCCATATCTTTTTGTACAAGAAAAATGGGAGAAAAAAAAAAGAAAAATGGGAGAGAAAATCAATGCATAAACAGAGTCTTAAATTTACACATATTTATCATTAAAAGCACTGGAATCGACAATAAGCAAAACCACAGACACCAGGAAGCATGTAAATGATTCAGGGGAGTGGGAAGGAGAGAATGGAGAGCTATTTTTTTTAAGGGTACAGAGCCTTCTTCTAGTGCAATGAAAAGTTTTGGAACTAGAGACACATTGTGAAGGCACTACAAGCCACCACATTATATAGCTTAAAATGGTTAATTGTATACAATGCAAACTTCACCTCAATTAAAAAAAGAAAACAATTCAAATATTTCATTTGAAAATTTGCAGTACTGTTTGAAATAGGTATTGTAAAGTGTCACAAAAACGTACAGGATCAATCAGTCTCTTGTCTCTTTTTCTCTTTCTTACTCTCCATATACAGAAAAATGTATGATTCTCTTTGAAAAAAAATCAGAAAATTTTGAACTAATTGGATAACTATAGCAAAAGCTGATGTCTTTGAGGTACTTTCTCAAGTTCATAAGATTGTAATAATATAGTAGCATAACAGGAGGTAGGATGATTACATATGCCAGTCTTCTCAGAAAGTTTCTTCCCTATGAATTTTTAATGATGCAAGTAATTTTTCAAGGTCATTAAGAGAGCAAGCAGTTATTCAGACATTAAATTTGTTCATAGTTTCTTGGCAGCTGTGTAAGAAAACAAGCAAGTGGGATTTGTGGAGGAGGAAAAATGAAGTGCTGAAGAAGAGATGAATTAGAAGTACTATGTAATTAGCTGCACGTATATTTGACTGACTTTTTAACCTTTTTAACTCCTACATCTAGGAGTTCTTGAACATAGAATGGGACTTAGAATTAACCATCTTCTGGTTGCAACTATCATTAATAACATATACATATATTTTTAAATGTCCACATCTGTAAAATTCATTTTCTAATGATTTCCACATATTAGTTTCCAAATATCTGCTAAACATTTATATGCAATTCTGTGATTAAGTCTATGGAAAGGACATTAAGAAATATACACTTATCAATACTTGTAGACCAGAATGAGATATTCCTTAAAAATCTGGAAATAGCAAGAAATTACACTGCCTTTTTAATGTTAGACTATAAAATGGAAATGCAATGGAATAAGAAAGGGGTAGCAAAATGTATATATGTATTAAAAAGTGTGTCTCGATCCCTGGAGAAGGCAAAGGACCATTAATCATTCCGGGGATTACACAGATAGGGGAGTCACAGAGGTCAATATTCAAATACCTTTTAAACATCTTCCAGGAGAGTATGAACTTTGGGTAATAAACTTCAAGAATTTCTTCCCATTGGCAAAGTCATGTCTAGGCTGGAGATAGATGCAGGGGCCTATTTTGTTCCCTTTCCAGTAGCAAAACCTTCTCCCCTGCATTTGGTGTCCATCTGTAATGGCCCAAAGCCATATGATTTATCTTATTGTCCTTGACCTGATTGCAAGCAACATGTATTACTTATTTTTCCATACACATTTGCCTACAAAGAGAAAATGCGTTTGGCATACAGACCATGATATTCTTGTCCTTGAGATATTAGTGCTTACTGTACATGAATAACTTGGCATTCCATATAATTTGATTTCCTATGTATATGGACTATGAGAGATAATGTACCACCATGTCCATGGAAGTATTCCACTCCATGTAATGATTATGTTTTTCATTTTGAATTGGAATTTTGGTTTGATATCTTAATACCCTCATGAGAGATGACTGAAGCCACTGAGGTCTGAAATCACAGTGTGAGGGCTAGGCCCTAGATGTTCGTTTATTTTCTAAGAGAATGACCACTGCCCCTATGAGGCTTTGCAGGTGACAGTTGTGGGCTTTGTCCCTGCAGAACAACATATAGAAAAACAGCCTCCTCTATTATTGAGTGACTGCACATACAGGTACCCTTTCCCCTCCATTTTTATTGCTGTATGATGGTAATGATTATAACAAGGTAATTAAACATTAATTTAGAATATAATATGGAGGTTTTGGGAGGTTTTTTAAAGTGTGGGCATGGATTTATTGCTGTCTTGTTTCTTATTTAATGCAGAGTCAATGTTTTTTGACTGATGGTAAGATGTCCAAAATTCAACATTTTTAAACACTCAAACAGTAAAATATGTGGAAAGAAGCCCTCAAATGTTAACTCCTCTAAGTTATATCTGGTAGAACAACTCGAGATAGGGGCTACTGGGTTGGTCATCTTGATTTATGAGGAGAACTGCTATCTTCACGCAGGCAACAGGAGAGTCTCAAATGCCAGCAAACTGTTAGATACTGGGGAGAGCATGCTTGCCACCTGCAGAAATGCCTGGGGAGACCTAGGATGACTTCCATTATGAAAATCCTTTCAGGATACCTAGGTGGCTCAGCGGCTGAGCATCTGCCTTCGGCTGATGGCATAATCCCAGGATCCGGGATCGAGTCCTGCATCGGGCTCCTTGTGGGAAGCCTGCTTCTCTCTCTGCCAGTGTCTCTGCCTCTCTCTCTCTGTGTCTTTCATGAATAAATAAATAAAATCTTTAAAAAAATCCTTCCTTTCACCTCAGGCTGAAAGAGACACATATTGCTGAGAGTGACAAGAAGCCCCTGAGTGGACTAGAAGGGACTACGATGACCAAGGCCATATGGAGTAGACCACCACCAGCTATCTAAGAGAGATGAAAATGACAAAATTAAAGAGAAAATCTACTCAAGTTAAAATAAATTACAATGTAAGTTAATTTTACAAGTAAAGCCCCTAGGTATTGCAAAGGTGTCCAAGTAGGACAAGAACATTGCAGGAAAGTCAGTTGTATGGATAGAGAGCTCAATGAGTTGAAGAAACTTAACCACAGCAATAGTAGAAACAGACTAACTCAACTGTCATACATCTGTGCATTAACATGGATTGTGTCATTAGAGTTTTGGATACAAAAGATTAATTTGGTTCTGATGTTCAAAACAAACCCTTAAAGTATATGGCTTTTTTCATCTTGATTTATGATAGAAGACACTGCCTGATGGAAAAAAAAATCTTGGAACCAAGACATGTTAAGGAAATTATAAATATCCAAAGACTTATCCAAAATTTGGACATTAGAAAGCCCACGTTAGTTGAAGGAGGTGATGTTCTGTACCTATGTACAAAGAGGAAGGTTTCCTTTTAAAAATATAATTATAAATTCTGTTACATTTAATGGTCATAACATATTCATTGATAAGATATTTAAACAAATTCTATAAAAGATTATATCCCTTCCATACACAGAGGATACAGATTTATTTGTCTAGAAAATTAAACGCAAATAAGAGTATTTTCTAAGTCCATAAGTACTTAAAACCAAAAATATTTAACATGAGTAACATAAGGAATAAAATATTATGTTCATCTCTGACTTTATTTTTTTATTTTTTATTTTTTAATAAAATTTTTTTATTTATTTATGATAGGCACACAGTGAGAGAGAGAGAGGCAGAGACATAGTCAGAGGGAGAAGCAGGCTCCATGCACCGGGAGCCTGACGTGGGATTTGATCCCGGGTCTCCAGGATCGCGCCCTGGGCCAAAGGCAGGCGCCAAACCGCTGCGCCACCCAGGGATCCCCTCATCTCTGACTTTAATGTTCCCAGAAAACACTATGCATTTTACACACATGATACCATTGAGTGAATTCCAAATCTGTTGACATAATTTAAAAATGCCTTCACTTACATGTTTACATACACATTTAAAAATAATATGTCATGCTTCTTGGTGTTTTTTTGAGTTGATTCATTCTGAATTCAGAAGAATTAGGAATACACTCATTTTGTTATTTCCCTTCAGACCTGTTACATGAATTGTAAATAAATATTTTTTAAGTAGAGAAAGGAACTATTTTCCAAATAGAGCATATATTTGCAATATACTCTTTGATAAAATGTATTTCTTAAAATAAACAAACATGATCGAGGGAACTTTCTCTTACCTCTTTATCTATCTGCTGTCAAAGAATTGTGGTGACCATATCAAACATTCTTTTTTTTTCCCAAAGATTTATTTATTCATTTAATAGAGATATGGGGGAGGGGCGGGGTGAAGCAGATTCCCCACTGCACAAGGAGCCTGATGTCAGGTTGGAGCTCAGGACCCTGAGCTCATGACCTGAGCTGAAACCAAGAATTGGACACTTTACCAACTGATCCACCCAGGAGCCCAAACCATATCAAACATTATTACCACTTCTGTCACATTTTATTTGTCTGAAAAGGCACAAGTGAAAACACTCGAAGAAACTAACAAAACAACAGCACACAGCTCAAAGGCTTCTGGTCTGCACTCACATTTCCTTTTTGTGCACTTAACACTCTTACTATTTCAGCACGTGGTATTAAGATAAAACTGATATTCTTACCTACTTAATTCTGAATCTTTAGTCACAAACTTTGGAGAGAAAGAGAGAAATTGGAATTTACACCGAGACAGAGATTCACTTTGTAAGAATGGACAGCCAGCAAGAAAATGGGGACATCAGTCCTACAAACCAAGAAGCTGAGTTCTGCCAAAAACCAAAGACCGTGCATGTGGGCGTGAACCCCAGATGGCATTACATTACAGCTCACACCTTGACTTCAGCCTGAGGAGACTGAACAGAGAAACTTGCTTACCAAAAAAAAAAAAAAAGAAACTTGCTTACCTACTTTCAGAGTTCTGTCCTACAGAACTCAGAAATGTGAATGGCTTTCTTTATGGTGCTAAACTAGGAGAGTTTATCCTTAGAAGTGAGTCCAAAACCTCCAGCTAAGATCAATTTGTTTGCTTCATAAGGAATAGGAGGAAAAAAGTGAATAGCATATATGACACAGCATCTGGTGTCTAAGAATATTTACTTATGATAAAGATATCTTTGTGGTTTTTTTTAAAGATTTATTTATTTATTCATGAGAGACACAGAGAGAGAGGCAGAGACACAGGTGGAGGAAGAAGCAGGCTCCCTGCAGGGAGCCTGATGCAGACTCGATCCTGGACCCTGGGATCAGGCCCTGAGCCAAAAGCAGATGCTCAACCACTGAGCCACCCAGGCATCCCTGTCTTTGTGTTTTTATTCACATTTTCTTTATGTTTGTTTCTGCCTGAACATGTTCGGGGGTATATTTTACCCCCTCAGTTATAATTTTTTTATGACATTATTTCAATAGACCTGACAAGAAATGAAGCTCCAAACTGCCCATTATTAATCTAGGCCATTTTTTTCAGAAATTTAAGAGTTTCAAACTTTTTTTTTTAAATTTATTTATTCATGAGAGACACAGAAAGAAGCAGAGACAAAGGCAGAGGGAGAAGCAGGCTACCTGTGGGGACTCCAATGTGGGACTCCATCCCAGGACCCTGGGATCATACCCTGAGTCAAAGGCAGACGCTCAACCACTGAGACACCCAGGAGTTTCAAACTTTTGAACAAAAATGGAATCTAGAATGAACAGGCCTGCCTCATAATATTACATTTGAAAATGTTACCATAATATTTGTTATATTAAAGATTACATTTCTGCTCCTATCTTGGCCGTGAAATAGAGGCCATTGAAATAAAAAGATGGTTGATAGGATGTTTTATATCACATCTTTCTGCCAATTGCATTTTTTGCTGGATGTGACTTTTTCAGTCAGGTGAAAAATAACATGAAAACAGAATTTTCCACCTTTTCCTTTACATATCTGTTTCTCTTTTTACAGAAGCTAACATACAGTTTCAGTCTGCCTTTTCCATTTCTTCCTTTTGCTTTCTAAAATTACAAAATTTTTCTCTCACTGTTTCCCTCTCCACCTCAAGATATACAGCCCCTTACGAGAGCTAACTGAAGACAGGAAAAACTGCAGTGAGAGTGCTTCTAATACTTTTAAAGTTAAAACTCTCATTTTTTCAGTGTAGGTTGATTACAAAAATGTACCTTCTCTGTCACAGAGGTAATTTTGATTTAAATGAATAAGTGAATAATAATGATTTGATTTTTATTGAGTCCTTACGATATAGTTTTAGACATGTTAATTCTTTGAATCCTCATAATGATTTAGTAAGAGCTACGATTACTATTATTTAACAGAATACTGAAGTTCACAGTGGCCCCCAAATGTAAATGATATAGTGGGAATTTATACCATCAATTTAACTTTTATCCCAAGATTTTATCTATTAATATAGAAGTAAATGAATTCTAAAACTACAATTTCCTTTGGCTTGCTCTAAAAAAATTTCTGAGTTCTCCTGTAATTCCAGAAAAGCTATGTGGACATTCCTAGCACTTTTTGATTAATATTCCAGCAAACCACGTAAGAATTTTCCTGGGTTGTTACTCACTACCTCTATTTTAAGAAAAAACAAAGTTGAAACCTGTGTCCCATTTCAAAGTTTTTCGTCAATTGAGGGCAAAAGTACTACATAGATTCAGTATTTCTCCTGTCCCTCCCAACTCTTCAATTTCCTTTCAAATCCCTACTCTTTTCCTATATTTAAATAGTAAAATACACCTGGAATTCAATTCAAGTGCTTTCACAGGCATTGTAATTGTTGTTTTCTTTAAGAACTGACTTTGGTTTGTATATAAGATTAAAAATAAATAAATAAAGTCATACAAAGTCATTCAGTAGACTAACACTGTATCATTCCAGTATCAGTGTATTAAAAGTCCTTAAAAGCCCATTAAAGTATCAGACTATCCTGGCTCCCAACCTTCCGTTGTCTTATTTTGGTTCAATAGTCATTATGCACATGTAATTGACTGAGCATACATCAGACCCATAAGTCACAATGTAAATGGACAAAATACAATAAATGTATACAAATAGACTATAATTACAACCCAGTTCAATGCAATGGATTTGATAAACTTCCTCATAAATTGTAAATATTCTAACAACCACAGTTTTATCAATGATAATAGAATTGGAGGCAAAGCAGTTAATGTGGGCTCCAAGTCCTTCTGAAGTAAATGAGGGACCTGAATGTGGCATTAACTCATATCATATTGCAATGATGGTGCACCATGTGATCCCAGGATGGCCTGAAAGAATTCCCCTTAAGAACTCTTAATACAGAAAAGCAATCATTTATTGTGATAGTATTCATTGCAATACAGGATGGTGAACACATTCATTTTTTTTAAGCAACACTGTTCTAAATTTTGCATGCAATTAACATTCTTAGAAATATCTAAGTATTTTTCAATAATTTTCTACAGATGGAACATATTTATTACTTATTTGTGGGTTTGGAATTCATGACTATAACTCATATAACATTAAGCACTTTACCAATTATTTTAAATTGCAATTTATTTTTCACAACAGCCGATGAGTCAAAAAATACTAAAACAGGTATTACATTCAGATTTAATTGTTTCTTGTGAAAGTGAATTTTTCTTTGGTTCAAATATAAGAAAACTATATATTTTTTAAAAGATTTATTTATTTATTCATCAGAGACACAGGAGAAGCAGGCTCCAGGCAAGGAGCCCGATAGGGGACTCGATCCCAGGACTCCGGGACCACACCCCCAGCCGAAGGCAGATGTTCAACCACTGAGCCACCCAGGCATCCCAAGAAAACTGTATTTTTTAAAGAGGAGGAAGAGTAACAAGTTACCAGAGAACCTCCTATCAGGACTGTCTGGGAGTAACTATATCTTACAAGCCTGCTTCAAAAACTGTCTGTATGGATGGTATCAAAATTTAAATACTTTTATAAAGTATAAAGTGTGCTTTGCATTATTTCCTTGTGATAAACTTGCTTTTTGAGGAGTTCTGCTTATGCGTATGGATAGATAAATATTAAATTTAAAGTAATTATAGTTTTATATTGTAATAGTAAGCACTTATATAGAGAATATATATTTATAAACATATATTAACATATATATAAACATATCTTTATATATTAATATTTAATAACATAAAAATACCCTGTCTTTGTGGAATAAGTTATACAGCAAATGTGACTGTTTCTCTTTTGGCCAACTTGGTGTCAACAGCTTTTGGATCTTAATTATAGCTACAAATAATTAACAGTGATAGCAGTTATATCCCATCATATTCATGGGTCTACCCACACTCAATGGGAGAGGAATCTTCAGGGTGCTTACACGAGGAGGAATTATTCCTGTGGCCACCTTAGAATTCTCCCTACCTTTCATGTAGATGAAAGATGCTTGTTATTTACAAAAACTACAGGCAGCATATTTCCTACATAAGCACAATGGACGGTTTTAAATATTTCAGATATTTTCTTTTTTTTTAAGGATTTTATTTATTTATTAATGAGAGACACAGAAAGAGAGAGAGAGGCAGAGACACAGGCAGAGGGAGAAGCAGGCTCCCTGCAGGGAGCCCGATGTGGGACTTGATCCCAGGAATCCAGGACACACCCTGGGCGGAAGGCAGGAGCTTAACCGCTGATCCACCCAGGCGTCCCCAGATACCTGCTAATATTTTGGAATATCTCATTCTGAAAAGCCATTCTATTGTTACAGAAAATATTCATAATTCTTAACTTTAAATTATTGACAGTAATAACTATTCTACTTAGTTAACTACTCTCTGATGATATAAACAGGTCCTCTGTTTATTCTTTCAGAAAGATGTGAAGGGAAAATTTCTTAATGCAAAGCATCTCTTTTTCCAAGGACAGCATAAGGCATGAATTTATAATAACTCACATACAATTAGACTCACTCTTCCCGTAAAGTTAAGACGTGGTATATTCCTTTTCCAATACACAGCAGAAGGCAAGAGTGAGCTGAAGTGATGTCAAAAGAGGAAACACAGAGAAAGAAGTCATTGCCCTCTTGGTGATTAAAATACTGTATCATAAACACATTATAAACAAATGTAGGTATAAAAGTGTTCTCCTAAGGAAAATTACAAACTGTTGGCTCATTCAAATCACAATTAAAGAGGGAAAGTGGGATTCACATTAATCTAAACACCACTTCGGTTTCTCTTAGATACATTATCTCAAGGTGATAAATGGGATTGACAGTTCCTGGCCAGTTGAGTTAGTTTCTGTGATATTATCCCGAGTCTGTTTCTATAAAAAAAGAAATCACTAGCAACTCTGGGTCTTTATTGGGTAGATTCACATTCAGCTTGCTGTGGTGCAGCTCAAATGCGATGCTTTTCTCCTCCCTTGTGTGACCCCACACTGCCACGGAGGAGGACTTCAATCCAAGGGGACCCAGGCAGAGAATCCTGACCATGCCTGCAGTTCTGCACTCAAGATATCTTTTCCTATGCGCAAACATAGCCGAATAAGAGGAAACTTTACTTCTTTTGATTTTCTCATTTTCTTCTTGTGGTTATATGACTGGCAGTTGGAACTATTTATTGACTTTGTACCTGTTTACTGAGTCCCACAATCCTTTCCTCAGTCAATTCGATAGAGCTTTGGGGTTTTTTAGGCAAGGGAATAGAGGTAAAAAAAAAAAAAAGATATGCTGTAAGACCATAAAGAGAACCGTATTCAAAAATAGCTGTTGGGGCACCTGGGTGGCTCAGTCGGTGAAGCATCTGCCTTGGGCTCAGGTCATGATCCCAGAGTCCTGGAATAGAGTCCTGTGATGGGCTTCCTGCTCTGGGGAGAGTCTGCTCCTCCCTCTCCCTCTGTTCCTCCCCTTACCCCTCCCCTGCTCATGCTCCCTCTCTTTTAAATAAATAAATTTTTTTAAAAAAATAGCTGTTGCCATTTTTTAACTGTTACTGGATGAGCAAAGCACTTCCCCAATACTCATTTTTCCCTCCCTCTCTACATAAACACCTTCTGTTTGACATGTATGTGTATACTGATTATACCAAAGTGGACACAAAGTAAATAACTGTAAATTTAGACAACATAAAATGGAAATATGGAACATTCAAATCAGTCACAGGATAACAGTACAATGTACACTATGGATTTATTTATAAATTCAAGGAATATTCATTGAGTGATAAATATGTTCCAGGTACTATATTAGGCATTAGGGATCAAATCATAAGACCCATTCCCTGCTCAAAAAGGCCCTTATTAGTCTAAAAGCATTGTAGTGAAGAACAGTCATGTTAACCTTGAATATAAAAATGAAATCCTCAAGAGTAATTCCTAGTTCCAGGGTAAGTTTCTGTAATATAGAAACACACAGGAGGTAATTCTGTCTCTTAAGGGAAAGTCAGAGAAAGCTTTCTGGATGAAATGAGAAGAGTTAGCATCTGCAGTATTTTAAACCTTTCCCCCCAAAAAACTTACAATTATTAACATGTACCCTGGGTTTATGTGGCAAGTTAAAAGAAATACTTATACAGAGGATTTTCTTCCAACGTATCCAAATAATTAATGAACGGCCCTCCTCTTGTTGACAGGTATATTCAAGAAATTTAAGCATCTATGTAAGCGAACTCTTTGATTTTCCAGACTGCTTGATCAAGGTAGATAGTCCAATCACATACTGTGAAGTCCCTACACACTCAGGCACTTGAACGTGAAATAACACACAGTTGGTAAATAGTTAAGGGTCATGAAGGGGTGAAGGCCTTAGGGCTGTTCTGCTAGTCTTCAAATCTTTGAGGGTGGCAGTGTCTTTGATCTGTCTGCCTTTTAAACAAGGAAACCCGGAAATATCTCAGATGATCATTTGATGTGTTTCTGGCGGGGCAGGTAGTCCTCCAGCTGCCACCCTCGAACATGCTGTGCTCCTACAGGCTAAACTCTGGGCTTTTATGTTGGAGAAAAACCAGGCTTCCAGTCGCATAGAGGCTAAAGAATAGGGCTGGTGGAAAAGGTCAGCGGTGGGAATGGCTACCAGACTGTGGGATCAAACTGCCACCTTTGCGCGGGGACAGATGGTCACAGAGACTGTGGAGCAGCTAAATGTGTAGAAGCACTGCTAATAAGTGAGAACAAGAGGCTTCTGTTGCCAAGAGGAATGGTGCTCTGGAAGAAGCAGGGTCAGGAGAGGTCTTATCACGGGAAGACACCAGGCTCTCCTGATTTCAAAGCCAAGAAGCCCTACTGCGGTGAACGTAGAATAAGGCATTAGCAGAGGCTGGAGTTTCGACAACAAAGCAAGAGGCGTGGGGTATCTGGGTGGCTTAGTCGCTTAAGTGTCTACCTGGGTCATGATCCACGAGTCCCGGGATTGAACCCGGGATCAGGCTCTCTGCTCAGTGGGGAGTCTGCTTCTCCTTCTGCCCCTCACCCTGCTCATGTTCTGTCTCTCAAATAAGTTAATTAATTAAAAACAAACAAACAAACAACCACAAGGCAGAAGGATGCATGTGCCCAGTCTAAGGGGAAGCAGGAAAGTGAAGCATGGAACAAAGGACAGAGCTGCAAGCCCATAACAGTGCTGAAAACCCTCCAAGTAAAAATTGAGTAAATTGCATTAGGTACATGATTTCTGAGACAAAGAAGCCTATGACTATGGCCATATCACCCTGAATGCTTCTGATCTTGGAAGCTAAGCAGGGTTGGTCTAGGTTAATACGTGGATGGAAGACCGCCTGGGAATACTGCGTGCTGTGCTTTACTTGGGGCCCTTGGGTGGCTCAGTGGTTGAGCATCTGCCTTTGGCTCAGGGCGTGGTCCCCCGATCCTGAGATCGAGTCCCACATCAGCTTCCCCATAGGGAGCCTGCTTCTCCCTCTGCCTATATCTCTGCCTCTCTCTCTGTGTCTCTCATGAATAAATAAAATCTTAAAAAAAATAAAAACAAAAAAACAAAGAAGCTTATGAAAATGGAGGATATTGTAACTCAGAGTACTGCCAATGCACATCTTTGCATATGCCTGATAGCAACTTTTACACACATTTAACTATTAATTCATTTACTCAGCAGACCTATGTTGACTCTATTTCAAACCACAGTGTTGGTTGCTCTAAACCCAAAGATGAATAAGAAACAAGTCCTGCCAGATGAGGACAACTGAGGGAAAAAGATATGTGAACAAAATGGAGGCTTCTGTCCTAAGCATTTTTAAACTCTACAACTATATTATTAAATTATTAATATTCGGTTAATAATAAATTAAGGACCATTTTAATAAAGTGATTGCTAATCTTCACTGTAAACAAGCCTTCTCAGGAAGTGCAAGATGAAATGTATTACTATAAATACTTTCATGTAAGCTGAAAATACGAGCTTACATAGAGAGCTATATACTTATGATCGACAAGTTGTATCATTTTTATCAAATCGCCAAGTGTTGGCTATATGGTTGGCAAGAAATATCTCATTTTAGTGACCCAATCAAATCCAGTCGGAAGTTATTAATAGTGAACCACAACCTACGGCTCATCTGAAAAGCTCTGTATTGGTTTACTTTTAAGGAAAAATATTTGGTGAGTCTAAGTGGACCTGCTGGAGGAGGAGCTGGAACAAGGGGTATCAGCGGCAGGCTGGATAATAATGAATTAGTTCCTATGGAAATGAAATTGTTACTGCTCGTTTTTGTCATATACATTTGATTCATGTGCTGCATCTGGCATTTTAATCTTAGCATTTGAGAGCCATTCCATCTTTCTTTAAGACATGAGAATTAGTCAAAGACAGGTAAAAAGGACAAGTATTGAGCACGGCATCATTAAGAAGAGTCTGATTAGAGAAGTTTCTTTCCAAGCCTTAGAAATTATTATTGGACAGGATTCTGGATGGTATGTGAAAGGATTTTTTAAGTTAGGAAAGTAAGAGGATCTAAGATCGTGCTATTTTAAATCACATGTGCTTATGCATTATCCACGAGAAAGTAAAATTAAATATTGGGTATGTTTCACTAATAATACTTTCCAATGTTGAAGACACATTTCTTTTTTTTTAAGATTATTTATTTATTTATTCATAGAGACACAGGGAGAGAGAGAGAGGCAGAGACACAGGCAGAGGGAGAAGCAGGCTCCTTGCAGAGAGCCTGACGTGGGACTCGATCCAGGGTCTCCAGGATCACACCCTAGGCTGCAGGCAGTGTTAAACCGCTGCGCCACTGGGGCTGCCCTGAAGACACATTTCTTAATTATAAATAATTCACATCATTTTGTACTTGAAATAATTTACGGGAATTATTTGTTTGAATTTGTCTTATACATGACTGTCTTATTTTCTTACCATAAGCATGAAAAAAATTCCAAATGGGCTTGGTTTCAACTTGAGTCTATTGAGTCTATTGAAGGTGTCTTTCTACCTATCTTGTGTATAAGTTGTAAAACTAAAAAAAATAAATTAAATTAAATTTGAATTAAAAAATTAAAAGTAAATAAATAAAAGAATCATTTTCAGAACTTAGAAAATTTCCTAGTTTCCTGAGTGAGATTAAGTGTTGCACTTCAACCTTAGGCAAAGTAAATAAACCTGAAGAGTCTTAATATTCCATTTAAATACTATAATCGGGTGTTAAATAATGAAAAATAAATTCTTTCAGAGCTTTTCACAGTGAGATAATCCAGGCTGAGAGTACGTCCCCAGTGATAGTGAGAGCCAAGTGACTGCATGACATCCTACCATGAAGGCACACAGTTACAAACGAAAACTGTGGGTCAGCAGCAGGCTATGTTAAGTAAACAATAAAACATTTAAAACGAACAGCCATAAAGACTTCGGAGCATCAATGAGTAGAAGTGGATGAATTATTTTGAAGAGAGTCCTGATATCAACCATTTCTGTCAGGGGATAGCTTCTCATGCCAAACTGCAGTCCATAACTTCCACCTCCCAAAAAATGAAGGAATGACTCTTCAGGTTTAATTGAACTGTCATATCAACAAACTTTAAAGTTAGATAATCATCCAAATTCTCTGATGTGATAGCAGGAGATTAGAATATCTGGTCTCTGAAGCACCTTGGAATTCTAAAGGTATATGAAGCATTGTGTGGGGTTCAAAAAGAAAGTTCTGGCTCCTCTGTATGTACTGTCTTTTCTTCCACGTAAGAAGGAAGCCAAATAGTCTTTTTCCTACTCCCATCCTTTCTGAACAGATTCAGTGGTTCTTTAAGGTATATCTGCACCATCCTTTTGGGTAACATGTGGGATGGCTAAAAATGAATAAAGAATATTCAGTAGCATATTTTAGGATCTACAGGAATTTATATCCTAGAAATTAGAAAACCTAAAGGTGACAAATAAATATAAATGGATCCAAAGTACCAAGGATTAAAAAAAAAAAGCAATAGTTTGGATTTGTACATTTTATTTCCTTTCTAATTTCAGAACCAGAATTACAAATGAGTGATTTCATGTTGCAGGGCATGTGTAGATTTTCCTCCTCTTTGCACCTCTTCACAAATAGTTAGGGCTTCTCTTTACCATATTTTGACTATAAAAATGAACTTCCCCATATTTCATCCTACCTTTTCCTAAGTGCCAAAAAGTTAATAATCTAAACTGGGTTATTCCCGTGGGCCTATAACTGGGCAACAGCTATAAGTGTATGTTTCAAAAATAGATTTTTCCATATAAACTGAAAACTTCAGCTGAGAGACAAGGAGAGATATATTGAAGATTTCCAAGTAAGTATAACTATGTCTAAATGGAATTTTTAAAAGGAGAAGTTAAAGTTATGACATCCTTAGCTTAGTGAATACTTTTTCCCCAGTGAAGAGTTTAATTAATTCATTTAATAAACATTCACAGAGTACCCATGTGATGCTGAACATTACCCTAGTGCTGGGATCCTGCCTTGAACAAAACAGGCAAAAGTCCTGGCTTTTATGGAGCTTAAAATCTAAGTAAAGGTCGACGATAAACAAGGTATGTAGTAATAGGTAATCAACATATGATACACCCCCAAAAAACTACACATAAGCTGGGTAGTAATTAGGAGATAAACTAAGACACCTATAACTTTTATAACTAATCTTCAAAATTAAAAATAATAAACTCATTTAATTCTATTTTTCCCTAGGTAAAATTATTGGAAGTGGAGCAAGAAGAACAAAACATTGATAGTGAAACTTTAAATGTTTAGGAAACATAGCCCAGCCTTTGGAGACACTGATTAATTAATTCTATGGTTTTCAGCACCTACTAGTATTTGCCAGAATCTATGTTTGAGTTGAACTATCGATACAAGGGTAAATAAGGTAAAAGAAAACAAAAGCAAAAAACCCTCAACCCTCAAAGGAAACTCATACTATTAAACTTGTAAAAACCATGAAAAAAAAAAAAAAGATGATAAAAATCTCATTGTTGTGTTAATTTCAGTGACTAGAGATATTTTGTCTTAACAAGCATGGTTGTTTTAAGACATGTCCTCAAGGTCGTTGGCGCCACTTCTTAACTGCATTTTAACTGAGCGTGGACTGGATCTAGTGACTCCCTTCTAATGCACAGAATAAGGTGGACGGGAAGATGTGGCACCATAGAGGTGGGCTATAAAGGGCAGTATGGTTTCCCACTTCCCCTCTTGGTCTCTGTGAGATCACTTGCTCTGTGGAGACCAGCTGTCATGTGAGGATACTCAAGTCTTGATGAACAAGTACTCAAAACAAAGTAAGGCTATTACATAATAGATTTTGATGGCTCAGTTATTTATCAAATTTTATGCTTAACAAACATTTATTACTACAGTAGGAAAATAGCAACATTCCGGTTTGCTAAATATTTTAAGAAGGTGCTGAAGAAAACGTATTTCCAGCAAGTCTAAATTATCCTTATGGTCTATTTGCTTAGCACGGCATAAATTACTAATTATTCTGTTTAAATTGCAAGGACCTGCACTGTTAAAAAAGAAAAAAGAAAAAACAAGTATGAAATATTTAATCTTTCAACAGGATAGATTAATAGTGCTGAAAAAGTTCTAGCTAGCTATTTTGAGTGTCCGGAAACCCTACAATTTGTTTAACCCTATCAAAGAAAAGATACAAAGATGAAAACCGTTATGCAAATAAAATAAACCCAAATTAGAAAGTTTAAAAATTTTCTTCATTCAATTACTTAAATTTAAATATAGGAAAAATGATGGAAACTTTAAACTGATTATTTCTAGAAGGGCCAAGAGTAGGAGAGGGACACACAGTAAGCCAGTAGTGAGGAGGTTGGAATTAAAAGCAGGAAAAAAAAAAAAAAAGAGTTTCCTTGGAAATGGTGATTTTAGTTTAAAATTGGATGACTAAAAATAATACAAATACAACTATAAATAAATAAAGGTCTCAAGTGTCTGTTAAATCTAAAAAAAAACCCCTCTAGCTCTGCAAAAAACAGGAGTCATAGAGCATATTTTGCATATTCTTTATTTCCTTAAGAATTGGAATACATGTCATTATTTACAAAACTATTCAAAATTTCCAAAGCCCTTGGATTTTGAAAGCATGCATATACATCAAAATATCTGCTAAGGGACTATCAAAAAAAACTTAATAAATAGACCAAAATGTAAAATATTTTGTATCTTCCGTTTAATAGCTTTGCTGTAATAGTCTGTTATAAATGTGTTATTTAAAGAAAAAGATATTTTCCACGCTAACATATTTTAATTAGTCAGTAAAAGTGTAAATTAAATTCCTCTGATGGAGTGAAAAGCCTTTCATTTCGCATTTCCATCATGAGTTCTACTTTTCCAATTAAAATATACAAAATATTCTTATATGAAGTAAGTTCTAAAGTATTTATCTGCCTTTTTTGCCAAAATCCTTCAGATAGGAGGATCATGAGGAATAAATGACTATTCATGTTTCAACTATATTACTTTTAAGCCACGATGCAAAGCAAAGTTGTGTTTTTTAGGTAATAGTTTTGTCTCATCATTCTCCATCTATTTAAATATCATATGTCTCTAAGTAAGGACATGGAAACTAAAGAACGGAAATCCAAAATGAATGGTTCATTTTATCCTTTGGAGCATGATTTCACTGCAGCCTCTTCCCTGTGTGGAGCCCCATGATACACATATAAATTCACCTTTCAATCATTTGTGTGGGTTAATGACACTGAGTAATAGCACATTAGCAAAGTGCCATTCTAGACACCAGCCAGGCATGCCAAACAGATAATCTGACAATCGTTTCAGATTCATTTTCCACGAACAGAAACACTGTTCAGGCTTATTAACTGGCAAATCTGCATAAGGCAGAGCATAGAGCACAGAGCCTCCATTAAAAGAAGCAATCTATCTCATTAATGTAATTTACAAGGATATTTGGCCCATTCTATTGTTGTAAAATCTAAAAAAAAAAAAAAAAAATACGTTCCTGTTCAACAAAGCTGTCATTTATTTATAGCAAATTCTTATCATGTCCCCTATGCTTCACTGAAATAAAAAGATCATAAATTGCTTAATAACAAAACAGTTACTCAACTATCATATATTTTGCTGCCATCAAAACAGAGCATTTGGAATTTAACCCTTAATATGTTCCTGGAAATACAATCTGATGATAAGGCTCACTCGATAGTAATTAGTTCCAAATCCCCTATTTTTGTGTTTTGACTTTCTACTCACAAGTTACCTTAAAACTTCCCCTTGGAACATGAGATCAGAGACCTCTTGTGCGGCAAGTATCTGCAACCCGATTTTATTTTATTTTATTTTTAAAGATTTTACTTATTTATTCATAGAGACACAGAGAGAGAATGAGAGGCAGAGACACAGGCAGAGGGAGAAGCAGGCTCCATCCAGAGAGCCCAATGTGGGACTTGATCCAGGGTCTCTAGGATCACGCCCTGGGCTGCAGGCGGCGTTAAACCGCTGCGCTACCTGATTTTAATAAAGATACACTTGCCTAAGATTTCTGCTCTATCTCCATCTATGTGGGCATGGAGTCATGTTTACTTTTACATCTGTGAATGGAAAGTTCATCTGTGAATATTGAAGTTCTCATTATATAGCTGAGCAATGTATTCCTTTTTGTCTCTTGAGAGCTTGCTTCTTTGTACTCTATAGACAATGTGTTGTATCCTTCTCTCTTTGCTGGGAAATTTCCCTGCATTTATCTTCGGATTTTGTAATAAGAGCAAATTCCACTTAGGATCCATCTGTTTTTAACAATGGTTTAATTTTCTTTCATGTTCTCCTGATAAACGTGTAACTTTACATTAAATCAAGGTGACCCATTGTTAAGTATTCATTTTCAAAAAAAAGCTTTCAAAAGATGAAGTCTTATTAAGATAGTCATATACAGATACATTTTCAAAGGCAGTGATCTATGCTGAAATTACTTAGGAAATACTAAATCTACACTCCTCTTTGTCATATTCCAAGTCTACTATTATTTTCATTGAGAACTTCTACATGGGGAAGACAGTAGCCATAAAAGACTTAATTATGAGAGAGGGGTCAGGATAGTCTCAGAATGGCAGAACTCTGGAAGGGAAATATTTGTTTGGGTAATAGTTCCCACCTGACAATCTGTTTCTTTTCAAGGTCTAACTCTCTTACACAGATCACAAGGTTTTTCAACCCTGGTAGGGTACAATCACACCACCCATTTTTCCTCACCTTCAATTTTCTCTGTGTTGAAGACAGTGATATTTCATATAATCAAATTCCTTGCTTATATCGCCTAAACCTTCACTGATAAATTCTTCCTTCAATGGTTCTGTACTTGATATTTTCTTTTCATTCAGAAACCGTTAGTGTTATTATTTTTTTCCACCTTGTTTCTATGGCAAAAAAAAAAAAAATGTGCTTGCATTCCTTAGAGTTGATTTGCCTTCTGTGACTAGCCCTTTGCCACAAAGGTGAGATGCAATCAAACTGGACTTCACTCACACACACACACACACACACACACACTTTGTTCATACATATAGTTAAAAGAAAGACATGGATGGAACAAATGGAAAGAAACTGAAGCCAGAAATGTAAAAACAGAAATATATGCTAAACAAAGGATAAAATAAAAATGTATCATAAGAAAATACTGGGAAAATACAGAGATTCCAATGTAGAGCTCATAAATTTAACAAATTGAACCCATCTGCCCATCCAGCACCAAACCAAGAAAGAAAACTTTACCAGAGTTACAGAAGCTCCCCTGTGCTATTTCCCAGGCACCATGCACCACTCCCCAAGGGTAACTGCTATTCTGACTTCTAATGTCACAAATTAGTTTGTCCTGGTTTTGAACATTTCATGTTTGCCTTATAATATCTTGATATTTAATAAATGTCGGTATATCTATATCACCAAGCACATTCCTGATGAAGGCGTTTCCACCTTTTCATCTTCGCCACAGCCTGCTTTGCACTTTAACATACAGCTCCATCTGGGAGTCATCTTGGGCTTCTACATCCTGCTCTGGGCACTGGTAGCTGAGGTCAAATGTCTCCACTTTCCTGAAGATGAAGACATAATCTAATTTTAAATTAAGAAGTGTCTTTATATTCATTCTGTCCTCTGAAAACTGACTCAAAGATGATGAGAAACCCTACGTAGGAACCCCATGAAGAATCCACGATTGAAGGAAACACATGAGAACACGGGCTCTGAATCAGAGACCCATTTGGGGTCTTGCTTTAGTCATCCTCACATCTCTTTCTCTCTCTCTCTTTTTAAGACTTTATTTATTTGAGAGCAAGAGAGAGAAAGCAAGATCGAGAACGAGTGAGAGAGATAGAGCAAGAACTCAGGGTGAGGGGTAGAGGGAGAAGGAGACTCCCCACTGAGTGGGAAGCCTGATATAGGACTCGATCTCATGACTCTGGCAACATGACCTGAGCCCAAGACAGGCGCTTAACTGACTGAGCTCCCAAGGTGCCCCTAGTCATTCCTACATCTTGACTTCAATCTTCCAATCTATTAAGAGGAAGTGTTACTGACATCCAGTTTGAAGTGTTGCTGAGAAAATCTAGTGATGGTATCTAGGAAACACACAATAAGGGTGCTGATGAATCTCTTCTTGCTAGGCCTTTTCTCTTGACTTCTAACCTGTGACATTCAGGAAAAACATATATATGTATATTATATATAAACATATGTTTAAAATATATGTTATAAATTTATATTTCTAAATATGTATAAATAAATAAAAATAAATACAGCATATCTTGCTCCTAGGAAACCTCCATGGTCAGTATCAACTTTTTATGTGATTATCTTTTTAATTATTTTAATTCTCTCATTGTCTCATTTGTTTTGTTTGCCCTTTCACTTTTATTGGTACCAAAATATTTCAAAAAAATATAGTCAGAATGTACCCAGAGTAAAATATATTTTGCATGATAAAGGCAACTAAGTTCACTGTCCCCTTAAACTCACAAAAGGATTTTGAAAATCAGTTCTCCCATACTAAAGCAAACAGCTACCAACTGGGGATACCTAGAACTTCTTGTTAGCCATCTTGTGCCAGTTTTTCTTAACTTTTAGCAAAATAAATTTTAAAAAAATTTTATCCATCTTGCTTAATGCTTGCTTAATTATCACCAACTTCTTCATTCACTTAGGCAGCAAGATCTCTAATAACAAGGTCCCCGGTATATTTCTCAGAGGAATAAAAAGGGTCTTCAAAAGTTCACATAATTATGCCAGGTACACACTTTTTCCCTGCATTACTATATACTATCAAGGACTGGCCAACATTCCTAGTCAGGTAGGCAAATACTTCTGAACAAAGACCATGTGAGGCACTGTCATAGCTTATTATTACTCAGTAACTTGAGTCAGTGTGTCCAACTTTTTACTTCAAATATATCATTCCATCTAACTCCACTTCTTGGCGTGGCCTTTTAAACACATCCTTTCTAGAATTAAAGAACTTCCCTCTGGGCTCCTTGCAGATTGCTCCAGTAATGAGCCCTATTTTCAGCTGTTAGTCATGCTCTCTTTCTTCAGATCTCTGATACATGGATTAGCTTCTCAGTAAATATTTCTGTTTGAAAGCTGCTGGTCTCCACTCTTTGTAAAGTCTTAAAAGGTCTGGCATCCACCAGCTCCACAGGATACTTTGCAGTTGTAAAAAGGAATGTCACAGTTTGGAGATGACAGACAGTGAGCGATTTTCTTTTCCCTTGAAGATGATGATAGACTGCAGTGAAACATTACACAAATTACCAAGTGAAATATAACTTTTTATACAACTGGGGATGTCATTAGTTTTGTCAGAGGGCATTTCCTTTAACTCTACCATCTTTTCTAAATTTAAAAAGAAATTCACATTTTGATAGAGTTTCTAAAATGATTTCTGCATAGGCTGTTAAGAACCGTCCATCTCACATTAACCAAAATACGAAAAAAATTATATATGAAATGAAAATTGCACAGGCTGAAAGTAGCTGATATTATGAGAAGGACTGAGTTTTAGAACCAGGTCCTTCCTTGCTCTGGGAACTCGGGCAACTTTCTCACATCCTCGTTCATAAAATAAGAACAGTAAGACTTCATGACAACAATTTGTCATGAAGATTCAAGAATGGCTTATTTATCCTTTGCTTTACATGTATAAATATTATTTGTTACTAAATTGGGAACTTAAAACTCTCATGACTTGTGTGTCATTCTTGATTTTAAATTTTCTATCCCATTATCTGTCTGTGTACATTCCTTCTTGTCACGCATCTCTATTTTTGGTTAAAAAAAAACTGTGATCACTGTTCTTGTGTGGCCTCTATGATATGGGGTTTTAGACTACTTTAATGTGTTATTAGAGATCATGCCACAAACAAGAGCTATGTTTTATATTTATATATGGGACAGTTACCTTTAAAATGAATGACAGCTAAGCCCTATAGTAAAGGCACAGGACAAAGAAATTAAGGTTTTGCTGAGATACTCCTCCTAATGCAACTCCATAAGGTTGGAGCAAACTCCTTTAAGCAAACTGCTTTCTAACTCCTGAAGTTGTCATGCAACACTAGAGTTTTAATTATATTTTAGCAGGGAATAGAATACAAGCCCAATCTGAACTCAGAGGTGATACATTTTGAGTATCCCTGATTTGTCCAACCATCACAGCGTAGAGAATGTTAGGAAACAGTCAATCACTGTTGGACTTTGTGAAATAATAGAAGAGATCAGAAACTTAACCAACATATCCCATGGGAACAGCTGAAAGACTCAGAAATTGGCATTTATTTGACAAAGTGCAAACATTACAATATAAGGAGGTAGATGGGGCCTCCAGATAATATCAGGCAGCACATGACACTTCCTAACCAGAAGGCAACTCACCATAAAGGGCTGCCCACATTAATTCTGGTTTATGGAATCAGGGGTTTTCAATGCTGGCTGCCCTTCAGAATCACCTGGGGGGCTTTTACCAAACACAGATGCTAGGCTCCACCCCAGTGAATCCAGATACATTTGTTCTGGACAGCAGCCCTAGGCTGAGTATGTTTGAAAGCTCCCCGAGCTGATAGGAATGTGCTGTCACGATTGAGATCTTACAGTGTAAACCACAGCAGAGGATAGAATCTGTGTTATCATTTGAGTGGACTGTATATTCCCCTCAGTCACCTAAATGAGTAGTTAAAACAACATAGGTTGTTTAGAACTTAACTACAAGACCCAACGGAAGGTGTGAAATGCCAAATCAACTATGTTTAACAGAGATAAAAGTCCACATATTTGTAAGGGTTGATTTAGCTCACAAGGGATCCAAGAAAGTGAATGTATTTTTCATCCAAAAGCCCTCCCCCATCCCCCCCCCCAAAAAAAACTAACTTACTTTTCACAGGTGTAATGGTTAATTTTATGTGTCAACTTGATTGGGCCAGGAGTGCCGTTAGTCAGCTAAACATTATTCTGAGTTTGTCTTGGAGGTAATTTCTGGAGGAGATTAACATTTGAATGGTAAACTGAGTAAAGCAGATTACCTTTCTCCATACCAAGGGCCTCATCCAATCTTTGGAAGGCCTGAATAGAAACAAAATGGCTGAATAAGGGGGATCCCTGGGTGGCTCAGTGGTTTGGCGCCTGCCTTTGGCCCAGGGCACGATCCTGGAGTCCCAGGATCGAGTCCCGTGTTGGGCTCCCTGCATGGAGCCTGCTTCTCCCTCTGCCTGTGTCTCTGCCTCTCTCTCCCTCTATGTCTATCATGAATAAATCAATAAAATCTAAAAAAAAAAAAAAAGGCTGAAAAGGGAGAGTTCACCCTCTCTGCTTATCTTCCAGCTGGGACATCAGGCTCTTCTCTTGCCTTCACTCCGACTTAGACTGGAACTTATACCACTGACTTTTTTGCTTTTCAAACCTTCAGATTCATACCAGTACATTACTATCTATCACCTCTTCTGGGTCTCCAGCTTTGCTGATTGCAGTTCTGGGAACTTTTCAGTCTCCATAATCATGTGAGGCAAATCTTTATAATAAATATCATATATATATGTATATATGTGTGTGTGTATATTCATGTCCTATTTCTGAAGAACTCTGATATACAGTGGGGCTTTGGTTGATTATTTCTGAAATAACTTATTCCTGTAGGAAACAGTTGCCTAAAAACACTAGTTTCCATGTCCTCAGATATGAGCAATAGATGCTATCATTTGCATGCACATATGATGGACTCTGGCTGCAAATGTTTTCAAAGACCACCCCCTGTCATTTTTCTACCATTGCACACAGCCTGCTTGTTATTCCTTGGATGAAAAAAAGGGGGAGGGGAATGTTAAGATGACCACAATGGAATTCACTGGAACAGCAGCAGGAGTTCTAGCAGTTCCCACAAACCAACCCATCACTACCTTATTTTCAAGACCTCCCGCTAATAGTAAATGCCTGGGCTTTGGTTCTGGTATATTAGACTGTCCACTGGCAAAGAACTCAAGTTCCATTCAGGCATAATAAATCATCAGTCTCACACTAGCAAATAATTCACCCAGACTCCCTTCTGTCTTCCCTTCTTTGACAGTTCATCTCCTGTCAAGTGAACTAAAAACGGTATTAATATTCTTCATTTTGCAACTATTAAAGTCAGATCACCACTTTTCACATTATGTTATTAACTCTTTCTCTTTATTTTACAAATACCCACTCTTTCACTCGACTAATAGAAACATGCATAAATATGGGTATTTTTCTCTGCTCATTGTGTTGGTAAGGCAACTACCCACTAGAAATCTTAAAACATAGTTATAATTTTAAGTTGCTAGCATATGACTTTAGTATAAAAAAAATGGTAGCCCTATAAGCTTTTCTCACTTCAACAATCAGATACAGTCCTATTCTAAGAATGAATAAAATAAAATAAAACTAAGAAGTAGACTCATTTATGGTTCTATATTCTATTTTTCAATTCAATGTGAGTCAGAAGCCACCCTACACAATCAACACAAATCAGACTTCTGCTGGCCTGGGTTTCCTCTCCTTGACACAATCTCTTAATAAAGTAATTGTACCCCAGGTTTGGCTGCAATCTCCCATTTGACTGTCTTCAACCTGGACCTCATTAAACATGGGGCAATCCCTTGTCTGACTAATTTTAGTGACACTCTCAGAAACAAGGGGGAAAAAAAGAAAGGAAAATGAAAAGAGAACATGGTTCTCAAAGAATAATACACAGCAAACAAGTTAACTATATATATGGTGGAAAATGAGAATCCTAATGCAGTTCTTAGGGCATCCTGTTCATTCATTCACTCATGTTTTAACATGTCAGCACCATTCTAGGCATTCGGGTTAAAATGATAGGATAAACAGTCCTTGTCCTTTTGTAGTTTACATTCTAGTAAGAGGAGATCATAAATTGACAAAACCAATAACCAGGTATATTTATTAGTATATTAAAGAATGGCAAGTACCATGGAGAACAATAAAACAGAGTGATAAAGAAGCGTCTCTAGTAAAGAGACATTCAACGATTTCCAGAAGAGAAGGAACATGATCAAACATATTGTGGCGATCATATCTGCTGCTTTGTTGAGACTCTTGTAGCAAGGAAGGGTGTGAATGTTCTAAACTAATATGAGAGATACCATTAGTGCTCAGCAGTTTCTGGTTCCCCTTTTTCTGAATACAAAGGGACCTATTTCCCAGCCCTGCTGTAGGTAGGAAGGACCATAGGACTGGTGTTGAAGGATGAAATACGAGCAGTAGTGATATGCGTCACTTCCATGCTAAGGCTTCAGGATTCTTCAGTCTCTCTCCTTCCCCTGCTATTTGGCTAGCGACATTGTGAAGGATACAGCCTCTGGCAGCCTGGATCTCGGAGTGACTCTCAGAAGTTCCCTCCAGACCCCTTAATCTTGCCAACATAAAGTAGACATTTGTGAACAAGACACACCAATTTTTTTGGTGTTAAGCCACTGAGGTTTGAAGAATTGAGAGTTACTGCTCAGAAGCTTATTCTGTTGTGATAAAATCAACTATTTAGGAGATTATTAGTGTAACTCAGTCAAGGATGACAATAGCACAGACCAAGGTGAAAGGAGTGGAGGTGAGCCTCTGGATAAAATCGGAAGGTAGGGCAGCCCCGGTGGAGCAGCGGTTTAGCACCGCCTGCAGCCTGGTGTGTGATCCTGGAGACCCGCGATCGAGTCCCATCTCGGGCCCCCTGCATGGAGCCTGCTTCTCCCTCTGCCTGTGTCTTTATGAATAAGTAAATAAAATCTTAAAAAAAAAAAAATCTGAAGGTAAAACCAAACCATTTAGCAAATTCTTGTTATCTTTATAATAAAATTACTTTTAAACCTCAAAACACTTTGTAAACTTTTGTCCTTGGTTATAAATTGTCTAACAACTGACAAATATAATCAATCCATCATTGGGCTGATGTAAGATGTAGCATAATCACTATAACTGGTCTCAAAACGGATGCAGTGTGAATATCTGATATTTATATTCTGCCTTCCTGTCTTTAGCATGATGACATATTTTGATAAAATATGTAAATTTCTATAATGGAACATGGTATGTTATTAATTATATGTTTTGCCAACAATTCCCAATAAAAAGACATATTATCAAAAGAAAGTTCACTGCACTGTCAACTGCATTGGGAATTACTAGGAATTATGCTGACAGAATATGGCAATGTCTATTACAGTGATACTAAATGATGTGTGCTTAAAATTGTACCTAAGAGGAGCAGCTCGGGTGGTTCAGCGATTTAGCACCACATTCAGCCCAGGGCGTGGTCCTGGAGATCCAGGATCGAGTCCCACATCGGGCTCCCTGCATGGAGCCTGCTACACCCTCTGCCTGTGTCTCTGCCTCTCTCTCTCTTTCTCTGTCTCTCTCTCTCTCTGTGTGTCTCTTATGAATAAATAAATTAAATCTTTAAAAAGAAAAAAATTGTACCTAAGGTAAAGATTTGCATAAAATTAAATACCATAAGCTATTTATTAACAAATATGTAGTAAGAAAACAATGATGTTTGAGAACCTGTCTTGGCAGTTGCAGCATGATGAAATTTAAAAATTACTTATTTTTCTAAGATCAAAATCTATGGTCCCAAGTAATCCATTTTGTAGTGTTTTCAAAAACACCATGCATAAGGACACTCGTATGTCCCAAAGTAAATTAACAGTCATAGTATTATGTAATATAGAATACCTCCTCACCACTCAGTGAAGTACTTCATATTTGCTCTGTGTATTTCACAACACAAGTACTTGAAAATTGAACAATTATCATATTGGTGATCATAATGTGGCCCTAAATTAATTTAGCCCAGATATGCAATATACCTTGATTTTAATTATTCTCAAATGGGAAGAGTAAAGGATATATTACTTTGATCAAAGCTTGTCATTTTCTCCTACAATTTATTGTGACAGTAAATCTCAGCTATGATTTTGAGAGCATTCAGGGAATCAGGTAGGGTTCTATAAACTATATTTCTGCTATACCCAGATGGTCATTTTTATGAGTAATACTAGTAACAGAATAATCACAGGTTCAACAATGCATTTGATCATACAATCTTCCAATATCTCCTCCATTTAAGAATATTGTGATATTAAGAGAATGTTAGATAACATTAGATCTTTTATAAATTTATGTTGGAAATGAATTAAAAATATTTTTCTAACATCAGGTTATTTAAGGGGCAACTTTTTGCTGAAACGTTTTCACTGATTTAATCAGTATTAACTTAAAAAATATCAGGCCTACCTTATTAGTTTCTGATATATTCAAGTTCAATATGTCAAAGATGCATAAAAAATAAAATGTATAATTTCAGAATTTGCAGCCATTACAGGAACTTTTATTATTTTAACCTGAATGCACAAAATATTCCTGAATATAGTGCATACTCACCACTGACGGTATCCCCTTTGTCTAAGTTTTAAACTGTAAGTATCATTTTCTAGGCTGTCATTTCCTAACCTATAAAATACAAGCATTCATCATCCACAGCCCCTTTTTGCTCTAACATCCTTTGACTCTAAGTCATCGTCATGTCAATACTCTTTGGCATCCCTTCTTCACATTCCTACTATCACTGCCTTCACTCAGGCTCTCATCATCCTATACTTGAACAGCACAGTGATCTCCCAAGTATACAGTGTTCTTAGCTCCAGTCTGGATTCATCCCCACCAGCCTCCACATTTGCCCTCAGAGTTATCATTCTCAAAGCTTATCCTTTCAGTTATTCCTCGGCTTAAAAATTCTTTAACGTGTTTCTTCTTCCAGATCCTGGAAGAATCCGGATGGATCCCACCATCTGATTTGGATGTTCCTCCAGCATGACCCTGGCCCCTCAGAGCATTTCTGTTACATAGAATTTATTGCAATGTACTATGATGATTGATTTATTGCCCTATTTCCCTCTAGGCTCCTTGAAAGTAAGTAAAGCATTTGATATGGGATCCTTTGTACTTAGTACATTGCTTTATACTTAATGATGAGCAGTGTATGCTTGCTGAATAAACAAAGGAGTGAATGAACAGGCATCTCTAATACCTGAATGTAAGGTTTCATTAAAGTACTGAGGTAGCATATTCTCCAAGACTATAAATATTTATTCCCATTTGAAAATATGCCCATAAATCTCTAGTACATATTTTGCCACAAGAGATACAAAAGGGAAATGCTATATAAACACTAACCTCTGTGGTATACTTTTTAATATTCATACATAAAATCACTCAAAGTAAAACATTGCCTTTTGCCTAATTTATTCTATTTAGACAAAGAAACCAGACTGGTTAGATTTATGACATGGTTAAACGTGCTATGTATTGATTTACACTATTACAAATACTTACATTCCACCAAAGTTTTTCATTTTAAGAAAGAAACTACAAATGTTAAGTGATATATTAGAAAACTCCCTCCTACCACATCCTAGTTATTTTAAATGGAATCTAAATTTGGGGTCTAAATTAAGAGAATATATTTAAGTTCCACACAGCATAATTTAGAACAGGAAGTTTCCCTGGTAACCACATATAAGTTGGCAAGCAGCAAAAGAAACTATAGCCTTAGGTTCCTTGTTAAAAAAAAAAAAATAGGAAGTATACTTTATGACCTTGAATTCGTTGTTGCTTAACTCCTTCCTCCTGGGCTATGGCATAATTTTAGGTTTGTCTTTTTCATTTAAGTCAACTGTTTACCAGTGGGTTGAAGAGAATTTTAGTAAATCCCATCCCATTTTCTTCAAAACTTTTCAGATGTTTTATATTAGGACTAACAATAGTGATGACCTTTCTTTTTTCTTTGGTTAATTCACCAGTCCAATCAATAAAGCAATCTTTAGCCTCCTTCAGTCAAACTACAATGAGCCCAACTGACTTTACACTCTATTCTGGAAATATTCTGGAAATAACCATTAAATTGTTAGCAAGAATGTTGATGTTAAATTTACTTCTTAAATGTAATTTCTGTAAACATAAAGAAATTTGAAAACAATGTAGTATTAAAGGCAACATACTACAACTATTATTCACGACATTATTATTCATGGTAACAATTAAACAAAAATAAAACATTCTAAAGGGAATTTTGGATTAATTTACTTCATATAAATACAAGAAAAGAAACAGACAGATGGATTGCACTTTATACACTCCCTACCAGCAATAATCCAGGTCTTCCAAAATTTGTTTTAACAGATTTTTAAAGTTTTTCTTAAAAAACAGTGCACTACTTTCATAGTTTCTAAAAGTTAGTTCTTTGTTAAGAGGCACACCTAACATATTTTTAAGTACTTTAGTGTCAGTTCTTTGGTATCTGTGATTCATAGCAACTGATACTCTAACTATTATATATGATTTAAGGAGAAAAATGCATGTACAGGCAAATTCTACCATTTACAACAGGAACTCATAACACAAATTAATGGTAGCACATGCCCCTTAGTGGTTAATATAACATTTACAAAAGCTTTTTGTTAACTGTAGCAATATTCTGAAACTTCAGGGCCATCTGGAAATAATTCTATTCACAGTCTTGGGAGAAGGCAAGAGTTGTTAGCACAGAATATTTCAAATATTTAGATAACTTTAGATAACCATAATGTTAGAGAAAGTAGTAGCTCATTCTCATGTGGATATTCATGCTCTCCAGCTTTCAAAGGTATCCTCAGAAAAGGAAGGATCAGTTAGAGAAATGAAAATTTGATTAACCATGCAGTTTGGCAGATACTTATTTATTCTCTGCCAGGTTAAACTGAGTGATGCACAAAGGAGATGATGGCCTAACAATGTAATAAAAATGAAAGAATTCCGGGCAAAAAAAGGAAGGAAGGGAGGGACAGGAGGAATAATGAGAAATAAATTTTTCAGGACCTAAGAAATTATAATAGAGGATGCAAAAGAGATGCCTGCTAAGAAAGCAATAGGTCATTGAATTTCTGGTGACAGGACATTTCAAGCTGAAGAATCAAAAGCTCTATGATGGAAAATGCACTGGCATTTTGAAGGAACAGAATGAAGGCAAGCAGAGCTCCATAAGAGATGGTGAAGTACACAGTGAGAAAACAAATAGTGGGGGTGAGATGCAGAAGATGAATTTTGGGGTGAAGAAAGGAGGAGAAATACGGTTTCACATTAGTCAAAAGAAATAGTTTGAGAAGATGGAAAGGATTGCCTTGGTCAAATTCAACTAGAGCAAGTTACCAATGATCCTTACAGAAGTAACTAAAAAGAAAAGGCATTAAAAATGTGATAATGCCAAAATTTTGAACTTTTCAAGATATTTCTGGCAATAAACCTCCTAAAGTTCATAGCAAAATAAGCATTCAACCCACATTTTATTGTTTATCTGAAATGCTGATCCCATTGTGAAATTTTAATTAATATATAAAAGGAGCCCCTACATTAACTTATTCTAATCATTATAAAACAATTAACATTTTGACTAACTCAGATTCTGCATATCTTTGTCTACAAAAGTAAGCATAATCAACACTTGTATTAGATTCATTATCTGTGTTTTAGTGAGTGACCTTACTGTTTCAATAAAACCTTGCTGAAAAGTCAGCATAACCATAAATATAAGCAGAAAAGAAGTCATCTCTTAATAATCTTCCTACTAAAGGGAAAATTTCGTTTCTGAATACACTATCCATTAGTCATATTCATTAAGAGAACATCTAGATAACTCATTAAGTCTCTGAAGTTCTTAACTTGTGCTAAAGGATAAATAACAAAACACTTTAAAAGGTAAAATATTCTTTAAAAACAAAATGCTTTAAATTGAACACCTACTGAATTATTACATATCCAGGCATGTCTCATTTCATTGCATGAGATCAATTATAGAAAATAATGTATTTTTTTGTAATTTGTATATGTTTTCTATTTCTCCCACTAGATGAAAAGATCATCATGGTAGCAACTGGGTTTACTTAATTCCCCAATGCCTAATTCATGGAATAAAGGAGGAACCTAATGCATATTTGGTGAATGAACAAATGAAAGGGTGGGTGGTAACACAAAAGTTAGATAGGGGAATATACAAATTACCTCCTTTCTAAGGTTTTAATATTGGCAAATAAAACATTTTTCAAAGACTGCCCCCCAAAACGTATGTATCTATGTATGTATGTATATGCATGTATAGGTGTGGGGGGGCTCAGTGTGTAGGTGTATGAGTGGGTGTAGTAGTCATTTGCATGAGACAGGGAAGGAAATGTGAACATGTAAATTACCTAAGTGGAGACTGACAAAATAATCACAGGCATAAATGGCAAATCTCTTCCATTTAGTACTGCATTGCCATTTTAAAGAAAGAAAAGGGACAGGATTTTGTAGAAGTGATCATATTCACTCACTAATAGAAAAAGAATGAGAATTTAGGGTAATATACAGAGTTAGGCAAAGAGGCCAATTATATGCTATTATAATGAACATTTTAAGGATCTACCTATGGAAAACTGCCTACCTGTAAATGGACAAGTTGGCAAAATGTCATCCTATTTATGGGACAACTCATTCTGTTTGTCGTGGAGCTGTGATAGAGAAGACCACTGGATAGGTATAAAGAATATGTACCCAAATTCTGATTCATTCATAATTAGTGAACCCATTTACCAGCTGTAGGGTTAGAAATGACAATTACCACATAAGATTCTTCCAGAGATCAATAAGGTCTTTTATCTTAAAGTACTCTACGAGTCACAAATATTCAAATGTGTTAATATGCTATTCAAATAAGATGATTTTATTTAAGTTCTTTTTTTATTTTCCATAAGATGATTTTATTTCTGCATTTTGTTTTATCCTTTTTTGTTTTACTAAGACATTCCTGAGATATTTACAGATTTGTTCTACTCTCAAACAGAAATTGCCATTTGAATATCAATATGTGTCCAAACACTGAAATAGGATTTTCCCTGGCATTGTTTAGAGAACATCATGATTAGTCAGAAAATTTTGGCATATAGCAATAGGTACCCTTAAGATAAAGAAAACATGTCAAACCCTTAACATTAGTACATTAGTGTTATCTTATTACTATTTATTGTGCAAAATTTTATAGGATTCTAGGTTTCTGTCTGTGTATGTGAAGGAGAGTGTGTAGTTGTGAGAAAGAGAAAGGAAATGGATGGTGGATATAAATATCTAATATAAAATGGGCTATAATTCCTATGCTGTTTAAATAGGAATGCATAGGAGGTTTTTTTGGATGAATTATACTTTTATGCTTAGCCACACTAATTTAATAAAGTACTCTTTTCTCGCATTATCTGAATAGCCAAGATTATGATAGTTCAAGACTCTTTAAGTGTGTTTGTTTCTATCGTTTATTGCTGATTTTTAAAAAATTAGACTAACACTATAGCACTTTGTTGTATAATTTAAAAAGTTGTTTATACTTCCTGTTAAATTTTATAAAAGATTTATTTATTTATGTGTATGAGAGAGTACAAAAGAGAGTGAGGGGGGGAGGACAAAGAGAGAAGGAGTGGCAGAGAATCTAAAGCAGATTTTCCACTGAGCAGAGCCTGACTTGGGGCTCATCCAACAACCCTGAGATGAAGACCTGAGCTAAAATCAAGAGCCAGGAGGCTCAGTTGACTGCACCACCCAGGCACCCTGCCGTCAAATTTAATATGTACTCAATTCAGCAGAAACATCCATAGTTACTCAGCTATCTTCTTCCAGCATCACAAACTTGAATTATCTGCCCTTTATTTTCATGATACTCTCTCTTGGGATATATACCAGATGGCTTAAAAATTTTGTCTTTATGTTTCCTTGCACATTAAACACTTTTAACCCTGTTGAAGATTTAAAAATACATTTTATTCAATGTAGAAAAAAATCTAAAATTTAATCATTTATCTATTTCACACACACACACACACACACACACACACACACACACACGCAAACACAGTACCTAAATTTCACCTTTAATGGAGATTAGGCTACTAGCAGAATGGCCTGTGGCAAAGTCTACTATTTCTCTAACATAAATTCATTACTAATGAGATCAACAGAGTAAATTTTTACAAATTCAAAATTTAGTTTAACAGGACAAACTTTTCAACTGATTGAGGTATGATCTTTTATGTTCATTTTAACTCATTCTTGTCTATGTATTAAAGCAGTTTTCTAAGGACTCCTCTTTGGTAATATTTGGCTAGTGAGTCATATTTTTAGTAGTGAATAAGTACATTTATTTTATTTATTTTTTAATTTTTTTCATTTATTTTAAATTAATAAATAACTCTGATTTTGACCACTCTTTTCAATTAGAGAATAGCTCAAAAATCATTATATAAATTCCATTATATGTTTGGATAAATGTCATAGAGGAATTAAGTGCATTAGATATACGGGGGGGGGGGGCAGCTTTACATTAACCAACATTGTTAGAAAGTAATATAAGCTTAATCTCAAATTAAAATAAAGACAATAATTGCAATATAAGTTCAAGTAAATGTGAAAGACCATGGGATGGAGTTGTTAGGGATGAGATGTGTCCAGAACTAGAATCTCAGACTGTGTAAGGGAGTTAAAAAGTAGGTGTAAGGAATTCCAAATCAAGAGCAAAGATATACCTTTGAAGGAGTTAACCATAAGACCTCTTTGGAAAACTGAATACAATAATCCAGTTGTAATGCAATATTCATGGTTGCAAACCTGGTAGGAAATATAGGTTAGAAACTGGCTGTTAAACACTGAATTTCAAACTAAGGTGTTATCATGTACACTATTTTTAAAGAGAGTTTTCTAAATATCTTTATCCAGCAATCCATTTCTTTTAGTCAGTAGATGGAAACAATAGATGGTGAACTTTGTTAAACTTTAACAATGTTTTTTAATCTGTGAAAAAAATCAATAGTACCACAAAAGGTGAAAAACACACTGCTGGGTTTTTAATAAATCTTTCTTTTAAATTTTTAAATTGTGCTTAGCTATTCATTTGCAACTATGTGCTATAGGACAAAAGTTGTCTAGGTTTATAAGGCATCCAGTAACTGGGTCAACATTTTAAAATGTTGACATAAGCTTGCTGCACATTCCTGCTTATTTCAGATAGCTTTGTAAAGCATTGATTTGTTAACCCAAAGTTAGAGATGGCTGGCTGAACAACAATATTCCAACCAAAAGACCAATTGTAGGATTAATAAACAATCTGAAGGGAAATGACAGTAAATCTCCACTACTATTCCCAGTTATATTATATTTCAATTGCAATGCCATTTTTTTTAGTTTTAAAAAACTGAATCTGCTAAAAATGCCAAATATGTAGTACCTTTTATGATTAAATCAAAACTGTGATATCAAAACTCAATAAAGAGATACAAAACTAGGAGTCAGTTAGCTCACTCCAGGGTTTTTAAAAATGTCCCCCAGATTAGAAACAGCAAAAAAGAAAAATCAGTTATATTATCGGTGAATGAAAAATAAAAAAAGACTTGCTGACTATGTAGTTAAATCATTGGCATAAGGAGCGGTGCTAACTATTTGGTGAATGTAGAAGCACAAATCAAATGATATTTGAATCCATATACATTTCATAAAAGAGCAAAGCATTTATAATTTAATGACAATGTCAAGGGGGAGTCTGTATGTTCATATATTCAACCAGCATAGTAAGAATGGCATCTGTGACTGATTCAAAGATTTCAGAAACTTTGAAAACATTACTTACTGATGAGATTTTTCAGCCATTAAGAATTAGACCAAAGAAGTCCCATAATTTGCTTAGGGCTTTAGAGATTCCTTCAGATCTTGTTGCCATTCCCCCTTAAGTATAACTGACCAAATTCAATGCTTTTATCAAAGATAATGTATGGAATGCCCCTCAAAGATATATCTCTGTTTATTAACACCTTCCCACATTTAATGAAATTCTCAAAATTGGAGATGCAAAATTTAGATGCATGAAAGCACATTTGGTGGAGGAAGGAGGGTATCTTCTATTTCTAAGGGCAATGTTAAAATTAAAACTCTTTAAATCTTAGCTAACATTAAAACATATTAAAATCCAATTTAAAATGAAGATGTTCACATAACATATTTACTTATATGCTGTCAAAGTGTAGAATTGATACAATTTTTTTAAATCAGTATCTATTATGAATGTCTTCATTAATGTTAGCATCTGGAAGTAATTCATTATTACCTTTCTTTAAATTTGATTGGAAAAATTAATTGAGGAAAACTTGACTTCATTATAAATTGGAATATTTTATGTTTATATAGAGATATTTGGATATTGGATATATTGGATATAGGATGTTTCTCCAAATATAATGAAAGTGACCCAATAATGTATACTTGCACATATCATTTATTCAGGCATTTCTAAGTATTTTTAATGAAAAGTCAGCTAATCATTAAGCTAGAAAGAGTTTTTCTATTTTCTCCCAATGTCCCATATCCATTTGCATTTTCCTTATTTCAGAGGAAACATTAATCCTCTCAATTTTTTCTTTCTTTTTTTTTCAATTTTTTTTCAATTTTTTCTTTCTGAATAAAATCTTATTTTATAAGCCTAAGTGAAAGGAAAACTGTTAACACATTTCCCATTCCCCTTTCCTAGGGATGTTCTTAACAGTAGGGTATTCTTTTTATCATCTGTAACCTTTGCTAAATTAAGACAGACAGTTTGTACCAGTATAAACATCAGGTTCTGTTGGTCTATCCAGGCTGCCCCCAAATTGACAAAACTGTTGTCTCTAACACCAGAAGGGAAGAGTTTATCAATTTCAAGGTGAGATTAAGAACGGCTCTTCCTTTGGCATTGATGGAACCACTGAGGAAAAAAGAGTGGATGTTACATGGAGTTGAGATTGACATATTTATAATAAAGAGAGAATAATTGATACATACTTATCATAAAGGACTCATTAGCTTCACATATACTACTGCTCTGGATCAGCCCAACCATCTCAGTAAATTAGGACACTGGTTTTAATCTGTATTTTATGGACAGAGAGCTGAGGCTCCAGTAGATTAAATGGCTACCCAAGTTCAAACAACTATTACATGACACATCTAGGATTTAAAATCCAGAATTTGGGGGATCCCTGGGTGGTGCAGTGGTTTAGTGCCTGCCTTTGGCCCAGGGCGCGATCCTGGAGACCTGGGATCGAATCCCACGTCGGGCTCCCGGTGCATGGAGCCTGCTTCTCCCTCTGCCTATGTCTCTGCCTCTCTCTCTCTCTCTCTCTGTGACTATCATAAAAAAAATAAATTAAAAGCTATTTTCATCTTCTATGCTTTTTCTTAGTCTTTTAAAATATTTTATTGCATTCTACATTTTTACACCCCCTCAAGCATTTTCATATAATCTCAAATAATTTTACAATAAGCTTTTAAGTAGGTACATGATATTCTATTCCATGAGCAGATGAATCAATCATGGCCTACATAATCAATCCAAAAGCCACAATCTTTCAAATCTTACAGACCTGGGTCAACATTTAGATAACTGCTCCACCACCATTTTACTAGCCACCACCATCTTCTCTGTGATTCTCATTATCATGAGAATGATAATGTACACCTTTCAAGCTTTTCAACCATCAGAGACTATTAACTTATAAAGCACCTATAACAGATACTAAAACTCAACAGAGAACTACAAAACAGTAGCTATTGCTTATTATTCTTTGAATATTGTAGAATTATATCACAATATTTTGAATTACTCCTTTTAGAATATTTTCTTCAGTTCCACCCACAACTGTACCTATCACTTATGATGATCCCTGAATTTCTTATTTTCTAACCTCAAATCAGGAATATGTTACAGTAGTTATTTTGGCAAAAGGAAAAATTAGTCAGGGAGCCATTAGCAAAGAAGGGAAACACTTGCTTATTTTTAAGATCAGCTAGGTGACAAGTACTACATAAGAAGAAAGGCATTCTATTCTAATAATATCAAAGTGAGATACTATTTGCCAAAGTGGTCTAGAAATTTAAATATGTACATAAATGTGAGCTAATACTATCATTTAATTATAGGACTTTTTTATTCACTGATTGGTTGTAGCTCAAACTCTGAGCCGATCTCTTCTATGTGTGTGGGGGGTGGTGGGGGAGAAACAGTGTAAAATCCCTTCTGTTGTTATCAGATATTCCATCCAAAATATTTTCAAATTAGGAAATATATTTTTTGGAAGTAATATATCATTTTAACTGAGTGCAGATTTTACCTTTAAATGTTTTATTTTGGAGTTGATTTATATGAAATGTTATGTAAAACTTCATAAAGCCTCTTAGGTGGGGCAAGACATGGAGAACTATTTAACTCCTGATACTTGCTACATTTTGCTGCAGTAAATATACTGTCCTATTTAAGTAAAAATGCATTTCTTTATGTTTAGAGAAGAACAAAAATGCAAATTTACAACACTCTATGAGTATAGTGTGCTGATAATGAAACGTCTTTCCCCTCATGGAAATCAAGGAAAGGAAAGTATATCAAGGACCAGGTGAAATGCAGTTGGGTGAAGAAAATATTTTCAGGCATACAGCTTTAAAATATACTTCTTATTCTAGGTCAGATTCTGTTTTTTATGTTATTTCTAACTGGAAAAATAAATAAATTCCTGTGATTCTCAGAGTTCAAGGTGGGAGGAATATTCTCATACAATAGGTGGAGGTTATAAAGTCAGCTTGACCCTCTTGGGCAACTGAGGACCTTGCCACTGTCCCCTTCAGGAATGTTTTGAAGGCCAACAAACCACTCCACTGCTGTCTTCTCTTTAGAAATAATTCCCACAGACTATGGACGAAGGCTGGATGTGGCTTTCAGTTTCATTATGGTTTCTTGAGAGTGTTCTTAGGTCCTTGCTTCTGCACAAGTGGCCTATGCCTCTGTGGGAAATCCTAGTGATCTCTGGCAGAGCTTGCAAGAGCAGGCAGCATGAGGGTTTTCTTCCCTGGAAACCAAACTCCTGTGCACTTCTCATGCAATCAGTCAGGAAGGAAAGGTCAACAGACAGCTTTCAAATAACTGATTCACTTAACTTCTGACAGTGATCTGGGGCAGAGAAGTGAAGCTGTGGGGAGATGAAGGCAGGAGCACCACACTCAATCACAGGAAACTTAAACTCCTTTAAGTCTTATAAAGAGACTAAACACATTCCAGTGGGCTCCCTCCCCTCAGCCACAGACATTCGCCAAAGCCATTAGGTCAGTCCACACTGATGTCTAGTTAGAAGCTGGTGGTATGTGTGCACATGTATGGAACGTGGAAGCACTGAGGAGGAAAAAACAAGAGTAAAAGGACGGTCGGTCACTGTGATTAACAGGACAAGACAGGGCCGTGTTCCAGAAAGGTTAACTGGCTACATCCTAGGCCATTAAGTGCAGACCTGGATTTCAGAAAACAGAAGGCATATGAGGATGAATCATCCTTTGAACACTTAACACACCTTTAGTGTCTAACTCATTAGTAGCTAAAGCACTCTAACAGTAGTCTGTCAAGCCAGCTGATGTGGAGACTTAATATAAATGATAAAACCTTTGGAGATTTATTCTGTCTTTGGAGCAGTCAATCCTTTAAAACCCAGTTCATGGGAGTGCTGTAATATTTTCTTTTTAGTAGAAAATAAATTTAATTTCCATTTTGGTTTCATTCTTAACACCCTGTCATTCCATGAAGAATATTTGTGAGAGGTTCTCCAGTTGCAAAAGAGTTAGAAGTTCCTACAAGCCCTATCCCATTCATTTAGTTTCCTCCCAGACAATAAATTTCATGATGACAGGACCCCTAAGTGCTTCACTTTCCAGGATAGCCCTAGTGCATATAGCGCAATAAGTGGCTCATAGGAGGTCCTAAATAAAGAAGCTGCTTAATGAATAGATGAGTACCCAAGAAACTATGCCCATCACAGCCCCATTAAAGTGTTGTTGCTGTTGTTTTTTCCCTAAACTTTCTATACTTATTTCATTGGTCATGTTTCTATGGGTTACTTTTGATTTGGCATAGAAATAATGTAATGAGTACCCTTGATCCAAGGTTCCTCAGCTGGATAAACAACAACTTGCTCTTATTTTGATTAAGGAGAGCCATTACATGTTTTTCCTCAAGCTATTAGTCTACTAGGAACATGCCGTAATTTATAAGCCCTATCAAAACTTTCCCTTTAATGAAATGAATAGGAAATTAATGCAGTCAGGCAGAAAGCTCTTTTAGCTAATAGTGTTTAGCACTTTCTTCTTTGAAATACTAGAGAGCAATTTTCATTTACTGGTTATTTAAGGAGGGAAAATTCAGTCTCACGGATATCACCTAGATTGGGTTTATGTACAAGTGTGGTATATTCCCTCCCTTGGGCAAGCCATGTGCTATAACATGGGAAAACAAATTTTCCAGCTTTCTAACATTAACAGCTATTATAAATGGTATCACATGACCACTGGCAAATAAACTCTTAGAATAATACTATTTCCAATGTGTTAATAAATATTTGTAGAATTTAGGTATCACACTCATAGGCACTAAAAGAGTTGTGATTCTGATTGTGCCTTGATGCAGGTATAAATTCATGGACTTATTTTAGTTCTTGGAAAGCGTTTGGCATTTGAAGTATCAAAATAGGTGACAATACAATTAGATTTTAATTTTTAAAGATATATATGTTGCTAGTCCTCTATTCTGCACAGGCCTCTCTTTTTATTTTATTTTATTTTATTTTTTATTTTATTTTATTTTTTTTACAGGCCTCTCTTTAAAAGAAGGGCTGGCTAGAGGCATATTTTGCTGGCTCAGAACTCTGAGAACCAGACCATTATTCAGAGCTTTTATTGTCAGCAACTAGTATCAATCATTCCATAAATACAGAATTTACATATAATTTTACTATTTAAGAAAAGCTGAAAGGAGTTTGCTTTCCAAGAGGGCTACCATCCCCATTTGCAATGTACTTTTTATTACCAATTGGCTTAAACCCTTTCATAGCAGAAAGTAATTTCTGGCCTATCAAATAGTAGTATTATTACACACTAGAGAGTGTGGAGAGCTCAATTATTGTTGTGAAATTAATAAATTCCTTGAAACATATATAGCTGAAATAAAATAAGTTTGAAGTGAAATAGCTTTCAAGATAACAAGCTATAGCTTGTACAAATATTAAAAAGGCAAATCAGAACCCAGAAAATATGCACAGGACCAAGGATCCTTTTGCCTACTATAAGTCCTATTTTCAGGATTCATCTTTGAGGCAGTTTTGAATTTCACATCTGATTCCACCTTTGAAAATATTCTCACAGTGATGAATGACCTCTTCCATGTAAAACAGGTTTTGGAATCTATGTATATTTACCAAAGCTGCTTCCCTTTTATGCTGGAAATGTTTATTTCTTTACTGGAAGCCTACAGTGATGCAGCCACAGACAAATGCTACTGTAAAAAGAAAGAGATTTTCCCTCAATTTATAAAAAAAAGTCACGAAAATACTACAAATGAATCTTTTTCTAACACTGATAAATCATGCTTCGAAGAAGTGGCATTATTTTTTAATTCCAAAAATGTAGTTCATTAGTTTGAAGAATACTTATATTTTGAAATTCTTACCATGGTGTTATAGTCATACCTTGTCACAGGTTTTGACATAAATTAATGAGCATTTACATTTGATACTTTACCTACCCAAATAATACTCCTCCTAGTTTGATTGGTTGTTTTATTACACTGGATTTCAATCAGCCCTGATCACCCTGTAAAAACTTTGCATTCGAACTTTGTTAGAAATGTAACAAAAATAATTCTCATATAAACGTTTTCTAAAACTTATATATAATTATAGTTACATGACCTAACTACAGAACAGTTACATGACAAAACCTAATGTTGAACACAGGCTTGACAACCTGCGGATAGGCACTCAGTATATATCCATCACCATTTTTATCATTATTAACGGTATAAGCAGACATTTAGATTGTATGAAATTCTTACTAAAGTTGTTCCCTTAAACTTCCTTTCAGGACAAAACATCGATTTTAGTCAATTTATTTTGAATATAGTGATAGATAATATTACCAGAATATTTAATAATTTCTGCCTGCCAAGACTTCCACACATCTCCCATCTCAGATTTGTAAATGATGTTATCTGAGATTATGATTAGCTTCACCTCCCCTCTTTCTTAAAAGAAAAAAAAATTGACTTTTATTAATATTTCCAAGATATATGCCATATCTTAACTTCCTACTGAGGAAAAAAAGTTTAATTCATATGTCTTCAGTTATCTTCAAATTTGTAAATTATTGGATAATATATCTAATTTTTCCCTTTCTCAACATTAATAGGTTGACATTCATTTTGATTCTTATTATAATTTACTGCCTGTTAGAGTTATCTGACATAATTCTTCTCCTAACACAATAAGTTCAGTTTCTTTTTTCTAATATTATTTGGCTGCTTTTGGACACAAACCTTCTAAAAGTTATTGAAGAACAGAAGCCAAAAGAAATAAAAATGTCAGCAAATTTATTAAGAGGTACTAAAATAATAGAACAGTAGCCATATGACTTATGTACTTTTTATTTCTGCTTTTTATGCAGAATATGCAAAACCATCTAATGAATTTTTTTCAACAAAGCATAAAATAGCATCCTCTGCCCCCCCTTGCCACCACCCCTCTAAATTCTTTAGTGTTGTCAGACATTCAACACTGCTTCTTTCCTCTCCCATTTCATTCTGCTTATGCTTAGTGGAAACTCTTCACTGGTATCCTCAATGTAACAAGGCAACTTTAGTTTCAGACACATGTGGCATTTTCTTCTTTTTCCCCTCAGTCCCTAATTATCGCTTCATATCAATCTAAGAGGAACTTCATATTAACGTCATTAATCAATCACCACTATCTAATATTGCTAAGTATCCTGAAAATTTATTTCCTACAGTTTTTACCATGTGTGATCTTATCTTAACTCTGGTCACATTATAAAGTAAAACAAGACTTCTGTTCTTGAAGTCTCAATGACATGTTCTATGGAATAATGAGCTTTCAAAGGATGGTTATAAAAATGGCACTTCCTGGTTCTCAGCTCCTGAGAAAGGTTCTCCTTTTTCCTCTGCCTTTATACACTTGGGCTTCATCCCTTTTCTTACTATAAATAGGATTCCTCTCTGAGCAAATTTACCTACCACTTGGTTACAAATATAGCACAAAATAAACTGAACCTTTAGCATTTCTTTCACCTCCTCTCTTTAAATCCCCAGTTGTCCATTTGGGGCACCCATAATTTCCTCTTGACCCTAAGACTATGGCCAATATATATGAAGAATATATACATTTATGTGATGTATGTGAATCATATCTTTGTGAACCTAGTTCTTAGTAGTATGCTTGTAAACACTAGCATGAAGTATAATCATGGCCATGATATGGAATAATTCAGTGAAAAAATAATTTAGGGAGTATTTCATTCCTTTTTTTTTTTCAAAGATTTTATTTATTTATTCTTGAGAGATAGAAGGAGAGACAGAGCCAGAGACACAGGCAGAGACAGAGCCAGAGACACAGGCAGAGGGAGAAGCAGGCTCCATGCACCGAGAGCCCGACGTGGGACTCGATCCTGGGTCTCCAGGACCGCGCCCTGGGCCAAAGGCAGGCGCCAAACCGCTGCGCCACCCAGGGATCCCCAGTATTTCATTCCTGATTTTGTCTATTACTTAAACATGAATAGAATTTTTTTTAAATGGGAGAAAAGCATACTTCACTTCCAGTCTATAAAATATAGTAACAAAACTGAACTGCGATTTCAAAAAAAGATGCTGACAGTAGAACAGGGAGCAAAAAATCAATCTTTCTGCCAAAATCTAATTAACAGCTCTTTTAAAAATGTGTTTTTTTGCAAAGATATTATATATGCATATATGTGTGCAATATCCCACTTATATGAATCACTACCTAATATCTTTGCCTTATGACATCATACATTCCAGTTTAAATTTGGGGGTGGTCTTTTTTTACTTCTTTACAATTATTTCCAGTAATTCCTATCTTCTTTGAGTTATTCAACTTCAACTAGCCTAAAACACAGAGTTTTTACCTATTTATCCAAATATTCCTGACACTCTCTTAAAAAATAAAAACAATGCTAGATATGGCAGGAAATCAAAGAAAAAAATCAACAAATGTTCACTTCGTAATTTCAGATTTTTGCTTCCTCCTTCAATTGGCCCATCGTTAGAATTTTATTTTAATTATTCATTAACACAGGACAATTTATCGATTAAAAACAGTAGCAAATGAACAACGTAAGGCCCCCAAAGTGTTACCACCCTGGTACAGGTCAATAGAACTAGGCAAACAAGAGGCCAATTCAAGAGTTCCTGCCCAATTTCCTTCCACAGCCAGGTCTTTATGAGCAAGCAGTCATGGAAAAGATCCTAGAAAAATAAACTGTGGAAACATTTCAGCAACTTAATTGAGATTTTGCAAGCCTCTCAAAGCCTGCATTGTTATAGCCCACTCGCATCAAAGACCATGATTCAGCTTTAGAAATGGTGCTATTCAAACCCTGCCGTATTAGCCATATATCTCAGGAATTTACTTCCTAATTATGCAGTATGCCTTATAAACACTTTTTTTTTGTTCTGTCATTGGGTGACATAATATTTTAAGCAAGTAAAGCAAATTGGTTCAATCATTATTATAAAAAAGTTCTTCCTCAACACATGTCAGATTTAGATTTTGGGAACACACTGCATTTGTATTCTAGAAACTTTAGTGATCTACAAATGAATTTATCACTTACTGTACTACTAGGGAGGAAATATGTGTCTGCATAACCTTATATCTAAAAGTGAACTTCGGGCCTTAAATTTGAAAGGGGATGTCAGAGAGCAGTACCATAGTTTCTGCAAAGAGTGAGAGACTATGCCTTCTGAAAAGCAGACGTACTAAAGTCTCAGCTTTGATTTAGTCTGTCTCTAAGGAAGTCCAAGAGTGGATTTAAAGAACATAGGGACTAAACTAATTTCAAGGATGAAGAAAGAGGAAGTCTAAAGTACCTTTTTCAGGGGAAGGCTAACCAGGAGAATAGGGTATGTGTTAATTTGTATACTTGTCCTTTCTCCTAATATCTAGCAAAAGAAAAGGATAAAGAACATGGTTCACTTATACTTCATCTAATTTTTATTTTCATTGTAAATTCATCCTAATCTTCAAAAGTGGCCAAACTTATTTTTGTGACCTTCCCAGGAAATATATTCAAAGTATACAAGATTCTGTTACAGGAAAACAATCAAAAATAATTTGGAAGTAAAATCATTCAATAGTTGCAGGGTATTTGACTCTGGGGCAAGAAGTTCAGGGCAACCGTGCTATAGAGTATCTGTACTCAGGATGCTGTTTTTATCTGTCTCAGATGAATAATTATCATAAGTTACTACATTTGACTGACCTCCAATAGTACGGCACATTCCAGTCAAAATATGTCACCAAACCACCAACACTGCATGGTCGTTTTTGCCCCTAGGTGATAGTGATGTTAACCATAATACCCAATAGTAATTTATCCTGTCACACATTTTAAAGTTGCTATTTTGAATGGTCTTCGATGTAATAATATATTACGTGTTACTTTACATTAAAAAAAAAAATCCAGCATGCTGAGTAAGGCTAATTGCTGCAGAGGGAAAGAAGACCTAGCAAAATGACTATGTAGGGAAAAAAAAAAAAAAAAAAAACACGACTATGTAGTCAGCCTAGACATACAGTAAACCTAGGAAAAATTAATCAAAATTCACATCATCAATCTGAATTTTTTAAATAACTGTACTGTATTAATGAGAAGAATGAAATAAAATGCTTTTTTATGTATATGGCAATGATAATATCCAAGATACATGTGATTTTCTTACATAATTATAGCCTTCTAATGCCTTTACTCTTCGATTTTGAGGGTATTTTATCAAATGTAATACAAGCAAGGTATAATATAAGTGACTTAAACAAGAAATGGTAAGTGTATACACAAATCACACATATACACTAGATGATCAGAAACTGCACTCTGAACAGAGAATCATTATAATTTTATTTTGAGGTCCATGGTAGGCACTTAATAAATATTTGACAACTTAATAAATCAGATGCATTTTTAAGTTTTTATTCTCATGAATTCGAAATTATCAAACATCAAAAATACTGGAGAATAATCTTTTTCATTTCTTCTTTAATATAATGTCATACTGAGCAAATAGATTGACAGATACAAAGGAAAGTGATTATCTATTTAAGCTAACTAAAGAAAATGAGCTAATGATACACCAATAGATAATGAGGATAGATAAAGGACAGCTGGTAACTCTGGAATGACTGAGATCCTTCTAATGACAGCCAAATGGAGCAACACAATGAAATGACTTAGCCCTTCCCCCTCTCATCCTAGTTCTTTCCTTTTTTTTTTTTTTTTTTTGGTCCTCTTTAACAATGTTGGAGGTCATCAAACATCCTTTGCTATGTAGCCTCTATCACGTTAGAATTTGTTTTCTACAAATTCTTAATTTCCTGCTCTGATTTTTCTTTTTTCACAGACAGGCAACACTAATCATATCCCAAGACCCCTTCCTCTAAACTCAGCATTTCCTATCTCATACATGGCCTTAAAAAATCATACCTTCTCCTGATCTCCACTCTCACGATGGTGCTGATGACTCTAATTTTCTCTGTGTAGCCATTTCTCCTTCCTAATAAGCAAACACATAATTCTAGGATGCAGACATCATTCCCAGTTAAAAGTCTTCACAATCCAGGCTCATCATGTTGCCTACGAAAGTTTCTTCTGTATCAGTTCCTCAGTTTTGTCAATGGTATCATAGACTTTCCCATCCTCTGGTTCAAAATGCCACAACTGGCTATAACTGACACAGGGACTCCTTCACTTCCCTGGATCAATGTGAATCTATCAAATAAGCCAAAATCTTTAACATTAATGCTTCCTTCTTAGAATCTCTAAATTTTACCCCTTCCTGTCCATTCCCACTACCATCACATTCCCTTACTGTTAAAGATGTTAGGATGTCACACTTGGTTTGCTTCAAGAACCTCCTGACCAACCAATCTTTCTTTCAGTCTCTTTCTCCTTGAATCAGTCCTTCAAATGATTCCAGTTAATCTCCCTAGACAATGCTGCCTTTTCCCATAGAACAGAGTTTAAGGGCAAACGTTCTGGAAACACACTTGTGAATTAATGCATGCCAGCTCCAACTTTCACCAGGTTACCAGTCTTGTAAAAGTTACCATTTTGTTGCCTTATTTCTTACCTATGACATATGGTTTGTTGAGAGAAATAAATGGGTTAACAGAAGTAAAGCACCTAGAATAAGTTCCTAAGACATGTGATCTATAAATGGTGGCCCCTGTTAATTAGTGCCATTATCATCTCCCTCATTAAAAACTTTTAACAGTTCCCTATATACTATGGGAAAGGACCCCAAACTCTGACCTTGGCAGTTAGGTACTGTCCAGTCTGATCCATTATTAATGGCCCAGATTAAATGGATAATCTTTGCCAATATGAGTTCTCTAATCCAGTCAGGATGAAATAAAACATACTTTGAAATTATGTTTTCTTTCTTGCTGTGACTCATGGTGTTCCTCTCTTCCCTTACTGTGTTTCCTTTTCTGTCCACCTTTACCATGCCACTCATTCTTCAATGTTCCCAAAGAGGATGGACCAGATAGAATTTCTTGTGGCTCAAAGTTGCTAAAAAAAAGGCTCCTTAAATGTGGGGAGAGCTTTGTATTATAACCCAACTTGGGGATTAAAATGTACATTAATATTTCATGGGCTCTGAGAAGTCCTATGGTAACAACTTTTTTAAACACAGTGTCCCAAATTTTACTTAAATGAAACATCTTTTTCCTTCTAGAAATTATTAGAAATCTGGACTTGAAAATTCCAGAGTCAGGAATAGAACTGAAATCTTTTAATTTTTAAACTGTCATATAGCCACAATATCTTACTATTATCCTAGATTTCAAAAGTGAGTTCAAGTAGATCCTGGAGAAGTAAGAGTGTAGAAAACTTAATTTTTAATCAAGTGAAAGAATCGACATATGAAATCCTTGGAATAACAACAATAAAAAATGTTTAATAACATCAAATTAAGTTTACTTTAGACTTAATGACACTATATTAGTTAAAAACTTTGGAGGCCCAGAGACAGATATTTCTGAAAGCTTTTTTTTTTAGTAAACATAAAAATATCTACCCACGTTTTTCTGTGTAATTATACTGTTGTATCTGATGGCAGTTAGTCAAAGAAGTATAATCCAGTGTTGATTAGAGTTTTTATTTTTGGCTTGCTTATCCATGGATTGATTTCTTACAGACTCTTAGTCTATAATTCCATGCTCTTTTCCAGACATTTCGGCCTTCGACTCCTAATTTCTAGGCTCTGCCTTATAGCTAGAAAAATTCCATCTTTTTTTTAATACAAACTACAAACTGAAGCAAAGAAAGGAAAGACGCTGAAATATCAGATACAAAAAAGAGAAAAAGATTTAATAAAAATCTGAAGATTGGCATCCAGCCTTTTATAATAACTGATAAAATCACTGCTGCTTATAAAAATGTATGTAACTTGTTAACTTAATTAAAAAATAATTGCAACCATGTAGGCTAGAAACTATTATGAGACAATTAGATAGTTGTTAAGAAAAAAACACATTCCTCAAAATGTAAGTTTTTATCAATGTTCTTTTTTTTTTTTAATTCTCATTTAGGTTACTAGAATAGCAAGCCATTTGTTTCCCAAATAATTATTTGCATAATAGTAACCAAAAATGAACAATAGATATAAGAAAAAAACTTAAGTAAATATTAATCAGCTACACTAGTATCTAAATTGTCCCTTGTTTTTTAAGTAGCTGTAATCAGAATATTCCAAAAAACAGTATGTTTGCATTTGATGTCTGGAATTACTATGCTCTATTAGACAGATTTGGTTTTCCACCTATGAAATACTCGATTCTTACAGGACCATCTAAACTCTACCTATATTTTATTAAAGGTACAACAAATTCGAAGTATACTTGCCAATTATATTTTAATAATAATATCAAGTTTAAGATACCATTGTCACACATAAAAGATCTGCATCTTACTGAAGGGTAAAGTTTTGTTTTTGGTTTCCCAAATTCTCCCCGACATGTTTCACTGCAAAAGTTTTAATTTGGATAAGGGAAAACTCCATTAGACATATATTTATTAAAAATGAAAATCCCCCATCATCCATTTATAGTACTTTATATTACCAAGTATATGTTCATCTCTTAAAAGCTAGGTTGAAATTTTCTTTTTCTATTCCATTGAAACAGACCACTAGAGGGCAAGCAACACTCTGATCTCAGTTATAAAAAAGTAAATGGATACAGCTCCTTAAAATAACTAGCTATATCCAATGTTCGTTCTTAACTCTCCCTTACTCTTTCCCTCCTTTACTCTTTCATTCAGCAACTATTTCTTCCAGTGCTTGCTATGTGCCAGGCACAGAATCCAATATAAAGTCAACCAAATATGTCTCACTCTGTCTCTTTCTCTACCCTTGGGTCTCTTTCTCCATCTACACATATGCATATATATTTGAAAAATTGTTTTTATACATTCCTTCAGTTTTTCTTTCATACTTTATCTTTAAAATTGTATCAGAAATACAGTGTGCTATAGCAAAATCAGATATCCAGACTTTATCAGACAAGTTGTAGTAGAATAACTTAAACATCTCCAATACTGAAAATCAAAAAGCAGCTTTGGATATAAAGTATATCAATAAATAAACTCTATGGTTTGTAGAATGTTCTACAACCCTGCCAAAATTTGACTCAGCATTTTCCTAACTCAGTTTCTCTCTTCCTTTGTTAGATGGTTCAGCATTGTTATACAAAGAGAAAAGTGGTAGAACAGTTGTCCAAGACAATTAAAGTCTTCTTGAAGTCCCCATTAGCCAGTGCCCTGAGAAACCAGCTGAATGATTTCATAATTTCTGTTGAATATAAAAGGACACTGATACCCTGGGGATATTGATCCAGAAAGACAGAAAGAATAGCTGGGAAGCTCTTTCAGTGATACAGAAGTTAATGATTTTGTGATTCACCCAAGAGAAAACCCTTACAACCCTTGATAATTGCAAGACAGAGAGTGCCACTGCTGACCTCGTCAAATTAGCAGAAGCTATGAGTTTCATGGCAGATGCCAAATCCAAATGCCACAAAAGCGAGTTTAGCAGTGCTCACATATTTTTAATTGCGTTTGTATGTGTGTGTTTTCTCTAACAAGATATTGCTTTTAATCATTGTTAATCTCGGGGTCAAAATGTTTCGTAACCTCAACACTTAGGTGGTCGCAGGCTAGACATACCAGGCACACTCTGCCAAACAAGCAGGGAAAACAGAAACTGCTTCTCTTCCACGTGTCAAAAATAAGGCACACGGAACTAATGTTACAAGTGCTAAATGTTCATTTTAATTAAGTTACATAGGAGAAGGAAAAAAAAACCCTCATGATATAGAAATTGATAGAGAATTGTTTAAACAACAGGGAACAATCTATATCTGTTTAACTAGTGGTTTGTTCACCTAATATTTATACTGATTCATTCCTTCAGAAGGTTATTTACAGAGCTCCTATTCAGGCTCTCTGGATACAACAATAACCTGATCTGCCCTCATGTCTACATGCTAGAGAGAGAAACTGCACTGTGCCTGCTGGATGCAATGATACAAAGTTGGGCAAAGGGTCCCTTTCTTTGAAGGGTTTCCTCTCAGATGTACAAGGACATCAGGATCCAGACACCATGCAAGAGGAAAATTGATAAAAATCGAAAATATGTACCAGTGCACCAAGTGGTTGAAGAGGATGGCAATACAGGTGGAATATGGAAATAAAAATGGGGCTGGACAAACTTTCAAGCCAGAGCCAAAAGAATGCCAACTAAGCATGACTATGGGAATTGCAGGATTTTCAGAGCTCAAAGGAACCTCAGAGATTATTTGGTACAACGCTGGTACCAGGCAGTACCAAAAATGAAAATCCCCCTTTTGGTACTTGCTAAATTAGCAAATGGGGAAACAGAGACTCAGGAAGGTATGGATCCTGTCACTTCTGACAGAGCATTTACTGATTTGGAGAATTGTGACTTTATTTTTTTTTAATTTTTTTTATTTATTTATGATAGTCACACAGACAGAGACAGAGAGAGAGGCAGAGACATAGGCAGAGGGAGAAGCAGGCTCCATGCACCAGGAGCCCAACATGGATTCGATCCCGGGTCTCCAGGATCGCACCCTGGGCCAAAGGCAGGCGCTAAACCGCTGTGCCACCCAGGGATCCCCGAGAATTGTGACTTTAGATGAGGAGGTTACAGGCTTTTATTTGGAAGGATCAGGCACTACTGGAGTTTTGCTATCCACTGTGCACTTTTTTTTTTTCTTTGCAAAAGGCAAAGAGATATTTAATGTCCAAAAAAGGGAGACTGGAAAAGGTGGCAGGACCCCAATGTGAAGGGCCTAGCATGTCTCTTGCTCACAGGTAACTGTGACATAATATGGTTGGTGATAAGGGATAATTTAAAAATTTTAAGCAGAGAGACAAACTTGAACTTGATAAGAGAGAACTTGATAAGAGAACACATGAAAAAGATGAAAAACTGTAAAAAATATGAAAAATTCATTACTTTTGCATTTACTATGCACAAAAAATATACTTCTGATGAAGGTATATAGGATGGATTGGCGTCAGGCAGTTCTTCCTCCACTTATATAGATCAGGATATAAACAGAGAAACTGGATAGACTATTTTCAAACAAGCATGGAAAATTTCTCATTCACAGACAGCAACTATCTATCCTCTCCCCTCAAAACTATAAAGTAAAGAAAAGTGGGCATGGTTCTAGAAAGAGTTCATGTAAAAGTAAGGCAATGAGAGTACTTCACCTTAGATGCTCCAAACCCATGGGCATTCAAATCCTCCCCAAAAGAAAACTTTCATAGAAATAATTGAATGATGTAAGTACAATTAAATAGATACCTGTTTACATATAACAATAAAATCTAAAACTGACCATTTTTCACACTTCAATAGGGTCCAAAGATTCTCTACCTGAATTATATTTGTTTTGTTAATGACTATGATAAATAGGATTTTCAACTTTTTCATGTCAGATTCGTGGAAACACACTCAGGGATTCGCTACTACCACTAGAAAGTAATTTTTGTTTTTAAAAATTAGGTTAACTTGTAAGAAATTTTAAAAAGCCATTTTGGGGGTAATAAAAATCATTTCTCTGAAGGGTTGATGCAGGAATATAGTCAATATTTTTAAGGACATAAAAATCCTTGACTAATTAATTTACCTTACAGATGTTGGGTGTATAGGTTCTTCACCCTCAGCAAAGGTGTCCCTTCAGAAAACAAAACAAAACAAAACAAAACAAAACGAAACAAAAAAACTATTTTCTTGATAAAGGTTAGCATCATGCCTCCACAAGTGGCTTGACAAACCTAGTTCTTGTCATGGTGCTAAATATGTAAATCATGCTGAATGACCGAGGCTAAAAGCAAAGTGACAGTTGACTGTGACTGCCATTAACCATGGATCACATCCCAGCATGTAATGCAATTATATGGCAGGAAACAACTAATGTGGCCTGTCTCTGGTGGGAGAAGGGCGAAAATATTGAATTTTTCTCTGTAATCTATTTACATCTTGCAAAGGGGGCATTAGTCAGATTGAGGTTCAGAATGCCAGGCGCACACAGGTCCAGGGTGCTAAGTGGTGCCTCCATTCATAATGTGATAAGAAGGCAACAGTTAGTGCAACAAATACATTATGATCCCACTGAGTCAGAGGGGCAGTTTTCTCTCATAAATTCCCCTTTCTGGTACACCATCTCAGGACATAGGCATCTTTTAGATATTGAAAGATCTGCCAGCACTAAGTATCAGGACCAGTTTTCCTCTTTCCTCACAAGTGGACAAATTATGTTGAATTTTAATAGTAATTCATGTTAATTTTCTCATAAAGTTCAAAGTTAATATATATGATCAAGACACATGAACAAAAACTATGAAACTGTACATCTCCTAAAATACTTTATTTTTATAGCTGAATATATTAGATCACACCAAATTTAAGGCAGAACAGGCAATGTTGGGTGGGGGGTACTAAGGCAACAGCTTTAGAACAGCTTAGCAAATCCCTCTGGAATATTCTGGGAGTTTGAAAATTCAAGCCTAATACGTTTTTCTTGGATGCTCGTGTATTGCCAATCATCATGACAAACCACTTAACTTGTTCCTCCCTGTTTCTCAAAGCAGCTTTCTGAGAGTAACCCTTTTGGCAGTCTCAGTACCTTTTCCCTCATTTCTCCATGGTCTCTCTCACCAGATAGTATTTTTTTTAATTGTTCAAAAATTAACTCAAGATGAAATCTGTTATAGGTAAGTTTGATTAGCTAAGAAGCAACTCAGCTAACAAAATATGAATTTATGTTTAAAGGGAATTTATATTGAGAGAATAAAAGAACTGTATTCCTAAATAAGTACAAACACAAATTAAATCCAGACACTTAAAAAAATATGCATGACCTTATTATGATTTTCCAAAGTTTTTAGTTCCACCGGCCCTTGAAGTAGATGGGAGTTCTTTTTATGCTGGGTTAATTCTTAGAGAGTCTTCCAGGTGTCGGATAACCTCCTCTAAGAAGGCTTCCTTGACAATTTCCACAAGTTATCATATGTTTCTATAATTAACTGTACCTTTCCTTCAAGGCACTCACCACAATTGCAATTAAACCCATTTATGTATCATTCTTCTTTGTTTATCCCTTAAACTAGTCTATCTGTTCCTTGAGGGCAAGAACTACACATCAGTTTTATTTACACTAAATCTTTAGGTATAAGAAAGTACCAGGATGGGGCACCTGGGTGGCTCAGTTTGTTAAGCATCTGCCTTTGGCTCAGATCATGATCCCAAATTCCTGGGATCAAGCCCCAGGTTCAGTTTCCTGCTCAGCGGGGAGCCTTGCTTCTCCTTCTCCTTCCACCCACCTCCCCACTCATTCTCTTTCTTTCTCTCTCAAATAAATAAATAAAATCTTTAAACAATATATTTTAAAAAGGTGCCAGGTGAACAGTAAGGATTTAATAAACACTTATAGAATGAATAAATACATGAAAGGTGATTTATTCCTTGATATCTTCCCATTTTAATAATACACTATCTTAAATGTATCTTATTTTCTATTTCTGAAGCAAACAATTCCTACATGTAAACTGTATTGTTCTAACAATTTTTTGAGGTATTCCTTCAACCTGAGTAGAAAGAATGAAAGATAATTTATAATATATCGATGATAAGTCCATTGCTTTACATAAGTAAAAGGAAAAACTTAAAATGATTTAAAAATAGCATCAAAATATATCATTTCTTATGCAATATATATTCTAGTACAGATGCAATTAATTTACTATAATTCAATCCCTAATGATAGTGCATTCATAGAACAGACTGCTTCCACATATATTGTCTCAGTAAATTATCACAAAGGTTTTAGGCTAAGGTGTTATTGTTTCTATTTTACAGATGAGCAAACTGAGGCTCAGAGGTTAGGGGTCCTGCCCAAGTTTAAACATTTGGTAGGTGATACTGACAGAATGGAATCTGTACAGACTTATATTCTGAATAAAATCCCAATGACAGAATTCTAAGGGTATGCCATAGCTTGCCTCTTAAAATAAGATATTTGTGCTTAGTGTCTTAGGTTTGAGCCAAAGTTTTTGTTAGCCGGATAAAAGTGATAATTGAAATTTTCCTATATGATAGAGAAATAAATGAATGTTAAGCATGAATAATGCAGTTAAGTAGCTCTAATCATCTACTATGCATAGCTGATAACAGATGTTCAACATAGATCTAAGGGGGAAAATAAGCCACATAACATCTCTAATAGGATTTTTTTTTAAATAACACACCTTAGAAAGAAGGTCAATTTTCACTCAAAAAAAAATCAATTTCAGCAATTCTTACTTTTAGAGAGTACATTTTCCTATTCTACAGCTATGTGGTGACTTCAGCCAAGTAAAACTTGGCAGTCTAAACAGTATATATAGATGTTGCAAAATTTTTATAAACATTAACCAAGCAATCTGTAAATTATGTGGTCTTGTGCATGTATCCGCATTAATTCTGGAAGTACATGTATGTATACATGTTACATTTTATATTACAATTTCTAAGCCATGTCTACCTAGGACAACTCAAGGAAAAACTGAAATAACTGTAACTACACATATGCTTTTGCTGGATCACCCATGCAGAAAAATCTTCCATATTTTTTTCAGTATTATAGTGGTAAAATTCACTCACATTTTCAAATCTAATCCTTAAAAGTAATTGTTATAGTCATTTAATTTAGAATTAAAATAAAACATAATTAAAATGAGACATATTTGATACTTGACTAAAATATGACATCTTGAATTAACCCCAAAACATAGCTCCTCACAAAAAATTCTTGAATGTGAATCCTGGACTGGACGTTCTAAATGTTAAGCAAATGAAAACAAATACTAACAGGATTAGAATATTCTATAGTTAGGAATATCCTTCCTTCATTCAACCAAAACATACTGAGTGCTGAGTAAGTGACAAAGAGTAAAAACACACATGGCCCTAGGTTTTAGTGATGAGAATTCTAGAACTTGGGCCAGTATTCCAGATTATAGAGATCAAATGCTCCCCCCTCTTTTTTTTTCCAAGACCATTGGCTGGTGGATACTGAAAGTTTGGAGGCAAATATGTATGAACACCCGGTGGTGATCAGCTCCCCTGTTCAGAGTAGGCACGTGGGTCCTTGGAGTGGAGGGAGTGATGGATTTGCAGAATCCCTCGCTGCTCCCAAAACCTTCCCAAGTACTGCGTCTAAGTCCTGTGGTCCTGTAATCAAAGTAAGATGCTCATCAGCCTGGATAATCGTTGTTACTTCAATGTCTGCATCTGGTGTTTATCATCTTGGAGAGCCAAGCAACAGAAGGCTTCATTTCAACCATGCATTTTAAAAATCTCTTCTTGGAATGACACTCCCTGTGTGCCCTAAAGGACCTAAAGTGCATGCCAAGTTACTATGTTCCCCGTGGTACATACACATGGAGAGCACTATGGAAAGAGAACTGAAGTGCCCAGGATAGGGGTTTGGAGGCAGGATGAAGTCACAGAAGAGCATAGGAAGGGGAAGGATGTATTCACAACTCAGTCACTTACCAATGAGCTTTCTTTTCTGCAAATTGGAAGTTAGCATTCACTTCTCCTTACTCAAAGACTAATTATGAAGGTTAAATGCAACAACATATCAATGTCTTTATTTTTAATTGGAGAATTTGATACAACTATTAATAATAAAAGTATGAAAGTGTTATTCACATGTAAGATACTATTTATTATCTTCTTCCTTATACCTAACTCAGAAAATTCTTGCTTCCTCCAAATATAATGGTTACTTCTTTGAAAGCCATTCACTTCTCTTTTAACCTATGAATTACGGGGTCTCTAAGCCACCTGTGACCTTCTGTTGAAGTCAAACTTGCTACATATAAATGTTTGTTTACCTGAGATAGGGTAGTTAGAACACACTATAAAGAGAGCAAGGAAGGTGTTTCAGCCATATCATAAACACACACACACACACACACACACACACACACTGAAAACACTGAAACAATGCAGACACGTGATACAAAGCAAAAATGGATAGCCATGACAAAGTGCTCCTAAAAGTATCATGATAAAGACAATTCTGAAAATGAAACTATTAACTCAGAACCACGGGGATACACTCTTCCAGGTTGGGATTATTCTATTTCTATCCCTGTATTAGAAAAGGAAAATATTTTATGGTCATGAGAAGTTGGAATTGAGGAACAGTAGAAAAAAAAAAAGAAAGGATACCATTAAGAAGAGACATCTGGTCATTTTGGCATGATCATATTTCTGTTGCAGAGTGCAAATACATTCTTTATGAGAATGTGCCATTGATCACATACTCTGCATTTTAGCAGTGTTTCTAAACATACTGTAAATTATGTTAAGTAACTCATTGAGTCTCTGATTTAGCTTTTTTTCCCTCAAGCTGAAAGATAATGTTTGCTCCAAAAAAGAATAAGCCAGTAGGCAAATCACATTTATAAACTCTGCAAGTGACGTGAGTGACGTTAAAACATCTGGGAGATGTTAGAGACTGCATTAACTCTAATCATGGATCACATTATGGCAGGGTTTTTTTCTTTTTTCCCCTAATGAGGAGAAAAGACTAAGATAGTGAATGTGTTACTCAACATAACCCTGCAGTCCTTGTCCCAGAGCTGATAAAGTACCAGAGGGAAGGCCTTGCCCCCACCAGATTTCCAGAACTAAGGCTACACAATCTCCTTTATGTTTGGTTTACGTGTCACTGGTGACAGTGTCTGAAAAAACAAGGCCCATTTCTCACTCCAAATAAATCACAGGCTATCCAGACCCCAATATTTACATTGAACAAGAAGATGATCCCTTCCTCTTTCTTCCAGCAACACTCCATTTGTTAATTGACTAACCCAAGGAAGAGGTCACCAGAGACAATACTCCATATGTAGTGGTAAGATTTAAACTCTGCAAACTATAACATACATGGGAAAACCCAATTTACTGCTTATTCTACAAAATATAATTAAAATCTTTCTAAAATAATGACCTTAAATATGTATATTTATAGAGAAAACTATATGAATATCCAACACCAGGTATATAAATATGGAGAGAGGTCTAGTACATTAACACTGACTGCAATAGCTCACCTTGGAAGAGCTTTGTCATATTCAATATGCAGCATGATCACTTCAATGTTAAAACATCCTTTTAACCATTTAGTATTTAAGAATTATATTTCTATTTCATTTATAGGAAAGCAGTCAAATATCAATTTTGTGTGTGGTTTACTTGATAACTGAGTCAAAGGATAAATGAGGAAAGTACGACTATCCCTTTGATAAAGAGGTTGCTTGCCTAAGATGTAAGTCCCTATAAGTAAACTTTTGTAATTTTTTAAAGGAGGTATGAATGAGACACTAGTGAGAAATATAATTTAATATTTAAAAATATACTTGCAACACAAAAAATATTGACTTGGGTGGCTTAGTGTCAGAGAATTGGAGAGATTGCTTGATAGTATTATTTCCAAAACTTTATTTGAAATTCATTTGAAAGCTGAGAAAAGAGACAGAGAGAGAGAGAATTTGATTAGAGAAACAGTTCCTATTTTCTAGGAATGACACTTTGGGAAACGCTTCAAAGTTAAATCAACATTTGGGAAATGCTGCTTCAGGACACAGAGGAAAAGGAGTTAAAGAAAATTTTATGATGATGCTTGAGTTCATTGTTAAGCTGCAAGCAGCTGGTTAAGAAAAAAAAATTCTCAGAGTGGTAATTGACACCTGAACCCACTCAGAAGTGGAAATGGTCACATGGATTTAGAACAAGGACAGCATGGGTTTGAATCCCCCAGAGAAGGAAGAATCCATTTGGAGTGAGAAATCAGAGATCTCCCTTCAGGCCATCACACCACCCTATTATTCCAGGGTGATTAAATGATTCCTTTCCTTTATAGACCAGAGAACAGACTTAAGATTATTTCATCATCACTAGCATCCACCATTACTTACATCCAATGACCCAAAATATTGCTGCACTTACTAATTCAGGAAACTTCAACAGAAAAACAAACATAAATACTCCCCCATCAACTTCCTTTTTTTTTTTTTTTTTTTAACAGCCTTTCCTCCAAGTGTTGACTGAGGCAGTATTTTGACTGGAACTCACAGGAGTGAAGAATTATCAACTTACCTACTTAACTGCCTCACACCAAATATTTTCTTATGTCAATACATGCGATAGAATTAGCTGTGGGGGCATTCATTAAATATTTTAATTGTCCAGAATGCATAAGGGAACAGAAAGAGACTTTTTATGAATTCCCATTTATTCCACTGTCTGCCCTAGTTACCTTCAAACCTAAATTGCAAACATAGCTGAAGGTATTTTTGTCTTGCATAGTTGTGAATGCCTGCATCTTTAATAGAAATGATTTATAAAGAAGTTTTGGAACATGCTGACTTCATAATGAAGAAGCTCTACTCCCAGAGGAGTCATTAACCCAGACATCGCTAGTGCCCAAACCACCGTGAATCATACAAAACTCTTCTTTGAGCAAGGCCAAGATGGATTCTTAGCCTTTCAAGTAAGCTGAAGTACATAGGGATCTCTATCAACCCCTCAAAATGTTCAGATGAAGAAACTGAGGCCCCAGAAAGGTAAAATGACTTCCCCTAACATCAGAGTTCCTCAGGTCTCTAAATAACCCAAACTAGAAAGAGATCTTTAGATCTCATTTCACATCACACCATCACCACATACAAAATAAGAAACACATTTGTAGATGTAGCACTGTTTTGCTGTGTCACTTCTCTAAGATACCTGCACTAATACAAGACAAAAAGAGTTATGGGAGTTATCTCAAGATTCAAACCTAAATAAAGAGTAAAATTCAAGTCTTACTTTTCTCATTTCATATGATTGACTGATTCACTGTATTCATGGAGGTTATATTAATTACTCTTACAAACTCCAAAATACAGAATGGTGAAAATATGATAGAAGTTTACAACTGAATTCTGATATAAATACTTTGATCTGAAATGATATTCATTATCTCTTTGGATAAATGACTAAAAATGGAACAACCTGAAACATTTCTTGGGTCACCATGGAAGCTGCATTTAAAACACTTTTTCAGAAAAATTTTGAAGTATATGCTCCCTTTAAAATTTATTTTAAAGATTTTATTTATTTATTCATGAGAGACCGAGAGAGAGGGACGCAGGAGAGACAGGCTTCCCACGGAGCAGTGAGCCTGATGTGGGACTCAATCTCAGGACCCTGGGATCATGACCTGAGCCAAAGGCAGATGCTCAACCTACTGAGCCACTCAGGAGACTCAATAGACATTTTTTAAAAGATTTAATTTATTTATTTGAGAGAGAGATTGAGCAAGAGAGAGCATTAGCAGGGGCAGGGGCGAGGGGAAAGGGAGAAGCAGATTCCCCCTCTGAGCAGGGAGCCTGACCGGGCTCTATCCCAGGACCCTGAGATCATGACCTGAGCCGAAGGCAGACACTTAACTGACTGAGACACCCAGGCGCCCCAGAAATAGTCATATTTTGTAAAGTTCCTAACCATTTTTATATATCAGAATACCAGGGAAAACAAAATGAGTAAAATTATGAAAAAGCAAACATAATTTTCTATTTAATTTTATCATTCAAGTTGGTCTTGGCATGGTGAATGAAAAAACTGGCAGTTACAAATTGTATAATTCAATTTAATGAATATCAAACTGAAAATAAATGTCAAAAATGTGCATTTTTTTCCTCAGGAAATAAATGACCAAATTCCTTCCAGTAATTTGTTTCTGGATTAATTGAATATTATATACTAGATCAATTTTCCCAGATCATCTACAAATATGTCATGTCCCTAGCTGAGCAGTTTCATGTGAAAAAAAAGTATTATTTAAGCATTTCATGAAGGTATAGTTTTAATATTTAATTTCTAGATACTACGTTATATGTAAAGCGATGTTTGGAAAATACCTTTTCTATAAAAGAACTGACACCAAATCCCCCCTAAAAACTGCTCAATTGTTATATATTGGTACCCCCCCATAAATGACCAGGGGCTTTAAATTATCATTTTTAAAGTGCAATGCTAATATCTCTTTCAATAACAACAGTTAAGGCTGGATGAAAGCCATTCCAAAAGGTTAGAGAGACAGAGAGAGAGACAGAGAGAGAGAGAGCAAAAGCCTCCTCATATGTTATGAGGAGGGAGGAAGGTAGGGTGATAGAGATCAAGTGTGGGTAAAGGATAAGGGAGAGAGAAAGAGAGGCTTTATTAATATTCGAACAATTTAATCTTTATGGAGAAGTTATTAACATGAAAGACCACATACTAAAAAATATAATTTTTTTCACCCCATGAAGAATAGAAAATGTCCTGTATTTTCAATTAGTTTTTTAAAGTTCAGAGTTGAGAGTCAACTTCCAAACCCTCAGTGGATCCTGTTATCACCATTAACCTTCAGTACAAAAGGATATTACAATCCCCAGCAGGATTCTTAAAATCACTATGGTGTTTTGATCTTAACGTCTCCTTTCTTTTCCTCCTAATAGTGAATTTGTATCTGCATTAGAGACTTTGGGGAGAATATCCTGTATTCTTAGCCATATGTTCTCATGATCTATTCAAAGACCCCAAAGTCCTCCATAGTTTCTGGTTTGGAAAACCCCCCAGGGACCAGAGCAAATAGCAAGAAATTAAAGGGCCCCCAACTTGTAGACTCATTTCCTAGCAAATTAGAGTGTATTTCAACAACACTGACAATGTCCGTCTTTGCTTGGATTCCTTCAAACATGAGAGTTCAACATCCAGATTCAGATCCCATGCAAGTGATAGAAGCAGAATAGGGCAGAGAAAGAGCTAAGCAAAAAAGCGTGCTCTCAGCTATAGTCAGGCTTCATCACAGCAGCTGAGGGATGCATGTACTGGTCCAGGAAAGGAGATCAAGACAGGGAACCCAAGAGCATCCACTGTGGTGCCCCACCTTTCACTTGACATAACTGATCATCACCATATGTGGCAGAAACAGATGCAGGACAGATGAATACTTATGATTGCAGCTGGAATCAAGTATGGCTGTGCAATAGATTGGGCTATATTTTGTGAAAGAATGCATGGCTACACTACAGAGAGAGAGGCAGAGAATAATAATAAAAATCTAAGAAATTTATTTTTAAAGATGATCCCACTTAGTTTCACTAAACTGACAAAGATGCTCCTGTATTCAAATTTGAAGAAACAAAATGATAACAAAGTAATTAACTTTAATAATTGCAGCTAAAAAGATGTACTATTAAAAAATCAAACTCAGAGTCAATTAAGAGTTCCGGTTCCAAATACAGAATATATGGAATTGAAACAATGCTACCTTTAGGAATAAATGTCAAAAGTATCAGTCCTCTAATCAGGTTTTTTTTTTTAAGACTTAATTTAATCCTTATTGCAGGTATACGAATAATTTATTGATTTCTTTTTTCCAGAAGAAAAATGAGAAGAAATATATGTCAACTCAGCTAGGAGTCAAATAAACAAGCAGTTAAAAATTCATTATACCACAGATCTGACTTAAATTCTAGAAATTAAAAAAAAAAATTCTAGAAATTACCACACTTCATGTTTAAAATAATTATTACTTTATACACTTGGCTTTATCATGCTTCATGCAACATTACCCTGAATCTTCAGAGTACATAGTGCTTTTTACATAGTGGCAATTCAATACATGTTTGAAAGCTAAACTGCAATGGACTTTGGAAAACTCTTATTAAAGATTTACCATTACTTCGACCAGTGATGGCTGGACTGAAGGAAGTGAGGGTAAGATTAAAAGTTACAGATCAGAAGGGTCTAGGCTTCGATCCTAGCTCTGCAATTTAGCTGTTGGGACTTCGGCAAATTATTTCAAACAAGCAGATCTTCAGTTTCCTTATCTTCAGTATTTCTCTGGGTTGTTGAGAGGATTAAAGGAGATAATGCATAACCCTTGCCTTGCATGCTTTAAGCACCAGCACCTATTGTTGCAGTTAGGGAGTGGACAGCTGATGGCAACTGAAGTGGTGGTTGTACTCTGGCAGGCAGCTGGCAAATATCCACTTGCATTCAAGTTTCCGTTGGCCTGCTCTGCCTGAGAAATTTCAAAGAAAAATTGAGATTTCTGGCTTTTTTTTTTTTTTACACATTGGAAGTTCTTACTATATCAAGCCCATCTTCCCACAGTAAGGAGCTGGAGTCTTCTATGTCAGGCAGGACATGTGTTCTGTTGCCATAGTCCCCAGGCTTATGTGTCACCTTCCACTCAGCCTACGTTGTTACATCCTCTCGCTGGTCGCAGTAGGCACTGGGGCTAGTGACTCTTGGGTTTGTCAAGGAAGAATAAGACTCAGAGGCATGAAATATAAATCTGTATGGGGGCAGCTGAAGACACTGTGCTGCGTGCATGGTGGAAAGCAGCTGGATCTGGGAGCCAGGGGACATGAGTTGTTGTCCCAGTTCTGCATTAACACCTGTGTGAACTCCGGGCTCTATAGGGATCTGTTTCCTCATCTGTAAAATATATCTTCTGGGTAGGTTACATTTCTGAACACCAGGCAAGGCAGTTCCCCATCTGGGTTTCAGCTTCTCATATGTTCTTTTTTTAAAAAAATTATGCCAAATTAGTGGGTCACTGAAGCCTGGCGGAATTAGAGAGAGCCCTCTCTCCACATGCCCCTGTCAGAAAGAGAAACATTGCACACAGAGTTGATGGAATACATTTGGAAGCTCAAATGCCAAAAGGAAGTATAATATACATAATAGTAGCAATTTTGAGAATGCCCTCCCTTGTGTTGCTGGCCTTGTGCATTAGTTCTAACTGAGTAAATAGAACTAATTGTTTCCCCAAGTTTATTCCTGCTAAAATACCCATGCAGGTTCAAGTACTATAGTAAATTAGATCTGCTTTATTCTTCTTAGGCAAAATTCCAAAGTTATCCTCTTATAACTTTGCAGAACTACATTTTGAAACTCAATAGCTATGCGTTAATCATTATTTGTTCTTTTTGAGTTTTTTGTTCAGGAAAATTTTAAGAAAGTGACCTTTGTAAAGCCCCCAAGATAAAAACTAGCGAAATACACGCAACTCAAAAGGTCTTACCAAAATTCTCACCCCAAATAAGCACTTTTTAAAAAATAACCGTATGTAATTCTCCTATCAGTGAGCAAAGACCACTTATAATAACAAAGACATATGCAGCAAATATATCCTGCCAATGTCCAAAATACTTGTTTGGAAAGATTACTCCTTTTCAGTCCAAAATTCCATTTCAATCCTTCCAGTTGAATTTCTATATGCTTCGAAGTAGAAACCAGCTAAGACAAGTAAATCATCAACTTACAGAAGGTTACTGTCAAGATTTTTCGTATTTTGTGTTCTGTTGTTGAGTAACTATAGAGCTACCCCAAATGAATATGTTGATAGAGTCTCTCAAAGGAGATGACTATTTGGTGACAATTCGCAGTAGGAAAAATGACAGCTAGTAAGAACGGGAGAAAACAGGGCCTGGCAAATGTATTCTAAGATTTTAAAAACAAGTCTTAACTTCCACCACTTTAAAAAAAGAATTAATGTTTTATTGGAAGTAGACTGCTTTATTTCCTATAATACCTTTAATAAGAAATGCAAATTGGTTTCATGAAAGAAAGTGCACAGGTAAAGGACATGCTGTTATTTGACAGGGCAACAAAGTAGCTGTTCTGGTTACTCAACTATTCTCTTCAACTTCACCAGAGGATAATTACTTTTCAAAGACATAAAGTATATTTAATTCTAAAACCACTGTGAATAGGAACTAACTTTTCTTCCTAGTGATTTAAAAGGTATTGCAGGATCTTGCAGTCCTCCTGGTACAGTGATTATTCATCCCATTTCCTCAGGACAAACACAGTTTATGCTTGTTGTCCAGGAACACTTCTTAATAGCTTTTCCATTCACTCACAAAAATGACCTAATTTAGGCAATAATTATGCGGCCTCCCTATCTCTGAGTTACTATAATGCATTCTTCTACTCAACACACTACAGATAGAAGGGCTAGTAGGTACAATGATAAGATTGAATCTGATTTAAAAAGTGCTCAAAAAAAAAAAAGAGTTGATGGTACAGTATATAAATAATATATACTATATAAAATAAAATATATAATAATGTATACAGTATGAATTATATACTGTACACGCATTTTAGTCAAGATATACTTTAAATTTGGGCTTGTTAATGAAAAAAAGTTTAATGAAGAACGGTCAGAAACAGGTTAAAATAAACCAGTAAATGATACTAGAAGAAATGTATTAATTACATTATCTATGAAGTTTTAAACTTGTGTGTTAAAATCCAAATCAAAGACCAAACTATGTAAATAATCAACGCTGAAGAACAAAGTTCCAAACATTGTATGATGAAGTAATTCGAGTTAAAAAAAAAAAGTTGACAATGAGCTTGAACTGTGCCTCTCATTTTCCAAAGTTGAATATTTTCACAATATTTCAATTGTCTTGGCTTCTCTGAAACTACATACATGGATTAGAAAATGATCCTGAGATAGTTATATGACCAACATTATAAACTCACAATAAAATACACAAGAATAATTATTTGCATCAATTCCTTCATGAATAAGTCACTGAGAGCTCATCTGTAGGTTTTTGGGTTTCTTTTTTAAGAAGATGTAGTACTGAGAAAACTAGTAACAGGAACAATAACATGTCTTTGATACAATATCATAGCTTTTTAGGTTAAAATTTCAAATCAAATAGTAATGTAAAAAAAATCAATTAAAACTCTACAAACCCAAATAAATAAAATCAAATGGCAAAAACTGACTAAACTCAACTCTAGCAATGTTGATCAATTTTAATTGCAAATATTTTGATAACTAATCATAAAAAACACATAACACTCACATTCATATATAAAATACATCAATATTTTTGAAATTTTATACCACTTAGGACTTTTCATATTTTTCCTGCCTTTGGCATTGTTTTATTCTGCTTAATAAATTGTATTTACTGAGAAATAATTAACTGATTGTCAATCACCAAGAAAATAATTACGCATAGGGGTTCTGACCAGTGTTATCAAATTGAGTTAATAAATTTAAGTCAAAGAAGGACCCTTGTTTCTTATTTCTTAAGCTGTGCAACCTTATGTATTTTAAATACTGGAGTAGCACTCACTCTCCAAATCTTTTTCCATGGTCTTCAAGTTGGCATTCTACAGAGATAGCAATCTCAATATATATTTTTGTGTATATAAATTTAACATAGTAAAACATATATATTATATTATAGTAAGCATTATTTTCATATATTTTAGGAAAAATAAATTGTGTATTTTCATAGACAAAATTAGAGGGTCAAATGAGAAGCATAGCATTTGCTAAAAATTAAGAAGCCTTCATTTGAGAAAATATGTGATTTTCCTATCAATTTAAAATATGATGTTTCCTTATACATATTTTAATCCAATCAGTTTAGGAACTTTAGTAAGATCCTATCACATGCATGCTGTGATACTATACTGCAGAATCACTTTACATTCTTCTCACACATTCTTCCCACCTTTTTGTTTTCACATTTCTAAAACTGGAATATACCAGAGCTTCAGAAATATTCTCTGGCATCGCGTATAATGTTGACCCTAGTCACGCTCTTCAACTCTCCAAAGGACAAGCCATATGAAAACGTTAAAAAAGCCTTTATCAAAGGGAGAACTACAGAGTAAGAATAGGTCAGCTCTAAAACTTACTATGCTATCAAATTTTAAAACACTATCTGTCAATGATCTAACTACAGTTTCAAACGTATTTGTGAAAGATGTTAAACAAAACATTCTTAATGTTTTGAATTTAAAGTCTAAGTTTCATTAATGTTCATATAAATCCCCCTTTCGGTTTAAAGTTACCTGATGAATTTTAGTTAATTATAAAAGTTTCTACAATTGTCTTTGACGTAGTTCTAAACTTTGTTTCTGCTGAATTCTATTTTCTCACCCAGAGAGGTTCATTAGACAGGTCTCCTTCCCACCCCACATAGCATTTACAGAGAAGGGGAAAGATCTAACATAGCAATTCTCTACCTTGGAGCACTGACATCATTTCATAAACATCAGAGCACCAAGGAGACCATTACTCAATATCCAAACAAGTTTTGAAACATGTAAAACTGTATTTAAAAAGAGACAACAAACGTACCCAACTTGACAAACTCAAACGTTGTTGCTGAGAGATGTGGTAATGTCTGGCCTGAAGTAGCTTAGCTACAGACGATGTAATAAAATAGCTAAATTTGGATTGGAGACTCATTTTGCACTGTAAAAATGTAATGCAGCGTAAAAGAACAAAGGCAAAGAGATTTCGAGAAAATCAGAGACCAGCTCTCTGTAACTCCTCATTTCAAGGCAAAGACAAGTGCTGTTAATAGGAGAAGCCGAAGGGAAGACCTCTCAAAACTGAAAAGGGGAGAAAATGGGAAGGGGGAAAAGAGAATAGAATCTTGCGCAGCTGTAATACAACATTTTCAGTGGCCTCTAAGTTAAGTGAGAGCAGCACTTTAAAGGGAATGAGAGACATTGTTTTATTCCTGTCTCAAAATTAGCTAAATTAATCCCAGGAGAAAGTTCTAGCACCAAAGCACATTTATCTCCTCTTACCTCTTTCTAAATCTGTTATGTCAATTTTCCAACTTGCAGTTTTATATATTTTATCTGTGACATTTAATCTTCTTAACAGGATTTGAAGTTTCTTAAAGACAGGTACCATACATTATGCTGTTGTATGCCATCTATGCCTATGGGATATAGCAATCATTACTTCCCAAACTGAATTCTTCTCAGCTGTACTGCATTTTTTTTCCTCCATAAAAAGGCTAAACAGAACCGTGATTTGAGAGAATATACTACATGTTAAAATAGAAATATATTCTAACTTCCAACTCTACCAGTTGTTGTTAAATCTTTCTCTCCATGTAAATTTTAAATCTCACTAGTGAGAATGCAGGCAACTATTTGGATGCATCCTTACACCTATGTTGGGCCTAGTTTAATTTACATGACAACCTGAAGAAAACTCCAAGTAAGTCAAAATGTGCAGATAAATTACAAATCATAAAATACCGCCCCCTTTTGTTTTAACCATCTTTAACCATTTTTCAGTAAATCTTGAATCTCTCTTCCATACTCAATGTCCACTTTGAACAAGAACTAAGACCCTCACAACTCACGTATATATTTTTAGATGGAGTTATCTTAAACATAGCGCATCAAATGTGAATTACCGTTTATTTCAGTTTAGTTACAGAGATCTCTCCCTTAGCATTTTTGAGGGCTGGTCTGTCCTGGTAAATTTCCAGAATAAATCTTAGGTGTTCCCTTTAAGTAGGGCAGGATCTTGACATACAACTACTAAGGAAAGCTAAAGGCACTTCTGGCAAGGGCAGTGAATGACTGACTAATCCACTTGTTTTTATAATGATAAATATATGGTTACATTGGGCAAGAAAACAAATATTCCCTCAAATATGTGCTAAGCACATGTGAGAATGAATGGGGTTATGAGATATATCTTGATTTCTCCCTCCATTAGAAGGTGCTTAGTTCCATGAGGTCCATTCACTCCCGCTACAACAACAACAAAAACCCAGCCAGAGTGTTTGCTTACTTGGAAAGAAAGAAAAAGAAAATTCTCTACTTAAAAATGTAAAGCACTACACCAGCAATTCTATTTTGTTGGGTTTCTTTAGTCTATCCATGCCTCCCATAAGAGAATATTCTGAAGTTAATATCAACTATCGTTTAAGGGGTACCTGGGTGGCTTAGTGGTTGAGTGTCTGCCTTCGGCTCCAGTTCTAAGCCAGGGTCCCGGGATCTAGTCCCACATCAGGCTCACCAGTGGGAGCCTGCTTCTCCCTCTGCCTATGTCTCTGCCTCTCTTTCTGTGTCTCTTATGAATAAGTAAAAATTAAAAAAATATTTTTTATTTAAAAATAAACCATAGTTTAAGATGCAAGAAAATACTGAAATAATAGTGCACTATCAAAACAGCTTCATTACGTGCATTTCTTAAAGGGGAGCTGGTATTACAAATCTACACCTAATGTTTTTTTTTACAGCTTGATTACAAGATTTTATTGTATATATTTTATTGAATGGGTCATTATTCTAAGTACCACTTAGAAAGGATGATGGTATTTTATTTCTTTTAGAAAAAGGTGCAAACTAAAAAATGTTATCACTGAAACATGAAATGTTGTGTATCAATTAACAAATGTCTACTAATATATAGTAAACTAGTAAAATCTTTAAATTATTTGAAAATTTGAGATTCCATTGAGTTTTTTTGGTTTTTATTCTTCAACTTACACGTGACAATGGGGAAGACTGTTAACTTATTTAATTGAAATAAAAGTTATTGGTCATATATCTTTGTGAAATTAATGATTTAATGTCCTTTGAAACCATAAAATTTTATTTAAAAAAAAACCTAACTTTTCATTCATCATGTAATAAATTGTAATAAGTATCTGCTACTTATTAAAAAACAGAGCAAGAGCAAAGCTTTTGTTTATACCACAGTCATTTTAATAACCGAAAAATGTCTAATGTTAAATCATCCCTTTTCTAAAAATGGAGTCTTGTTTAGTTTCATATCTGGATAGTATTTCACCATATAAAAGAAGATAATGGGGATCCCTGGGTGGCGCAGCGGTTTGGCGCCTGCCTTTGGCCCAGGGCGCGATCCTGGAGACCCGGGATCGAATCCCACATCAGGCTCCCAGTGCATGGAGCCTGCTTCTCCCTCCGCCTGTGTCTCTGCCTCTCTCTCTCTCTCTGTGACTATCATAAATAAATTAAAAATTAAAAAAAATTAAAAAAAAATTAAAAAAAAATAAAAGAAGATAATGTGCATAGATGAAATTTAATTCATTTTCTTTTGTTTCCAAAATAATGTTCTTATAAGACTGCTTTTGAGCCAGTTTTTATTTAGATGTTGTTTGGTTTAAATTGACAGTCTTTAAGTCTTTCCTAAAGTCATATTTGCCTCTTTAAATATCTCTGTGGCATTCCATTATGGGCACCTGCTGCTGATAATTACAGGTCTGTCTCCTAACCACTTCCTCTGCTTTATGTCAAGGCAAGGTTCAGGCTGCTTGATTACAAACAACTACCAGTTAAAGACCATTGCACAGCTCTCTGCGGTAATCATTCAGGACAAGTTTGGTCTGTGTTTACCAAAGTCTTAACGAAAAAGCAGCAGTTACTTGTTATAATTTCCTCTTTGCTGGCAATGTAACATAATCGATAGCATATTTTGGTCACCTTAAAAGTGCCTACGAGAATATCTGATTCAGTAATGCTTTATATAATGATACATTTCACTATACTATTTTCTAGTCTAAAAACCCAAATAAAAAGCCAAAGATAATAAGCTGTGGTCCCACCAAAAGAACTGTGAGATAATAGTCAATTACAGGAAACAACTAGGTTTAATATGCATTCCAAAACAGCCTTTTTTTTAATCTGAGCCACTTGACCCCTCTCCCTCCACAAACTCTACCCACCACCTCATACTCACACTATCATACAGCTTTGTCTGAACATTTGTGTCCCCCACCTCAAACTCATAGATTGAAATCCTAACTCCCAAAGATGATAGTATTGAGACGTAGAGCCCTGGAAAGATACTGTTATGAGAGTGGAGTGTTAACAAATGGGACTAGTGTTCTTTATTTTTTTAAGATTTTATTTATTTGAGAGAAAGAGAGCATGAACAAGTACAGAGGGAAGGGCAGAGGGAGAAGGAGAGGGACAAGCAGACTCCCTGCTAAGCATGGAATCCCATGTGGGACTTGAATCCCAAGACCCTGAGATCATGACCTAAGCCAAAGTCACATGCTTAACTAACTAAGCCTTCCAGGCACCCCAGGATTAGTGGTCTTATAAAACAGATCCTCAGAGACCCCTCACCCCTTCCACCATGTGAGGACACATGGAGAAGATGGCCATCTATGAACCAGGAAGTGGGTCCTTAGCCACATGACCATGATTGTGACTTGACCATGGATTCTCAGCCTCCAGAACTGTGAGAAATAAATTTCTTTTTTTTTTTTTTTTGAGAAATAAATTTCTGTTTTAGTCACCCAGTCTGTGGTATTTTTTTTTTTTTTGTAGCAGCCTTAATAGACTAAGATACATACAAGAGCCTTATTTATAGTGGAAAGAAATACTCTATAAGGCAATATTTCAAACAACAGTAATCCGAACATAAAACCATTTCATCATATGATACAAAAATCAATTTTATTTAGCAATATTCCACATGACAGAGTTCTACAACTAAATAATCAAAACGGTTCTCGGGGATTCTGGGGTGCTATTTGACTCATAGACCTTTTTAGTTCTCCATCTGTGTTTTGGCAACTTGATCAGACTAGTTAGCGTCCAACTGTAGCCACATAGGTTACCTGTCAATTGTGTGAGATTTATTTCCCTCAACTATAAGAGAATCCAAGTTCTTTCCTACTTATTTTTTTAAAAGATTTTATTTATTTATTTGAGAGAGAGAGAGAGAGAGAGAGCATGTGCTCAAGCAGGTGGAGCAGCAAAGGGAGAGGGAGAAGCAGGCTGAGCAGGGAGCCTGATGTGGAGCTTGATCCCAGGACCCTGGGATCGTGACCTGAGCAGAAGGCAGATGCTTAACCGACGGAGCCACCCAGGCGTCCCAGTTCTTCACTACGTAATAGCTCCGACTTACAGGTCAGACAATATGAAGTTAGGAATGATTTTCTGAAGGAAGGGTAAGGAGCTTGGCCTTTTAGGTAGCCTCTAAGAGATGGTGAACTTTCACTGCTGAGACTGTCCTCATTTTCCACCTAACTTCATATTCAGCTCACTGTCCAGCAGCTTTCAAAAGTGGATGATGAAGAAAACCTGGAACGTTTCCCACTAACTGTACCACCATAAGTAGTCACCAAAAGTCCCTCTAAGATATGTTATTTATGCATAAACAAAATATGTATTAATCCAACAAAATGCTTTAAAAAAAAATTCGTGAGGGATTTTTCCTCCTAGATCTGCACTGGAACAATCTGTGCAGATCTGGGGCAAGTGAATGGTCTGAGGAGACGATAACCATAGAGGAGTTCCAGTAATTAAGTTAGAAGTATAAGAATACATATCTTTGTCAGCAGTGTTAGGAACTTTAGAACTGATTCCAGACACCATGGAAAGTCACCAAAGGGTTTTAAGAAAATGAGGTCCACTGATGACACTTGTCAGAATCTGCCTGACAACTATGTGGAGGACAGAAGGGAGTAGGGCAGGACAGGAAGCAAGAAGAACCTTCTTCAGAGATCCAGTTGGGAGAAATGGACCCAACTGAAGCATATTTAGGTAATATATGTCATCTTTTGTAATAAAACATCATTAAAGAGTTGAATATGTTTGGGGCACCTGGGTGGCTCAATTGGTTAAGGCTCTGACTCTTGATTTTTGGCACAGGTCATGATCTCGGGGTCCTGGGACTGAACCCAGGTTCAGTCCAACCAGATCTTCCCTGGTTTCAAGATCACCAGGGAGTCTGCTTGAGGATTCTCTCTCCCAACCCAACTCCCTTTGCCCTTCACCCCACTGGCACAGGCACATGCATGTGTGCACTTTCTCAAATAACTAAATCTTTTAGAAAAAGGGGTTGGACATGTTTAAATGATTGCAAATATAAATATACAGTCTCTAAATATACTTGACTGATGAAATAATTTAACTTTTATTTGCTTGCTATACCAACTTGGTTTTCTGAATTGCTCCCCCCCCCAAACACTATAAAACAAAACAAAACAGTAGCAAATAAACACACATTTTGGCACTAATTAGATATTGTTCATATCGATTTTTTTAAACAACCCTCGTTAATCCCACAACAGAACTTCTTAAGACAGTTTAATGTTCAGAAAACTATAGTTCTGAGAAGCTTGTGTTTATCAAAAAACAAACAACAAAAAACAGGTAGAGCCCAGAAGAAGGGGTTATAAAAAAGTCTCATCTTTTTAGTGGTTGTAATTTTTTCCCCTGGAAATCTTTCAAGGAAACTACTACAAACCAAATATTACATACAGCAAAACAAAACAGAAACAAATTAACAGTTTAATCAATCATTAAAAACATCCTAGGCTGCTTTGTTAGGTTCTTTAAATGGAATAGGATCCTATAAATACAAGAGGTTTTTGTAATTACGTAGGGACTAAACCAAACTGTTGATTCCGGAATTCTTATTATTTTTCCCTTTAAGAAGCTGGATGTTTCCTATAGCACTGCACTTGAGAAAAGTGAGGAAGAAAAGTTAGTGTTAAAAAATAAAAGTGTTAAACTTTGCTTTTGGTCAAAGAAAATGACAGGAATTGGTGTTCTACACATCTATTTAAAGTATTTCCTGTGTGCATATCATTTTGGTGCAGTGAATGAGTTACCCTGTTTATTTAGTTAATGCATGTATTATAGATCTATTTCTTAAAGGTGTACAACTGCATTATTTTGGGTTATGAATGTTTGGATTATGTTTTTCCTATCAAATTTGACACATCTTGATGAAAAAGGATTTTATGTTTTGTCTTATTTTAATTTTACAATGAAGCATTTTAAGGAATATAAAACAAAAGCAAAAAAGGGATTATTTAATGTCTGTGAACTAAAAAATTTATATAATACTGAATTTGTTTGGACCTGAAAGTATTTTCTATGTCCATAATTTTTTTTTTCAAAATAGGGTTGTTACTTAAGCAACTCTCATTTTTAAAATACATGCTGAAAAACTTTTTCAAACAGAACTGTTTTGTGAATTTTGTCCCTTTTCCCTCCTTGTAAATCATAAATAATACATGTATACCATTGAGAGACTACATAATTCAGCTACAGTTGGTTCATGAACTAATCCATAAGAAATATACTTTATTAAATGCAGCATTTAACATAATTAGTAAATGTCTGTCACAACATATATATTTAATAGTTTGATATCTAATTAATTTCTCTTTTTTGCCTGTATTATAATAAGACCATGACAAATATAAGAACTTTGACCTTGCTTAGAAATTTGTTTAATAAAAAAAAAAGAAATTTGTTTAATAAATTTTGCTTCTACCTTAAGATCAGTAAATGCTTTGGTGTGTTAAAGTTACTGATATAAGTGAAGAAGTTGAATTGTTTCTATTCCTCTAGAAAGAATTTAAATGTTAGCAAAAAAGTAAAGAATCTGCTATTTTTCTTTCCCAGCCTTTTTATCCATATTTGTCTTTACAAGTAAAGTTAATTCTAGTGGAGGAAAATATGAACTGATTTTTTCACTGAAGTTTAATATCAATTTTTTAAAATATTTTATTTACTTAGTTATTTGAGCGAGAGTGAGGCAGGGTAGGGGGAGAAGCAGAAGGAGAGGGACAGGGGACTCCATCCTAAGTGCAGAGGAATCAGAGCCAGAGGCAGAGTTTACTCCCATGACCCTGAGATCATGACCTGAGCCAAAATCAAGAGTCAGATGCTTAACCCACTGAGCCACCCACCACCTCTCCATACTAGCTTCAGTGGAATATATTCTAAATTCAGAATTTGGCACCAAAAAGTAGGTGAACTTGATTGTCCATAAAACTGAAATAAACATATGGTGACTTTCCAAAAAGGTTTACTGATCCATTAAATTTTCACAGCTGAGGATAAAAATGTGATTTTAAAATCGACCAATTTCTTGTAAGAATTCTACCTGTGACAGTATGTTTTTGTTGGCTCATCTGGCATTTTCCCACCTGATGGTATTCCCAACACCCAATCCTCTCTCTTCGTGATATATTCAATGATTTTCATTGTAGTGCCAAACGAAAATCACTGTATAGTATAGACATATGTAATGACAATACAAGAGCCACAGCAACAACAATTGCTAATGTACATTAAATGCTTATCTGGTCCTACACACTGGGCTCAATTACTCACTTTTAATAACTCTGTTAACTCTCACAATTCTATGTGGAAATAACTATCATTATTCTGATATTCTACTTGCCAATGTGGAGAGAAACGAAGAAATTTTTAACTTGGATGCAATTTTCAAGCTTAGAGTTTTGCACTTTGCTCCCCCTTTACCATGAGATTTACATAAAAGCTGCTATTACTATTGCCCTAGCCCAGTTACCACGTGAATACTCTCAGCTGTAGACATTAATAGTTTTTCAATGATTAATGTCTTCTGTTAGGAGATTACTGGGTCCACACATATGCATACATCTAATATGTTTTTAAGTTCCTGACAATCAAGAAAAGGAAATGTAAAACTACAAAACAGAAGAAAGAGAGAAAGCTAAAACCATTCACCGTTCTAAACAGTCATGAAAATCACATTAAAGAATAGGCATCAGCAAAGATAATTTAAAAAAAAGTTTTCCAAGCATAAATAAATGCAATTTAGCACCAAACCATACTATATATGGTATACACTCCAATTTTTTAATGTAATTCTTCATACAAACAAAACAAAACAACAACAACAACAACAACAAAAACAAAAACCCACACATTTGTACGGGTACCCAAGAAAGCAACAGTGTATTAACATTGCAGAGTTGCAGGGTAATTTTTCCAAAAAACTATTCCACATTCTAATATAATAATTGTCTTATTTCAATCAGTCTAGGATCATTTTATTTCCAACATAATTTAATTTCATAATACTGGTTCATAGAAGTGTGCAAACTTTTTTTGTGGCCATATTTGAATATGGCCTGTATCCTTTGTCATCTTGAAATAGAAGTAAGTTTTATGCAATAGAAAAAGAAAAACAGGGGCACCTGGGTGGTTCAGCAGCTAAGCCCCTGCCTTTGGCTCTCTGGTCATAAGCCTGGGTTCCTGGGATCAAGTCCCACATTACAGGGAGCCTGCTTCTCCCTCTGCCTATGTCTCTGCCTCTCTGTTTCTCATGAATAAATAAATAAAATATTTAAAATAATATTAAAAATTGTCACTTTTAGCAGATGCTGTAGTCTGAAAAAATAAAGCGAGTTTAGAGTTAAAAAGCAGGGATCCCTGGGTGGCTCAGCAGTTCAGCGTCTGCCTTTGGTTCAGGTTGTGATCCCGGAGTCCCAGGATCGAGTCCCATGTCAGGCTCCCTGCATGGAGCCTGCTTCTCCCTCTGCCTGAGTCTCTGCCTCTCTCTCTGTGTCTCTCATGAATAAATAAATAAAATCTTTAAAAAAAATTAAAATAAGAGACAGTTAAAAAAAAGAATTAAAAAGCAAACCTCTCTGGTTGAACTGAGGCATATATCCATCTGCTATTAATGTTCAAGTCACACACTAAAGATGAGATTAGTCAGCAAGTCCCCCATGCAATATGGGAGTAAATGGGATTTTGGTTAGGAATTTAATTGCGTAAACTGCCCATGTAAGCTTCCAAATCATTCAGAATAAGTCCTTACAAATGGCCTGAACTGAGTTAAAAAGAATATGTCTTGATTTTATTAAGAAATGCTTGTATGAAAATCTGAATATAAAAGGAGATCTCTGCCACCCCAGTAGGATTAAACAGTAGTCCTTCTCTTCCTTTTTGTCTTTTGTTTCCTTTCTTTTCATTGCCAAGCAATGCAGGTTTATGTGAGCTGTTATTTTTTATCATATAAAGAAAAATTGATTTTAAAAAAATAAAATAAATGGTCATGTGATATCTCAAGCTTGACTAAAATTTATAAATAAATGGCACAGGGTAGACTTAAATAGATTTATGAATAAATTCTCAAATTTATAAATAAATTGATAAATAATTCTGAGCCCTAAAAGTGTGATTAGAATCCAAATGACCATGTGAAAATATACGCAAAGCTTATGCCAAGTGATTGAGGTTATAAGCTTTAGCAGGGCTCCCCACTGTTGCCTGTGCAGTGAATGGTCTGATAATGGAGGGTCGGCATGGAGGTTCTTGGAATACTTTATAGTTGTGTAAGCACGACAACCACTGATAATTACTGACCTGTTCTGAACTCACATGCCAGATTACTAAGCAACTCTCACACTTTGTCTCCACAATGGCCTTATAGTTACCGAATGCTGTCTTTGAGAATTCTTTAAGATGATTTATTAAAGATTCTTGGATTCTCAGACAATTTGCAGCAAAACGTCTTATCTTTCAGATGATCAAATGGAGACGAGAAAATATCCCAAAGATGGAAACAATGGGAGGGGAAGGTGTAAAATGGACATTTTTAGCTTTTGATTTCATTGCAGGAAACATCAGAGTGCTTTTAAAAATGGTACCATGGTCATTACCTTAAAATACTAACACAAATGAAATTATACCTCTATTTTCACGTTTTCTCCTCTTCTCTCTTCTCAGTCACCTGTGTCTCCCCTACCCTCATTTACACACATCCCAGTGCCTAAAGAGGGGCCTTTCTGTTGTTTCCAAGTGCACTGAAAAATTAAACACTGAGGTTAATAGTAATTTAAAAAATCACATCACTCAAAATGAGTATCTCAAAGTAGTGCATGTTATTATGTGCTTCCAAGGAAACAACTCTTTCTGGATGTCAGCTTCAGCTTCTCCATATGATTTTTCTCAGACTTCCTTTTAAAACCATCACTACCATTTATTATCTTCTTCTTATATAGACTGTTACTTTTGTTTCATCACAGATCTCTGCCTGTTTATTAGCAGCCCTGCCACTGCTATCAGATGACATTTGTTTTACTTAATGTATGTAGTTTTAGAAAAAAATTACAGAACTGTTCTTACTGCATTATATGAAAAAATTCCAATGTACATTTAGCTGACACTGCATCAGCTGCTATTTAAACTGGGCTTAGCTAATGGACTTTTAATGTCAGAGGGGTTACGTGCAGTTACTGGCTATTAGCAGAAATGGCTCCTTTCTATAAAAATCACTTTTCCTCAAGTGTGTTGTTTGAACATTCCTTTCCCTAATTTAGTGACTGTCACTGAATGCAAAACAAACTCAAGGACTCTGGAATCTGCTGTTATCTTTAAGGCCCTCTTTTGAACCTTGCAGATCAGCATTAAGCAGGCAACCACCCTCATTAGCATTTAGACTTGTAATCACAAAATTCTGTGAGGCATTATCACTGATCTTGCCATTCTTAGCAGAGTCCTACATACTTTGTTATGAGAACCCCACATCATCCAACAATGTATGACACGTATGATAAGAGAACATACAAGACAATATTCTGAACCATAGCATGTATTTGCATCTTTTAAAATTCTAGTTCAAAAACACCAAGTGATATGAAAATGTATGGCAATAATTAATATGTATTCACATGTTGATGTATCATATAAATATTTATATATTAATCAGCATTTAATACAATATGGAATATAAAAAGCAAGGAAGTAAAAAAAAAAGCAAGGAAGTATAATTGCTTCCTCTATCTGGAATGAAATTCTGTATATTCTCTCATTAGTAACAACCTTTCACCCCCTCAATTAACTTTATCTTTGTTCATTTAAATAAATTTTTCAATGGATGTAATGGAGATATCTAGAAAGATGTGCAACATCTAAGGAAGTCCAAGAAAACCAAATATTCTGCAGTCTGAAAACATAACTCCATATTTGATTAAGAAGTTCAAACAAATCATCCCTGAATTCAGGAAAGAACCACACAGCTGATCTCTCTTCAATCAGCTCACAAAAGAGAACACCTCAGAAGTGTGCTTACTAGGGAAATAGCTCTTCCAGAGAGTACCTGGACAGGGATGGAGGATTTTACGCATTCATGCATGCAAGTTATTGTTTTCTCTTGATCAACAAATCATAGTCCACTGGGTAAGAAACAATGAGAATTTTGCCCCAGGTTGGAACAAGCCAGGGAAAGCGGGGATGCCTTAGTTTCTGTCACTTGGAATACAGGAGAAAACTTGTTTCTACACATAAGCCACTGGACACTACGCTAATGACTTAGCACCTGGCAGAGAGAGAGGAACTTTTTGCAGAAAGGTAGAATATAAATTTTCAGTTAGAAAGAAGTGATGAAATTTGATTCCCTGTTCAATGACTACCTTTATGAATTTGTTTTATAAGTTAAGTTTTATTTTAATTTTTTGATAGGTTCTCTTTGCTTTCTAAGGATATTGCCAAGGCTGTTCGAAAAAGCTCTCCTAAAACAAAAATAGTTACACATATACACATACACACACAATTTGTGCCAGCATATATATGCTCACAGGGAATTAGTGAACTGTATATGTCTATTCCTTGTAACTCTTCATTTCATTAAGACTCTGCCTGAAAATACCCCCTAGGAAATAATTCTATAGACATTTAATTAAATTAAAAAATGACATGTATCTTTCACATTTATCATCATTTCTAAAAATCCCATGAACTGATTATCCTCACCTCTACTGGGAAAACATATCTATTGTTAAAACTTTTCCTAGCCATCCTTCTTATTTTTTTATTATAATAAGTAAACTATAATTTTCTTCACTGTGGTCCTTCTAATTCTACATAAATGTATGCATCTGCATGTAAATCTAAACAAAAATAAATATTTTGATCAATATGTAAAGAAAGACATACATGATACTTTTATAAATACACTATAATCATATGAAAGATAAAATTCCACTTATGCAAATTCTCCTGTGGAAGGACCGTCCTTAAGAACTCCTATATAATTCTAAAAGTGCTACTGGATTTCTTATGTACATTAGATTAAAAATACAATGTTCGTATTCTTACTAATGACAATGTTTAACAGAGTAGTTCAGGAAATGGGTGCATTTTATAATGACGACTGAAGGATTAGTTATATATTCTATTATTAGTGAAATAGACTGTCAGACACCTTATATCAGTATACCACTAATTAAGTCTAGATTTCTCATACAAGCACATCAGGCTCAAACAGGTCCAAATAAAATCCAAACATAATTTTTTCCAAGTATACACCTTTCAAGTACTTTCCAAGTTCTTCTGCTATGTTAACTGAAATAGGTGCAGATCAACACTCTTATTCAGATGAAAGTTGCAAGTCAGAGGGCTTGTTGAATAATATTATGATGAAATACTGACTTAAGGTCTCTATTCCAGATAGTAAAAATAATAAATCATTTGAACATGCTTGTTTTTCCTCAGCTTCTGAGAGCAGTAACTGAAATGAACTTCTGTTTTCCACCACACTGCATGCTCTGTCGGTAATGGCTGTGGTAGCCTGGCAAGGAAATGTCTTAGGCTCTTTCAATCATTGAATTTGATCCCTAATACATTTTAAAGCTTATATTCTTTCATCATCATATGGAGATCTAGAAGGAAGAAGGAAAGTTGCTAAAGAAAACAACAGGCATAATTACTGTTTTATTTAGGATCACTTCAAGATTGCTGCTTGCTAAACATGAGCACTTCCACTGGATGGCTATGATGTGGATATTTGGCAAACTCTTTATTCAGTGGAAGATAAAATATATCATTTTCCCCTTATCAAAAGCTAAATTAAAATGTCAACGGACTTCACACAGACATAATGCTCAAAGTGAAAGGACCATTATTTACTCTATCTTCCCAATCATAAACTTTTTGTTGTGGTAATAATTTGGTTACTTGCTTGATATGGGTCAGATGTAATACAGAGCTCTGAAAATCACATATAATAAAAGAGCAAGTACTTTGTCACTGATGACAGTTTTTAGTTCCTGCGAGAGAGAGTACCACCTGTTAAAGAGAGTACTCTTTGATCTAGTTGCAGAAAGGATTTCTTTTAGGTTCCTGAATTCTAAAAAGATAAGAGAGTGATTTAAAATACTCACTTTATTACAAGGACAAACAAATCTGCAAATTCAGAGATTAGAATTGTCCAAAATTGCTCCCTTTAATTTTACACATGAACGTAATTCATTATTTCTTGTAGTTATAAGTGGGTATTATCGCATCACACATCTATCACGTTGCACTAAATTTCCATGGTCTAGGAGAATATATATTATGAATTAATTTAAAGTTATTGCGTTTCTATGCAAATGGCATACTTTACTTCCATGCTATTCTTTTTTATTTTATATTACTATACATGCTCATTTTCTTGAATTTTTAAAAACACCTGCATTTCCATTAGTGGACATATTTGCCCTTATAACTGGGTTGCAGATGTATTTTAATATGCCAGCACTAATCTGTTTTTTTATTGGAAAGGAATGCTCATATATAAGGTTTTTCTTCTGACCAGAAAAAAAAAAAAGACAAAAAAAAATATAGTTGAGTTCAGGCAGTTCATGATTAAATAATCAATTAAGACCAACTAAAACTGAGAAATGTTAGCATTCATCAATAAACTTGTTAAATGTGCTGAGGGAGTCTCTGTTGTTTAACATCCTTAGTTAGAAGAGAAGGTAATACATGTTTATCTACATGAGGTATTTTTATGGTTTTCATAATTGCTGAGAAATGAAACTAGCCACAGGATCCAAATGACAGTGATTAATGAAGGTAAAAACTCCTATCTTCACAACGTTTTAAAATAAGACTGGTTACTCTGGAGTTAAATTTGATTAGTCAATATCATCTATTAACATGATTATTTTGAACCTTCATATTTAGAATGAGAACTCTAACAGGCACACCGATATAATGAAGTCTCACCTGGTTCCCCTCACTTTCATATTCCCCTACCACGCTGCATGGAGATATGGGTTGTTATTTAATTAAAAGAGGGTATTCCCCAAACATTTGGGTTTTCAGATATTAGACTTCACTTTTGCCACACAAAGCACTTTTGCTCCCTGCTCACTGCTAGTAAAAGGTATAATGACATTAAGGACAAATATCTACATATTTGGCACTTTCAAAGCTATAGCTCATTTTCCAAATTATAACTTCAATTTAATTACTGTTACCATAACTTTAACACTATAAATTCCATGTGGAAGACAGGATATGTTTTAGGTACCTCTAAAATCTGGAGACATTCTCTGTGTATTTCAAGACCTCATTATATAATCCTATGGTAGCAACTTTGTGGGGGCAGGAATGCTTAAGATGAGAAACCGCATTACAACTTCAACCCAATTCTTTTTACAAACCTGAAATTACAGAACCATATTGTCTAACATTTTGTTTATAAAGAATCAGAATATTGTCAACATAATATATTAGGTTTTCATGAAAAGGAAAAAATTCTTCTGAGAGCAGGTACAGAGAATAAAAAAATCAGGTACAGAGAATAAAAAAAGTTTACTATATCTGATCTTGTTCCCTCACAAAATTATTATCACAAAATGTTTGTATTAAAATCTCCATAAATGAGGAGATGACAAATATTTAAAATAATAAAACTATAAATTATTCAATTATTGCATTTATTAAGACCTAGAAAAAAAGGAGAGAGTAGTATTTTAATATTGCTAAAGGCAAACTTAGTTCACTTCAAAAAAGTCACATAAAAAATGGCACCGAGTTTCTGTAAGTCTCTGCTTTAATTTAATATCCTTGAACTAAGCAATACTGGGATAATTCTAGAGGTCTCAGTTTCATGTAGCCTTCCTCCACAAATACATAAGCAACACCAAACCCCCCCAAAAAATAGGAAATCAAAGAAGAGTCCATACATAATTCTAAGAAGTTAGGATAACAAAGAAAGCAAGTGAGAAATCCGGGGATCTTTAAGTGTAGAACATGCAATCAAAAATTAAAAGCAGAATGAAAATACTACGGGAAAAAAGATCCGTCTTCACTCTAAGTAACATTAAATACCCCACAAATCTCTAGTGTTATCATAAATGTTAGCCAGAAAATAACATTCCCTCTAAATACGAAAAAATAACAATAAGCATTAAACAACACGAAGTAATTCAATGTGAAAGTTTCAAAATATGTCATCTAGATAATCCATGTTGTTCTAAATTATGATACTAACATCTATTGCAAATTTAATTCAAACATATGAAAAGTCCTGGTGAATCTGTTATGCCTTCAAGTCAACCTATTTTTCTATTTTTCCTTATGTTTCTTTGTGTTGTTTTACATACATTCTATTATGTTCTTTAGACTATACACCTTTGCCCATTTTTTTTTAAAGGAAAACTATTGACATTTGCATAAAGGGTTGATTTTCCCTAAATCCCTATCTGAAAGCCTGGGACTTGATTTTTTTCCACAAAGTGTTTATGGATTTATGAAAAGTTATCTTTTAATATTCATTGTAAAGACAGAAAGCCAAGGGTAGAGCTTGCAGCCAGGATTTAACCGGCAGTGACTCAACATGGCATTTTTAGAACTGGCATTAGGTTAATTTTCCCAGAGAGAGTAGAAAGGAAGAAATAGGGTTATGAAGGGAGAGAGCTTCCCCCAGACTGTTCAAAGAACCATTGCACGTCATTGTCCAGGAGTTTGCAGTGATCTATTTTGGAACAACTCCTCAGGCAGCTTCATTTGTTGCTTTTGGGGAAGCAGAGTCTACAGCAATCCCCAGTCTGAGTTCAAAATTATTGACTTTAGTTTTTTTTTTAACTTCTAGATTTCTTTGCCAGTGGTTTACAGAGTTAGAAGCCAAATAATAATGTTTACTTTCTGTGCGCCAGGCACTGCTCTAAACAATTTACATGTATTAACTCATTCAATCATAATAGGACTTATAGTATATATTCTCTTCACTTTATATCTGTGGAAACTGAGGCATGGATGAAGCTAAATGTGCCACCCATGGCCACACAACTAGGAGGTGGCAGAAGCAGGATTAGGAGACACTGATAAACACTAAGCCAACCAAAAGAGTGGGCACTTACCATTAACAGCCCTTAGCTTGTGCCTCCCCAAAGCCAGACCAAATATATATATTAAATCTAAGTAAGATTTAATATAAGTAAGACAGTTGCACTGCAAACTTAGTAATAGAACATTCCACTTCAAGCCAAATTGCCATCCATAAGTTCTTCTGCCTAGAAATTTTAGAATTACCACCACCACTTCCAGCGGGACTCTAGCCTGACCTATGTTCTCTGTCTTTGATACTCAAATTCAGAAAATACTATACCTATGTTCATTGCAGAAAGTAAATTATAATTATGTGCTTTTACATCTGTCTTCCTTGCGGGCTGAAACCGTCTCTTTCAACACTGTGTCCCTAACAAATAGCACACAGTCTGGGAAATAATAAGTGCACAACAATTGTTTGAGAATTTTACTTATATTGGGACACCTGGGTGGCTCAGCAGTTTAGTGCCTGTGTTCAGCCCAGGGTGTGATCCTGGAGTCCCGGGATCGAATCCCACGTCAGGCTCCAAGCAGCACGGAGCCTGCTTCTCCCTCTGCCTGTGTCTCTGCCTCTCTCTCTCTCTCTCTCTCAAGAATAAATAAATAAAATCTTTAAAAAAAAAAAAAAAGGAATTTTACTTATAACATCGCACACTATCCAAATGAACTAATGGGTTTCTAATTTGTGGCGATTTGTATTTAGCTGCCACAAATACAAAAGTCAAACTATAAATAAATAAATAAATAAATAAATAAATAAATAAATAAATAAATAAAAGACGTAGCTTAAAATTGCAAGGCAAGGCTCTGGCTCAATCCCCACCCCTACTAGTTTCCCCTATTATCTTCCTTAAGTGGTTGCAGCCTGTAATTGTAATGTTTCTTCTGAGAGTGACTCCCTCTGCTGCTCCAGCAAAGCCATGACCTAAATCAGAAAAGTGCTAAACGCAGTTCAGGCCTAATAGAGCACACTCTGGCTGCTGGCACTAATTGGAGAAGGTAGCATAAATTGGAGAACAGTTATTTTTAAGTCTCAACAATCATTCTAAATAAGCTAGGAGGGCTTTCTGGTAGAGCTCACACCTCCTTTATGTTTTTAGGGGGGGGGTTGCTTAAAAAAAGATCAGTGTGAGTTTTGATCAGGACTTCAAGCTTCCAGACTAAAATGATACTTGAAGAACTTGTCTTGTTGAATGCTGAATCCCCAGTATCCAGAATACAGAAGACGAATCAGTGAATGTTAAAAATCTGATAGTTCTTTATTCTTTGCAAGTATCTGAAAAGTTTATCCTCTGAAGCGTTTTAAGCATTCCTTAAGCTAAAATATGTGAAATTGTTGAAATTATTTTTTCTAAACAAAAGTGAACTAACCTGGTTTTCCTTATCACAAATTTCAAATGTGATTTTATGAATTTACCCTACTCCTCAAATGGAGGAATTCCATGATATAATTATAATGAAATACAGTTATCCTTCATGCCAATTGTCTATTCGTACCACAGCAATATTCACAAATGTGTGAAAGTAATTTCTACTCTACTGTAGGAAGAAGTATAACATTTGTTTTAAAATATATATATATATATATACACACACACAGACACACATTAACGTATGATAAAAGTAAATATTCCCAATATGATTATAGTCTTCACTAATTTTCTGTCCTGACTTTGGTGATGTTAACACTCATAACACTAGTTGGTGCTAGATAAGCATACTATCAGTGCTGTGTAATCCAGAAATAAATGCTTTTCTAAAACAGGAGGGCACTAACTCTGAGACACACTAATCAAATACTCTCTCTCTGTCTCTGTCTCTGTCTGTCTCTCTCTCTTGACCTAGTAAAATCTTTCATTCTTGGAAGTCAGAAACAACACAAATTCCCTGGAGCTAGGAGTTTCCGGCAATTCTGAATGAAATAATTAAGGCATAGCCAGAAAGGAGAAAGTTGTTGCCTTAAAGCCTGGAGAATCTCCCAAGGACCTGAATAAAATGACTGGTGTCTTCACATAAACTACAATTACACAACCCAGTACACTCACAAATAATGCCTGTTATGCATTTTTTTAAAATCCTAAACATCTGTTGTTTTTTTGGCTACCACTGAAGACATACATATTTTCTAAAACTGCTAATTTTTCTAGTAGTTCTCTAACAACAGAATAAATCTCCTCCACATTGTCAAGTACTTAAATTAACTTTCTCATCTTAATTGCATATGTAGTTTCATTCATAAAAATAGTTCATTTCCATCTTTAAGTGTTCAACACATGGAAATCCTACCTTAAGCGAGCAATAGTATCTTTTATTTCCCTACTGTGCTAGTCCAAAGAGAGAAGAGAAAGGAGAAGGCATTAGAAGGAAAAGGAGGTCTGAACACCAGACTGATGTAAAAGTGTGACTCTGAGAGGAAAGTGTACTAGTGGTTCAGTAGTAAGCCGACTGGGAAATGGTTAGAGGGAAGATGATAATAGCCGAGTTTGGGGCTTTCTACATTTGTAGTACCCAACAGATAACAGTCAAAGAGCTGGTGTCCTGAAACATGGAAGATAACAAAGCTAAAAGCCCTAGTATAGTGTTTGCAGGACCACAAGATTCAAACACACAATAGTTTATTCACCAGAAACTGAAATAACTAAACCAACTAAATGGAGAAGAACACCACTGAAATGCACATTCCCAACAGGATATGTTTTATTTTTCCATGTAAGATTACAGGAGTAGGTTCCATCCCCAATCTTTGGATTGCCTGGTCTATAAGAAAAGTGCAACCGGCACACGCGGTCCGTCGTCCGTCTGGAGCCTATTCTCTTTTAACCTATCCTTCCTTCTTTCAATATTAATCCACTTACAATCTCCTGTTTGATTATCTTTATTGATTCCCGCCCCCCCCCCCCCCAACCCGTCTTTTTAATTTGGCTATAGTAAGCTCTAGGAGTGAATCCTATGGCTCTTTTTTGGGCATCTTTGGGGACTTTAACTCGTCCTTTTCCCAAGCATTTCTCTGACCGCCCAGTCCTCCTCCGACCCACCCCCACCTGAACCCCACCCCTAGGCCGGATCCTTTGTGCGCCCACTAACAGTAGGCGATTCCCACCGGGAGTCACGCGATGGATCTCACCACTATTCATCAGGTTGTTCACTTAAACTTCCAAACACTCCTCTCTAAGCACCCTTGGCTGCAACCCAGAGAACTTCTTACCATTTTCAGGAAATCTAAAGGTTCATATGATTCCTCTGTAAAACGGACAGACAGATGAGCTCTGGAAGTATGCATAAGAAAATCAGGGCACAACCTCGGGGATGGGAGGCATCTGGTGAGAAGGGAAGGAAGGATTTATGAGCGCGGCTACTCAGCTAGGCAGCAGGAGAATTCACTCCCGAAGTAGCGATCGCTAATTCACGAAGCCTCGCTAATCACTTACCTGCTCCCCGGGACCACACTCGCTAGCGCGGGGCGCCCCCTGCACCGCCAGGGCCCTCTCCCCCGGGCGCCGGGCCCGCGCGGGGCGTCCGCTGTCCTCAACCCCCAGCGTCGGGGCAGCGCGGGGGCACTGCCAAGCCAGCGCCGCGCCTCCCTGCTCTCCAAATTTGGGAAGTGCAACCGAGAGGACGGGATCCCCGAACTACCTCCGGAGGCTGCAGACGCTTCCTTTACCCCCCGACCTAGGAAAAACAGCTGCCTTCCCTGGCCCCGCGACCACCACTGAAATGCGCGATTAGACCGAGGTGGGCGATCGGCTTGGCCGGATGGCGGGGGGCCCAGGTGACCCGAAACAGAGCCCGGAGGGGCAGCGTTGGCTCTTCCCCGTCCTTCTCCCTTCCTTTAGCTTCCTGAGCTCGGAAGGCTGGAAGCGGCGCTCCCACTCCAAACTCGGGGTACAGGGCAACCAGCCCCCGCGCTTCCCCTCCCTCCTTATCCACCCTCCACTCCTGACCCCTCTCCTCCCAACCCCACCCCGGGCCCCGTCGCTGGTTTTAAAGCTCGGACGCGTTAAATTAAAATGTCAGAGTCACAAACTGGCCCGTCAGCCGGGAGAGTTTCGTATTTGGTTTGGACAACCAGTCCGTTCCCCCAGAGCTCCGCGGCTCAGCGGGAGGAAGACTCCGAAGGGGTCAGAGCGTGGGGCGCGCACGCCCGGGGCCTGCCGCAGGCTGGGTGGCGGGTCCGGGCGCTCGGTGCGTCTCCACAGCGCCCCAAGCAGCAGCAGAGCGGCACCGGCGCGGGCAGGTCCTCGGCGGTAATGGACACATTTCCTTAGCTGAGCGCCCTGGCGCGGCTCGGCGAGCTCAGAGACGCGCTGCAGATCCCGCAACCCCAGAGGCGGCTCAGCGCGGGGAGCCCCCGCGCATCAGGGTGCGCCTACGGCAGGCCACGCCGCCACCCACCCCGAGAGTCCCTCCAACCAAACCTCTCTGGGTACGATATGCAACAACGTGTGAGTGTGGAGCAGAGAGTGCCAAAGACACCCGGGGCGCCCACAAGCCCAGAGGCGGATGCGTGTCCGCATCCACACCCCGTGTGTCCCCGGTCCATCCGTGCCCATCTCGGAAGACGGAGTAAAAATAGCAGCCAAAGCTTCTGGACTAGTTGGGAAAGTGGGACGGGAACTGATTTCCAGCGGGGAGCAACGAGGCGAATTAAGGAAGCCGGGAGGACTGGGGAGGAGAGGAGGGAGGAGGGACGGGGGACCGGGGAAGCGAAGGGAGGTGGCCGCGCAGCCCGGCGGACTCCCCTACCTTGAGCGGCCGAGCCGGTGCCGCTGGCACTGAGCAGGGCCAGGGCAGGTAGCACGAGCATCTGCAGCACGTATCCCAGTCCCAGTCCGCAGCGGGCCGCTGTCGCCCGCAGACCTTTCCTCATCGTCGACAGCGGTGTGCCGGGCGGAACCACTCGGGGAGACGCGCCACGAGCGGAGAGCCCCACCGGGCAGCAGCTGAATCCGTGCACCCTCGAAGCAGCCCGAAGAAATAATGATGACCGAGAGCCGCACTCCACTTTCTCCAAGGGCAGGAGCCAAAGGGGGTGGAGAGGAGACGCCGAGGAGGAGTTTGGCGGTCCCTCCGGGCCGTGCCCTCTAACTGGCGGCTCGGGGAGCGGCTGCTCTGCCCCCACTTGGGAAGTCCGGGAGGCGCCAGGCGGCCCCCTCGCCGCTCCCCCAGCAGCAGGAACAGCCGCAGCTCCGCCGCGCGCCGAGCCCGGACTGCTCTCCGGGTCCCCTCTCCAGTGCCGAACGCACAGGCGAGGGGGGGCGGGGGAGGCGGCGGAGGGAGAGGAAGCGAGAAGTGGGAGGAGGTGGGAGCGGAGGGAGGGAGTCGGGCGCCGCGGAGCTTTCCGGTCTCCAGCCTCAGGGTGCTCACGCCCGCGGCTGGGCTGCCGGGGAGGGTCACCTCGGAGCGCCGGGGCGCACGGGGGCGCGGGGGCGCTCGCCGAGGAGGCGTGGAGGGCGCAGCCCAACTCCGCTGGGGGCTGAGCGGCGGCGGGAGCGCGCCCGCCCGCCTTATGTAAGCGGGGATTGGAGGGCGATGCGCGCCCGGCGCCGGGGGCGGAGAGCGGCTGTGGGTCTGCCCGCGGAGGCCGGGGCGAGACAAGCCTGGGGGCACCGGCGGCTGCGGACGGTGGGAGCGCGCCGGCCTCCCGCGGCGCGCCAGGCTCGGACTCCGCGAGCGCAGCGGGCGCGCCCCGGTCTGTGGGCTGAGCCCGCCCGAGCTCGGCCCGCCGCCTGCCAGCCTCTCCGGCGGCGCCAGCAAAGCCTGAGCCAGACTCCCCGGGACTGGACTTGCTCTACGGCTTGGGCTCTTGCGATTGATTAAGCTGCGCACGGGCTCGCGTTGAAGTCCTGCGTGGGAGGGAAGGAGGCGAGAAGCTCTTGCGGTGCCCCCGCTGCAGCCTGGGGTTGCCAGCGCCGCTCACTGCTCCGTGTTCTGGGGGCCCGCGACTTCTCCGTAGTGGAACAGAAACTAAAGGCTGAAGGAAAACTCATTCTTCAAAAGAGCTGCATCTGCGTGCATCCCGGTGGCTGGCAATGTTGAGTATATAAAGGGTGGCGAGAGGATACCTGATACTGGAACTCCCAGAAACAATGCGCAACAAAATAACAAAATGTGTAGACATTCACCTAAAGTGAGGGTGGAAACTATAACATGTTTTCCAAATTCCTAAAGGTGTGAGTAAGGGCTCAAACTGCTATGAATTTTTTTACCTTTTTTTTTTTTCTTTTTTAAGGAAAAGATAGTTAATCTGGATAGCTAGGTTAAGGATCTCTGCTGTAATGATGAAGGAGGAACATAGGAATGGGTGGATAAGATGACAGGCTAGACAAAAGGAAAAGTGGATGGATTAAAAAGGTCGATACCCATTGGCAGTCCAACATTCTGGGAAGAAGAAAACCACTTCCTAAGCTTAGAACATTTTTAAACTAGTGATAAATAATAGATCAGGGAAAATTTAAGCTGTTGGTGCCAAGGGGGCAATGTGTAAACACACACACACGGGCAGGAGGCTTGTGATCTTACTCTTTTACCCTGGACAGGTCAGGTAAACTGCATGTCTCAGTTTCTACATCTGTGAAATATTTCATTAGACGGCTTTAAAGTTCTTTTCAGTGCTAGCATTCAATGATTCTGCCTGCCAAGCTCCATCTGAACCTCTAACCAGTAAGACCTGTCTTGGATGACTCCAATAGATCCGAAAAGGTCATACTTGGCAAAGACATTGACAAATCTGGCCATTTCTTTTTCCTGTGGAGGCGCTGCCTGTCATGCTAAAAATTCTTCTTTACCCTCTTCACTTTCCCTTACCCATAGAGAGATGTCATGATCTTTTGGTAAAAGGATAACTTCTGCCTCCAGACTGAGTTCAGTTTTCTCAGCATTTCTTATGACAAGGTGACAGATACTGAACGATAAACCTAGGTGACTCAGTTTCTTAATCTGTAAGATAGGTCTAGTACCAGTAACCATCTTATAGGGCTCTGTGAGAAATGAGTGAAAGACATGTGAAGTGCCTGACACAAAATTGTTAGCTGCTATTCTTGCCACTGATGAGTTCCATCAGCTGCATGATGTCTAGATGAGTGCTGTCCAACAGAACTTTCTGCAATGAGGAACATGTTCATATTTATGCTCTCTAAAATGGTAGTCTTAGACATGTGTGGCTGTTGAACACTTGCAATGTGGCTAGAATGGATTGGCTATTTTAATGTAATTAATTAATTTTATTTTAACAGGCACACAGCTAATGGCGATTATGATGGACAGTGCAGCTAGGCACCTCATACTGTCATTTATTTTGAGGATTATATCACCATAAGGACTTAGGATTATATTTCATATTTGTTTGGCAATTTTTCCAGGAAGCAGAGCCGCTTAATTCCTAAGAAATCCTCACATATACTCTATCATAGTAGCAACACCTAAAAGTTTTTTTGTTTATTCATTTACAATTTTATTGTTTATCTTTTCTAGCTAGAATTTCACTCTTTTTTTTTAAGGCAGAGACTTTGCCTGGTTCATCATTTCATCCCCAGCTCTCAAGATAGAACCCAATATATAGTTGGTGCTCAATCAATATAGGTTGATTGATTGTCAAAAAGTCTCAGTAGGAAAGAATCCTCAAAGTCTAGTTAGTTAAATACAATTAAACCGTTACATCATCTTGTTTGGGATATTGAAGTACCCAAAGACAGGTATTGCATGAAATTAATTCCTTGAAAGAAAAGAGGAAGAGAAGAGAAGGAAAAAGTAGTTCAATACTGAAATTCAGCCTAAAGAGGGCAGGAGAATGGTTTGCGAAATGGTGTGTAGAAATGAGGTGGAAAACAGAGGAGAGAGTGAGAACACAGGAACAGGGGCAGGAAAAGTATCAGCAAATGGATCCGCTTTATCAAGCAGGATAGTTTCCTACAATCCATGGTTGCAGACAGAACTTACCTTGTATACCAACATTCTGCTTGGTTTTTGCTGTTTTTTTTTTTTTCTTTATGAACTAGATAATGAAGTGCTGCATAGGCTTCTAAGCATAGGATTATTAACTTACTTCACTTAGAGATAGGCTCAAATGTCTCTGCTTAGAGAGACCTTCTCCGGCCAACAACCTAAAATAACATATGCCTTAATTGCATTCATGTGCTTTGATTTTCCATCTAACATTTCTTTTATACAAACCTGTATATGTACTTGTAGATATATGTCTACATATGTGTATGTGTATATGCAGTACACATATGTGTGTCTATGTGTATGCCTGGGTTTATGTGTTTGTGTATATGTATGTATGTATGTATGCTCTCCAATAGAATGAAGGCTCCTCAAAGGGGGGGATTTTTTTTTCCTAATGCTTTCACCACCCTGTATCCAGAACCTAGAAAACTGCCTGGCACATAATAGGTGGTCAATAAACACCTATTGGTGTTTATCCAATAAACACATTGGATATCGAATGGAAGAACGAGAACCAATGAAATTTTAAAACTGAGTGAAGTCCTTGATTGAAGCAAAATCTCAAATTATGAACAGGCTTTGCTAGTTGTTGAATAAAATCAAGTTTGGGCAAATTTTCACCAAAAATGAATTTAAATATGACTTTTTCAGGGTTGGAATACTGCAGGTGTTTGAGGTACAAACATGAAATTCATCTCATTTTTAAAAATAAAAATCTTCATTTAAATCCATGAACAAGGGCTTCCTTTTTCTAGCTGCAATGAGTGGAGAATTAACTCTGGGATAATAAATCCCAGTGACAGGTGCTAATGGGAATTAAACATGCAAATCCCTTGCATATCCCTCCAGAAATCTACACCAAAAAGTATGCTATTTAGCACACAGACTGCTTGGTTATATTATTTACTCTAAACCAGTGTGTAAAAAGTTCTCAGCTTAAGGCTTAGGACCTAAAAAACAACGGAAAATGTATTTTAATTATAGAAATATTTTCTTTCATTTTATCTCTCTAATGTGCGATTCCCCACATTTTGTATTTTTATGTATCTTAAAAAACGAATAATCATACGAGAAATATTATTAATCGGCAACAAAGGAAAGGGATTTTAGTGAGTAAGTATAAGATGGTGATGAGAAAACTTCCTAACTAGGAGTTGGAAAAATTACTCAGGTAAAATTACTGATGACATCAACTAAAAGGAGCCAGATGGTCCAGATTCAATTGATTCAATCCTCCTTCTCTGCCTCAGCCTACAGAAAGGAATTTGATTGCCATAAACCCATACACTCTGGGACTTTATACTTTGTTAATTGTATTAAATAAGACCCTTTTGTTTGCAAGTGATAGAAACCCAACTTAAAACAGCTTAAGTATGAAGGAGAAGTCATTGTTTTACATAATTTAAAAGCCATGGATAATATTAATAGTGACTAACACTTATTGATCAAACATTGTGTGTCAGATTCAATTCTAAGCTCTTCTATGTGTGCTATCTCATTTAACCCTCAAAATGAGGATTAATACAGCCAAGGGCGCCTGGGTGGCTAAGGCTGTTGAGCCACTGACTCTTGGTTTCAGCTCAGGTCATGATCTCTGGGTCATGACCTCAGGGTGTGGAACAAGCCCCGCAACAGGCTCCATGCTCAGTGCAGAGTCTGCTTGTGATTCTCTCTCCCCTCTCCCTCTGCCCCTCCTCTCTCCCAAATAAATAAATAAACCTTAAAAAATAAAATAAATAAAGTAATTCAGGGATATCTCAGAGATATTGTGGGTTTGGTTCCAGACCACTGCAATTAAGTAAATATCTAAATAAAATGAGTTGAATGAATGTTTTGGTTTCCCAGTGCATATAAAAGTTATGTCTACACCCTACTGTAGTCTATTATGTGTTCAATAGTGTGTCTAAAAAAACAATGTATGTACCTTAATTTGAAAAATACTTTACTGCTAAAAAATGCTAACCATTATCTGAGCCTTTGATAAGTCATAATCACCTATCACAGATCACCATAACAAGTATAATAATAATAATGAAAAATTTGAAATATTGCAAGAATTCCCCAAATGTGACACAGAGACATGAAATGAGCAAATGCTTTTGGAAAAATGGTGCCAATAGACTTGCTTGATAAAGGATTGCCACAAATCTTCAAATAGTAAAAGAAAAAAAATGCAACACCTGCAAAGCATGATAAAGTGAAGAACAATAACACGATGTATAGTTGTATTATTATTTCCATTTTATATATGAAGAGAGTGGTTACATAATTTTGCTCAGCAGACTATCAATCCAGTAGAGTTTATTTACTGAACTTTGATAAGTGTATAGCACTGAGATAGTATCTTCTCCTCAAGGAGTTTATAGTTGGGGTGTAGAGATAGCATTTACAAGAAAGAAATAAAGCTAAAGATAACATGAAACACAGAGAAGGGAGAAAGGAAAGAGAAAGGAGGGAATAAAGATACAAGGAACAAAAGAAGGAAGGAAGAGTAAAACAAGAGAATCTAAGAAAAAATAAGAGAAGGAAAGAAAGTCCAATGTGATTTCTGTTTTTGTGTAGTATACTGTAATTGCTATAAAAAGGAGAAAACAATGAGCAGCTCAATAAAAACTATATGGGAAATAATATGATATGTAATGTAATAGAAGATTGGTAGGGATAGATATTATAATTATTGCTTACTAGAGCTTTTCAAATACCTCATTTTATTTTAAATTTATCTGCCAAATTGGACCATAGTGGTTTCTCTTGTGTTACAGATTGAAGAAATAAAGATACTTTATGGAATGGTAGGAAGGTTATGAATCAGGAAAGATGGATTTAAGTCTCTACTTATTTAACATGTTTGCTCTGATAGTACTGTAGCTTCTTTGTACTTTAATTTCTTCCTTATATAAAATGGGAACAATATGAACACATAAAGTTGCCCTGAAGATGAAATGCATGTAATGGTACTTTGTAATGTTTCTATGGACATTATTATGATATGTCCGATATTGTCCATGGTACTTAATTTGCATAATAATTTAAAAATGGCATCAGTGATGTGGCTTTCTATACATGAGTAATACTACCCTCGTGTAAAGTTGGAGCTGTTCTCACTATCACGCTCCCTTTTGCCCACATTATCTATTCAATTACTAAATCCATACAATTTTACTACTTAAAGGTCTCCAGTACCTATTCCTTTACTTCCAGCCCCACAGACACACAATATATTGGCAAGTTCCCCATGGTCTTTCCTAATTACTTCCTTACTAGCCAGTCTGCCCTCATACTCCAATCCATGCTCTCTACACACTCCAAATGACCTTCCAAAATGCAAATATTGTCATTTTACTGTCCTAAAAATCTATTTATTAATTCCTCATTGTCTTAGGCCCTCTTTCCCAAAGTCCATTATGGGGAACTTCTGGAGTAAACATAGTTGCTAGCTTGCATTATTTCTTATTCTTTACTCCTTGCCTGTTTATACAATTGACTTTTGCCTTTGCCATCCTTCTCACCATAAGTGAGGTGGATTTACCTGCCTCACCAATCATGGCTTAGCCATGAGACCGATTTTTGCCAGTGAATGTGGGCAGAAGTTATAGTGTACCAGTTCCTTTCATTGCATACTTTTGCTTTTTTCATGTGCTCCTGCTACTAGTCATGAGAAGAACATTTCCTAGGAAGCCATTGGTTCAAGGTGCCTAACAGACTCATGGAGAGATGTGCAACCTAGAGCCTGGTGCCTGCTTAACAGAGTTATAGCAGACTCAATGACACATGAACAAGAGAAAAAAAAAATGCTTGTTTTTTTCAGGTACTGTGATCTGGGGAGATTTTTTTATGCAGCATTATAACAGCAAGAAATGTCTGATATGTATAGTGTAAGAAATCATGTCTTCGGATAAAGTCCAAGATAAACCAGATGATAACCTCCCCTGTAATGCTAATAAGTTAGTAGAAAATAAAACAGACCAGAGAACTACATAGAGTCTGAGAAGCTCTCAGACAGAGGGAGAGGTATGGCTACATGGCTGTTGGAAGTAAGAAGAAAAGGCACTTACTTTAAATTGAAATGATCAGCAGAGTCTTAAATGATATTACATTAGGCCTGGACCTTGAAGGGTAAATAGAATTTATGTTTGCTGAGTTGTAGAAGATGGTATTCCAGGAAGAAGAAACTGTGGCAAAAACAGGAAAAAAAAGTAGAACATGTTATGTCAAGTACTGAGTAACTTATTTTGGAGCACAGATAGCAGTAGAGCATTATACTTAATGCTATTACTAATTATAATTTTTTAAAAATTCTGTCAACATTTTGATCTCTCTCTCTTTCTCTCTCTCTCTCTATATATATATCCATATATTCATTTCATAATACTATACATGAAGTAGGTATTTTTATTAACTTATTTTAAGTACAAGTAAGGAAATCATGGCTTAGTAGAGTTAAGCAACTTGCCTAGCTAAATTAGTGTCAGATTGGGATCTAAATAAAAATGTAACTAGATGCAGGCAAATACTGCAGGGTAAATTTGGAAAGGAAGATAGGACTAATTTTTGAAGGGCTCTTCATGGTTTGCTATGTGGACTAGTCTACATTATGGGTATACCAGAATGTTACCAAAGGACATTAGGCAATGAGATGATATCATGGCAATGTCTTTCATGAATGTGTAAAATGGATTAAAGTAGGAAGAATAATCACAAAATTTATTCTAATAATAAAGATAGGAAGCACTGAAAGCCTGAATATCACTAGTAGTAGACAGGTAGCAAATGAAGAGCATATACACAGAATGTTTAATTGCGATGGTGGTTCCTAATTCTAGAACAGAGGATGAAAAATTCATATCATTAAATATTCATATAATATAATTAAAAATAAACTATGTAACCCTGAAAAACCACATGCAACAGTAAACTACCTTCAACTTAATTAAAGGCATTAATGAATTAGAAATAAGATTTAAAGGGTGAGAGGGACACATTAATTTCTTAGGACTACTTGTGTTCACTAGAACTTGCAATGATTTGTTCAAGCAATATTGTAATGATTCACCAACATTTTGATTATATACCCATATTTATTTTTCCACAGTCCCCAGTAATGTGTCTGGCACAGAAAAGGTTATCAGCAAACATTTCAAAAACAAATAAATAACATTGAATAAACTCTTATAAGATATAATCTAAATTAGCTACTACATATTAGAAATCTTTTGCTTTCTAGTTTTTCCTGAATTTAGCTATAAGTTCATTGTTAGAAATGTGTAGTGCTTGTTTTATAGAAACAGGTCATAATTATGGTGCTGGATTCAGCCTAGAAAATCCTATTAATCATGTATAATTATAAGGAAAATAATGATTTACAGAAAGTATATAATTCAATAAAAATTCAAACAATTTGTAATTAAATCAAGAAAAATAAGTGGTATCTGGACTTATGGTATAAATAAAGGAGAAAGGGGGAGAAAATGTAAAATATTATAGAGATTTCTAAGTTACTCTCATGATATTTCTAAACTGCCAACCATTCATTCTACTTCATATCTAATTTCAATTGGAAACAGGAAGATTTTATTTTCTTTAACACAGATTTGCATAGTGCTAACTAACTTTGTCTTTTTTTTTTTTTAAGATTTTATTCATTTATTCATGAAGACACAGAGAAAGAGGCAGAGGCATAGGCAGAGGGAGAAGTAGGCTCCTCATAGGGAGCCCAATGCTGGACTAGATCCCTGATCCGCAGATCAGACTCTGAGCTGAAGGCAGACGCTTAACCACTGAGTCACCCAGGCATCCCAATAGCCATGTCTTAATCATGATTTTTTGTTTGTTTGTTTTGTTAATATATTGAACTGAAAGGAACAAAGAAGATAGAAAAGGAAATACATTTTTTTTCTGATAAAATAGAGGAAAATAAATGAAAAATATAGGAGAAGAAAGGATTAAAACAATTTGAGTGAGAATATTCCAGAAGTATTTTAAACAGAACCCTGTGAAACAGAAGTTAACAAGAAGGAGATGAAGTTAATAGTAAGGTAGTAACAATGGTTTAGATTATCATGGATGTGGTCCACCAGATGGTCCCAGGGGCCCGAATAGCCTATAACATCAGTGGGCAACCAAACACCACTTATGAGAATATTACAAGTCAGGTAACTCTTAAGAATAAAGTCTTTACAAGTATTGGCCTGCTTGTTCATGTGTGTTCCTTATGTAGACTTTGAGCTTCCCAGAAGGATTTTACTCTACTGACTTATTTGAATCATCAGCATTACCTACCCCAATGCCTAACTCTTGGAGGACCCTAAGAGTGGTTGCAAAATGAAAAAAATAAACAAATGAGTAAATGATATAATAGATGTACATGTATTTTAACTTAATCGATGCTATTTTTTATTGTATTTTGCTATTTTATTTCTTGTCAAGACCAGGAAAAATCACTAGATGATTGTTAGTTTCAAGGTAAATTTTACTTTACATTTCTGACACAAGTGAGGTCAAAGAGGAGGACCTCATCCTCCATCTACTGTTTATCTTTGTTTCTTTGTTTTTGTTTTGTCTGCTGACATGCTTTTTCAAAATACAAGGAGACCATTTACAGGCAATGGTTTACTTTTCATTTTACTGACCTCTCAATCCAAAGGCTAATAGGAGGAGTCTATTGAAGAAATCTGTGATTGTAGAAGATAGGGCCAAATAACTTGAAAAAAAAACTACTTAAATACCTGAGAAGGCTGAAATCTCCCAGGAATATTTAAAGTAAGTTATCTGAGGCGGGGTGTTGGCCTCTAAAGACTGGTGTTGGAATCTCAGCTCTGCCTCCATCTTATGGCATGGCCAACTTCAGTTCTCCCAAGAACTGAATCTTTTGCTTGGCACAGCCTACTACCTGGGAAATTAGTATCTTCAAGTTTCTTTGCATTGCTCAAGATCTTTACACTACCTGAGATATCCTTTCTTACAAGTAAACTAACCATTCTTTAAAGTCCAGTTCAAATGCTAATCCAGGTGGAAAGCATTCCTTGAACCCTATAGTTGGAAGTGCTCAGCCTTTCTCTGATGTCTACATTTTTTAAAAGATTTTTATTTATTCATAAGAGACACACAGAGAGAGAGACAGAGAGACAGAGAGAAACAGAGAGAGAGAGAGAGAGAGAGACATAGGCATTGGGAGAAGCAGGTTCTCTGTGGGGAGCCCAATGTGGGACTCGGTCCCAGGACCATAGAATCATGCCCTGAGCTGAAGGCAGACGCTCAACCACTGAGCCACCCAGGTGTCCCTGTCCAAATGTTTTTATATAACCTTCTGTTGATATCTCTACAAATGTATAGTTTCTTCCTCTAAATTTATGTAGCATATATGATTTGATTTTGGATCTGAGACACCTTGGATTCTTTAACAACAGCTAACTTGTTGGTTGACATAGAATGAGTCGATAATATTTTTAAAATGTATTAATGACTGTTTTCTTTTGCCTTTCAATGAACAGAATAGACTTCCTAGTCATCTCAAGGCATTCACCCAACAAGGGAAGAAGGAAAAGGTGACGGAAGTGGGCATATCTACAGTTAAGGGAGAAAGTACATAAGAAAAAGAATGCATATTAAGTTTTTGAACTCCAAGATGGAATTTCTATGTCTGTAGCCAAACAATGAGTTTAAAAAGTGGATTCTGTAGTGCAGAGAAGATGTCACTTCTAATTAAGACAGAGGCCATTAACCTTGGTGATTTACAAGATATAATATGAGGAAGTGAAAAAATCCACAAGACAAACTCTCACTTTGTCTATCTCCAGTTATTGTGGCAAAAAATCCAAAAAACTAAAAACAAAACAAAACAAACACACACAAATTTGGAAGAGGAAGGAATAGAAAGAAGCCAGATATTTTTTTCTTTCACTTTCCATGAGGTCTACTCATGAGGGAGGAGAATATAGAAACCCTATGGGTTAAGAGTAGGAGATAGCACTATCATCTTACGTCAACATAATGTGCCTCAGTGGAAAAATATTTAAAAAGAGAAACTGCATTCTGAAGGCAATTTTGTGTGAGGGAGATGTTCAGATTCCCTTAATGAAAAAGGATGCACAGTGTAGCACTGGTTTGAAAAATACAGTGAATTCTATGATACCCACTCTGGGAGGCCATAGGCAATGTTTGGAAATCACTGTATTCCACAGGGCTAGCATGACTTGACATGATGATGAACCACCGAGCATCAGTGGACCTTGACAGTTATCAAGTGTCTCAGAGCACATGTTGTATCTTGAAGTGCAGGGGTTCTAATTTCTACTCTTGCCCTCATTAACTTTGTGACCTTAGAAAATTTCCTAAGAATTTCATCAGTATTCTTACCCATAAATCGGGATACTAATAGTACCTATCTTAAAATGTCATTGTAAGGGGTGAACAAATTAATTCACATAAAGCACTAATAACCATGTGTGGAATTGAGTAAACATTAATATTAGCTACATTAAAAATTATTATTATATTTCAGTTAATAAACATCTATCCATCAAAAAAGTTTCAGTGTAGTCATTTCACAGATATAAATACTTGTATACCAAATATCTTTCTAACATTTTGAATATTTTAATTCCATAAATACTATGATGTGTTATCTCCATTCATATGCATATTTTTACTTTCAAAAATGAAACAATGTAATTTATGAATATTTAGCTTAAAAGCTCAACATATTCCATATTCCAGAAATTTGGCAAAAGCATCCTAGAATAAAATGCTTCAATTATGTGATTATAACATAAAAATGTGAGCAGCGTATGTGTTTATGTTTGTACCTTATGTTCACAAAGTCAAGATAACGCTTGCAGCAAAGGAGTCCTCAAAGGTCAGTTCTGTGGAGAATAGAACAATATCTACAAATTTTCACAATATTTTTTAAAGGGAAAAAATACACTCCAGGGAATGTGACACAGTTGTCATAGAAATTTAAGGAACGGGTAATGTGTGTATCATAAAAATGACCTTTAGTGCTCCGTACGGTATAAAGTAGTTGTTACTCACCCACCATGCTTTTCTAATAGTAGTAGTTGATTTGAGCTGAGTCTGCAACACCTTTTACTTCTACAAATGTTTGCATCTATGAAAATCTCACCGAATGAAGCTTAAGTTTACAAAAAATTCCCAGAACAGAGCTTACTGGCCTATATGAGTATTTAAAGTAGTAATTTTCATCTCATTAGTACAAAGGACTAACCAAGTGAATATATCACTCAGAAAATATAGACATATCCATTTTTTAACATGTCCGCATTCAGTTGAAAGACTGTCATTGATGTATGTTTCAGCAGCCCCACCCCATCCTACCCTTCTATACATGTTAGAGGCTCATGTGCAGAAACCTGCCCTTTTGGAGATAAAAATGCCTATTTGTAAGTGAACAGATGGTGTTGCTCAAGTTCAGAGACACATCTTAGGCAGAATCTCAGGGGGAGGAGGGGCTGCGGCAGGGAGGAGGGCTGGTGTAGTTTGAAAAGGCTTCCTGGGTGATTCTGATAGCCTCCCACCTCGCCCCCACTGTGCAGCACTGATTTAAAGCTTAAAGATACATAAATGTCATGTTAACGCTGATTTGAGCTACAGAGTAAGAAATGAACTCTTTTCATTTTCTGGTAGAAACTTGTCTGATTGCATTTCTTTGCGTTTTATGTCATAATTCTCAAAGCCTGAATCTCCCAACAATATCTTAAAATTGACTCATTTTAAAACTTCTGATTAGTGCAAATACTACATTATTTCCATTTGTGTGATGGTGCTAATTAGCGAGTCCCACATGGTCATTCAAAGAGCATTTCTATTTTGGGTAGGTTTCCATATATAGAGGTCACAATAAAAACACATCACACATTTGTGGCATTGTAAGGTAAGCAAGGACATTCAAAGGTACTAGTGGAACCATTAAAATAAAGTTTGAGGTTTAGAATAACTAAAATAATTATAGCTAAAATCACCTTTGGAAAAGCTTTAAGTCAATCATGAAGAATACTATATGTTTTAAGTATACGAATTTGCTCAGTAATTCTTATACATGCTAAAATTTAAGATTTTCTTGTGAAACTCCTAAGGGAAAGGAGGAAAAAAGCTACGTGTAGATACCTGAGCATGTTAACTATTATGACCTTCAGGTGGTTCTTGAATCCAAAGAAATGACAGATGCCAAGAAGTGCCAGAAAATTGCCTTGGTTTCCATCTAGGGGTAAAAACCTTTATTACACCTGAAACCTTTATTACACAGCTGCCTCTGTGCCCCTGGAAGGACTAAAGGTCCCATCCTTGGAAAGGTAGAAGGTTAACTCCACTCCCTTTGGTTAGATTATGTTGAAATAAGATAAAGTTGGAATGCCTAAAGAGAAGAAATTGTCAGAATTGGATGAGTAGGCTACTGAAAAGGTTGTGCTTGAAGTTGTGGTTTGATAAGGCAATGGATCCCGGAGCCCTTCTTGTCCAGTTCTAAGCTCAACCTGTTTCCTGGACAGGGATAAAGAGCAAATAAGGATGAAGTAACTGAGAACCATACCAGAATCCATGAGAGTCCTGGGCAATGGAAAATCTAGCTTAACTCTGAGGGCAGGCCTGCCAAAACGCCAAATGTCACTTGTCTAACAATGATCTCTGTATTTTGTGTTTACCTTCTGAGACAACCTGCACTGATTTCAAGGTTATTAGTTGGTGTGTGGTGTTGGTGTAATGGTGGTGAGTTGTGTGTGTGTGTGTGTATAGAGGGTATGTTGACCAGCTCATTTTTCTGGGATTCAGGTCACATACTTCTCTGTCACTAGCTTCCAATAGAACACATACATGAATACATACATGAATGCACACACACCCACCCCCACCCCCCAACACACACATATTCTTCACAGCCTGGGACTCCGAATTCCCTTCTTACATTTTTCATCTATTATACTGGGTCCTCTACTGCCCATTTTTCTTACTAGTTCAGTCTTTTCCTTTACACATTCCCCCTTCCTCCTCACCCCCCCCCCAAACTATCTTTTTAAAGAGCCAAAGCATGACTGAGTTTTCAATAGTGATTATGAGTATTGAGTATACCCAAGGCAACATAATTTTACAAATAATGAAACTAAGCTCCAGAATGTCAAATTACCCTGTCCAAATCAGGACAGTTTAATGATGGATGCAATACCAATACCTATGTCTTCTAATTCCTGGTAATATTGGAAAAATTCTGGAATAGGAAAAATATTATATAAGTTCTACTTTTGATATTTACTAGCTGGACTTTGGGCAAGTTGCCTAACTCAACTAAGTAAACTTCGGTTTCCTCATCTTTGAATAGGGAATGATAAAACCTGAATCAATAGAGTTGCTATGAAGCATCATTATGTAGATGGATTTAAGATGACCTATATAATGCATAGAATATGGTAAGTGAACAATAAATCTGATTTTCCTACCAAACTTAATGGTTTTTTTTTCTTTTATGTCACATGATCTTGCAATATCTCTTTCAGTTCACTCTCTTCTTTTCTGCAGAATCATTCTGTTTTGGTATTGTGTCACTGACTTCTCTCTCATTCAAGTGTCTATGCTCAGAATTCAGAAGCTGAAGGAAACTCTTCGAAATCAGTTAGTGACATGTTGAATGATAGAGCAGTTTCCTTCCTATCTGCCCTGGTTTGTCTGAAGTGTAGCAGATGGGATATCATACACCAGCAGGCCGTGCAGAGTTCTGTCCATCTGAATGCTGAACCCAGAGCTGCAGCAGCTCCCTCTCCTGCAAGTGTTGGGACTCTCTGAACTTCCTGCAGGACTTGACCTTTGCCTCTAGCAACGTAATGGCAGTTCTGTCATTCTCTGGCCATTGATAGAAACCATAGAACTTAAGAGGCAGTTGGTGAATATTTATAAAATGGAGAAAGTCATACATGATTGCACGAATATACAAGTCCTTGCTTCCCTGTCTGAGCAGGGTGGTGAGCAGCGGTTGCTGTGTAGGAATCCGTGTCTTACATCTGGTGATCCACTTTTCCGTCCTTCTGCGTAAAACTTTGAAACAGCAGGCTCTCGGGACATGTTAGAACCAGCTCCCTCTCCAGCCGCTTCTCATTCTGTTTACCTCACAGAAAGGCCAAGACACTGCGGTCTAGTCAGTTCTCTACAAGGACTCTGTTAAATTTAAAGGCAGAAGAGAGAGAGACATTTTCGGGACATTTCCTGCTCCCAGCCTCCACATATAGCTCGAGACCACTTGATCTTGGAGTTTTTTCCTCAGGCTACCATCTATATCCTCTCACAGACTTAACATTTTGACCTAGGATAGACAGAAGCCTATTTCCCTCAAAACAGCTGAGACCAGATGACATTTCAAAAGCAGCTTTGCTTCCTTTTTAAGGAAGTACAAAATATAATACAAAGAGCAGATAAATAGTCATGTTTCAAAATTGTAGGTTTCTAATCCCTTCTGGATGGTGCTGCTTTGACTTTGTTTAACTCCATGCCCTCCCAGGTCTCTGACAGAGTCACTAGATGCCATTTTTTTTTTTCTCCTGACATGTATGAGGACACCCGGACATCTCTTTCCCTTCAAGGTCAAGTACAGAATGCTGCAACCCAACTTCTTTATACCATCTAACTCTGTACAAACCTGCAGTCCCCAAACTATGCCTTCTATAGTTAATGGCTAGACTGCCGAGGGTAAAGCAATGTATGTATGACCTCATTCTCCTTTTTTTAGGTGGTCTGTTTAACCTAGTCCTGCATGCTTTTCTGATTTACTTCTTATGATTTACCTTTTTACTTCATAGGAGCAGAAGTGAACTTGTTAATATCCATTTGTTTTGGGGTTTTCTGTTAAATTGTTATTTATCTGCTAAATCAGTTTATTATAGTCTCTGAGATAATCGCTAACCCCTGGTGGGCAGAGGCATGGGGAGAGAGAGTCACTCCCTTCCGTGGCCATATTATTATTTGCATATGTATGCCCACTTCATTAGTGTGAAGATACTAAGGAGAGCTTTCATGATTCTGAGCTATGTATCCCCAGATGCTAGCACAGTTCCTGACACAGTAGGATCCCCTTCCCAAAAATATTACAGTACTTGATTTATTTATTTATTTATTTTTTCAGTACTTGATTTATACAATGGCCTACACTTAGACTAATCTTGACATCCAGCCGTTTGAGACCTGCACACATGTAGTAACAGAAAGATTACATGCTCCAACTCTTCCTATCTCTTTGCGTAGTTCTTTTTTAGATCACCTGGATATGGTGTTAGCACTGGCCTTTCAACTGTCATGTCCTTTCCTTATAAAGACTACAGTTCTGGTGTCGGACCCCTTCTTTGATCACGAAGATTTTTCATATTAGACGTACTAGTCAATGCTACCTATATTTTATCCGTTCTGATTTTTGCCAGACCTCCCATTTCTATAATCTTCCAAGATAAATCTTGAGTTCTAAGACTGTATTTCTACATATTACTCAGGGATAAAAATGATGATTTGGCTGAAGAAAGAGGAACAGATAACACAGGATGACATTGAGAAGAAATGGTTGGCCTTTTCTTTAAAAAGGGTGTGGCAGGACAACTTATAAAAATAGACCAACTCAATGAAAAGGATAACAGCCTTGTAGATCAAAAATATTTCAGGCCCCACAGGTACCTTACAATTCACCACTACAACTTCTTGTCCCCTTGTTTCAGACATGTTCCATAACCAGCTACCTGAAGAGGGCACCCACCACCATCTCCATTCTGCATCCCACTCCCCACCACCAGACTTCTATATCTTGCCTAAATGAAAACTGCATGAAGGTGGAGATCTTTCTTACTCTCCACTGATTCCATAGTGCCTTTCACAGGGCCTGACACATAATAGACATCTAGTAACTACTTAAATGACTAAATGAAAAAAAGTGTTACTTCTTAAGAATCTGGAATTTAAAATTCCCAATTTGTTCTTTGTCTATCTTGAATTAAATATTTAGAATTACTAAATATCAGGATATTAACAATAATTATTAAATATCAGGATATTAACAATAATTTGATATTTCCTTTATTTTTTAAAAAAAGATTTTATTTATTTACTTGAGAGAGAAAGATAGTGAGAGAGAGAGAGCATGAGTTGGAGGGAGGGGCAGAGGGAGAGGGAGAAGCAGACTCTCTACTGAGCAGGGAGCCCCATGCAGGGATAGATCGCAGGACCCTGAGATCATGACCTGAGTCAAAGGCAGATGCTTAACTGACTGAGCCACCCAGACACCCCTGGTATTTCCTTTCAATACAAAAAGTATTAGAGTCAAATAGCAGCTTCCCTTGGTGAACACTATTTTTAGAAATATCTCATTTGAAGAAGAATATTTTAGGATGTGACTGAATTTTGATAACAGATATCAAATAGAAGATAAGCAGAAGAAAAAAAATCTTACTGTAATTGTTGTGATAAGGACCATATTAGAGTGAGAACTGCCCTCAGGGAAATTATGTACTTGGACAATAGCAGCCTTAGTGGAATACATTTAGCAGAGTACATACCGGTAGCTTAAATGCTGATATAAATGGAGTGTTGCACTCCACACATTAATCATCCATGCTTCAGTGTCTGCTTAAGTGGATGCTGCCCAATATTTAAAATGCTATATTCAAATATATTATTGTTCAAATTGATGAAAATAAAAAAGTTCTAACATAGTAATTAGTATCGAGAGGTGAGACATTCTAATTTATTTAATAAAATTAATATTTTGATTCTTTGATTTTGGTAATAAAGATATTTTCAAAGCAGAGAGAATAGAAAAGTATATATTTTAAAAGAAATTAAAATCAAGACAGATGATAAATCATCTATATGCCTTACATTAGCACTGTCCATGTGAAGACAAATTAAATCCTAAGGCAGAGAAGAATGCATATACACATAGAGATACATAAACTCTCATGATAGATGACATAAGGCTGGAAGACTATTACAGTACTTTCCAAAAAAGAAAATGGATAAATTCTGCATATTTCATTTTGGTAAGCTTATATCAATCCATAGAAAAATTCTAGGTCATATAATTTGTGAGCTTTTTTTTAAGTTAAGTTTCACTAGTAGCTAGCTAGCATGAGTCTTTAAGAAAACTTTACATTAAATAACATCTTTTCTTTTTGGACAGCTGTTTTCTAGATTAGCTCCAGGGTCTGTTTTTCTCTGATATGGGTTTGGATAAGATGTTAAAATGTGACCTGTATAATAACTAAATGGAACAACTATGATCAGTGTTATTAGTAAAACAAAATCAACTCAACCAATGTTGTTAATCTCCGAGTGATTGCAGAAATGGATCCTTCTGATACAGAATGATAAGGATCTGTGTTTAGGGATGAGATAGATGGATGGAATTTTGCCTTAAAATATATAGAATACTTCTCCAGAATGTTAGTTCTGGTTAAAATCATTTGAGGCAGAGAGTCCTCAAGATGGTATGGCTCACATTACCATCCTACCTAGTTACACTACTCTCCAGAAGAATTACTCTCCAGAACAGAGGAATTGAAAATTCAGGACAGCTGGGTGGAAAGTTTGGGTACCAGTGAGTGGCATAAGAATCTTTTTCTCTATACTTTTGCCTCTTCTTCAACATGAGAGCATCTTGAATGTTAAAATGTTGATTGACATTAAATGTCTCAGACATGAAAGACATTAATAGCAATAGCTATTAATATTTCTCAAGATTGTTTTAGAATGGATTATTTTGCTGGTGGAATGTTAGGCTATATCAAGGTCTTCAAACTTTCATAGGTAACAAAAATAAAGATTAGCTTAAATAAGCATACCTGTATCTAATCTGGTTTCCTTTGTCACTTTTTTTTTTTAAACAAATGTCTTTCTCTACTTCATGAAATAAAGTTACACTTCTCTTCAATTCTGTGTTGCAGCCACTGTTGAATAATCTTAGTGTAGAAGCCCCACTCCCAGCACAAAATAAAATGACACTGACAAATTCTGGTGTTTGTATAGAGGAAATAAATGAATCTAATAACAGTACTAAATCCATTTGCAAACCATATGGTTTCTAATTCTTTGCTTTCAACAAAATTGAAAGAGTACTTAATTGATTTGCTATTTGATGATAGATCAAATAGATTAGAATTGATAGTGAACCCTATCTTATTCTAGCAATAAATAATGTTCATCTCTGCATACACAAATTAATTAGAGAATAAAACTGCATTCATCTCATTAAGAGATGCATTTCTAATAGAAATTTGCTCTTCATGTATAATAATTATTAAAAAACATGTAATATATTCCATGTTGTATTATTCCTGCTCACTACAAACAACTGTAACTCAATCTAAAATAAAATTTTTAACACTTAAAAGCCTTGTGATCACAGAAAATTTTTTTAAATTTAGTTTTAATTTACATACTATTTTATTGTAGAGAAGTATAATGTGAGATCAATAAAAATCTAAACTTAATAATTTATTACACCTTAATAAAAATTTTCTAGGTAAATATAATGGATATATTAGTTCAAGAGAAAAATTATGATGTTAAATTTTTGATTCTTGACATCTTTTCATATATTTTTAAAACATGAATGAAAGCAAGTATAAAATTGCTATGATGTTTGGATTCTACTTGTTACATTTTAAAATGACAAAAGGATTTTCTTTAATTTCAATAATTGCAACATGTTAGATGATATATAAATTGCATTATTTAAGTTTTTAGGAAGAAATTAAACATCAAGAAAATACTGTGTGAAGGAGTATCTAGGCTTTCAGAATTCCTAGTACTTAAGTATTAAGGCTAAAGTTTGAATGCTGTTGGACTAGTTCTTGTGTATTTCAAAGCAGAGATGTGGATGCTTCTGATATACAATAAAAGGAAAATTTATGGAACTAATAAAAATTACAACCCAGAAATGACGATTAATATAAATGGATGGAACTTCAAGTGATCATCTGGTCCAGTTTTTAGGTGACTGTGCAGATGGTACACTTTCTCTTGAATTTTATGAGCTGAGACTTATTTATTGTACAAACTAATAATTGGTCTACCACATGGACTTGTTATGTGGAAAGAACCTGCTGTGCATATGAATCTGAATTTAATTACATTCAATATTTATCTATTGAAAAACTAATAACTGCTCAGCCTATAGGAAAATGAATCAAGAAGAAATATAATTACCTAAATGTGTTTCAGTTCAAAAAATATATGCACCTATGAAAACATACATATATTATATACTTATATATGGTATTTTATATTATTGCATGTTATTATTGTAGTACGTGTATATTATTAAACATTAGTATTAGTTATTAAATTATATAATACATACATACAATAGAAGTTAAATTTCTTGTTAGTATATTACATATATATATATGTATATGTGTATATATATATTATATATAGATAGATGTATCTTACAAGAAGTTGCTGTGGCCAAGTTCATAAACGGTGTTGCCTAGGTTATCCTCTAGAAGTTTTTTTAAATATTTTATTTATTTATTCATCATAGACACACACACACACACACACACACACACACACACACAGAGGCAGAGACACAGGCAGAGGGAGAAGCAGTCTCCATGCAGGGAGCCTGATGTGGGACTCGATCCCTGATCCCGGGATCACACACTGAACTGAAAGCAGGCGCTAAAATGCTGAGCCACCCAGGGATCCCCTCCTCTAGGATTTTAATGCATTCTTGTCTCACATTTAGACCTTTCATCCATTTTGAGTTTATCTTTGTGTATGGTATAAGAGAATGGTCTAGTTTCACTTCTCTGCACGTTGCTGTCCAATTTTCCCAGCACCATTTATTGAAGAGACTGTCATTTTTCCAGGGGATAGTGTTTTCTGCTTTGTCAAATATTAGTTGACCATAAAGTTAAGGGCCCATTTCTGGGTCCTATATTCTGTTCCATTGATCTATGTGTCTGTTTTTGTGCCAGTACCTCACTGTCTTGATGATCACAGCTTTGTAGTACAACTTGAAATCCAGCATTGTGATACCCCTGGCTTTGGTTTTCTTTTGGAATATTCCCCTGGCTATTCAAGGTCTTTTCTGATTGCACACAAATCTTAAGATTATTTGTTCCAACCCTCTGAGGAAAGTCCATGGTATTTTGATAGGGATTGCATTGAATGTGTAAATTGCCCTGGGTAGCATTGACATTTTCACAATATTAATTCTTCTAATCCATGAGCATGGAATATTTTTCCATCTCTTTGTGTCTTCCTCAATTTCTTTCAGAAGTGTTCTGTAGTTTTTAGGGTATATACCCTTTACCTCTTTGGTTAGGTTTATTCCTAAGTATCTTATGCTTTTGGGTGCAATTGTAAATGGGATTGATTCCTTGATTTCTCTTTCTTCAGTCTTAGTGTATAGAAATGCCGCTGATTTCTGTGCATTGATTTTGTATCCTGCCACATTGCTGAATTGCTATATGAGTTCTAGCAATCTTGGAGTGGAGTCTTTTGGGTTTTCTATGTACAGTGTCATGTCATCTGCAAAGAGGGAGAGTTTGACTTCCTCTTTGCCAATTTGAATGCCTTTTATTTCTTGTTGTCTGATTGCTGAGGCTAGGACTTCTAGTTCTATGTTGAATAGCAGTGGTGAGAGTGGACATCCCTGTTGTGTTCCTGATCTTAGGGGAAAGGCTTTCAGTGTTTCCCCACTGAGAATGATATTTGCTGTGGGCTTTCATAGATGGCTTTTGAGATACTGAAGAATGTTCCCTCTATCCCTACACTCTGAAGAGTTTTGATCAGGAATGGATGCTGTATTTTGTCAAATTCTTTCTCTGTATCTTGAGAGGATCATATGGTTCTTGTTTTTTCTCTTGTTTATGTGATCTATCACGTGATTGTTTTAGGAGTGTTGAACCAGCCTTGCATCCCAGGGATAGATCCCACTTGGTCATGGTGAATAATCTTCCTTCTTAAATTATTGGTGGATCCTATTGGCTCATATCTTGTTGAGAATTTTTGCATCCATGTTCATCAGGGATATTGGTCTATAATTCTCCTATTTGGTGGGGTCTTTATCTGGTTTTGGAATTAAGGTGATGCTGGCCTCATAAAATGAGTTTGGAAGTATTCCATCCCTTTCTGTCTTTGGAACAGCTTTAGTAGAGTAGACATTGTTTCTTCTTCAAATGTTTGATAGAGTTCCCCTGGGAAGCCATCTGACCCTGGACTTTTGTGTCTTGGGAGGTTTATGATGGATGACTGCTTCGATTTCCTCTCTGGTTATTGGCCTGTTCAGGTTTTCTATTTTTTTCTGGTTCCAGCTTTAGTAATTTGTGGTTTTCCAGGAATGCATCCATTTCTTCTAGATTGCCTAATTTATTGGTGTATAGCTCTCATAATACATTTTTAAAATCTTTTGTATTTCTTTGGTATTGGTTGTGATCTCTCCTTTTTCATTTGTGATTTTATTGAGTCTTTTTTCTTTTTAATAAGGCTGCCTAATGGTTTATCTTCTTATTAATTCTTTCAAAGAACCAACTCCTCAGATCAACAGTTTTGTTCATCTGTTCTACAGTTCTTTTGTTCTCTATTTCATTAAGTTCTGCTTGAATCTTTATTAACTCTTTTCTACTTGGTGTAGGTTTTATTTACTGTTCTTTCTCCAGTTCCTTTAGGTGCGAAGTTAGCTTGTGTATTTGAGTTTTTTCCAATTTTTTGAGGGAGGCTTGTATTGTGATGTATTTCCCTCCTAGGACTGCTTTTGCTGTATCCCAAAGATTGTGTATGGCTGTATCTTCATTTTCATTAGTTTCCATGAATCTTTTTAATTCTTCTCTAATTTCCTGGTTGACCCATTCATCTTTTAACAGGATGCTCTTTAACCTCCATGTGTTTGGGTTTCTTCCAAATTTCTTCTTGTGATTGAGTTCTAGTTTCAAAGCACTGTGGTCTGAAAATATGCAGGAGACAATCCCAATCTTTTGGTATAGGATGAGACCTGATTTGTGACCCAGTATGTGGTGTATTCTGGAGAAAGTTCCATGTGCACTTGAGAAGAATGTGTATTCAGTTGCGTTCGGATGCAAAGTTCTGTATGTATCTGTGAAATCCATCTGGTCCAGTGTATCATTTAAAGCTCTTGTTTCTTTGATGATCTTGTGCTAAGAGTATCTGTCATTTGCAGAAAGTGTCGTTTTGAAGTCTCCTACTATTAGTGTATTATCTAAGTATGTCTTTACTTTGGTTATTAATTGATTGATATACGTGGCAGCTCTCACATTAGGGGCATAAATATTCATGATTGTTAGGTTTTCTTGTTGGATAGATCCTTTAAGTATGTGGTGTCCCTCTTCATCTCTTACTACAGTCTTTGGGATAAACTTCAATTTATCTGATATGAGGATTGCTACCCCAGCTTTCTTTTGAGGACCATTTGAATGGTAAATTATTATCCAACCTTTCATTTTTAGGCTGGAGGTATCCTTAGGTCTCAAATGACTCTCTTGTAGACAGCAAATAGATGGGTCTTGCTTTGTTATCCAGTCCAATACTCTGCATCTTTTGATGGAATCATTTAGCTCATTCACGTTTTGAGTTACTCTTGAAAGATATGAATTTAGTGTCATCATCAACATGGGGAATCTCAGTGTGGCAATTGGTAAAGTTTTGTGATATCACTTTCCTATGGATCTCTTTCCATTTGAATCCAATGCCCCATGGACATAAGAAGAGTTCTTTACATAAAGTCTCTGTAGCATGTCTGGGACCTGGTTCAGGAGCGTATAATACTGTCTCACAAATTCCTGCCGGACAAGCAGGGTACTAGGCTTCTTCATAACCATTGCTTTGGTCAATTCAACCTGCGCACCTGAGTGGGAGAGGAACAAGCTTTGCTCCACAGCATGGCAGAAGGAGAAATCCCCTCATGCAACTGCATCCACTCATCTATTATTATAAGACTCAATAAGACAAGATGTAAAGTATACATTTCAAAATTTAAAATTTCTTAACATTTTATCAAATTATATTTATTATGCCAGTGTTTATATTTGTAGCACTAATTATCACTTAATAATAGATATTATAGTTTATAATGGATTCTGATTCAGTTAGATTCCCTAATTAACAACCTACTCAATTATCCCATAGTAATTAGACTTTAGTACATCAGATATAATGGCTAAAGCAAATTATTTATATCTGGGTTGAAAACTACAAGAAGATGAAAATGGCAGCTACCCTTAATAATTAGATATGATTTTGTTTTATGTGTCTAAAATAAATTTTTAGATTTTTACTGAAATGCCTTTAAAATGAGAGAAAATAGCCATACTAGTGTTCATATTACTATCATAATTAAAATTGACAAGGTTCTCAATTTGAAATTATTTTTCAGAAAACAGATGTGCATTCATGTGGATGGGGCATATTTTTTATAAAGAGGACTAGACTTAGAATTACAACATTATTTATGTTTCTATATAAAATAGACTAAAAGTATTTGAATTTAAATTAAGTGCATTGAGATCCTGCCTGGAAGTTAGAAATGTATAATTGCTGGTTTTTGTCAGTGGAAGTACAGTATGGCAGGGATCATTTATTTTTCTGATCATCATGTTTTCACTGTGGAAAACTTGAGGTTCGCGCTCGGTAGGAAACAGTCATGCACATAGAAGTACATGTTGTGAGTGAGGAGATCCCAATTTAGAAACATCATTTATCCTAGTCAGTTTTAGATTTTTAAATTGTTTAAAGATGATAGTCAGATCATGGGAAACAATAAACCCATTGCACAGAATCATGGTCAAATCACAACTGTGGTATTGTATTGATCCTTTGCCTCACAAATTAAAAAAAAAAATGTATGTTTGTGGATCTATACAATGTGGTGCTCCCCAAATGTGGGCATATGTTTTAGGAGCATTGGCAAGCTAGCATGCCACCAGGAGAAGGCATTTAAGATTGTAAAAAGTCTAGTAAGTGTGTCATGTGGAAGCAACTGAGTACTTGAGAGTAGACTCAAACCCATCTTTAAATATTCAAACAACTTTGAAATAATAAAGGTCTTAGATTCTTTTTCTATATTGCTCCAGAATTCAGAACTAGGATTCATCGTGGAAACAAAAAGATTTTTTTATCTTATCATAAAATTACCTTTAAAGCCTTCTTTGGCAATGGAATAAATTACCTCATATGATCGTGGGTTACTCATGTTGGAGCTTCCTAAGGTAATCATCTTGTAGAAACATTGTAAGCCAGATTAAACCCTAGGATGTCTGTGTATTTAAGCTTTGCATAGTACTTTGAAATTTCTTTAAAAATTTTAAATTCAACGTTTTAAACAGGGATTATTTAGCAAATCTCTCCTTACTTTTATATGGTGACAGTACAGTTTAAATTTTGAAAACACCTTCATTCATTCAATCAACAAATGCTTATTTAAACAGTTACTTTGTGCCAGGTATGATCTTAAGTCCTGAGGTAGAGTGGAGAGTCAAACTAGACATTGTGTCAGCCTTATGGAGGTCAGAGATTAGTAGTAATTAGACATTACTCAGTAGTCACATAAACAAAAGGCAATTACAAACTTTGATAAGTGATGTGGAAAAAGTGCACAGTACTTTGTGGCCTTATGTAAAAGCTATAAGCTTCTTTCCATTTCACCCTTACCACCTACTATAGTACCTGTAATTCTGTTACCCGGAGTACTACATAGACTACTAACTGGGTTCCATGCTACCTCTCATGCTACCCTCTAAACCTTTCCCAATCCATAAGTATAATTTCCTCAAAATGCAAATCAGATCATTCCTCCACCCTGCCTGAATCTCTGCAGTGGCTTCTGATTGCTCTAAAGATAAACATCAGGATCCCTGGGTGGCGCAGCGATTTGGCGCCTGCCTTTGGCCCAGGGCGCGATCCTGGAGACCCCTGATCGAATCCCATGTTGGGCTCCCGGTGCATGGAGCCTGCTTCTCCCTCTGCCTGTGTCTCTGCCTCTCTTTCTGTCTCTCTCTCTCTCTCTCTGTGTGTGTGACTATCATAAATAAATAAAAAATTAAAAAAAAATAAAGATAAACATCATCAGTAACAGCCTGAAAAAAATTTTGTACTATGACCCATACCTATCTCCAAGGCTATCTGAAATTGTTTTCCCCATTTTCTATATTCCACCCACTCTGGAGATTTTCAGACCAGGTTTCATTACTTTCTGCCACAGGGCCTTGGTACATGCTGTTCTCTCTCCCTGCTAAGCTCTTCATCCCTTCTCCTTCACCTAGATAAATCCATCAAACATAAACTCATATGTTGTCTTCTTGTACACAATCATAAGTCATTCACTCATTTACTCAACAAATATTTATTAAGCCCTTATTATGCACCAAGTATTATTCTAGTGTTTGGATTAGATAAGCAAACAAAACAGTCAGACAGACTTGCCCTCAAGGGAGAATAAACAATGATTCTTTCTAATTTATACTCTACCTAAAAAATTAAGTCCTTATCCAGAAGCTTTAGAAGAGTCATTATTTCACTGGATATACAACTGTATCCTTACAGATTTTTCAATGTTAAGGCTTCTAATAATTCCTAGAAATATAAGATTAGATAGAAGATTATATGAAAAATGGCCCTTTGACAAAAACACGTAGTACTTTATATTTACAATTTATAGATGTCTTAGTTAATTTTATATCATATGATTTCATAACTTAGTTCATAGTGTACTAGTACATATATATTTATATATGTAAATTTTATGCATTTGTTTATTATGTATGCATAGGGCACATGCATGTTATGTGTGGTAACATCAGTAGATTATGCACTATCCTCCAAGGAAGATATAAACTAATATTTTATCTTGAAGACATTAATGAATTTGTTCAAAATTAGTTTTAATATTTTGGAAATTAAAATTAATATTATAGAGTATGGTAATAAAATTTACTTCTTTCAAAGCAGTGGTCTTTCACTAATAACCAGTTAGTAAATATCAGAAAGCCTTTATTCATCACATTTTATTCAGTGTCAGACATGAAAGGAGGTTTTTACAAATTAGGAGACCTCCTTACTCGTCTGAAGAATTCATAGTCCACCTAGAGAGACAATATAAATGAAAAAATGTGAGCTAGTATATCCACAAAGTACAACAAAGTATAGTAAAGATTGAACATAAAAAAGAAAACAGATACTTTTCCTCACCCCAATTATTTTCAATATACTTCCTTATTCAGCAAATATAAGCAGTACATCCATGAATTTATGTTACATCAGATAAAATTCACTAGCTAGACTGATTTCTGGCAAGAAATAACTGCTAACTAGTGTTTTGTACTACTCAAAAAAAAAAAAAATGTAGAAGTAGCAACCTGAAAATCTTTAGGAAACTTCTGGGGGTGCTAGATTGCAATTATATTCTTATGACGAGGATATCTCAAGTTTGAAGGCACTCTAGGTTATGGATCTTAGGGGGAAAATAACAGCTTGGTGAGAGTTTCTCCTTTGTAGCTCACTGAGATTAGGAAAAAGGGCAAAGGCAGCCGAACGCATTTATAGCTGCTTGGAAAGTTGCTGTGTCAGTGGAGGCAACTGCCAGATAGGATCTCACAGTGGAAATTGTAGCTCTGATTTCTTCTGTCAATCCGATTGTAGTGAGATCTGAGAATTTAGAGCAATGGATTGAGAAAATACCATGAAATGAAAGGACTATTGGTCTGGATAAAACTACAGTCAGTAAAAATGGAAAATAAACTTCTATATATTTAGCCTTTAGCAGCCTCAGAGACTTCAAATAACATTTTACCAAATTGCTTTTGAGTCCTTCAAGTTGCAATACTTTTCCTGTGGGTTACTTGATAGTTTAAAATCTGTTATGAGATAGTATGAAAAGGATACAGAAAAAAAAATATATATATATAATACAATATGTATAATTCTTTTTCTTAAATGCCACTTAATCCAATAAAATTTAGGCCAAGGGAACATACTAATTTAAGAAGTTACTGTCAGTTTCCACTGCAGATGATATGGATAATTTCTGCAGCCTAAAAAAAGTTTTCTATTTGGTTTGGGATTGGCCAAAACAAACTTGTTTTCCCTGGCCTACATATTGCTTTCATAGGGCTTAATCCTATTAGTCAAAGAATCTAATGTTACTGTAGGTTTCAGGTATTATTTATGCTAGATGGCTTCGTATGTAGGGCACATAGTTTAAAAGGGTGCACTCTGTAATATTAAATGATATGAAAAATGAATGCTGAGAACAGAATTTAAATTTGAAAAAACTAACATGCTGACAATTGACAAATGGCCCAATTAACATTACAGACATTGTACGAGGTAGAAAAATGAAAAGCAAATAAACAGAAATTTATTTTCGTTAAAAGCAAAGTTTAGAAAATTGTAAAAATCGGGTGTTTTTTTTTTCTATTTCATGTAAGCGACAGCATTATTTTTCTAAATAGCTTACTTATGATTCTTTAAGGAGAGCACAGTATATGTGATTAACTGCCCAGTGATTTAGGTTATTGAAAATATTTCCTGTAAATTGGATATCTATGTCTTGATTCACTCCCTGCCATCAGAACAGTCTCTTAAGTCTCTGGGAGCAGAGGTATCTGGTTCATTGCTAAGGTCACAGTACAGGGACTGGACAAGTATGGGAACACAACAGAACATGGCCCCTCAAGATAGTTCTGTTGAACATAGAGATAAAGGTCCTAACAAGAAAACGGACGAGGAAAAGCAAAATATGACTCTGAATATGGAAGCATTCTGAACAGAACCCAGTGAAATCGAGTTCAGGATTATGAAAGCAGAGTTTTGCTAACATGTTACATGATCATGATTAGAAGAATTTATAATTCTCCCAAATAATTTCCTCCATGATCTCTGTAGAAAAAACAAGTAATAATAAAAAAATTCTTGAAAGATGAACTTAAAATCACTCATGTATCCTCAATGATAGGATTAGATAAAGGGAAATATATTTAGCACACCACTGCTGTTTGTTATTTTTGCTTGTTTTGTTTTGGAAAATTGCCCCTTGATTAGAAAAGTGTCCAGGAGAAGACAGAAATGAAAAGGTAGGGAATCCACAGATAACCACCACATAGCATAATTGGAGGGTTTAATTTTTTCATTAAAATTTCTCACTAAAGACTAGTTTGTTCATTTGTTTGCCCTCCCTCCCTCCTTTCCTCCTTCCCTCCTTCTCTCCTTCCCTCCCCTCCTCCCTCCCTCCTCCCTTTCTCTTCTTCCTTACCTTCCTTTCTGTCAAACCTTAGGCAAATGGAAGCTATATAGAGGACTCAAACATCTGTTTTGAGATTCAAACAGGCTTAAGGGACTTTTTGGGGAGTGACTCACTTTAACAGATGCTAAGAATATGGGCCAGGAAAATATAGGAATTTAGAAGTACAGGAGACCCGGGATGCCCGGGTGGCTCAGCAGTTGAGTGCCTGCCTTCGGCCCAGGGCATGATTCTGGAGTCCTGGAATCGAGTCCCATATTGGGCTCCCTGCTTGGAGCCTGCTTCTCCTCTGCCTATATCTCTGCCTCTCTCTCTCTCTCTGTCTCTCATGAATAAATAAATAAAATCTTTAAAAAAAAATAAAAATAAAGGAGACCCTGAAAGATACCATTCCTCTGTCTTCCTTCACTTGCTCACTCCCTTCAAAGCTTCTCTCTCACCACACTTTCTGAAGCATGTTAAATATCTTCCTTGATTTTCCACATTTTCTTGGTCTTTCAGCTACCTCCATTGACTAGAGAATCCTCTCGTTGCTTCAATAGGTTTATCCACATCTCTAAAAGGTATCAGAGCATCACCAAAAATCTCATGTTAATAAGACTAGTGTTAAGTTAGGAAATATTGCTTCCTGTTTGCCACATGTCTCAAAACCGTGTGCCTAAATTAATCCCTTAATTCATGAAGAACACTTTGTTCCAGCAAACAATAACAGACACTATAGAAAACATCAGATCCTGTCTCAGCTTGTTGGCACTGGCTACCTTTCCTGGAACTGCAGCCATTGATTTCTTGAAATGACCTCCTAGCATGGGAAGATGAGGGTCAGTTCTCCTTCTGTCACTAAGGCTACTAAGGATTCTGAGTATGGAGGCGCCAACTCATTTTAAAAACTAAAGTCACCACTGTTAAATCTGGCCTGGGTGCCAGATTCTTCAAAGCAGATTCATCTACAAAATCAATATGGGCAAACATTTGTTGCATTATTTCGTTACACACCTGTACCTCAAACATTTAACATCTTGTCAGGAAGAATATTTTGAGCTCTTAAACCTTAACCAAATGTAAAAGCAGGGACCCATAGAAAATTAAATCTCCAGTGAACCAATAAGTCAAATTGTGTTATTTTTGTTACTGGTTATTCCAATGATTCCATGCAAAGAAAAGAAGCCAATAAAAATATTACTTAAAATGCAAATCGAATTTCAAAAAATGTGCTACTAAATAATACAAGTACTTTAGCAGAATCACTGACCATACAGAAACTTCAATTAAGTGGGATATCCTGATCGATTTAAATTTTTTAAAAAGGGGGGAATGGGAGAAGGGAAAGTAAAAGACTTACAGAAGAAAGCTTTAGGAAATATATTGATTTGAAGTAGTTCATTCCTGACAATTTCCAACCTTTTGTGAAATAGGTCATAGATCAGTTGTATGGTAATGAAGTGGTATTAATAAAGATGGTTTGAGAGTTAAAAGGGTAACATGAGTTGTGAAATCTGTCTAGTGCTAATATTGTCTTATAGGGGTCAAAATAAGTGAGAACCTAAAAAGCATTAATTTGTGGGACAAAACCATAGTAGGCTAGATAAATGCATATTTTTTTGCCTGGATCATTAATTCATGTTTAAATAATCCCAAATGCCAAAAGGACAAAATATCTATCACCTGAATATTAGGCTTTATAAAATATCTCTATCAAAATAGACAATTTTCTGTATTACTAATGTTTATCTAGTACGGGCATGAACTGCATAGCAGGCCATTAAAAAATAAGAGCAAAACAAACAAACAAACACGTATTACACCATGCTTTGTATAAAAATATTTACTAGGCTATATTTAATCAGACTTCATTCCATAGATTTGTCTAATTATTTGAATTGCATGAAACTTTTTTCCCTAATATTTTTTACTTACATAATATTGAAAAATATGTCCTGGCAATCAGGTAGAAATTTGAGGAGCTCTTTAATGACCCAATTTAGCTGTATTATCAAATATTTTTATTATATAAAAATATTGTTAATGCCCCTCCATCCATTCTAAAAATCCGAATTCAATTATTGAAAATTGCTAAGCCACTCTTATATTTCAGGTACTGTACTAACATATGTTTATGACATTTGTCAAATATATGCATAGATATATATAAGTGAATACATTCTATGAAAATATCCTCAACTAATCAGATTTTTATCTATGTTGATTTTTCAGAAAATCATGGAAAAATTGATACCAGAAATTTATATATTCACACCCCTATTTTAAGTTAAAAATAATATTTCTAATATAAGAACCAAGATCAATATATATTTAGTCCTATTTTCTACAACTTTTATTGGCACATATTTATTTTAATTAAATTTTACACCTGCTCTAAAGTTTTAGAATATTGAAATCTATCAAAATACCCTTTTCCTTAATAGTACAACAAATAGAGAGAAATTATATTCCTATAGGTCTTAATCCACATGAAAAAATATTGCAATATAATAAAAGGAGATAAGAATATTAAACTATAAAACTGAACACCATTTAAAAAGTAACAGTTTTGCTACTGTGGGTTGAAAGAAATGAGAAAAAAGAATTTCCCTTTGTGCCCAATAAAGTCCATTTTTGCTTGGTGAAACGACATTAATATTTATTTTGATAAGAGCCAGATTCAATACGTAATTTTAGATGACGAACAATTTGTATTGAACATGCTTTTTGGAGCAGCATATTACACCTTTCAAAAGTAATTTCTTTTTCTATTTGTAGATGCTCAGGACTCTTGCAAAATTGAAGATGCATAGAACAAACGATACAATTCTATGAGGCCCAAGCTCTACATTGTCACAGCGAACTGTAACAATCTTGCTCTTGATTGAAATAAAGATGTTAAAAGCTATCCATATCAGCCAATGTATTGTGAGCTTCTCTCATACATAAAGCACTTTTCCTGGCAAACATGAACACAGGGAAGTTCACTTGCCTTATTGCATGGGAAGGCACTGGCACGATGCCGTCTTTGGATTATCAAATCCTGTCGTGCCTCTCCAGTGTATATTGCATGGAGAAACAATTAAGAAGCAGAATGTTAGTCTGGCAGAGAAAGATCATGAAATTACGTGATTATGAAATTTGTTTGCTAGTATTTTACCACACCAATGACTCATAGAAAGAATTCACTAAGAAAAACTGCATTGGAGGATATCCAGAAGTAAGTTTATATTTGTTTAGGAGCTCGAATTTCTTTGTTTCCCCATGAATTTAATTTTTTTTTTCTCTCTTTTCCTTAGTAAGACCCATCGTATTGAAATCCCAGCTTAATAGTATGTCCTTTCAGGAAGTGAGAGGAGATCTGTTGGTCTTAGCTGTAAAGCTGGTTGTCTCCTAGAGAGAAGCACAGTGATCTGTGAGTACTGAGAGCAAGAACATATAAATAGGATAAAGCAAGCAGAGCATTTCTGTAACAGCTCTACAGAATCAAAATTATATAATGAATCATTAGGTTTTCTTGAGGATATCTAAATAAATGCTAGATTATGCTAATGTTGTTGTTTTAAATACAGATGTAAAAACTGACTTTTGAGGTAGAGACTTCATTTTGTTAAATTCACCCACATCATCTACTCATCCTCCATACCCAGCCCTACCTCCTAGACTCCGCTCCTCTGTCCCTCCAGAGTTTATTATTTTTATTGTTCATTTCAAACATCAATTCACCTTTAGGTCTCTCATAGAATTTTTTTTTCACACATGCTTTGAGTCCTCTTTAAGAGTCAAGCACCATGCTATGTACCTTCTACAAGTTAATCTAGTTACTCTCTCAGAAACACTGGGAGGCTGATAATACCCCGTTTCATAAATGAGGAAACTGGGACTTAGTGAGATTAGATCAGTTGCTTAAGTCCATGCTTCAGAAGTTGTTGAAACCAAGCCTTAACCTCAAATGAGTCTGACTCTACAACTTCCACTAAAGTAGGAAAACTGAAAGGCCCCCATTTTAGAAAGACTCCATCTCTACAGATTTTTGGCTAGGCCCTATTTACTCATGTTCCATGTTTTAGCTCTTGATAAGTTATGTTCCTACTTCAAGGTGGGAAGCAAGAAAATTAATCATTCTCTGAGTTGTGTCCTAGGCCCCAAACATCTGTTAACACCTAAGAAATGCCAGATCCCAAACATGTTGCAGGACATTTGCTTCAAACAAACCTCAACTGATAATGACAACAACCCTGCCTTCAGTAATTTATGGCATAACACCTATTGTTCTCATGACACTCCCCTTTGATTGGATGCTACTATGGATTCCTGAAGAAACATGTACCCTAGATCCTTTTCCAATATAAACCCCCAGCTGCAAGCAACAATAAGACTCATTCTCCTTTCCTTCCTGAGTCTCCCAGATGCTCCGTCTGCTATTCCTGTCTGTTACTCACCCTGTTAATGAACTCATTTTAACTTTTTCGGGCTCACATTTGAATTACATCCTGTGTGAGACCAAGGACCCTCTTGGCTGGTCCTGTGGAGCCCTCCTCTGGGTTCTTGGACTCAGCCTGCCTGCCTCACTACCAGTACACACATTTCCAAAATTTAATTTTCCAAACTTCATCCAAGAGAAATTCATGTTACTTCATGGCCGCATTCAGATTAGGCACTTGTTTAGTCCAGAAGTACTCTGTAAGTGCCTTGAGTAAACTCTCTGTAGGAGATGAAATGATTAAGGGCATGGAAATATCAGATTTAAGTCCTGCTTGTGCAAGTTACTTAAAGTCTCTGTGTTTGTTTGCTCATCAATATGAGGATAATTCTCTTCACCTCATGGGTCATCATGAAGACTGTGTGGTATCCCATGTAATAGTATCTGGTACATGTTAGGACAAGTTTTTAAAATGAATTACACTCTGTAGGAAAGAAAACTGGATAGAGTTGAAAATCTAATTGGAGATGCACAAAGACCAACAAAAAAAATTATTTCAAGATGTGCCTGGGTGCTCAGTTGGTTAAGCATGTGCCTTTGGCTCAGGTCATGATCCTAGGATCCTGGGATCCAGTCCCACATCAGCCTCCTTACTCAGTGGGGAGCCTGCTTCTTCCTTTCCCTCTGCCTGCCACTCCCCCTGCTTGTGCTCTCTCTCTCTCTCTCTCTCTCATTCTGTCAAATAAGTAAATAAAATCTTCAAAAAAAATTAAAATGATTTCAGGACAACTGTAATGAATGTTAAAAATTCTGCAGGGAAATGTATTCATATTCCTAAATGACTAAGAATAACAAAGTAGTAAGGGGAAGACAAGGTATGCATGGAAAGATATCTGGGAACAGGTGTGTTGCAATATGTCAAAGTGATAAGTAGTGCTTGAGATTGAGAGTTTTGTTTTGTTTTGTTTTTTTCAGGTTTCAGAGCAAGTTTTAAAGCTGTGCACACTCAAACATGAAAGCTATCTTCAGAAACAGAGTCCTCCATCATGCTGTGTTCCTGAAGTCCATCCTGAAGGCGTGGGCTGGTCCAGGCACAGCAGGGGCTCACAGAGAAGGCCACAGCACCCGCCAACACCAGAGGGGTCCAAGAAGAGGTGGGGGGGGGTGTTAAAGAGGAACTGAAGTCTTAATTGAAATAGAACATTGAGGTGTTTCTATTTCATCAATCCTCCAAATGAAATGATGGCTAATATTTGCTTAATGCTTTCTAGATGAAGACGCTGCGCTAAGAACTTTGTGCTAATTCAGTCCCCACAGCAACTATACAAGGGAGGTGCCACCCTTGGTTCCTTTCCACAGGTGAGGAAACTGAGGCACGGGGATGCTGATTGCATCACTCAGGTTACACATCTAGTGGGCAGCAGATCCAGGATACCAAATCCAGGATTTCCAACCCAGTCTGGTTCCAGAGCCTAACGCACTTCTAAAGAGGCATTCGGTGCGTGCTGGGGACATGACAGGGTATAACCATTGAAGGTTGTGCTAAGGAACATGGCTGAACATTAGAAAAAAGAAGCTGGCGCAGCCCGGGTGGCTCAGTGATTTAGCGCCGCCTGCAGCCCAGGGCGTGATCCTGGAGACCTTGGATCGAGTCCCGCATCAGGCTCCCTGCGTGGAGCCTGCTTCTCCCTCTGCCTCCCGCCCTCCCTCCCTCCCTCTCTCTCATGAATAAATAAATGAAATCTAAAAAAAAAAAAAAAAAAAAAAAAGCTGGTGTGACTTGTTATGTCAATTGAGGGTCAACTCAAATGTTTCCTATTTAATTCTTAATCAGAAGACCTGAAACCTGCCTTTGAGATGTAAACTGTGTAGGGATTGCCTTGGAATTTTGCTGCAGAAACGGATAAACAAATTGGATTAAATGACTAAATCCTGCCTCAAATACAAACAATCCCACAGAACAGTGCAGAGATAAGAAGGAGATGAGCAAGAAGTGCAAATCACAGTATGAAAGTCCCAACTGACGGGAGCCAGGATAAAGTTTGGGGAGGAATTTAGAGGGGAGCAAGATTCCCCCCTAAGATTTAGTAAAGAGATACAGATAGAAGCTTGGGCAAAATAGAAAGGTAAGGTGGGAAGGTACAGAAGGAAGGCATCATCTTGAAAACCTTGAAGTTTTCAGTTTGAGTAGCAGGTGAAATAGGAGGGCAATCAATATTAAGCAAAATTAAAAAGGTGGAAAAATTAATGTGAAATGGAGCAGATTTATTTTTCATATCATTGAGATAGAGGCAAATTTTAATTCATCTGTGAAACACATTTTCTTTCTGGACAGCTTTTAAATCAGATTTAACCATTGCCAAACACAAATTTTAATGAATTGCTTGTTGATAGTGCGAGTCATAAGAAGGCTCCAAAGAGTATAAGAGACACTGAGTTTATTTGCAATGAAAAAAATAAGGCTCTAGAGTGACAATTATCACATACAAGTCATGTATGTATGTGTATGTATACATGTATTATGCTATATAAATATATATGTATATACATTATCTATAATACAGTGACCAACTTATCATCTCTAACGAAAGTGGAAGCAGAAAATTACAAGAGAGATATAAAAGACCAAATCTGGATGTTATACAGAGCTACTTCTCTATATGTATATTATTAGAGATGGAATTTATATCTGGCTGGAATATTTTAATACATTTCAGGGGGAGCAATTTGTTGTATTATTTTTGTTAAGTTTTGTATTTCTGGTTTCATTGACTTTCCTTTTGTCACCACCTCATATCCACAGCATAGAAAACCTGCTCCACAGGGCTTGAGTTTACAGAACTCAAGAGGTTTCCTAAATTCATGTAAATGAGTTATCTAAGCCTTTGACCTTTGAGAAGTCTTAGGTTCTCTGTCTCCACTCTGTGGTGGCCTTGCTTGGCAGAAAGTAGACAAGTGGCAAGGAGATGCTAACGCTCACAGAATCCATTGCAGAAATCCTCATGGAATTACTTCTTCAGATTCACGTTTGTGATCAGTGCCCAATTCCTGTCTGAGAATCAAAAGGTTGTCATAAAATTCATGTTTTATTGCTTCCTCTTTTTACATCATGTAATTCCCAAACGGTATCACCAAGCCCTCCCCAATGCTTTCAGTGGAATCAAGGTAAGCAGATAGCTAAATGAATCCTTCAGGTCCTCTCTCTCTCTGGTCAACGAAAATTGTCTTGGATTGAATTCTATTTAGTTTCCCAAACCAAGATCTAGTTTGTATTTTGGTTGTAGGATTGGATTTTCTCTTTGGATGATTGTCTTTTTTGTACGCATAATGTTAAGTGAACTGATATTAAAGGATGAGAGCTGTAGCTAGGTTGGTAGAGAAATGCCCAGGGCATTGGAGGTCAACTTGTGCATAGAGCCAACATCAACCTGAACAATCATTCATCTTTCTGGTCAGCTTTACCAGGGCTGTTCTCCCTAAAACTCTTAACTTAAGAGACATGGACATTGCCAGAGATCTGCAAGTTATTACTGCTTAAAACTACGCTGAATTGTATCAGAGACTGAAGTAAAGTGGCGTCATTATTAAAAGATCCTCATGTATCCTACTATTTATGTAATCATGTTCCTACCTTAAAATGACTAGACTATACTACACCTATAATACTTTTAAGGGCACTTCTTAATTTTATTTCTCTTATACTCACCAATCCTAATTTGGAGGATAAATGTTGACCAATCTAGACGGTAAAATGCACAATGAAATGTTAGCATCATAGAAACAGGGATTTTGTGTCTGCTCATTTGCTGTTGTATTGCTGATAGAACATTATATGACATTTAGCAGAAAAGCAATAAAACTTGTCATACAGATGAAGATTTTGCTTTGATTAAAATGCCAACCCTTTTTTAAGATTTTATTTATTTATTCATGAGAGACATACAGAGAGAGGCAGAGACATAGGCAGAGGAGAAATAGACTCCTCGCAGGGAGCCTGACATGGGACTCGATCCCAGGACCCCGGGATCACACCCTGAGCCAAAGGCAGACGCTCAACCACTGAGCCACCCAGATGTCCAAAATACCAACTTTTGAATAAAAACATTGAAAATTAGGTATGCAGAAAATCCATACACATGCATCTGTGTGCATGTGTGTGTATGAACATCTCTTCTGATAAACTCAACATATTCCTAAACACAGCAATAATGACTATGTAACAATTTTTCTTTATATCACTGTATTGCCAAGGGGGTTACTCAAAACTGGATTCATGGTTTGTTATTGTTTTCTTTTTAGTTTGTATGTCTGAGAACAAGAAGAATGTTCTACTCTTTTCCTGCCTCCAAATCTGATTTCAAAAATCCTCCTGGAAGACCTGGTTAATTTTAGTGGAGGATAGTATGGAGAAGAAAGAGCAGGGTAAAGGCGAAATAAAATCTGGGAATATCTAGCACCTTGAGACACAACACATCGGTGAGTTTTAGGTATCACCCACTTAGGCCTAACGGACCATCTCTTTTGTATTAGTAATTCTGTTATTGACTTTTTGAGGATTAATATGATTTATAAATCATGAGTAGAGCCTTGATGGGAATAATGTGGTGAAAATACTTTCTGCTTTTTCTTGTTCCTTCTTCTCTTTTTCTTGACCTTCAGTTATACATCTGGGAAGTGGCCCAGAAAGTTTTCATGATCTTTCTTGTCAACCCCACTGGAGTCAACTTCCAGCTCTCTGAAAAGAGGAAGAAACTCCCAATCTGATCCCCAGCTATAAGGACCTAAGGCCCCAGACAGATTAAAGAACCCCTACTTTTTGGCACCTGGGTCATTTTATTGACTGTGTTAGCATTGTCTTTCTTCCTTCTTTTTTTCATGGGTTGTTGAGAGATGCTTATTTCTCTATCTTAAAAGCCTTATATCTTTTAGCATCACTATGAAACTGCTCCCTTCCCATTCTTTTCCTTGTAAGATCCTTTCAATTTTTCTTATGGCTGCATCTGTGCCATTTTTTCCCTAAATAGTATAAAGGTGTGTGGTTTGATTATAGAGTCAAAAAAAATAAAAGATTTTCTACTTATTTCTAAGGGATTAAATCTTAGTAGGCAAAGTGGGTCTTAAGCAAACTTTGTTTTATCTCAAGTTAAGCCAATTTTTCCAGATGAGTGACAAAAATATTTGAGGTATTAAGGTTTTCTCAATGACATTTGCACCTAACCTTGGTTTCTTAGAGATATGTAGAGGACAAAATTAAAGGCAGATTAAGAATTTCTGTGAAAAAAAAAATATGTCCAGAGCTAAAAATAGAAACACTCATCCAGAAAATTCACATGAAACAACAACCATGTTACCTTTAAATGTCACCCAGTACCACAAAAAATAAAATTGTCAAATTCCTAATTGTATTATACACTTATTTGTACTACAGTTTCATAATTCCATTACAAGGAACTCCAGCTCAGATTCTAAGGTATAATTTCTTCCTCCCTTTCTTCCTTTCTTCCTTCCTTCTTTCATTTCTGCCTTCCTTCCTTCTGGTTTCCTTCCCTCCTTGACTCTTTCTTTCATTTTTCCCATCTTTCCTAGATGCTCAGAGCAAATTGTACGACAGGCATTGGATATTTTAACAGGAGCATCCAGCTTTTTCTTTTCCATGTAGTGAAAAAGCCACATTAGTACTTGAGACTTTGTGTTCAGTATTAGTGAGTTTTACAGAACACAGAGCTGAATCACATTCTCACCTCAGAAAAGTTTACTTCAGAATCATCAGGCAAGAAACTCTAAACTAAGTAGTAATATATTCTCAGTTCTTTATGCTATATGCTTTTGCAACCTTTAAGAATACAATAAATTCTAAAAATTACTTTATATTTGGCATTCTCTAAAAGAGGAAAATAGATGTTCCTTTTCCCTTTTCTTTCAGATTAAGAGATAATGTCTTCAGGGAAAAAAATCCAAAGGCAAAAATCTTTCACCTAATAACTCATTGAAGGCACATGGCCTTTTTAATATACTTGTCTTTTTATCTGTGGTTGACATCCACCCCACTGGGTCACTAGGGCCTGCTTTTGATGCTAACAGAGTTCTTCCATGAAACGGAAATGGAAACTATTCCTCAAGAGCAAAGAGGAATTCCCCATCCCCCAAATAACACAAGGAAAAATTTTTTACTGACATATTAAAAGGGTTATTTCCCCCAATATTCACAAAAGAGAACATATGCATTAATGTAAACAACAACAACAAAAAAACCCTTCAAACCAGAGAGAAAATTATATGTTACATAGGAAAAAAAACATGTGAGTTAACTCACTTCAGTTTAAATATGCAAAGATGATCAGATATTTCTCCAACAAATCTGAACACCAAGCATCCTCAAGTTATGTGCTTTTTACTAGCATTTGGAAGATTTCATTGTTAAATGTATATCCTTGGTCCTGGCAAAAGGACAAATGGAGAACAAACTTGGGTGAGCACTTGGAGGCCCAGCCAGACCACATCATTGTTACAAACCACACCCTAGTAGGACAAGGGCTTTCACAAATTTAACAAGGGAACTCTCTGTTTCCAAAAGAAAGCTTCTCTTTATTTTGTTAACTCTGCAGTTTCTGAATACTGACTGATCTCCTAAATACTTTTTCAAGCAAACCACAGGGACTCTCAATGAGAGTTTATTTTATCCTGAAGAAACAGCTTTTGCAAAAGAGATCAAACACATGCAATTTTATAAAACATGATTTAGGAAAAAAAAAAAGTTAAACTTAGAATTGCTGTAGGTACCTGAATGTGAGATCTAGTAGAGAAGTGAAGCATGGAAGCCCTGGTATCTGTTCATCCCTCTAGTGAGTTCTGGCCTTAGGAGACAAATTCTATGGCCCTGTGGGTCAGACTCCCTGATTTCTTCTAAGAGCTGATAGGATGGTGACCCCATTTTGCACTTCTCTAATGGAGCTGTGACTGTTACTTGAAAATTGCCTGAACTAGAGCCACACAAACTAAAATTCATTGAATTAATCCTACCTGCACTTTATAATGATGTAACTTTACTTCTTTCATTTGTCTTTCTCACCCTTCTTATTAATTTAACATTTTAATTATCTTCATCAATTACTTACTGGAATATTCTTGGAGGGACTTGTTCTGAGTATTTTCCAGCTTGGGCTTTTGCTGGGCCAAATGAGTTTGCTTTCTGGTAAAGTTCTGGAAAGGGACTAGCATCAGCCATCTCATTTTCATCTGCTGGCTTCAGTGCTTGTAATAATCTGAAAGGTGTGAGAACGCTCCATGCCCTTAAATCAGATTCAATGGCCTGTATGTTTTGTATTTGGTCCAGTGGCGTTTGTCCACCACCTGCTCCCTGAGCGATAAAAGAGTGGGCTGGGCGAGATGAAGGAGAACCGAGGCTATCGCAAATTTGTCATAATTATTTTCCAATGCTATCTCAGGATTCTTGGGGTTGCTTCCATAGTTTCCTCAGCCTTGGCAAGCATAAACTCAAAATGACAGTGATAATAAATGCAGAGCTATTTAAAAAAAAAATCACTGGAAGTCAGTAAAATCACAAATACAGTTGAATTTTACCTACTATTATTCATTACTAGGTGGCTGTTGATAGGTTGGCAAAGGCTGGAAAAGCAATAAGTTCATGTAAAGTTCATATTTTGTATATATTTCAGAAAAATTATTTTCTTGCCTTTATCTTAATGAAATTTAAAGTAAAATAATCAAATTTAAATTAGTTTTTGTAAGCTATTGCTACTATGATTTATATTAGTAGTAGTTCATGCTAAATAACTACATGTAGCTCAAATTAAAAATTTCATTTCTACCAGAAAATATGTTTGGTCTTGATTTGAGATCATCAGTATATTTCCTTTATTCTGCTAATGAATTTTATCTTTCCTAAATTAATTCTAAGAGTAGTAATAAAATTTAGCCAGCATTCCCTAATGTGTCTGAGAGTCATTGGGAGGTCAAATAAGATACATGTTTCATTAAGTTCTTCCATCTAAAGGTAGATCCAGAAAATATTATATAATCTTGAATTGTTGCAAGCATGTTTAGTGCTATTGGCACAACTAAGACCATGTTCCCTTTGAGAAAATTTCAAACTATAAGCCATGTTTGGCATAGAGACAGTATCCATTCTAGTTTATAGGTACTTTCTTTTGAATGGTTACACAATTGTCTTTAAAATCAAAGCTTAAAAGTGAAAAAATATTTTCTCAATTTCATCGAAAACATACCTTTTTCATCAGTTAGAAAACCAGTGGGAATGTCTTCAAGTTTTACTTCTATCTTTTCATCTGGGACTTTACTATCTACTGGTAAATACTAGTTGTTCAACATTATTTTTTTCCCTTACCAACTAATTAAACTGTGTGCTATTCCTTTTCTATTTTAGGTATGATATACTCTCTCACTTTCATGCCCTTTGCATTAATAATAGCATTCTGAATTATTTCTTCTAGATAGTAATAATTTGTTTTAATATTTTTAGCTGTATTCATATTTGGTTTTTCTTCCATTATATTTCTCAGTCATTTTCCAGTGTTTCTAAAAATAGTGTACTATCACCACAAAAGCATTATTGTGTTTAGCTAAATTTTGAAGAAATATTAGGAATCTTTTAATAACAGCATTGCCCCGTTCTATATGAGCCATTCATTACTGGTCTGTGTTGAATGCTATTGATTTCTTACTGATTATTCATGCTTTTTTGCCCTGGTTTTGGTAACTGCTTGTACTCATGTTTCTGTGCTAGTGAGATTTCCTGTTTTATTCATTTATTTGTCAGTTTAAATGTTTCCATTCATAGATGAATCCCAAAATTGATCTTCCAAATGGCTGTGAAAAAAGTAATAGTAAAAACAAAATATTTTGCTTTTGAATTTAGAATAGGAAAACCTAGTTCTCTGGAAGTAGAGAGTAATGGGGAGCTATTGTTTATTAGGTGAAGAGTTTCAGTTTGGGGTGATGAAAAAGTTTTGCAGATGGATGGTGATGATGGTTGCACAATAATGTGAATGTTTTTTAATGCCACTGAGATATCCATCTCAAATATATGAAGTGGTAGATATTATGTTATGAGTTTTTTACTTCAGTTTTCAAAAATCTCATTTCTACAGTTTCTTTCTTCATTTGAAATAATTTTGGTGTAAAGTTAAATCTAAGTACTCTGCCAGGATAAGGGAAAGGAAAATTGTGATAATAAATTTGAAAAGGATTATGCTTTGTTAGAAATATTATCATGTATTCTCAGAATGAATGTGATTACTGTTTTCCAGAATTATCATCCAATAGATATAGCAAATGATAAAAAATACACTTTTGTTTTTTCTTGCCTAATTTACCAACTTAATTTACATAATTTTTTTCATATTCTTACAGGCAATCTAGAGTTGCATTTGTAGGTTCTGAATCATAAATTCGGTATGAGTAATTCTCCTTCTCTTTCTCATTGTTCTGATCATTAATTATGTCATCCAGTAAATAATATAATATGTCTGATTTCATTTGACCTATTCAAGTTGAAAATTAAATGATAAGTAAGACATATTTATAATTTTATAATTCTTATTTTTATTATTTTGATTTAGTATCTAACTATCATTAAATATTAAGTAATATTTCCTTTGTGGATTTCCATACATCATATTTGACAGATGAATACTCATTTTTATTGTTAGCATTTAAAAAAATTTAAGTGGGTCAACTTTGAAAATTTTCTATTTTTCTCCTTTTAACATTTTTATTTGTTGAGCTCAATTTACATGCTCTCTATTTCTTTTTTTTAAAATATTTTATTTATTTATTCATGAGAGACACAGAGAAAGAGAGAGGCAGAGACACAGGCAGAGGGAGAAGCAGGCTCCATGCAAGGAGCCTGATGCGGGACTCATTCCTGGGACTCTAGGATCACACCCTGGGCAGAAGCCAGATGCTAAACCACTAAGCCCCCCAGGGATCCCCCATACCCTCTATTTCTATCATGATCCTGACTTGTAATCAAGTCACAGTGATCTAAGGGTTTAAAAATAAAACATAATTGCATGTAAAGAGTTCAAAATTGAATATATTTTGTCAAAAATGTAAATTAAACATAAAATGTCAAAAAAAAGTAAAATTTTATTCCACATAACTATCTGTTGGTTATTCAGTTACTATCTCAATAGTATTTGATTGTAGCAATTGGGAGATAGTATCCTGAAACAATGGAGTCCTATCCTAGAAGATCCAGTTTATGCTTGAACCAGTGATTAATTTATTATGCTATTTACTTCTTTAGCCAGAATAATGAGTCTTGGAATCAAAGGTACATGAGGAAATGGCTCTTCTCATTAAATCCTACAACACATTCACAGAATTTCTTAACTTCCATTCCTTGCAGTGTGGAATTATGTCGGTTTGGAGCTCTTACTTTCCAAAAAGAGGGATGCCTACATCAGGGGCCATGACAAGAGGTCCATTGAATTGGACTGTTATGTAGCCATTCTGTACTTTCCATGGCTTTGAATCAATAGGAAAAAAAAATGTAGGTAGATGTCACTCTAGTGGTTGTGGTAATGATCAAGAAGAAATTGGCAGCCTCCTTTATAATAAGGGCATGGTAGACTGTGCCAGTGCCAGGAACCCTGTGAATTCCCTGAAATACCTTTTATTATTTCCACGTCAAATAGTAAAAGTAAATGAAAAATTATTCCAAGGGAAAAAAAAAGAGGTAGAAACACTGAGTATTCAGATTCAAAGAACCCAAACAAGCCAAGGTTTTGGCTTGGAGCAATATACAATGGATGGTGAAAGAAAGGGAACTGTGACCTAATTATTGAAATGAGGGATTTAAACTCTAGGCATGTTACCCCAACAATTTTCATGTGTGCATGTCATCTCATTGTTTTATATGAGGCTTGTTGGTAGTGTTTAATTTTGCAGTTTAGTCTTTAAGTTAGAGAATATTCTGGTAGCAATGTGACTTTTTAAAGAAGATATTAATAATTCCCAATGATGGAAGCTATTGTCACAGAGTACACCATAGTACATACACAGAAAAACAATAACTGTTCACATATATGTCTTACCCTTTAGAGGAAAGTCATGGTTTTGTTTAAGGAAGGGATGTGTTTAGTAGGCCAAAGGAAGGTTGTTAATGTTGTGTGGGAGTTCAAATCTATGCAGAAGATAAATGAGTAGTCGAGGGGCACGAACTGTGTAGGTTACTAAGTTTTTGGTTCTCTGTTTCAACAACACCTTTGCCTATACTAAAATGTTATACTGAGACTAGGACTTGGCAAACCCAATTTCTTCTTTCCAGCCATCTCCCTGTCAGTCTTTTCTGGTTGGGGGAAGTAGTGGAAGACTGGAAAGCAAGAGGAAGGAGAAAGGTTAGACTCCCTTACAGCTTTACTTCCTCTTCCTGTCACAGTCTCTCTGGCAATGATTTTGCATCCTGGCAGTTTTCTCTTTGTTGTTGCTAATGTTCTTTGCTTCACATTCCAGAACCAACCTGTAGAACCGAACTAAGATGGATTCACTTGTGGCAGTGACATAGGGGAGCTGGTCAATGCCGACACACAAAGGAAATTTAACCTAACCCTACAGGATTGTACAGCTCTTCTAAAAAATCAGAGAACACAAGCCAATCCCCAAATGCCAAGTCTGTTCAAACCATCTTTGAACATATTTATTTTCCTGACTTAGCTACCATGATCCAAACAAGAAAAAGGACTCCTAGGCAACCAATTAGCTTCCAAAAAAAAAAAAAAAAAAGCCCAATAACTTCCCTATTTATTCCATAAAAATATCTGTGAGCTACTCGGAACTCATTGCTTCCATAGCCTTGAGCTACGAGCTTGCTGGTGAAAGTCTTGAGATACACTTAGCATTATGCTTTGTTTTATTCAGTATGTAGTGTTTACCTGGGACCCAAAGACATCATAAGTCATCTTTAGTATTATTAGATACTTTAGTGCTTGCTAGATATTATTTTTAAGACTTCATAATCGTTTAAAAATCTCTTCTTGGCCTTTATTTGATTTTCCCCCTTTATTTGCCAAACATCAATTCTCTTTCCTAAAATCTTCCTTTCTTTTTGAATTTTACTCTTTTCTCTCTCCCAAAGGATTTTATTTTTTCACATTTCCATGACATAACCAATGCTAAGGTAGCTGTCTTTTGAGGTCCCTTTCATTCTGGTCTTCCAGTTCTCTCTTGTTGACTCATCTTTTTTTCAGAGGAGCATATGACTAATTTGCAGTTTTCACAGTTCCAAAGCTCACTTTGCAATATACTTGATATATATTTACTGGGATCTGTTTCTTCCTCAAGGGTCTCTATTTCAATTGATCGATTGGCTCTATGAGTCACAGCCTTTGAAAACCTCAAGTACAATCATATTCTTTTTGATACTGGTCTTAAGTAGAGTAGATAATTTTAAGCATACACCAGGAGCCCCTTGGTCCTTTTCACTGTGAAGAAGAGTTAAAAGTCTACTACTCAAGTTATGAAAACTTGGGTTGACAGCTGTCATTAGATCACAGTTGCTTGTTTGCTCCACCCAATGAATCTGTCCTCAGTTCAAGCTTGCTGTGTCCTGTGGCCTCTGAAGATAATGCCAATAAATAAGAACACGTCTATTCTCTTTATTCCACATTATGGAGGTCTTTTGAAACAAAAAGTAAACAGGATTCCCTGATTCTCAAATACCCAATATAAAAAAGTGGCCAAAATATAGTCCTGAAGTTTTTCTGTATAACTGAGTCTCTTCTCCATTCTGCAGACTAAATGTCCCAGAAGGGAATATGGTATGATTAGTAAAATCTTGTCATTTTACAGTGTTTTCTGTCCTCAGCATTCCCATGTGTTTATTGTGAAGTAATACTGCATGTCAGAACTCTCTGATTCCTATAGTCTCATAGTCCTAGAATTCTTTTCCATAAAAATGTTTATCTTATATTAAAATATTTAAGAGAATATAATATAATTTGTTTTCAAATCTTAATATATTATCCTCGTTCTCATTGTATACTAACTCCAAAATTAATACCTATTCATCATGAATCCTCGGATATGTCTCCATTTCATATTCTGGGCTAGTCAAGTAGAATTAAGATGCATTAATTAATAAGAAGACCATACTAGGTTAAATACATTAGGAAACAATAATATAAAACTGAGCACACACATTAGACTAAAGCAAACACACATAGTTTCCAGGCATTTCACCAAAGTCATTTTTTTTCCAGTGTGATGCAGACCTTAATGAAATATAATCCAAAGGAAATTTTAGCATCTTTATTTATACACTAGGCCACTGAAATAGAATCTATCAACATCCCCCTCAGAGTTTTTATTTAAAAAACAATATTTGAGGTAGCTTAGTCAGTTAAGTGACCACCTCTTGGTTTCCAATCTTGAGTCACAATCTCAGGGTCACGAGATGGAGCCCCACATTGGGTCCTGCATTTAGCCTGGGGTCTGCTTGAAGTTCTCTCCCTCTCCCTTTGCCTCCCCCTCCCATTTGCACACATGCTCTCTCTCTCTCTCACTCACTAACTTGCTCTAAAATAAATAAATAAATAAATAAATAAATAAATAAATAAATAAATAAATAAATAAAATCTTAAAAAACACACAGTATTTGAACTTCTGTTTCCCCTGACCTTATGTGTAGTCATATATTTTCTTTGTTATTTGATAAGTCAATTGATTAAATAAGCCTGATGATTCTGAAGCCATCTTAAAATATTCACAGAATAACAAAGTATAATTTTTAATATTTTGTTGATAAAACACCATTCACATGTGTAATAGACTGTAACGTATCACTCTATTCTCAAGGTGGATGCAACAGTCAAGTTCTTTGTACAGGAACTTAAGGGACATGGAACATGGATCATTTGAAAATGTAATTTCCCCTTTCATCAATATCTCCCAATACAGCTGAACACCACTGATATTGTTGTCACTCTCTTGGTGCATCTCACAATTTTTTTTAAAGTATAATTGGAATTGCCATTAAAGTATCAAATGTTGAAACAAAAGTTGCCTGAGTTCAGACTATATTCAGACATATGACAAGGATAATAGTACCTCCACCTTAGAAGTAACAGGTAACACATTCTCTCATTGATAGAAGTAAACCCTAAGGAGAAGCTACCTATTCTATCCAAATCACCAATATATTGAAAAGTATGCTGTTGTGGCTCAAAATCAAATTTTGATTTGAGCCACAAATTCTGTGGCTTAAGTAGACGCTTGCTTCACACTGGTGACCTTAACCCAATAATTTGAGCATAATAATTAATTATTAAAACTTAAATATTAATTAATTAAAACCCAAAACTGAAGCACTCATTTATTCCAGACATTGGAGATGACATGACTACAATTGAAATTTAGGAAGTTAATCTGTTAAGAAAGGTATGTAAAAGTCAACATTTAGGAACTGTATTCATTTGTATCAGGAAATGAATACAGGTAGTTTTCTCTTCAGGGCCTAAATTATTCGCTCAAAGTTAGTTAAACAGAAGACTGTTAAAACTTTCATATTTTAGAGCAACAGTTCCTCTATTATTGTTATGTGTCATCAACTACATGCATGTCATGCATCTTAAAGAAACATAACTTTTCCGCACCCTTTTAAGTTGTAGTAAGGACTTTGACATTGAATTTTAGTATTTGATATATTAAAGTGATTAAAATTTTTTTTTGTAATGCAATGTAAACCTGGGGTTTAGAATAGCATCTTTACTAATTATTCATTTTATAATGTCAAGTAAGTAAAAATGTCTCTTTTTATTTCCTCACTTATAAATTCAGGAACCAATATCAGCCTCACAAAATTGGTTAATGATTAAACAAGATAATGAGAGCAGAGATACTGGTATATAGTAATAACTCAATGAGTGGTAGCTATTATCACTGTAAGTATTTTTGCTGTATCAACAGAGTTTTTCTAGACAGGAAAATTAAATAAAAGCAAACAAACAACACCAACAGAATGTCAGTTGTATTTCAACATGTACAAAACTAAAGTCAAAAAACATGAGTGCTTGTTTTGTCTCCAACAAGAGCTTTCAGGTTCACGCAATGACTCTAAAAATCAACCGAAGTGGAATTTTTATTTTATTTCCTCATTTGAAAAATGGAATATTTGAGTTCCTAACTCAGATGTGAGGATATCCAGCTAACATGTGTGAAGTTATGTTGAAAGTATCAACATCTGTCATATTTCGCCTCAAGTAAGAAAATTACTGAAGCTGATATGAAACCAGTTCTATTATTAGCATTTTAAGATTATGAAATGTTGTATACACAGAGGGGGACATAATGTAACATATTTAAATTTTAAATCACAATAATAAATTATGTGAGCACCCAACCCCCAAAATAGAGCATTACTCCTGCAACTTCCTGTGTGCCCATCTCCACTCTCCAGATTTGTGGCTGGAGAACAGAGGTAGCACGATTTTGATCTTATGCTTATCATTTTGTGCATGTATTTATTGCCACAAATAACATACTCTTTATATTGTTAAGATTTTATTTGTTTATTCATGAGAGACAATGAGAGAGAGGCAGAGACATAGGCAGAGGGAGAAGCAGGCTCCTCTCAGGGAGCCTGACATGGGACTCCATCCCACGACCCTGGGATCACACCCTGAGCCAAATGCAAATGCTCAACCCCTGAGCCACTGAAGGGTCCCAATAATATATCCTTTAAATGCATAGAAATGATATCATCTTATGAGCAATTTTCAGTGACTTAAAAATGACTTTATTATGATTATTTTCCATACTATGAAATTCATATTTAAATTGTACAATTCAATGATTTTTAGTAGAGTAAGAATTGTGCAACCATCAACACAATCTAATTTTACAACATTTTAATCACTCCCTCAAGAAACCCTGTACCCATAAGCAGGTACTCCTTACACCTCCTCAGAGCCCCTAGTCCTATACAATCACTAGTCTATATTCTGTGTGACTTGGTTTTTACTACTCATCATCATGCTTCTGAAATTTATACATTTTGATGCAAGTAACATTACTTTATTGTCATTGCTAATTTTCTTTTTGTGTGCTTAATCTGTCAGCCACTGGATGAGGTATATTTAAATCTCTACCTGTAATGGTTGGTTTTTCAATTTTGAAGCCATATTATTAAAGACATACACATTTAAAATCATTATATTCCTAGTGATTTGAGAGTTTTATTTTCATATATTGATCAATATCTCCTTAGGTACTTTTTACCCTAAGTTGTCTTTTATTTGATATTAATAGAGCTATATTAACTTCTTTCTGACTAGTGTTTGCATGTATATCTTTTTCTATACTTTTATTTAGGACCAATGTGTCTCTTATAAAGAACATATTGGCTGGTGTTTATCAGATTTTGAAAAGGATACTTTTCTCTTTTAAAGAACTTGAGAGTAGAGACTTAATCAATTTAAAGGTGTATACATATGACTATGTATGGATTTATGCATATTTATCTTTGGTTTTAGTATGGTCTATGTTAACTTAAATGGTCAATAGGAAACATGATAAAAAGGCTTTATTCTTTTGGGTGTTCTTTATTCTTTACTTTTGAGGATTGATGTAGTAGCCTTTGCTGAGAAAACTTTCATATCTCAGCAAAGCAGGTGTCTGATCAGGAGAGAGCTAATGGTATTAGTTTAGTTAATTCACTTCCCAATTTAATTTCAAAATGGAAGTCCTGAATATAACTGTTTCACAAACTGGAAGCAACACAATTTCTAATGCTTTCCTACAAACCCTGAAACAGAATAATGACACAAATTTAAGCTGTATAGGCTACTTTTTAGAGGCAAAAATTTGTGAGTGCTGGAAGCCAAGTGTATGTATTAATAATACAAACACTTATGTTTGTAAATGCTATTTTAAGCTACTGTTTCCAGACTTCTGAGCAAAATTCAGTTTGTTTAAACAAAAATGGAAGTTTCAGAAAGCAAGTTGGAATATCTACTCTTAAATAAACTTAATTAAGAATAATTTTCCAAGGAATATGAATCTAAATTATATTAGTGAGGAAAAATTACTACAGATAAAAACATATTCTGGAGTCAGGCAGATCTGGGTTAGAGCCTGGAGACATCCTTTCAGGTTTTTTGGCATTGTTGCCTTCTTCTTCATGTCTGTAAAATGGGGACTATAATGATACTTATAAGCTTTGTATTTTTGTTTTTTGAAAAAATGTATTCTTTAATTATTACCTTATTAATAAATGTATGGAATATTAACTGTGCACCAAGCACACCGCTAAATGATTGTCTTAACTTATTGGATTTAATCTCATACAAATTTATGGGTATATACCTTCATTACCTTGTGATTCAGATCTGGAAACAGCAGGGACTGGAACCCTAGCCTCTCTAATTTCTTCAATGTTATGCAATGTTATCTCATAATATGAGGCTATATCCCAGTTTTCTTCCTGCCCCCAGAAACTCTTTCAAATAGCTTCTCTTTTACCTGCTAATTACAGACATTTCCTAAAATCCTCGTCCCTAATCCTTTTACTCTAGTTTTGTGATCTCCTATACATCTCTGTCTTCAGGTTCATCTTTATTGATTTTTAAATCTCTATGTTCAGTCTCGGGGGCCCTCCTTGTAATTTGGATTTAATTTTATTTTCAAATACCTATTGAGTAGAATCATCCTAATGTCTTTACATTTCACACTCATTATGTCAGAACCGTAACTCCTCATCTTTCCTTACAAAATGACTCACTCTTTCATCTGGCTAGAATATTGTTATTTTTGAAACAACTTGAATTTGAAGTCTAAGAAGTGTTTTTTACTTATTCTTCTTTGTGGTTAAATATTCAGCCAGTTGTAAGCCCTCCTTTATAGCCACCTCTGGTTCATTTCCCACTTCTATTCCACTTTTTAGATCTGTTTATTCTGGCTCATAACACCATTATCTGGCCCATCCTGGGCAGCTCTTGACTGATCTCCCCCCTGATCACATCTGTATAAAAACCTCCAGATGGATTTTCCTAAAGCCAATCTCTAATCATTCAGATAAAATTACAAAACAACAAAAGCAACCCAGTAGAACTATGGAATTCAATTACCTGCTGCCTTTACATCAATATTTTAAGAGGCCTCTTCTAAACTGTCAAGATCATTCAGAATTGGATGTGAGCTACTCCTTTCCTTTGAGGCTAGTCTTCTACAGGGTGTTTTTTTTTTTTTAAGTAGACTACTCTGATGTAATAGTAAAATAGTATTTTAGTAATAGTAAAATAGTATTTTAGTAATAGTAAAATAGTAAACCGGACTATTTTTATTTCTTAAACATATCTTGTTCTTTTAAAAATGTCACATGATTTGGAATTCTGCTCACCGTCTCTCTGCCTTTCTCTATTACCTAGTACCACTCACCTAACACAATATATTACCTCCCTTCCAACATGCCCTTTATGAGATATAATATAGTCTACTTAATTTGTTTTGTGTGGACAAGTCTTATCTTACCTATTAAATTGTGATAGAGAAAGAGAACACTTAATGAGAACTCCTATGGGACAGGCACAGTATATTCTCAAGAGCTATGGGTGGTAGCATTCATCTTATTTACAGGCATAGGGGCCCAGGAAGATCTAATATCCATTGGTGTTCTGAATTCCACTTTGAAAAAATTCTGGTTAATTTTCATCGCCATGCCAAGTTTCTGTGTATTCAAGGAAGAATGATACCTTAGGTCTTGACATGACGCACTTGTTTTTCATTTGACTTTTTATAACAGAGACATTTGCTGTGGTGATATTGAACAGTAACTGAAAATTTACCTGTTTGACTTTGTTCTAATTTTTTTCAGTACTACTAAGGAATGACTTCTTGCCCTTACATATAACAGCTCTAAATTCAATGAGGAAGATATTTACAGTTCTGTAAATATCACTTTGGCATTTTACATTTTGTATGAGAGAGATTTTTACACTGCAGTTCATAGCACAGTTTGAGGTTTCTAAATGCCAGCAAGAGACATTGAAAACACCAAGTTTTGAATTCAACATTGAGAAATGTGCAGAACTTTTAGGGGTTGCTGTGAAGAGGGAAGATGGTATTTGGTGATAGAACACAGAATTCCGACTTATTTATGTATTGGTTCACAGGAGAAAGGATGGGATAATATTTGAATAAGAGAGGGAGGGGTGGCTCTATACTTTACTTCTTTTATGTTCTACTTACATTATCACCTGAAGCATTAAAAGGTGGGTGGAAATCAAAATAGAGACCCCTGGGAAATGACAATTTCTATATATCTTGGTAAATTGTGAAAATGGAGTTATCCATTGCAGATGTAAATATTTTGGAGGTAGATTGCACCAGTCTATTTCATAATCTAGAAAGAACAATAAATTTAGAAAAAATACATTTTTGTAACAAACATTTAGATGCTCAGCATGGCTTAAGATTTTTCAGTATAATCAGTCTTATTGACATATTAGTGATAAATACATTATACAAATGGCTTTTATCTATCACATAGAGATAATTTTTGTGCTATTTTTAGAATATAAGTGGCAGTAGTTATGGCAGCTTTAAGCAGGCACGGGCTGCTGATGTTGGCATGGAAATGTTGATAATTAAAGTTTCAGCATAGTAGAAGGTTTATTGTTCCTACCATCACTGTGGAAAAAGTTAAATGATTTACTTTTAACTGTAATTGTTTCTCCAGCTATTCTTTATTGTTTTCCCTGAACAGTGTAATATATGATCCAAAACCACAAAATAAAACAAACAAAAACTCTGTTTAACTGGCTGTTGCTGACATTTTGCCTTTTCTCAGAAAGTAGGCTTGATTAGAAACAACTGAAAGGTATTTTTGGTGAGCATGCTGACCTAGAATAAATATATCTCACTAAGTTAGTAATTTTATATTTTATAGTTGGCTTTAAGAAGAAACAGCCAGGATGATATTTGTCTTCATTACATACATATGAAAAAAAATTTTTTTAAGTTTGCTCTTGAACTAATAGATAGTCACAATGTGGAATTTGAATGAGATGATTTATCATAGTGTATTCACATAGATGGTGAACTGGTTTTAAAACAATAAAACCTCACAGAAAGTCAAAGGCTTTCTTTTTTGAGACTATTAGGTTAGTTGGCAAGCTTTAGTGTTGGAGATTTGTATCATGGGTTCTCTTCCCACTCTTTAGTTTTTCCCTGGGTTATTCAATTCTTAACCCTGGCTTCAACTATCACCTACATAATGATTTTCTTAAAATTCCAACTAAGATTTTAAACCATGCTCTATCTTAAGCTCCAAACTGCTCTAATTACTGCACTATGTCAATTATCTCTCGCTTGTAATGGATTATCCCCAAACTTAACAGCATAGAACAGCAGACATATTTTACCTCATATTTTCTGTAGGTCAGGAATCTGGGCCCAGCATAGCTGGGTCTTGTGGTCCAGGGTCTCTCACAGGGTTGAAATCCAGGTGTAAGCCTTGACTGTTGTCTCATCCAAAGGTTCAACTGATGGAGGATTTGTTTGTAAGAGCACTGTCATGATTACTTGTATGATTCATTTCCTTGCAAGCTATTGGCCTGAGGCCTCTCTCCGTTTCTTGCCCCATAAGCCTTTCCACTGGTCAGCTCACAATTTGGCAGGTAGCTTCCTTCAGAGTGGGGGAGTGAAAGGAGGGGAAGCAAGAAGCCAGTCTTTTTGCAACCTAATCTTAGAAATGTCAACCCATCACTTTTGCTATATTCTCTTCATTAGAAGTGAGTCATTTGGTCCAGTTCCTCTCTAGCAAAAGGGTTGCCGAAGGCAATAAATACAGGGAAGTGAACCACTGGGGCCATCTTAGAGGTAGCTTACCATTTTACCAACTGAAAACTTCCTTTCAGTATTTCCTAGGCACTTGAAACTCAGTCTATCCAGAACTCAGTCCACTGATATTGCATCCAAACCTGCTTCTCCCTCTGTGATCTCTATCAAGAATAGGGCTCACAGATTGTAATCTATACAGTTTGTTCCTGTATTTTATATGCATGTTTATTCAAGCTAAAAAAATTTTTTTACTATTAATATTATCTGAAAGTCTATTCTATGTAAGCTCATATACTAATCATTACTAGTTGAGAGATCCTGGAGCCAGAGTACATTGGGAAACAACACAGTCTGGGTGTATAATTCTAGGAGACTTCATGTTTAATGAATTTGTATCTGAAAGATCAAATATCTTTACTCTTTTACTATCTGGCCTGTCGTTTTTCACAAATATATGGCCTGATCATGTCTGGCCTCCTTGCCGATGTTTTTACTATCATGTCAGGTGCAAGCTGTGTGTCCTCACATTTAATGCCCTATTGTCCTTCCACTTGGTGAGGCTTTATAGAACTTGTCTGTCAGGGGCACCTGGGTGGCTCAGTGGTTGAGCATCTGCCTTTGGCTCAGGGTGTGATCCTGGGGTCCCAGGATCCAGTCCCACACTGGGCACCCCTCGAGGAACCTGCTTCTCCCTCTGCCTATGTCTCTGTCTTTCATGAATAAATAAATAACATCTTAAAAAAGAAAAAAAGAACTTGTCTGTCCAGCACACTGCTGTGGAATTTCAATGAGGACTATGAGCCAAGACGAGTGCATCCAATTTGCATTAAGTTCTTCTCTCAACTCTAGCTCTTATATTTTCAGATTATAAGAATCAGAATCTCTACTTGCTTCCTGGTGTTCTTAAGAAAAGAGACATGACATCTTTTGGACCCAAATGCATCCTATATAGTAGCTATTTCTCATTATTTTCTTTTTTTGGAGGGGTGTGGATATGGGTATATTTCCTAGTGCTGAGTCCTATTTTTTACTTTATTGATAATTTCTTTTGGATCTGAAATGAGTTGGAGGTGAGGTAAATTAGAAATCTAGGTTCAACTGGTATTTCACAGAGTACTTTTAAAAACCTCTTTCTTGCCTTGCCAATAAAATTTTATTCAATTATATAATCTATTCTATCATAGACTTACTAACATCTTGAAAATTTTTCCTGCCAAAAATGATTATCTGCAAGTTTCTCCTTCAAACATTTATTTGTCTTCCCAAATAACTTTAGTTGATTAGTGAGAACTAATGTCGCCTTGATTTCAATAGATTGCATTTCTGATAATAGTGCTATGCCTATAACTTCCTTGCCATGGTGATAAAGTTAATTTAATTGCATGTGTTTGGTTGCTTTTTCTGGAAGCTTTCTGAGAGCTGGGGCACATCTTGGCAAGCCTCTTGTTTCTGAAAGTTACTACTTAAATGATCAAGGTTTTATGAATATTAATCATGTTTTATACCACACATACTATGATTTTTCCAATACTTTATGTGGAGATGAAGTTTTTATGATTTACTTATATCTCGTTCATCAACTAATGTAAAAGAACCAGTGTCTCTATCTACTCTCCCTTATTCTTGTCAAAGAATAAAGACAAAGATTATTCGAGATTGGAATACTCAGTAAATTCTTTTCAATAAATGCCAAAACAGAGTTTATGGACTCTTTGCTATTTCCTTGTCATTCTTTAGAATAAATTTGGCACCATAAACATGATGGCCCCAGTGATCCCAGCTTTATATTTATTTGGAAAATATTTTTCTCACAAACTATATGCCACATGGTAAGTAGCAACTAGGGGCATCTAAATGTTCACATACATCTTGCTATGCTTTATTGTTTGTAAAATTTTCTTTAGATGGTCAGAGTGACTCTTCATTTTTCCCCAAATAAATGCTTAACAGGTAGGTTCTTTCTTTCTTTCTTTCTTTCTTTCTTTCTTTCTTTCTTTCTTTCTTTCTTTCTTCTTTCTTTCTTTCTTTCTTTCTTTCTTTCTTTCTTTCTTTCTTTCCTTTCTTTCTTTCTTCTTCTTTCTTTTTTGATTCTCTTTTCTGAAATTGAGTAAACATTGTGGATATCAATTGCATCAAGATTTTCACTTGCTGCCAACTATTTCAAACATTGATTTTGCTTTTATGCCTCTAGTATATGCTAGAAGCATTTGTCTATATTTTCTGGTTTGGCATTTCTGCCATTTCCTATACTTGTCAGCTGTCTGAGCCATTTCGTGGATTACTTTGCTGTCCCCATTTTTCTCAAGTACATTGTCAACTTACAACAGACACTCTTTGCAAGGCTAGTGTCAACCTGAGTGTTTTTTGCTGTTCTGCAGCCATTCTTTACCACATTGTACATAAAAATATGAAAATTATTTTTCAAAACATTGTATATTTTAGTGCCAACAGAGTGGTTACATTTTTATTCATATTCTCTCTATTCCTTTAATGAGTACCTCTGTTTATTATAGGAACATTTCTGTGGGTCAGGTTAAATTTCAAATGTGTTCTTAGCACTTCCAGGCAATATTCACTGTATTTCTCAGTCAATTCACTCTCATATAGCTGATGACTTTGCTTTTTATCTCACTGATCATATGCAAGCAACGAGAAGAAAGTTTATCTTTCCACCACCAAATTGACCTCATATACATGTCTATCTGTGTACTCTATCTCCTTCCTGCTATAAGACATCCAATAGTTTTACCATTTTTGAGGATATGGTACTTATGTGTTCGATCCTATTCATATTCATTTTCTTCTATTAAAGGACTTTTGCTTCTGTAAATATGTCACCTCTTCCTTGCATCATCACATTTTTCCCATTAAGGGATTATTCTCATTAATATGAAAACACAATCTAATATTTTAATCTAAAACAAACAATATACACATGATGATAGAGGGATGATTACTAGTCATTTTTCAATAATTCAAGTTTTACTTCAGTCAGACATATTGAAATTAAACCTGATTCTGACACATATGCATTAGCAATGTCTCACGTAATCTCATGGCACCAACTTTTTTCTATGTACCAGATACCCAAGTTGCAAATGGAAGCCTTGCCTTGTTATAAGGCAGATATAAAGTTGACTCAAAATACATTTATATTAATTCTTAGATTATCATCACAAGGATAATATATTTAAAATTTAAAGATTTCTTAAATTCCTGAACTTAAAACTAGAGTTTGGGAAACATTTTTTTTTTAAAGATTGTATTTATTTATTCATGAGAGACACAGAGAGAGAGAGAGAGAGAGTCAGAGACATAGGCAGAGGGAGAAGCAGGCACCTCGCAGGGAGACTGATATGGGACTCCATCCCAGGACTCCAGGATCATGTCCTGGGCAGAAGGAAGTCACTCAACCATTGAACCACCTAGGTATCCCAGGGAAACATCTTTAATATAAAAAGGGGTGGGGATTAACTGTGAAGCTTGGTCAGTAATAAATTTGCATTTATTTGCCCTGAGTGTCCTTTGAGCTTTTCTTCCTCGTGGAATTGGAGAAAGAGGACTGATCATGGATTTGCATATTTAGGTTCTAGCTTAATTTATTTATATATTTCTATCATCAATGTTCAGTATTAAAATGATCTTTTTATATATCTTAGGTTGTGATCGTTACTAAAAATATAATATAACCCTTTAAATAGAATCAACTTTATGATCACTCAACTGAGTGCAGGGATTAGTATGGTACAATAGATAAAGCAGAGAAGACAAAATAGAGTACTAGAGTCAGGAGACTGAGCACATCCAGGCCTTGTGCCTTCTGCCAACTTGTTTTCCTCCTCTGTAGATTGACAGTAGTGGATTAGATGATCCATATGGTCTCTTTGGCTCTGAAACTCAAGGGGATATTTTTGGGGGGGCCAGAAATAATTAAAACTAACCTTTTTTGAGCTCTTCCTAGTTACATTTCAAGAGTCTATTATCAATTCTTAATATGGATTATATAATTTAATCCTCACAATAGCCATTTGAATTTTTGTGCCATCACTATCACAGATAAAGACACTGACACTTGAAAGGCTAATTAAAGTGCCCAAAGGCTTTTGATTTGTAATTGGTGGAACTGAGATTTAAACCCAGGCCATTTGACACAAAAGCTGAGAAGCTTTTAACCACCTCACAAGACTGCCTCTGTGAAAGAATGGGCAAATTTGTACAGTGAACTATAATCTAAGTAGAATGAAATATTCCTTAATGAAGATCTGTGGTGGAATTAAGTTTTGAAATTTTATTAACCTGGTAATTTCCTCACTCTCTCTCCTTCTGCTCCTAAGAGGCAAGCATTGTTTTAAGGCAATGATTACAATGACTACAAAGAACAAAGAGTTATATCTTTGGCTTTCGAATATCTAAATTGACTTTTAAAACTTATAACAAGGTAATTAGACTTTTGAGCTGGGCATTTGTGATATGTAAGAGGCAAGGTTTTTGAATTTCAAATGGTTAAGCTCCTAGGAGTATTGAAATGAAGTTCATGTTCTTAGTGGATTTTAAAGGGCAGATATGGAGAACAAGCTTATCCCTCACTCAGGAATTAGATAAAGTAGCCTTGACAGGGAAGAAAAGTCTGATAGCAAGCAAGAGAGTTAGAATAAGGATCTATGACCTATTTTCCTGGTCTGAACATCTTGAGGGGGTGAGCATGTGGTAGAAGCCCCAGGTAATTCTACAGAATTGAATGTGGAAATGTGGGCTGATTTTTTTTGGCTGGAACCTTAGGTGTTGTCAGCTTCTCAGAAGGTCCTCATGGAATGGAAGTATCTATGAAATGGATATCTAGAGTGAATATGGCTCCACAGAAAACTAGAGGGTCTGAGGCAAATGTAACACATTTTCTGAGTCTGTGTTACTGGGAAAGAACTCTGCATTTTCCCAGTGTTGTCACAGAGTCTGTGGAAGTTAGGATTTTAATTCTGAAGTAGACTCAAGCTAAGGATAAGGAGAATGAGAGATAAAAGGGCATTAACCAGAGGGACCAGGATAGATGGGTGGTGATAACCAGATGTTAGGAGGAATACAAAAGTACCAGTCACTATGGTGAAGGTTGTAGGATAACAAATCGCTGACTTCCCAATTACATGTAAATATCCTAGGAAATTAAATATTTCCTATCAGAGAAAAAGAAAGAGGTGTAGAATCTTGAACCAACTGAGAACATTTTGGTAACTGAGTTAAATTTATTATGTTTCAGAAAACGGGAAAAAATGGAGTTGATTAAATTAAGTCTTCTGTCGTTATGGATAAGAAGAACTCGAAATAGAAATGAGTCTAGTTTGGAAGGTACAAAATAGTTAAATATCTCTTGCATATCCAGATAAGTAGACTAGTAGCATTATAATAAAGAAAGAAGACTGTATTGAGGAATTAAGGGAGACTTGTCAGAGGAGTAGGGTTCTGAACTGGACCTTGAAATGTGAGTAGCATTAAGCTAAAAATACAAGAGAGAGACGGGTAAAAACCATACACCCGCTGCAGATGATATGAGCAAAGAGGTCACATAGTTGTGAAAATTACTTATGTATTGAGGGACCAGTGTGATTGGGCATAGGGATTTTGGAAGTTATAGTAGGATATATAACAAAAAAAAAAAGTAGATCAGTGGTTAATCGTAAATGGAAAAGAATGCTGTTCTTCGGAGTTTGGATGTTTTCAGACCTGTAGACAATACGAGGCTGTGGAAGGGTTTTGAGTAGGGAAGAGATATACATTACAGGTATTTTTATTAGTTACTCTTATAAGCCTCCATGCCTGTTTATCCAACTTCCTACCTGACATTCAGCCTTGCATGTCTCACAGACAGGTAAAACTAAATCAGTTTAAGGGTAAATTTTGGACTATCAAATATTCTCTTTTTGTCTTCTCTATTCCAGAAATGGTACTTTCTGTCCCCTCGGTTTTCTAGCTATAATACCCTTGTTCCAATAATCCTTTTATATTTAATCTTATTTTTTTTCTTTTTGCCAATAGTTCTGGCAAAACAGATTTGAATTATGCACACTTCTCTCCATCTTGCCCGCCACCACTTGTAGTCCAAGTCACCAACAGCCCCATTCCTCATATTCCTGGAATTTATTCTTCTCATCTTCCACTCTTGTCTTCTCCAATTCACTCTTCCCACTGTAGCAAAAATAATATTTCTAAAACAAAAAAGGGACTCCTGGGTGGCTCAGCAGTTGAACGTCTGCCTTTGGCTCAGGGCTAGAGTCCCGGGATTGAGTCCCACATCAGGCTTCCTGCAAGAAGCCTGCTTCTCTCTCTGACTGTGTCTCTGCCTCTCTCTCTCTTAATCTTAAAAAATAAATAAAATCTTAAAAAAATAAAATAAAACAAAAGGAAGTTCATGTTCCACTTAATTCTTTTGATCACTCCTCATTACCCTTAGAACAAAATCTCAAATCAACAATAACAACAAATGCCCTTTGCAAGACTTTCTAATGACATCTCTTGCCTCTCCTTACCTTTAATCTTCAGCCATACTGACTTTCTTCCAGTTCTTGAAAGGAATTAAATTCTTTCCTGGGGATCCCTGGGTGGCTCAGTGCTCTAGCACCTGCCTTTGGCCCAGGGCCCGATCCTGGAGACCTGGGATCGAATCCCATGTCAGGCTCCATGCACCTGCTTCTCCCTCTGCCTGTGTCTCTGCCTCTCTCTCTCTCTCTGCGTGACTATCATAAAAAAATAAAATAAAATAAAATTCTTTCCTGGATGATGGTATTTTCTCCAACTCTTTCTAGTAATTTTGCACATCCTTTGGTTTCAATTAATATCATATCTAGAGAATTCTGCTTTGAATCCCAATCTAAATCAAGACTTTGTTTTGACTCTAATCACATCATTTCCTTTTTTACACCACAATTTTAAATTATATATATATTTTTTTGATTATCTGTTTACTAATTAGCTTCCTTGCAAGACTATAAGCCCCATTATCATATCTGTTCTGTTCTTTGACCAATCACCAGCTCCCAGCCCAGTGACTGACACGCACAGTAGATTCTTCTTAAATTTGTTGGATAAATTAATAAAAGAATGACAATCAATGATATGAAAGTCAGATTTCAAGTTTGAGGAAAGAGAATCTGTTTAAAAACTTAGTAATAAAAAATAATGAAAGTTGAAAATTAATGCAAATGTAATGACATTTGAAATGAAATATAAGTGACAAATGAAAATACAAATGACAGAAAAACAAAAGATAGAGATGTATCACTTTCATATCCTAAGATAGGTGCCTCCGGACTTGTATAGCTCACTCATCAGATTCCTAGATGCCATAAATTTTACTGCCCTGCTTTCCTAAGAATGCACTCTCTGAACTAAAGTGGCCACACAAATTCTACCAATAGGTCTGCATTCCCAGGCAGTAGAGAAATAGAATGGGAAGCAAAAAGCATGCTCCTTCTCTTTAAAAAGATTTTCTAGGAATCCCACAAAACACTGCTCTGTATATCTTGTTGGCCAAATATTAAGTGGTCATAGCTAGCTTCAAGGGGGTTAAGAACATAGTTTTTCAGTGACATTTGATGTTCTATTACCAAGAAAAAAGGATAGAATGCCTGTGGATTTAGATGATTAGCAGTCTTTGCCATATGGTAGTTACATGAAAATAGAGGGACTAGAACAATTTTGTGTCACCTTTTAGAAGTCCTTAGCATTCAGTTCTGATTAGATGAGCTCTACTATATCCCATTTCATGAGTGGAAAAAAATGACATCAGTGAGAATGAATATCTGTATCTTCATACTTTCTTACTTCCCATCACCCTGATAATGTAAGGTTCATTTTGGTTAACAAATGGTTTCACTTATGCTGATACTTTCAACAAACTTCATTTCAACTGAAACTCTGTGAGGAATTCACAAAACATCCTTAAAATGCTTAAGCAGTTTGCACAGTGTAAATATTTAAGACAAATATATCCAAATATATAAATACTGACTGTCTCATCTTTCTCGTAGATAAATCCAAACATATCAATGGGGGCAGTGAAAAGTCAGCTAACTTTGTTCAGATGTTGTTTTGCATATCTCTAGATGCAATGGAAAACACTTTGGGGATGTTTTTTTTTCCTTTTTGCTAATCCTTTTTACCATTGTATAATGTTTCAAAATTTGGAGATATAATCCTGCTAATAGAAAGATGTGTCCAAGTAAAATCTCATCTTCAGAAATGTGTTTTGCTCACAAAACATATTTTTAAAGTATTAAAGAAAGAGGAAATACAAAAATACCAGCTTTGTGTTTCATTATACCATGTTTCAATTAAATAGCATTCTGTTCTTACAAAGTATCTGTACAATGTGTGGAAGTTCACCTTTTGATCATGTCTCTTGTTTTTCCTTTTGGCCAGATTTGGGACTTTCTGTTTAGTAATAACTTCTCATCTCAGATAGGAGCTTTAGTCAAAATTCTATCACAATGAAGTACAGTAACATCTTAATGCGAGGCCCACTCACAGTCATAACACCATGGTAACAATAACTGTACACCAAATAATGATCAATTATGTAGTATTTATAGAAGTATAGGCAGACCTGGGTACTTGACACACATTATCTAACTTAAGATAATTTTAACTGTGATCATGTTCACGTTTCATTGATGAAGAAACTAAATTCAAAGATATTAAGTATTATTTCCAAATATATAAAGCTCACAGAACCAAGCCAAGTCTGTGTGGCTCAGGTCCTATGTTACCCTGTTCTAGATTATGTGCATCTCTGCCTGCAGTCATCTTAATCTCGATGGACATTTGTCTTGATGAACATCACATTTTTTTAGAAACCTGGGAGACATAACTAAAGACATCTGGCTAATTTGTTTGCTTGTAGGGGTAGAGTGAGTCCACAATCATATCAGTCCTTATCAAAAATTCTTCATATGGTGGTCCATTGACCCAAGTGAGTTCAAGATATACTTCAAAGTGTAAGCATCCTAAAATTTTATACATTTCTTTCTAGAGGATGTTCATAGCTTTTATGAGATTTTTACAAGGATCTGTAATTTCTAAACACCCAAAACTCTGGAAAAAAACAACAAATGTTCATGGTTGTCGAACATGGCAAACTAGTAAGAAATGTATATATATTTGTTTTAAATATAACACTGCTCTTTTATTTTATTTTTTTTAAATTTTTTAAATTTATTTATGATAGTCACACAGAGAGAGAGAGAGAGAGAGAGAGAGAGAGAGAGGCAGAGACACAGGCAGAGGGAGAAGCAGGCTCCATGCACCGGGAGCCCGACGTGGGATTCAATCCCAGGTCTCCAGGATCGCGCCCTGGGCCAAAGGCAGGCGCTAAACTGCTGCGCCACCCAGGGATCCCAACACTGCTCTTTTAAAGAAGCCTGAGCAGGTGACTGGGTGAGACTTGTTGAAGTATATCCATTACTTTAAATCACTATAAGAGAAAGGTCAAGCCAATATTCACTAGAACCCCTTTGCTCCATTGGAAGTTATAGGGCATGTTGTAAGAACACAGGACCAGAGTTGTGAAGACTAAATTCTAGTTGGACTCAGATTTTTCCATCTCTGACTTGAGGTAAGTTTCTTAATAATCCTTTTCCTCAGTTTTCTCATCAGTTAAAAAAGGAATTGCAATGATGGTCTAAACCTTGTCTAGCTAATGGGGTAGATGAAATAATACTTAGAGCAAACACAATTTTTAACAGTGAATTGAAGCTGTGAACTTCTCTATTTCCTTCCGGGTTTTATGATAGGGGAGGTAAATCACTCGAGCAACCTGAGACTTCAATTCTTCTTAGGAAAGAGAATACTTTCTTCGTGCTTCCCAGAAGTGGTGTTTGGGTTAACAATAACAACCAAGTGATATTCAACGGTTATTTCTTCAGTGAAGCTTGCCTATCTGAAATAGCATCAAATTCATTAATTCACCAAAGACCCAGATGCTTAAACTAGATGATTGAACTAGATACTTGAACTAGGTGCTTAAACTAGAAATGGAATTAGAATAGTGAACTAGGTGCATGAATTGAGTTATTAAGTTCAATAGTTAAATGAATTAAATAATTAATTCAATAGTTTGCATAATTCAACAGTTTATTCTTCCCTGTGATCCATCCTTCACTACCTGATGTAATATTACCTATCCATTTGTTTCTTTGTCTGTTGTTTCCCTGTCGCACCACAAAGAAAAATCTATGAAGCCTTGGACTTTGTTTTGGAATATGCAGTAGCCAGTATGGTGCCTGGAACATAGAAGGTAAAACAAATATTATGGTATAAATATTGGGTGATTTACATGCACAAAATGCTTTGATAAGATCGAGGCAAAATATTACAACTCTCTGACTCTTTATTATTTTTTCCTTGTGATTCTTTCCTTCATTCCCAGTTCTTGATGAGTTACCTCTTACTTTCTTATTACTTCTGCCACAAATCTCCTGCATCTCTGTTGGGACTGGTCATGTCACTGCTGCAAACATGACACATGAGCCAGAACTGCATGATGACAATGGCTCACTCTTTGGCTGTCAAAGATGTGAGGTCAGTCATGTGGGGACATTCTGATTCTACCACTTAACTAGCTGTGTCTTCTGGGAAAACTTGATTAACGTTTTTAAACTTTAGTATTTTCTAATCTGTAAAATATTGTTTGAATATAGAGTAAAGCAAGAGACAAAGAAAAATAAGAAACGGAATCATCCAATGCATCTTGACTGGACAGTGGGGGCAAGGGAATCTTAAAAAAAAATAGTGATCACAGTGATAACCTCGATGACAATTAGGAAAAGGAGTGGGTTTTGAAGCAGTGACATGGATTTTGGTGAGATTTAAGATTCAGCAGCAGCTTTTGTAACTGAAAAAAGCTGTCCTATCCATCAGTGACTGCACTAATTACCTCTTCTGTGGTTGTTCTTACTATTTGGACTTTAACAAATGCCCTAAATATGTGTGTGTTTTGGGGGAACATTTGACTACATTCTGAAGCACATCAGGAGCTCCTATGTGGGCAGAGACACAGATTGTTGGGGCCATCTGGGCCTGTGGACTTTAAGTAGCGTAGCATACTAAGAAACCTTTTCAGAGTATTTCTTCCATCCAAAAACTCCTACTTGGTGCACATTCCTCCTTCAAACCACAGCACATAAGTCATTTCATGCTGAGTGCTCTAAACTTTCTCCATAGGAAGGTAAAATCTGAGGATATGTGGGATAATTTGGGAGGAAATCAAATTATTACAGATGCTATGCTAGTAAACAACTCCGATGAGGACAGAAAGTCCTGGTCAGTTGTGTGCCAAGGTGGAGTCAACTTCTCACTTTTGAATACTAATTAAACATGTTTTATGGAAGTCTTTTGGGTTGATGGGTCCTCAATATTGGCTGGGGGTGTCTGAAATGGTAGAATTGAAAAGAGTCAGGGAAATGTCACTGGTATTGGATGAGTCTAGGAATGTAATATTCCTGCATGAGTTGTAATGTGAAGCCCATTTTACCACATAGACTCTACAGATATTAACAGAACTGATGGCAAAAGTGAATGATCTTTCCTTTTTACTTTTGATCTATTTTTAAATATATACATCTTGGTATGTACAGATGGGTCTTATTTTTTTTAAGAGACACAGAGAGAGAGGCAGAGACATAGGCAGAGGGAGAAGCAGATTCCCTTTGGGGAGCCTGATGTGGGACTCTATCCCAGAACCCGGAGATCACGACGTGAGTCAAAGGCAGACGCCGACCACTAAGCAACCCAGGCACCCCCACATGGATCTTGATTTGGTTTATCTTCATGGAAAACAAATTAAGAGAGTTATATATTTAATTTGTTTGCTAAGGCAAAAAAAAGAATGGTGCATTTACCTGCATACATATTTGTACCTGTGTAGGGAGTTTGCATCCAAATGACAGTAAAATTGCAATTGGTTTGTATTGCCATAATATAAGTCTACGCCATTTTTGTGACAGAGTAATGGGAAAAGACTGCAAAATCTGTTGACCTATGGGAGTGTGCCAGTTACTATGGTTACCCTGCCATATTTCCTCAGCAGTCACCAACTGTATTTGCTAATGGATTCTGACTCTAAGCATGGGCAACTTTGGTTTCTCAGTTTTCTGTAGGGCTAGATTAAGTGCCTGGTTATTAACATTTCCAGGAATATACCTTAGCAAGTGATAGGAGTGTCCTGGTCCCTTGGGTGGGAGGACTGTGCAACTTACTTTATGGAGTTTCTTCAAGAATTCCCCCATAGGATTGCGGCCTAGCTGTGCATCACATCGTGATAATCTACCGATTGACACACTCTGTATAAACCTCCTTTCCTACTTCACTCCTTCGTCTCAGTGTTAACACTTCCTGGGATCACTGCTCAAATAAACTATTTCACTCAAATCATTATTTTCTGCTGTTTTCCTGGGAGGAACCTAACCTAAACCAGGAAGTCAGGAAAGGATACAGAAACATTGTGGTTACTGGATAATCTGAGAGACCATAAGGGATGATCAGAGAGAGTAAGTTATGGATTAAGGTAGATTATATTCACTTGTTCACATATACATCTGTTTACTATTCATTCACTACTCATCTACTTGGTGAGAGCCTATCCTGTGCCCATAACTAAGGTAGACTTGTAATGAGGGATAATAGTTGGTTCCATTTGGGGGGAGCTAACAGTTAATGAAATATCAGGCCTTTTTTTAAAAATTTATTTATTCATGAGAGCCAGACGGAGAGAGAAAGGCTGAGACACAGGCAGAGGGAGAAGCAGGATCCATGCAGGGAGCCCAACGCGAGATTCCATCCCAGGTCTCCAGGATCACACCCTGGGCCAAAGGTGGCGCTAGACCGCTAAACCACCAGGGCGGTCCATTATATCAGGCTTCTTAAAGGCTGAGACTATTCCACATTTTTTTTCTTCCTGTGCTAGGAAGCAAGCCCTAAGTTGACAGCATAGAATTAGGAAGATTTGCTAATACCTCATTTATAACAGAAAAAAAAAAAGAGTCTTAAAAATAAGCCCAGGGCAGAGCTAAAACAGGGCCCTGCCTGCAGGGACTACCATTTTTGTTTCATATGCAAAGGGAAATTGTTGCCATAAGGACTCTCTACACCCAGCTCAGAAGGATGTCATTAGCGAATTCTTTTTTTGTGTGTGGATTCCCTGGGTTTAAGATACTCCATAAGTACAAGGCATTATGTTCTCAACTCTTACTATATTTTTTTCTTAAAAATCACAGTTTTTGTTTAAAGTGGCATGTAGGAGGGTTTTAGAAAACACATTTTATTCCCACTCTCTTGTTCTGTTCCCTCAGTACCATCTGGTACAAGGGAGGGCCTCACTAATTGACACTAATGACTGGGAGATCCATTGCAAATTACTGAATTTTTTAGATTAACAAACATGATTAGGAAAATCAAGGAGTCTGCACTGAACTAATATACTTTATTGATAACTAAGAAAAAAATTTAAACACGTTATTAGAATTTAATCTTTTAATATAAATAGATACTTTATAGTGGTTGACTGTGCCGTTGAGGAACGTTGGAACATAATGTTCTCGGAAAGAAATTAGCTGCAATTTTTTTTTAAATTTTTATTTATTTATGATAGTCACACAGGGAGAGAGAGAGAGAGGCAGAGACACAGGCAGAGGGAGAAGCAGGCTCCATGCACCGGAAGCCCCACGTGGGATTCGATCCCGGGTCTCCAGGATCGCGCCCTGGGCCAAAGGCAGGCGCCAAACCGCTGCGCCACCCAGGGATCCCCATTAGCTGCAATTTAAAAAGAAAATATCCTCATACTTGATGCTTTTTCTGAACTCTACCCATATCCACACTACACATGAACTAGGCCTAGGATAGTTTCATCCCACAATCTTAGAGGTCATCCAGGATCATTTGTTCTAATGCAGGAAATGCACAGAGATTATTTGTGAATGTGTGTCTCTCTTTATGTTGTGTCTTATTGCGTCTCTATGTTGTGTCTTATTGCTTTATAATAACACTGCTTATGTTAATGGGAATTTTGTGGTTTGTAAACATTTTAAATGTCAGCTGGTGAGGCTCCTAATGTTTATTATTCTCAATTCCCATTCCTGTGCTATCCTTGCTCTTTATCAGGCAACAAAATCTTTCCCTTCCTCCTACACACCAGTGTAAATAGTTTAACACACACAATCCATATATGCATACAACCTTCCTAGGCCCAGCTGTGTGTGAGTTCTGCATCCTTCAGGAATTCAATCATCAAGAGGGGTGATGGGAGGAAGAAGGGAGGGAGGGAGGGGGAGAGAGACTGAATGGAGAAGAAACAGTCACAGCCTAGATAATTTAGAGACTTCTCTTCTAGCTCTTAAGTACTGTCCTGTAAAATGCTGTGTATTGTATCAGCTTTTTTTCAAATAACTCTTGAGATCTAGTATGGAATTTTGATGTCTAGAGATTGTTTCTCTAACCTATCTACTTTTCTGATCACAAAACTGGCAAAAACCAGTAGGATGAGTATGCCCAGCAGAGGTGGTCAAGGGGAAGCCCCAGCTTCCCTCTCTTGCTGAGACCCACATTAGGAAGCATCCTGGCTTGCAAGTTAAGGCTTCTGGAACCAGAGACAGGAGGAGTAAAGGATAGACCTCTGACTGACTGTGTGATGAACTTCAGAAAAATAATGTCATCTTATGCTTTATGAAAACCCAAGATTTTGTTTAAGCCTTTACCTTTTTTTTCTTTGTCTAGTTTCCTCTAATACAAGCTCTTAATCCATTCTTCTTTCTCTAAAATAAGTGATCTTTACAAATTCAAATTCAAAAAGTATAAAAGCAAGTATAAAATTTACTTGGTTCTGGTATGTTTGTGAATCAATGAAAAAATCTATGAAATTTATTACAAGAAGGAAATTAAGAAAGAATGCAAATGCATAACACAATTTTCTTTTACATTTCTTACTGAATATTTTGTAATCAAATTCTCTTAAATTTTTTTTATTTAAATTCAATTTAGTTAACATATAGTGTATTATTAGTTTCAGGGGTAGAATTTAGTGTTTCATCAGTTGCATACAACATCCAGTGCTCATCACATTACGTGTCCTCCTTAATGCTCATCACCCCAGTACCACATCTCCCCACTCATTTCCCCTCCAGCAACCGTGGGTTTGTTTCCTGGAGTTAAGAGGCTCTTATGGTTGATCTCCCTCTCTGTTTTCATCTTATTTTATTTTTCCTTGCCTTCCCCTATGATCTTTTGTTCTGTTTCTTCAAGTTCTGCTGAAGTTTCTCATTTCTTACTAAGTTGGAAAAGATTAGAAGAGATTATCTTAGTCTTAGATATTAGGTGGTTTAGCTTTTTTCCCCCTTCACTATAATTCTTTAGAGTACTTTCTCTAATGTTGTACTCTCTTTTCTGCTGTTTTAAACACTGTCAATATTTTTGTTTGAAGGTTGATTTGCAATAAGAATGTCATGAAACTTGAGACTCCTAAAATAATTTTAAATCATGAAATGTAACTGATTCAGTCACTGAGTGGGCTGTACTTATGATAACTAAAATTTAACAAATCTTTCTGGCAAATATGGATGTTTAGATTTATTAAAATTAATCCAGAGAAATTTTTTGATAAAAAGGCATCATTCATTCATGCTCTCTAAGAGCAAACGAAATAGAACAAAATGTAATAATTTTTGAGCACTTAGTATGTACAAAGATCTGCAACAGTGGGAAAAAAGATCAATCTGCATATGAATGGCTAGAATAATGATTTTTTTCTATAGTTTCCTAGCACAAAATGTATCCACTTCACGGCATGCTTTTTTTTTTTTAAGTTTATGTTGGTTCATTTAACTGAAAGAATTGGGAAAAAACACAATACAAAAGAGGGGTTAATTGCCTATGCTTGAATCTGAAATGCTTGACAGCCTGTGGTAGCACTGAATTGAATAGAAAACACACTAAGAGTTGGGGAATACAGACTTTAAAAACTATAGTGGATGAGGATGTGTGTCATTTTCTCAGGAAAGAAAAAAAGAATTACTGGTGTGCCAACCAATAAAAGCGGGTGAAAAGACATGGAGAAAATCCCTAATCTCTCTTACCACAGAAAATATTTTCTTGCTGTGAATAGATAAATTGGTAAAGGAGGAACTGATGTTGAGTGTTGTCTGGTGCTCCTGTCTGCCTTTGCTGCAGTTGAAAAGCAGTCATTGCTAAGAACTTGAGAGCTATTTCTCTCAGCAGTCACCATAATGTTTACCCTCAGGGATTTAGTCCCAACAACTTCAGCAACCAAATTGGCTAAAAGACATTTTGTCTCAAAAGGTCTCTGTCATGTTCAAAAAGAGCAAATCATCTTTAATCTACTGTTTAAATTGAAAGTGAAAGACAGTAGACATTAACCTGAGGTCTCCACTCCAGTCTCATTGCACAATTGCATTAAAATGCCCTGGTTCAGATGACAGTCTATAATAACACTCTGCCACTGCTTTCAAATATTAACCATTCTTTGCAGACCTGGATGTTGGTACACAAGTGAAGACACATCAAAACAAATGCAGGTGATAATCGGGATATTCCACGAGAGCCTTGGAAAATGTTCTAAGCAATGGGGGGAAATGTTGGGACCAGGAAAGGACTTTAGTAATCGTACAGTCAGACTCCTTAATACTCATGCAACACACATCTCCTTCGTCTCAGATTCTCTAATGTAAGTATATATATTATTCCCATTTCAAAGATAAAAACACTGAGACCCATATTTTTTGTTATAACTTGATGCATTGATATTCTTAGTAAAATAGAATCAGAATTGAAGAGACAATGAAATAAATCATCAATAAATACACAGAAAAAATTAATTTCTGAGCCAGGCTAATAACTTTGAGCTCTTCAGCCTCAGCTTTTTGTTTAATCTGTCATATCCTACTATGTCTTTCTTTTAATTATCCATGAATTTTTCTTAAAGAACGGTGTTCTAGTTCAAGATATTAGCTAGAGTAGTGTTTCTGAAACCGTATGGACATAAAACAGGGTCACAGTCCCAGGCATATGGTCCCAGTGTATCCAGTGATGAAGGGTGTGGGTTATTTGTGGGGTGCTGTGATTTTCACTGCAATCATGATCAGCTTACCAACTTGTCCCAGCAGCTTCTAGTATTTATAATATCTGCCACTTAGACTGTAGCTGTATGTTCAGCATCATCCAAGAGTCTCAAATAAATCACTCCTTAGACAAAAGCAGATAAAGTGTCCTAAGGGAAGAAGTACATGCTTAACAGCAAGTCATTTTAAACCTTGAGACTTCCCTGGCATTGAGCCCCTGTTCCTAATGATCAGTGTCGAAACTTCAGTCACTTGTGGTATAGAAGGAAGAACAGGGGTTGGTGTTTCAGTTAAGCGATTATACTTGACAATTTTCTTAATCTCTCTGAGACTTATTTGTTTTATAGGTAAAAGCGCTTTTTATAAAACCCAGTGTACAAAGTTGCTTTGAGGACTTCATATTACAATGCACCTGAAACAGTCCCTGATAGAGTGACACTCACTAAATGTTTGTTGTTTATTGCCTTCTCTTCTTATTTGCAATGACCATATCTGAATCTGAACATGCACGTGGTGGTGGCAGAGACTGTGATTTCTTTCAGGCAGTATCCGTAGCTCCTAGCCAAATGCCTAGAACATGGCAGGAGAGCAGGAGAGGAAATGCCTCCTGCATAACAGCCTTCCCTTGTTCCCAGTGCTCTCCGCACACCCATCCCTGTTCCTTTACTTATTTCAAACTCCTTTCCATATCATTTTACACATGCTCTTTTCTTTTCTAGAATGCTGGGCCCACAGCTCTTTGTTTGGTGGCCCTCTTTCTGCCATTTGGATGCCAGCTTAATGGTCTACCTTGCTGATCAAGCCTTCTCAGTTACGTTTATGTATAAATAGCTTTCTTCTAAATGAGGAGTCTGTTCCAGGCCCAGATCCTTTGTGTGATCTTTTAGGCCCAACCAACCACAGACAATTATAAAACACTATCTGTCAGGCTCCATGAAGAGGAGACAGGGGATTACCTTCTGCACACTACAGCCAGAGTATTGCAATTTTTTCTAGAGGGAGTTTCTGTCAAGACTTGGTACCCATCCCCACTCCATGGCCAATTATGCTCATGCTTTCATACACATCTCTGTATTTCTAGCCCAGGCTCCTCCATTTGGAGCCCTCCTTATTGGAGACCTTGGCTGAGGCATGTATGCTTTGACTCAGTGCCTTTCTCCTCCTAGTCCTCCTTCTTCCTCCTCTCAGTCCATGGACCCATAAAGAGAAAGGAGCCTTTTCTATGAGGCCCCTTTTTGGTGGGATGATTCTTCCATATGACCCTTACCCTATGCTGTTCTGTGGGGAAAAATCAACAGGGGTGAGCTGGTACTTCTTTTTGCCTTTTGCTTAAACTATTACAGTAAATGAATAAAGTCTTGATTGTTACTCTCTCAATGAGTTTGGCTCATTGTCCTAATTGACCATCTATATAAAGATGGTGACCTTGTTTGTTTGGTGGTCTTGTTTATTGCCTCCATTTCTTTTTTCAAAGATCTTATTTATTTATTCACGTGAGACAGACAGAAAGAGAGAGAGAGAGAGAGAGAGAGAGAGAGAGAGAGGCAGGGACACAGGCAGAGGAAGAAGCAGGCCCCATGCAGGGAGCCCGATGTGGTCTCCAGGATCACACCCTGGGCCGAAGGCAGGCACTAAACTGCTGAGCCACCCAGGGATCCCCTATTGCCTCCATTTCTGACTTGAATGCAAGCTACATGATTCAAGCTACTTGAAATTCAAGTTACATGACCTTACCTGCTCTATCTATTGCTACACCTACAGTACCTAGAAAAGTATCTGCATACACTAGGTCTTGAATAAAAATATGAACACTAAAGAAATGGCAACTACCCACTTGGCAAACTACTTCACCTGGGCTCTTCTTAGTAGGCAAATCTGTGTACACCACGCTTTTCACAAGGATAGAAATAAGATTCAAGCCTTTTAATACAAATTCTTAGGTCTTCATTTTTTAGATGTAAGATCTATATTATACCATATTCATATATTACCTGCCTAGATCTTCATCCACTGCCTCTGGCAAGACCACTTGAAATAACATTCCCTATAACTTATGGTTTACACTTAGGATTTCTATTGCCTTGTCTGCTAATGATTGCTAGTTGGTTAGGACATTCCTCAATTGCTTGCTAATTGTGTCCCTTATAAATACCCTATCTGTATAGGACTTTCTTCTCTCATGTCTTAGGAATCCTATACTTGACTCATTTCATTTGTTAGAAAAGGATATTAAACTCTAAAACAGAGTCAGCAAATTATGGGCAATGGGCCAAATCCAGCATGTGACCCATTTTGTAAACTTCTGGGACTAAGAATGGATTTCATTTTTTTTTTTTAAAGGGAGAGAGAGACAGCAGGGGGGAGGAACAGAGGGAGAGAGAGAATCTTATGCAGAGGTAGAGAGAGAATCTTATGCAGGCTCCATGCTAAGCATGGAGCCTGGCACAGGGCTCCATCTCAGAACCCTGAGATCATGACCTGAGCTGACATCAGGAGTTGGATGCTTAACCAACTGAGCCACTCAAGGAACCCTGAGTTTCACATTTCTGAAAGGATTATTTAAAAAAAAAAAGGAATGTAGGATAAAGATAGTATATGGCCAGCCTACAATATTTACTATCTGGCCCTTTGCAGGAAAAGATCACTGAACCATGCTCTAAAATACATTGAGCCAGCTACAGAGATGCTGACACCACCAATCCACTTGCTATCAGCCAAAAGGCTGCACTATAAGGGCAGGTAACCTTCAAAGAAGGCTATTTCTCTAATTATAGGTAGAATTAGCACTACTGTCCTGGCTTCTGTATCAGGGATTCAATTTTTTCAAAGTGGTTTCTGTATATAAATCTTGGGGTCAAGTTTTATTTGCCACTTCACAAATATAAGCAAACCATACTATGCATTATATCTGTTCTAATCAGAGTAGACAGTTTGAGACTTTCTTTAGACATGATAGTACAGTGCTTAGTCACAAGCTCTTTGCACCTTAGGCCCTGGTGTCAATTATTCACAGCAGATTACTAGGGAGTTTATAAAAGATTATTAATAAAACAGACAGTACTTAGATGAGTTTCTAAATTCATGGAGGCAAATAGGAGAAGAGTGGGCCAAAGTGGGAAGCTAAGAGAATTATAAAACCAAGAAAACCAAGTTCCCAAGACACATTCATCAGAAATATAAAACTGCGTAGACCTCCACTAAATTTTCAGATGTTGTGGTAAACATACCTGAAAAAGGAGTTGACTGCCTTTTAGAGACTATAGAAATATCCTTTGGCTGCAAAAAGTAGTCACCATTTATGTAACAAACATTCATTGAACATCTATTGTTTACCAGACATTTTTCTAGATCATGGAAATGAAATGGTGTGGGACCCAGGAAATCCAACAAAATTCCCCTACCCCTGGACAAGCAGAGCAGGACTAACTCCATTTTGTGCCATCTCTTGTAAAACCCCTGACATGACCTGCCTATTGTTTAAGGCACTCCCTCACCCTAGTTTAGCTATTAAGCACACCCTTATCAGAAACTAGCACACACACACACACACACACACACACACACACAAAGAAAGAAAGAAACTAGCACGCATAGGAAGGCGGGGCTTCTGACCCTTAACCGCCAAGGAATGAAAACCTCTCTTTTGCCCACCAAACCTGTCCGCCAATTCTAACCAGAATGATAGGCTAGTTCAAATGGTCACTATAGGGTGAATCGCGATTCAATTGGCCACCTGCGTATGGACCGACATGACTGTGCAACTTTCTATGTGTGTTACAATCTCATTGGCCACTGGCCCCTATAACACTGCTGTGCTTCTTAGTCTCGGGGTCCAAGTCCTTGCTCTGCTGTGTGGAGTATACTTGAACCCAAGCTCGAGCTTATAAATAAACCCTCATGTACTTGCATGGCGTTGGCTCCTTGCAGGTTTCTCAGATTCCCAATCTTGGGCACAACAATGGTGAACAAAATAATGTTTTAATCTTGTCCCACTCTTTTAGCATGGGACACTGGCATATGTCATTTGGCAGAAAGAGTTGTGAAGGTAAGCCAAACAGAATAAGGGAGAAGGAAGAGTCAAAGTGGGAGTGTTGCTTTTTTACCTAGAGAGATTAAGAAAAGCCTGGCTGATTAGATGACAGGAGAGCAGAGAGAAGAAGGAAGTAGAAGGAAGTGTGAGAAGGATGGTTGATTATCTCTCTGGAGAAAAGATCTAGGAGACCAGGACTTTAGCTAGAAAGCCATTTCAGCAATCCCAGAAATGATAAAGGTCAGGCCCAGAGTGGTGGCAGTCAAGCCAATAAGGAATGATTAGGAACAGACTATATTTTGAAGCTATAGCTCATATGTTTTTTAATGGATTGGAAGCAAGGTAGGAAAGAAGAAAAGGGTCAACAATGGCATCAGAGATTTAGTCCAGAACAAATGGAATGATAAACTTGACATTCGCTGAGATGGGAAAAATGTGGAAGAAGCAGGTTTGATAGAATAAATCAAAAGTTTGCTTCAGAAAAAAAAAAGTTTGCTTCAGGACTTGTTAATTTTGAGATACATACTGGATACGTAAGTGGAATTTTGGAGAAGGTAGATGACTATACAAGTCAGAGGCAGGTCTAGGCTGGAGATATATATTTGGGGTTGTCATTTTATTGTTTATACCTAATGAAATGGAATGGAATGAGTTCCCCCAGGGACTCAGTATCTTTATAGAAGAATAGATGTCTGAGATCCCACCTTTGGGTTGTAGATGTACAAGATGTAGAGACAGAACAGCCCATAAGGTGACCACTAAGAGAGATGTGGCTGTCATAGCCTGTGTAAAAAGAACAGTATGGTCAATTGTGTCAAGTACTGTTAATACAGAGTAAAATGAACATTGGACTTAGCAATGTAGTGGCCATCAGTCACCTTTGGTGGAGGAGGTAGTGAGTTTAAATAAGAGTGAGAGAAGAGAGTATGGAGCCAATTACTCTTTTGAGTAAATTAATCTTCTAAATTTTTTAAAAAAGATTTTCATTTACTTATTGATGAGGGACACACAGAGAGAGAGGCAGAGACAGGCAGAGGGAGAAGCAGGCTCCATGAAAGAAGCTGGATGCGGGACTCGAACTCTAGAATCCGGGATCACGCCCTGAGCCAAAGGCAGGCACTCAACCATTGAGCCACTCAGGCATCCCCTGAGTAAATAACTCTTTAAAAAAAAAATTATAATAAAGTAGCTTAAGAGTACTTGGCTAGCAACTAGAAGGAAATATCTTCAAGGGAAAGACATTCCAGTATTTGGATGCTAATGGGAATGAGTAGTAAAGGAAGTATTTTAAAAAGTGGAAGAGAAAAGGGACTGTGGCTGGAATGGTGTCTTTGAACGCATGGGAGAGAGATGGGAGGGACTGGTCTTTGAGAGGTGCATGGAGAGTGCCTCCATGATAACAGGAGAAATATAGCTGGACTATGAAATGTGGTGGTAAGAGTAGGTGGAAACTCTTATGAAGGCTTCTGTTTTCTCAGTAAAATAGGAACCAAGGTCATCAACCTAGAAAGATGATGGGAGAGAAAATACCGCAGGCTCAAAGAATGATTGTGGCAAGAACATGCACTAGGTAAAATCCAGGTCAGGAGCAGAAGCCAGGTCAGGAATGAGGCCATGGTAGCTGCTTATGGGGCCAGAGTTCCATAAGCAGTGTGGATAGAGCAGAAGCCCATAGGTGTTACACCTGTTACGAGGGGTCAGAGCATCATTAAGTTTCAGATGCAGGCGATGTTACAGAATGAACTAGGCTGGGCAATTATGAACACTTATATGCAACTTCAATTCTCCATTTAATAGTAAAAAATGGCACCTAGGCCAGTTTTGAAAGGTCTCAGTAATCCTTCAGAACTGGATGGATTAGTGAGTGAAGAAGCATATACAAAACACATAACATTTATTGAGGAGTGAAAATGGAACCTTAAATAAACTAATATGAAACAACAACAACAAAATACTAGCTATTGTAAATAATGTTGCAATAAACATAGGGGTGCACATAAAAAGAAAAAGATTGTTGAGTTTTTAACCCTCCCGAAACATGGAAGTCACTCAAATTCATTGTCTTTTTCTTTATGGGGAAGGAACATGGGCATATGGCAGCAGTGTGAAGAGTACTGGGAAAAACATGTAGGTGGTGAGTAATTGATTACCTTTCAAGCCTTACATTTCCTGTATTAATTTAATGGAACAACAAATCCTGTAAAGCAAAATAATTTGGGGTGACAAATAATGATCTTAGCACTTCCATGAATCTTCTTCCTTTAATTGGTTGTATAGTTAATCTCTCTAGACCCAGTCTAGTCATCTCTTTGGGACCCACGTTTATAATTTGCCCAGGGTTTTGCAAAATTAATTTCCAAATTGTAATTCCAAACAATTTCCAAAATTATATTCTGGAAAATATATCAGATGAGTCTTGGTTAACAACACCATTTCATTGTTGATTGGTTTGGTTATTTTCTAAAGACATGGATATAGAAATTAAACGTATGCTTATTTTTATTTTTGAATATTTTGTAGGACTTATTTATCATCATTGTGACTTTATATTTAAAGTGAAACAACTTGCGAATTGGAAGAACATGGTGTTACAATGACTCCTTCAAGTAAATTTTATGAATAAGAAGGAGTTTTTAAAATGCTAGAGTTTCTCCTGTATTATGTTTTAAATTTGCACTCTTTATGACCTTTTTATTTCATTTACAATCATGTTAAAATGAGACTTTTTCTCTTGTAACATTTTTAAGTAATAGAAAAGCCTTCATACTCAGTGGGCTCTAAAGACCAATCTGTAACATTTAATAGCTATATTGCAAATACAAAAGGCATATTCTCATCAAACTCTTGATATAAAATTTCCCTGCATTTTATAGCTTATTATTTTATTTTCTTACTACCCAGTAAGAATGTTGTTCAAGGTTAGACTTTTGTATTCCATGGTTCTATATTCAACATGTTGATATTTGGATTAGATAGGCATTGTTAAATGGCTAGTAACATATACGATTTAATCAGGAGGAGTCCAGATGCCTGGATGGCTCAGAGGTTAGGCTTTGCTTTCGCCTCAGGGCGTGAGCCTGGAGTTCAGGGATCTAGGCTCACATCCGGCTCCTGGAGGAGAGCCTGCTTCTCCCTCTGCCTATGTCTCTGCCTCTCTCTCATGAATAAATAAATAAATTCTTAAAGAAAAATAATCAGGAGGAGTCATTAGTTTACAATTGATCTTGATGCACACCAAAATTAACAAATGCTTCCGATGAAGTTTTATCTTCAAAAATTACAATGGATATGTTAGAAATCTATTTGCTGCTGCCCACCGTAAAACTGTTTTGTATAGGGAGAATTCTTGGACTGGTGCACCTTGTATATATTACTTAACCAACCAGACCCTCAGTTTCTTCCTCTGTACGTTAAGGGGATAAAAGAGATGATTTTGGAATCTAAGGTTTCCTGACTCTAAGATCCCAGAGATTGATGTGAAGTCACTTTAAATCTGCACATTTAAAAGAGAGATATCTAATTTAAGAGGTGTTTAGTAGGTAAACAAGACCAACCTTTCCTATCCAATCAAACATTTCTTAGATTTGTTATTTATTCTTCTCTTTTCATTGCCACTACTTTATTTGTGAAACTAAGCATCTGGACTTTTGAATTGGCTTCCAGGTTGGTTTTTGTGATGTCTATTCTGCATTCCAAGAACAGGTTGCTAATTCATTCATTCATTCATTCATTCAACAAATACTTATTAAATATCTAGGATGTTTGTCCCAAGCACTATTTTGCCTTGGTAGTTACAGAGATGAAAAAAACAGAGGAAAAAAACTTTACTTCATGGAGCTTAGAGTCTAGTGAAGAAAGAAAGACAATAATAAACCAGTAAAATATACATGAATAGTGATAAGCAGAATAAGAAAAATAATCAGGGTTGAAATTTAGGGAAAACTGGGTGGGGTGGAGGTATAATTGTAAACAGGATGATCACAAAAATCCCATTGATAAAATGACTTTTTAACTGAGACTGGTCAAGCATTTATTTTGAGTAGCAAGTTTCATGAGTGTCAGAAAATATCACCAGAAGACGTTTGTAAGAGAAGGAAAAATCTAGAAACACACACTCAAAATTCAAGGAGATTAAAAGCAAGTAGAGGAGATGAACAAATAAAGCAGGCAGTAAATAGAAGAGGTGTCTATGATAGAATGCCAAAAATACGAGTCCGGGTTCATTGTCTATCACTTTCCGGTTATGTAGTCTGGGAGAATTACTTAACATTGCTAAACTTGAGTGTGTTCATCTATAAAATTGAGATTATAACCCACACCTGTGTCCTCAAATAAGTACAAAGATTAAATGTGCTTGTACATTTGTTTGTTTGTTTTTTATAGACTTAATGTAGTAGCCAGCATAAGATGAGTTGGCTTAATATGTGTTCAATGATTAAATAAAAGAGTAATAAATTATTTTCTAAGAAGTGGCTTTCATGTTGCAGTTTTACCCGTTGTACATAAACAGAGTTTTTTTTCATGGTAAACCTTGGTTAAGCCTTTTAAATTTATGCTTCTTATTTGAATTATCTGAGCTATAAAATAATTTGAGCACAGTAGCAACAGTGAATTGAAAACAAAACCAATCTTATTAACAATACTGATTAAAATGTTAAATCTTTGCTCTGTAAATATAAGTTTCTATGAACGAAAATAAATGTTAACATTAAATCTGCAGTTATTTTTGTTAACCTCAAGGCTCCCTAGGCAGTGAGAAATAGTGTTATTTTACAAAATGAATGAGTCTATTTCCTTGTGCTACAGGAAGGTTTTAATTTTGATGACAATGAAAGGCATCCCTAGAACCTAGGTAACAGCTACTTACATAGTGGATTGGAATTTGCAATTCAAACCATTTTTAAATACAGTATATTCAGCTGTGCCTCCTTCTATGCTGAAATTGGGTTAATCAAAAATATCAATCAAATTCATACTACAAAAGAGGTAGTATGAAAAGAACACAATATAAGTACTCAAGATATTTATTTTGCTACTCGGCCATGTAGGACAAATATGGAGACCCATTATACACTATCATACAGGCAAAATGATGTTACTTTTTATCTGACACTCTCAGATCTTTTAGTATATTTAAATTAAATTAAGAGCCAAGTTTAGGATTGTATAAAAAGCCACAATTCTTCCATTACATTTCTATACCTAGTCTATTTCAAAAATGATAAACTGGATACAAATAAAGCTAGGAAAATTGTTTTTGATGCATCTTAGCTTTTGCATCAAAAAATATTGAGATAAGCACTTAAGGCAAATAGTTGTCTTTCAAGTTATAGTAGCTTTTTTCCTCCTCACAAATTCCATCAGCTTTTGAAGAGGAGTGAGTCATTCATTTGAAAACAGAGGTCATATTAGAAAAAAAGACAGTACATGCATGACTAACAAAATCCTTTCATTCATGAGAAAAGTTGTATTTAAATTTCAAATCAGTAGTGAACTTTAACCAAACACTTTTTGACCAGGAAAGAAAATGAACTCTGTATTTCTATGGAGATAGTTTGTGAAGCATAGCATATGATAGATCTTATCTTTTTTATGACCTTGCTTACCACTTGAAGGTGCCATAGGTCATGAAAATATACAGCAAAACTTATAATGTTTAATTCACTTTATTAGTACTCATCTTTCTATATGGCGCCAAATAAATAATCTGTGAAGCTAGTCGTAATAATTTCATTACCCTTAAACAAACTCTTGTATTACATACTGGGAAATACTTTTTTGATGGTTAAAAACAAGCTTTAAATAGCAGTTTTTAGCAAACAAATGTAAACCATATCGAATCACAGAAATTACTATTCTTTGTTTTCAAGCATGGGGCAGAGCTAATGGCTCTTTAATGCTTTATATCCAGCATCTTTATTTGTAAGATTAGTTAACCATCTTTGATTTTTTTTAATATGTATTATACAACTGGTTTGGGAAAATGCTTGTAAAAATACATTCTACAAAACTAAAGTTAGTAGATCATTTGGGAAATAAAAAGAAACATGTTATCAGAAATGGAGGTTATTGAAATTTTCCATCTGAATGTGACTGAATTAAGCTCTGCAGACAAAATTTGACATTGTAGAAAAAGCAAGAAAAAAAAAGATGGTTATTTTAATATTTTCAAGTTCTGGGTATTAAGCATTTTATGAATCAGATAATTAAATTTTTCACTTGCTATCAAATGACTGGTATTGTATATGGCTTGCTATCTTTGAAAAACTTATGCTGAGGGCACTAACTATGTGGTTTGAGCAACATGTTTTCATTTGGATTATATCAAATCCATGTAACTACTAACTTTCTTTTTTTATATAAATTTATTTTTTATTGGTGTTCAATTTGCCAACATATAGAATAACACCCAGTGCTCATCCCATCAAGTGCCCCCCCCCGAGTGCCTGTTGCCCAGTCACCCCCACCCCCCACCCACCTCCCCTTCCACCACCCCTAGTTCGTTTCCCAGAGTTAGGAGTCTCTCATGTTCTGTCTCCCTCCCTGATATTTCCCACTCATTTTATCTCCTTTCCCCTTTATTCCCTTTCACTACTTTTTATATTCCCCAAATGAATGAGACCATATAATGTTTGTCCTTCTCTGATTGACTTATTTCACTCAGCATAATACCCTCCAGTTCTATCCACATCGAAGCAAATGGCGGGTATTTGTCATTTCTAATGGCTGAGTAATATTCCATTGTATACATAAACCACATCTTCTTTATCCATCCATCTTTCGATGGACACCGAGGCTCCTTCCACAGTTTGGCTATTGTGGACATTGCTGCTATAAACATCGGGGTGAGGGTATCCCAGTGTTTCATTGCAACTATCAACCTTCTAATAACAAATACAACATATCATGGAGAATAATAAAATATGACTTGTTGGAAGTGTTTTGGAGGCAGAAAGCCATACATAGCGCACATTTTCCACAAACACTTTCTGAACCAGAATAGGGCAGATGGAAACCGAATTACATCAACTATTGATATAGTGAATATAGGAAGACTTAGCTTATATTTGAAGGCAAGAGGACTTCTTAATATTTAACTCCAAAGTAGGTGGAGTTCTTCCCATAGAAACTTCTTAGGGGAGCAGAATGGAATGAAAATATTCTTGATATGAGTTTGTTTCCCTGTAAGAAAGAGAAACAAAGGGATGGAGTTATATATACTCAGTTTCTCCTTCCATACTCACTAGTTAGAAAATCTTTACTGAGATGGAGTTAGACTACAAATAGAGAGGGCAAGAATATTAGCCAATGAAGGCTCCCTCCACATGCAAGGAAATGCCAGTAGTAGATAAATAGGCTAACCCTTGCTCCACTTAAACAGCTCTTGAATATGGGATAATGGAGCCAAATAAGGAATGGTGCAAGGTAAACAATGACTCTGTGGCCAAAATTGCCATTTTAATCAATATTTATCAAGTAATTGACATGAGCAAAAGATTATGCTTTATACAGGTATTTGCAAAGAGGTTGAGCTCAATAAACAATTGTTTGATTAATAAAGGAATGAAATAAAAGTTACAACTGAACATAAAAATCAAAGTCAAAAGTTGATTGAGCTAATTGGTACTGATTCCAATTATCTTTGCTTAGGGGTTGGAAAAAGGAAAAGAAAATAAGCAATATTCAGAGCTCTAGTTTGCCCTGTCATGTGTTTCATTCTTTATTTCTTTTGTGGTAGATGGCAAAAAATGGCCTCCATTCTTCCCTGCTTCTGTATCCAGTCTTTGTCACCTAACTTTGAAGTGTTCTGATATTGATCATATGCCTTGTTTGGGTCAATAGGCTATAGCAAATATCACCAAACAGAAGCTGGAAAAGTGCTTGAGTGAACAAGCTTTATCTCACTCTTGCATTGCTGCCATCATCATGCCTAGTCTACAACATGCCAGAGTCTAAGAAATATCAAGTAGAGCCAAATTATTCCAGTTGTCTCATCTGAGGCCTGCCTAAGTAAGTCCAATGCCAATACAGTGAGTGCAGTATAATTCAGCAGATCCAAATAGAAAGCAATCCAGGCACTTGGACATTGAAAATTGATTTTTGTTTGCCACTGAAGATGTGTGTGTGTGTGTGTGTGTGTGTGTGTGTGTGTTTTAAAGAAAATATTTATTTGAGAGACAGAGAAGGAGAGAGGTAGGGGTAGGGAGGGGAAGAGGGAGAGGAAAGAAAGAATACTAAGCAGACGGCCTGGTGAACATGGAGCCCTGAGTAGGGCTGTGACCAGAGATCATGGACCTGAGCCGAAATCAGAAATCTGATGCTGAACCAACTGAGCCACTCAGGCGCCCATTGCAGGTCTTTTTATACAGCATTACAGCTGTATAATGGTTTAGCTTCTTTCCATTCTCTCTTCCTCTCTTTCTCTATCATTCATTCTATCTTCCTTTCTTCAATTGTAAATCAAAATTTATTCATCATGTGCTGTATGCTAAGCACTATGCACAGTGCTGGAGATACAAGGATAATAAGGCATTAACCCAATCCCTTTATCTTTATTTCTACAATCCTTGTCAATTTTCTCTCTACAATCCAAGCTCTCTTATGACTATCAAAGTCAGTAGGCTATAAAATTAAGTGACTATCTGTAGCCAAGTATAATTTCGTTAATTGTTGAATTCAAAGCCCTTTGAGTATCTAAATAATAATAGACAGTGCTTAGTCATTACTTTTATTGTTGGCTCTAGCCTCATTTCCTAAAGCCTGGGCATAAAGCCATGTGCAAATCTGTAAGGTTGTTGGTGTCTGAAGTGCTTGGAAAGAAAACAGATTGAGTGGAAGACACTTTAATCATAGGAGTTGCCAGAAAGGAAATATATACTAATGTAGAACTATATGAGATATGAGAGTATAACTATCTACACTAAATGTCATACTTTTAATGGCCTTATAGAAAAAATCTAAAACATGTAGATTCATATTTTAATTAAAATCTTTTATTTTAAAGACTCTAAATATAATACAAATACATACAAAATATAGTGATATATAATACATTACTTATATATACAACGTATATATTTATTAAAAAAGAAGATAATTTAATGCCATATGCCTATTAACTCAGACTCAACAATTATCAATTTAAGGACAATTTTGTTTCACCTATATCCATGCTTTTCTTTCCAGATTTCATTTCGAAGCAAACTCTGGTGAGCATATAATTTTGTCTATAAGTAGTCAGTATATACATCTAAAAGATAAAAGTCTTAAAAAACAGTAATACCATTACACACTAAAAAATAATACTTCTTAATATTAGTAAGCTCCACAGTCTGTATTCAAATATTGCCAGTTATTTCATAAGTGTTCAAAGCAAAAGCCAAAAAGCTTCCACACATTGTAATTGGTAGATATATTTTCATGTCTCTTAATTGTAAATGATTAATTCTTTTTTCCCTTGTAATTTATATCTTGAAGAAACAGTCATTACTTGAATTCATGACAGTTTGATTTTTTTTAAAAGATTTTATTTATTTATTCATGAGAGATACAAAGAGAGAGGCAGAGACATAGGCAGTGGGAGAAGCAGGCTCCCTGCAGGGATCTCAGTGTGGGACTAGATCCCAGGACTCCGGGATCATGACCTGAGCCAAAGATAAAGGTCAGCCGCCCAGGTGCCCCAACAGTTTGAATTTTGACGTGGAGTTATATAACATATTTCTCTGACTCTTGTATTTCCTGAAACACAGAAGTTAGATTTATGGGCTTGATCATATTTAGGTTAGATTTTCTTGCAAAAATACTTTAGAGTAGTCTTGTCTATTTCCATCAGGAAGCACTGATGCTTCTCTACAATGTACTAATTATCTAAATCCATCAATTCATTACAGACAGCAAAATGGTGATACTCTAATTATATCTATTTCACTTGTTGACAGCCTAGAACATAATTATAAGGAGAAACTTCTCAAGACATATTTCGTTACCCTGGGATTCAGTTGGTACAGGAAAAGTTTGATTAATTCTTCATTCTGTATTAGCCAGTTTTTTGAAATAATGAATTGGTAACTTTGCACTTCCTATAGGTGAACAATAACTTTTCTGTTTCTTCTATCTTTATCTTGTTTCTTTTTTTTTTTTTAAAGAACCTTAATGACCCATGGATTTAATCATATTTGATGTATTTTAATTCACTGGTCAGTGGGAGATCCTTCAAATTGGCTATGGAGTCCTTTTATTTAAAAAATCAGTAGTCTTCAATGGTTTCTGGTTGGAAAAATATTACAGACTCATCTTGTATATCTTCTTCCCTGGAACTGGAATCAGACACTTCGGCAAGGTGCCCCTGACACCTTCATATGGGAAATTATATCAGCGACTACAGTCCAAGTACTGGTGGAATCATGCAACCAAGTTCATCATAATTTTAGACCTTTTCAATGAGATAGTGAACAAATGCCTGCATAATACTTAATACCTTCATTCAGACTCTTTGAATTCAAATTTAGCACTAATTGAATTAGAACTGTATACATAACCTCATTGATTGTGTATCTACATCTTCTATCAAACAGTGGTAAAAATCTACTTTTCCAATAACTCCAATATAATTATACTTTGGCTTTATTCTACAATACACACCTAACATAATCATTACTATCAGAAAAAACACTGTCAGCACCACCACCAATAATTTGATCACCTGAAAAAATTTGAAACTATTTTTGTCAGCTTTTTGGTGTTTAGGATATATGTCACTTAGGAATGTATACAGCCAAATTATGTTTAGTCATTTGAAATAGTTCCCCTCTTTGGTTATGCCAGAAATGGACTAAGGAATTAGAATATATAAATATTTAAAATTTAGCCTCAGATATCAAGATACTTTTTTGTCATTTGAACTTTCCATCATAATTATTTAAATTATATTCATTATTTTAAAGTCAAATTCACAAATGAGATGAAGTAATTGGTTTCCAAAATGGCCCTTAAACATCTTTGGCTTCTGGTATTTGTGCTCTTGTATAGTTCCCTAAGGTTAATCAGTATGACCAATAATATAGTTTGAAAGTGATGATGTGTGACTTCTAAGGATAGGTCATAAAAGACATTGTGGCTTTGGCCTTCATCTTTTGAATCACTCATGAGGAGAAACCAGCTACCATATCGAATGCATTTCTCAATACTTTGTTAAAGGGTGCATCCTTTGGGCCCTCTCAAAGAATGAGGTGTTTGGTGTGCAGTTGCACATAATATATCTACTTCCACATGTGTCTTTTTAAGCTTTCTGATTCCTCCTTCCACGTTATACTAAGGAAAATCAACTTTGTTGAATATAGGCTACTCTCAAATCTACGTTTTAGTGTAAAACAGTTTGCTAGAGCTGCTTTTATCACCTGAGCCACTATGTTAAATCCAGTCTGTGCATCCGTATCAATCAGTTGGCATGATCAAAAATTATACTCTGTCCTCTGTGGTTTACCACTCTTAGAGTCATTATCATCTACATATATTTCCCCAAGTTTCTGGTGATATAAATTAACAAAATATTGTAATCGCTATGAAGGATAAACTATCTTCTTAGTTAGACTTCACTCTTGTTTCCTTCAGCCTAGTAAATCTAATGAAATATGAGTTTAGAGGCAGTAACGGATGGTTTGAGTGGATCTTGAAATGCACAACATTTCTCTATATGTTACTGCCTCAGGTAAGGTTGTTACATGGTCTTCAAGCAAAGAGAACTAGTTTCCTCAGATATGGGAAGAGGTAAAGAAGACTTAGAAAAACTAAGGGATTCAGGATGCATTATTCAAGTTCACCATGTATTTCCATTCCAAATCACAGTGTCCCAATCTTTCCCAATCAGTGCTCTAACTTTCAGATAGAAATCTGTATGTTTGGGGAACCAGGGTGGCTCAGTTGCTTAAATAGCTGCTTTCTTCTCAGGTCATGATTCCAAGGTCCTGGGATCGAGCCCCAATCAGGCTCCCTGCTCAGTGGGGTGTCTGCTTGTCCCTCCCCCTCTGCCCCTCCCTGCTGCTTGTGCTCTCTCTGTTGCTTGAACTCTTTCTCTCAAATAAATAAAATCTTAAAAAAAAAGGAGAAATCTGTAAGCTCAATTTATACTGTACCTTTTCATTTGCACAATTAAATGTTGGGTCTTATACTCAGCAGGCTTGACTGTGACTACAAGGAATGAGTGATTTCATAGGTCTGCACATATACTTAGATATATTTATTCAAGTATATACATACATGTATGCCTATGGATACATTCTATATATACCTATATATGTATAGGAGATATATATGTATATATATTAAAGATTTTATTCATTTATTCATGAAAGACACAGAGAGAGAGAGGCAGAGACATAGGCAGAGGGAGAAGCAGGCTCCATGTAGGGAGCCCGATGTGGGACTCGATCCCAGGACTCCAGGATCAGGCCCTGGGCTGAAGGCAGCTCTAAACCACTGAGCCACCCAGGCTGCCCAAGGATATATATTTATATATACCTTTATATACATATATTCATTCATATATGTATTATACATATATATTTATGTAAAATAAGTTTTATTATTATATGGCTACTATCCTTTTATTTTTTATATCTGTTAAAGATTTTATTTTTATTATTTATTCACAAGACACAGAGACAGACAAGCAGAGACACAGGCAGAGAGAGAAGCAGGCTTCAAGCAGGGAGCCTGATGCAGGACTTGATCCCTGGACTCCAGGATCACACCCTGGGTCAAAGGCAGATGCTCAACCATTGAGCCACCCAGGCATCCCTGGCTACTATCCTTTTAATGAGACACTGGGCTCTGGGAACCCTGAATTTTTAGAATGTCATATAAAGAAAGAATGAACTTTGAAATATGCATCACTAATAATAATAATAAACTTTAAAATGAAAAAAATAAGATAAATACTTCATATACATTGTCTCTCAGAATTGTCAATACTATAATCCCCAGATTAAAGGAAGTGAGGCTCAGAGAGGTGAAAATTTTGTCCATAGGCACACAGGAAATAAAGGACAAAGCAGAGATTCAAACAATGTTTATACTATTTCAAAGCTTTGTCCCTTTTTTCTGTGTAGCTCTGCTCAATTCAGGATTAAAAAGGAAGTATTTTTAAGTACATTTATCATCCCATGTGAAGAACCCACATCTTTCCCACTTTAATGAGAGCAGGCTGAGGAACCTCTGAAGTGGGCTGACTGGACTCAGCTCATTCTGTCTGTGTGGAGAAATCTAGACATCTGCGTGGTGAATAAGAGAAGTGAATAAAAAAATGTGGTAAAAGCAGAGAACTGACCTTGCATTTCTGTAAATTTAAGTGGCTTGTGTGCTTATACTCCTTTTTAATTACTAAAATGTAATTCTCTGGGCAAAGGTTGCCAGATTATGCCATGCCAAAATGGGACATTTCAAAGAACAAGTAATTGATGTTGACTTGCAAAACCTTGCAACAGGCATAAAGCTTCCAAATGCAATCATGAGCAGAAACATAAAGAACCTACTGATGAGTGACTTTTCCATTCTTGGTGTGATTGATTATGGGAGTCACAATTGATGTGGGAGTGATCACTAAATGGAATAGCCCCAAGGAAAGAAGTCCTTTGTCCAAGAAGATGAGTCAAGGAAGAGGGTATGGTACTGAAAAGATGAATTATGGTTTGGATTAGGAAGTGATAAATGAGATCCTTCTATTGATATTCAGTGGAATCCAGTGGCTATTTGAGATGGCGAGGGGATGTAACTGCTTCAGGAGATAGCTTGGTAACATAAGTTTTTATAGTACTTTGGCTGACCTTTCTGTATCTCCTTTGGAGTAGTGCATTTACTACAATTTCTTAAAGACGTGGTGTCATCTGTATAACACAGTTTTATTCTTTCAGTCTGTCCTGAATTCATCATCCCAGGATTACATATTGACTATTTCTGAAGAAGAAAATAAATATTAATATTTCAGAAATTGTTTATGTGGAATTGTGAAATATTAATCCATACCTGATATTTGTTTTTTTTATGGTGTAAATGTAAAATTTTACCAAGTCCACCTACAGCAAAAATATTCCTTTAATGGAATGACGACTACTTTTGGTTTTTGCTTATGAAATTTGTTAAGTGTATAGACTATCATCATGTCCTGTTCTCCTCTATACTCCCTGCTGCCCCACTACTGCCCATGGTCCTCAGACCTGGGGTGTAGGGTTTTATTCCTGGTCTGCTGTTTCTGCTTCCATCAGCTGCAAGAGGTTTGCTTGTCTGTCACATTTAGTAGACACTGAGGGAATGCCCAACTCTGGAAGCAAGGCAGCTCCCTTTGCTTCTTCTTGAGGTTTAAGCTAAAATTGTTGAAATGACCTTGCCCTCTTTATTCAGAACTCCCTATTGGCTTCTGAGTGCGATGAAAACTGTCAGAAGAGATCTTAGCCTTAAACCATTCCTCCCATGATTGTCTTTCCTTTTTTTCTCTTTTGTCACATTTCTTCCTGTAGTCCAACTACTTCAGTCACACACATGACCCTCCTGAAATGTCCTGCTGAATTTCCTGACTTTGCTTCAATTAATAGAAGTATCAGGACTTCAAAAAACAAACAAGCATGTATTTTCCTCTCTTATTATCATTCTCATGTATTGCATGGTGGGATACTTTCATCTTTTTATCTGGGTTAGACCAAATTAAAATAAAAGGATGAGCTAACTGCTAGACTTTGTTGTCAATTTAAGGAAAAGAAAGAAAATCTAAATGCATGCAGACCCTTGTGCCATACACATTTATTAGAAAGTGTGCACATGCATGTGCATACACAAATAAGGGGGTGGCACAGAGGAAGAGAGAGAGAGAATCTTAAGCAGGCTTCATGCCCAGCATGGAACCTGAGGCAGGGTGAATCCCACAACCCTCAGGTATTAACCTGAACCAAAATCAACAGTCAGATGCTTAACTGATTGAGCCACTCAGGCACCTCAAAATAGACATAATTTTTTGGCAATATGTGTGTGTATGTGTGTCTTTGGGCTAATGTTTAACTTTTTGTCCTTCAGTTATACCAACATTAAAATGGGTATGATAACATCACACCAAGGTTAGTTAGTACATGGATTAGATAATGCCTTTCAAGTTTCCATAGTTCTTTAGAGAAAGATATTGTCAACTGGTTCAACTCATTTGTAAATGACCAAAATTATAAAAAATTAAGAATTTTACTCTTTCTTTAAGATTTTATTTATTTATTCATGAGAGATCGAGAGAGAGAGAGAAGCAGAGACACAGGCAGAGGGAGAAGCAGGCTCCATGCAGGGACCCTGATGAGGGACTCGATCCTGGGTCTCCAGGATCACACCCTGGGCTGAAGGCGGCGCTAAACCACTGAGCCACTGGGGCTGCCCACACTCTTTTAATTTATATTATAAAACTCCAAGTATATTGGCATTTTTTGTTAGCACTGTACATAGGACTCTCAACTCCACTCAGGTTCAAATCTAAGACAAAGCATTTATTATATAGCAGAGGCAAGAGTTTGGTGATGAAAAAGAAAGTTAATGTAAAATAAAATTATTCACATTTTTTAATGTTACATGATTAAAGGCATAAAACATTTGGTAAAAATTAAAGAAAGAAGATATACCAGTATTCATCTTTTTACTATAGCCTGCCATTATGTCTCTACAGGCTCTTTTCTTAAATGTTTCACATTCAAAATTTTAAAGGCCGATTTAGTTGGAAGAAATTCAACCACAATTTTCTCAAGAGAGTTGTTTTCCTCTAAATTGTAGCTCTTACCTTTTATTGGACCACTAATTCTGTCTGGTATCTATTGAAAGTGCTCTTTCAATACCTAGGTCTTTACTTCTATCTAGGTAAAGTTGAACGTCAATCACTTGTCTTTATTGTATAAAAACTAAAATCAAGTCTGGGTGACTCATTGCAGAAACATTATTTATTAAAGGACTGAAGTAACTCACTGAACCTTTGGGTGAAGGTGAGAGAATTAGGTTTGGGGGCTATGCAATCCAGAACAATGCCCAAAACACGTCACAGAACCTTGTTGCCCATCCAGGGCTTGTATCTCCAACAGTGGAAGGTATTCCAGGCAACTTGACTTCTGTTGCTTTTGGAAACTAGACCCAGTTGATATTATCTTTGCCAAGATGTTCTGAGGCCTCAGGGGATAAGCATCATGGGCCAGGAAAGTGAGTGCTTAGAGTCAGTAAGCTGAGTCCATCAGTGCTGGGATAGCAAAAGAAGCTGAAGAGGCATCTTCTTTGCTCACCGATTTAGTCAATTCCATGTAAGCTCTTGCCTAGTAGGGGCTGGGAAATCATAAGGAATAACACAAAGAAATAGTTTGTGAATTTGACAGTTTCTGAGAAGCCTGAAGATGACCATGGCTAAGTTAGAATTTTATAAGAGTTTTTTTCTAGAAGTATTCGACATTATTAGAAAAAGCTGTAGAGCTGTTTTGGGAATATGAACTAGAGACAATGAAAGCGTAGTGATACCACCCATAGAGCTATAACAGAAAATGGGAAATCCTAAGGTAAAGGTAGGAAAAAGCCTATAAAATAATAATAAGAAAATCATGTTTAAAATGGAATTAAAAATGACTTAATCCTTGAAGAAAAATGATAATGAGGCAATATTTGAGATAGGTGTGTGTGTGTGTGTGGTCTCAAGAATGAAGTAATGAGTTGCAACCTATATTAGCTCAGGATGCCATAACAAAAGAGCACAGACTAGGTGGCCTAAACAACAGAAATTTATTTCTACTATTTCTGGAGACTAGATTTCCTAGATTAAGGTCTAGCAGGGCTCAGTTTCTGGTGAGAGTTCCTTACCTGGCTTGCAGACAGCTGCCTTCTTGCTGGATCTTCATATGGCCATTCCTCTAAGTGTGCACAGACAAAGAGAAAGAGGGACATAGAGTCTCAGGAGTCTCTTCTTATAAGAATGCTAATCCCATTGGATCGGGCCTCTATCTCTATGACCTCATTTCATCTCACTTACCTCCTTCTAGGCCTTATTTCCAAATATAGTCACTTTGGGAGTTAAGGCTTCAACATTTGAATTTTGAGAAAATACAATTTCATTCATAGCAAACAGTAATCATATTGTATGTAATAGTGTTGATATTTTACGATGTCAAGGATTTTATGGCTAAGCATTTTTAACCCAAACACATCATTTGAAATATGCTGAAGCAATATATATTATATATATTATATATATTATATATATATATTGCTTATATATATATATGTATATATATATTGTTATATATATATAACGATATATAGATATATATCCATGATCAGATACTTAGTATCTTTGGTTTAAATTCATAGTATTTGAATTTGAATTCATCATTTGAAATATGCTGAAGCAATATATATATATATATATTATATATATATATTGCATATATATATATATGTATATATATATTGTTATATATATATAACGATATATAGATATATATCCATGATCAGATACTTAGTATCTTTGGTTTAAATTCATAGTATTTGAATTTGAATTCATCATTTGAAATATGCTGAAGCAATATATATATATATATATATTGCATATATATATATATATATAACGATATATAGATATATATCCAGGATCAGATACTTAGTATCTTTGGTTTAAATTCATAGTATTTATTCAATATCCATTATTTATTATAGCCACAAGCTATGCAGTTTTTGTACACACTCATTTAATGCACATAATAAACTAGTGCCACTCTATAAATTGAAGTGGGATTAAAAATTGTCTTTGGGAAACCACTTCCACTCATGGGAACACAATGAGTAAGATGTAATAAAATATGACTTCATTTTATTTTATTTTATTTTATTTGTCCCAGGGATTTATTGAAAACTCTAAACCAAATAATTTGCTTATTCATTGGGTTGCTATTATATTAGTTTGGGACTTAAAGGACTAGAGTAACACTTTGAATTTTGGGGTAAGTAAATTTCTCAGAAGCTCTGGAAAGGACTACTTGATTTAGGACTTGCCAACTATCTTTAATTTACAGAACTTCATACTTATTTATACACAGGAGAATCTTTTTTTTCACTGGGTCCAACTTGCCAACATATAGCATAACACCCAATGCTCATCCCATCAAGTGTCCCCCTCAGTGTCCATCACCCAGTCACCCCCACCCCCGGCCCACCTCCCTTTCCAACACCCCTTCTTCTTTTCCTAGAGTTAGGAGTCTTTCATGTTCTTACACAGGAGAATCTTAAGATTTTAAAAAAGAATATTTGCTTTTGGTTGCCATGATAAACCATTCCATTCTGAAGGTGGAGTAGCAGTAGGGAAACTTATTCACTAATCTTATATTTTTCAGTACATTGCTCAAAACCCAATACTTGTTGAACACAGGAGGGGTTATGGTAGTAATTACGAGAACTGTAACTACACAATTGTTTAGTCTGGTCAGGTTGTAGATTTAAAGTGCCTTTCATGTAGTGTCTTAGGTTATTTTAAAATTCCAAATCTATGTTAGTATGGCAAAGAAGCATTATGCAGTATTAAAAATAAAAAGACAAATATGAAAACAAAAATCCATGCTATATTGATCGGAAATTGCAAACAAGAGCATTCCTTATAATGATGTCAATCTTAGTGTACAAATCTGTCTTCTTCTGAGATAGCACTTATATTTCAAATTGTAATGATCTCATAGCATTTCTTCCCTCCTCCCACCTAGTCTGGAATGTACAATCTGAAGTAAGTTTCATTTGTTTGATAATATTTTAGGTAATATATATTATTTAGATAACCTCAAAGGTTGATAGATAATTCTTGTTTGTTTGATAATATTTTAGGTAATATATATTATTTAGATAACCTCAAAGGTTGATAGATAATTCTTGTTTGCTTATGGCTAGGACCACAGGAGTTTGTTGAGTTGATTGTATATATTGATTTCCTTGAGATAACACTTGCTTTTCCCTATTTAGAGCAGAAAAGCCCCATTGTATAATTTGCTTCATGATGGAATTTATTTGCTTATTTTATGGGCATGTTTATTACTGAACAGTCTTTGAACTAGAGCAGGTGTTGCCCATCATCATCATGATGTATGATGAACATACTTAATATGGTGGACAGAGATAGACAAACTAAGTTTAAAGAGTCATGAATATGGATTTGATAGTGTTGACAAAACAAGAACTTTCTACCAGGCCTTAAAAACTACAGATTTATAGTTTTGCAAAATGATGAATATCACTGATGGTAATTTTAAGCAAAATTGACTTTTTTTAATTGGAAAGGGTTTTTGGAATAGTAAAGTGAAACTATTTTTTTCTACTCTTTTTATCATTAGTATTTTATCTTTATTTTAAAGAATCAAAATTAATGGTTTATTTGGCTTCTCATTTAGATAGCTAAGTGATAATCGTGTTATATATAATATTTTCAATGAAAAAAGGGAAGATTTTAATAAAACATGAACCTGTCAATATTCCTGATTATGCTGAGCAATAAAGGGGCCACCAGCTAAAAAATTTAGGTAGCCTCTAAAACCTGGAAAATGTAGGAAACAGATTATCCTCAGAGCCTTAAGAAAGCAACACAGCTGACAGCCAGGAGTCATTCCCATTCCTAGAACCTACCCTTTCACATCAAGACAACTTAATTCTTCAAAGTCAGGATGAGAATCTTTCCAGTAGGTTATATAAATGTCATTTATAAAGTAACCAAGTCATAGAAGTGATTATCCCCTTATCTTCTAAGCCCTGCCTATATTCAGGAGGAACATATACAGGGTAAATGCAGCATGGGACAGAAATCTTGAGGCCATTTTGTAACTCAGTCTACCACACTGTAGGTGTCTCTATCTCTCCCCACAGGCACACAAGCACACACACACACACACACACACACACACACTTGTTTTATCAATGTAGACATACCAGCTTCTTATAATATTTTTTCAATTGTTTTCTTTTACAAGTTCAGTCCTAATATTTCTGTTTTTACTACAAGATCCCGTGTGATTCATGAAAATACCATGAAGAAAATAAAGACCATTCCTCTCTCTGCATCCTTTCTTTTATGACATCCAATTGTATACTCACCATTACCAAAACCACGTGATTATTGACACTAACATTTCAAATCATTGCTTTTAATGTTTATTTACATAAATTTTTTAAATCTATGAGAGTTAAGTAAAAATTAATGCATAGCTCCACATTACTGGTGACAGAAAAAACTGTAACTGAAAATCTTCTCACTGATCTAGTACTTTATATTCCCAATGCATCAAGTGATTAATTAAATCCTAACACTCTTATGAAGGAGATTCGGAATTTTTATAAATGAGAAAAATTACAGCAAAGGTCTTAAATCAAATCTTTATCATTGTTGAGAAATGCATGCCTTACAAATTAAAGATTTCTTACAGGGAAAATTGCTAAAAATTTGTCACTAAAAGATAAATAATATTATGAAATATATTTCTATAGTAAATTTCTAAAATATGTGATAATCTTATGTGTAAAAAGAAGTTAGAGAATATGTAAAATATTGCACGTAAATGTGTGTGCATGAAATTTTTAAGTGCAATTAGAAAATATAAATGAACTCTAGAGGCACTAATTCTGTGCATATGTGATAGACTCTTCTCCCCAGTGCCTAACCCTGTTTTCTGGCCCAACTATAATAACTACAGATGAAAAGTAAACCTCTTTAATACACTATTTTTGTTAATGCAAGTTAAATTTTAAAATAATATATAAGAGCAAAAAATATGTGTTAATGTATTATGTTGAAATTTTAAAGAATAAATTGTAGTTGGAACACATCTGAGCATTTTTTCTAGAAGGACTGCAGTAGCTATCTATTGATTAATTCTTCTCCTGGTCCTAGTTCTTTTCCTAGATGGAATTGAGGGCCAGTTGCCAGGCTTATCTAGTCATTTTCAGGTAAATAAATATTCCCCAAATATTAGCTAATATTTTCAGTGACAGTAATATTCAATATTTTTAACCTCATTCAAAATACTAGGTACTTTCTCTTTCCCAACTTGTATGAAAGGCAACTGCAGGAGGAGAAAGGGGTGCTCCCTGCTCTGTCCTTGACTCATGTCTTTGTCCCTCCTTCTTCTGCTTGTCAATCACAATGTCTGACCCTAGAGGGGAGTGGGAGAGATGAGGAAGAAATGACGGGAGTCAGACACTCTCCTATTTGACTAATACTGTTCAGAGCTAAAATATATTCATTGTGGATGGAGATGTTTACAAATCTTCCCTCACCAGATACTTTCGTGGGTCCTTTTGGAGACTGCTTTGCAAGACCCTTCTGCCTATTAGGTGTATTCATATGCAGTTCCCTTGGCCAGATTGTGGCTTCTCCTTGCTTTCTTTTTCTTCCTGGTTTTCAGTGTTTTATGGCTGCATGAGCTCCCCCTCACTGCTATGATTACATTGCCGCTCTGGGTGGCCATCCTGGGCAAGATCAATGCAAGTCAACCAGGCTGTCTCTCACATGAGACCCACATCTTGTTCCCCAGAAATACTTTGTCAAGATGATCTTGGGGAAACAGGTAGATGTCAGTGCAAAAGCACCTCTTCTTTCCTTAGCAGATTAGCTTGTGAGGGAATGACTCATCCTCACATTTCTCAAACTCATTCAGACATCTTTGTCCACCCTGTACACCATCTGCAGGCAAGAAATACTAAGCTCCTTGACTAGTTTCCTCATTTTACTCTCTCTTTAGTTCAGGCAAAGGGAGAATTTCATTCATTTTCCTTCCCTGTGGAGGAGAGTGGATGGTTGCCATGCACAGAAGCACACCAAACACTCTCACCAACACTTGAAATTTTCTACTTCCCCTTTTGATGTGAATGAGAGGGTTGAAAACAACTGATTTTCCACAGCCTCCTTTTGTAAATTCCACACACAGTGATCTCACACTTCATTTTGGAATGGAGCATCTCTTCTCTTGATCCTTGGCAGAAAATAAATTAAAATATTGTTATTTGCTAGCTTTAAAAATGAACAAATATTTGTGTGTATTAGTTAAATGTATAGTTTTCTTAATCTTGTGATTCAATTGCATATCATGCTTTATTCGATTAGGTTCTAAGCACTTTCCATCCTTAGTACATGTTATTTGAAAACTTGATTTTAATGGCTAATATTTAATAGCACATGGTATACTATCAATTATTCAATAATTTTCCATTATTGACATCCATGTAAAATCTGATTTTTAGTATTATATTTTACAGTGTAATGAGCAGGTTTTTGTCAATTTTCCCTTCTAAAAGGGTATAATAATTTCTATTCTCACCAGTACCGTTTAAAGCAAGTTCACTTTTGATAACCTTGACCACATTTTTTTTCAATTTAATATGTCAAAATGGTATTTCATTGATTTTTTTCCATACACACTTATTTAAGTGAAATTGAAATGCTTTTGCATGATTGTTGGTCTTTTTTCTTATTTGTTATGCTCTATCTCTTCATAGATGGGTTCATCTTACTTTTGCTTTTATATTTATATCTACTTTTAACATATACAGAAATTATAATTTCTGTTTGTAATCCTTTTCTTTTCTATTTGCCTAATTATCTTTTACTTCTTTTGGTTTGAGAAAGCTCTCTGTATTTCCTATCCTTTTATCCTTGCTTGTCTTAAGCTATAGACTGCATTTGTGCTTTTAGAAGTTATCCCAATATAAAATCTTTACCAAAAGTTTTTTTAAACAAGGCCTATATTTAGTCAGGAACTTTTTCTCCTGAATAAGGCACCTAATTTAGGATAATTTACATGCCTCATAAATAGTCTTTTATCACATTCTTCTGAAACTACACTCTCCTAAAATTTTGTTCCAAGAGTTATTTAAATACATCAGAAGTTTGGACAAAAGTGTGTGGTTTACAGGATTCTGCTAGTTTCAAAGTTGTGTTACTGATGGGCATCTTCTAGTAGTTATTCAAGAAAGAATGTGAATGTCAAGCCCTTTAGATTAGTATTGCCCAAGAAAAATACAACACAAACCACAAATGGAAGCCACATATGTAATTTTAAATTTTGTAGTAGCCACACTAAAGAAAAAAGGAGGGGGATGAAATTAATCTTAATTTTAAAAACATTTTATTTAATCCAATATATCCAAATATTATCATCTCAACATATAGCTAACAAAAATGTTAATAGAATCTAATACAGTTTTTGTAGTAGACCTTTAAAATCTAAGGTATGTTTTATACATGTAGCACGTCTCCACTCAGAGTAGATTTTAAGTGCTTGATAGCTACAGATGACCAGTGTGTTTATTGGACAGAGCAGGTGTAAGTCTTTAAAATACTTTAATTTTAAATATTCAAAGTGAGAACAGCCTCTTATATATATCCTTATTTTTACATTCTACTAAAAAAAGAATATTCTATTGTTCTTTTTCCCTCTCTGATGTTCTAAGTTTCTCACTATTATTTCCTTTCTGATGGAAGAACTTCCATGAGCTGTACAGTCAGTTGGTGTGTTGGCAACAAATTATCTTAGTTATATTCATCTTAAAATGTCTTTATTTCCCCTTCATTCCTGAGGAATATAGAAATTTGTTTTGAGTTGAAGTTCTTTCCTTTCAGCATTTGAAAACTGTCCTGCCAATTCCTTCTGGCCTTCATGGTTTCAGACGAGAAGTCCACTGTCATTTGATCTGTTGTTCCTTTGTATGTAATGTGTCATATTGTACTAGCTGTTTTCAAGGTTATTTTTCTCTATCTTTAGTTTTCAGAAATCAGATTATGATGTCTTTTGGTGTGGTTTTCTAGTTTTTAAAATTTATTACTCTTCTTGAATATGAAAGTTTGTACCTCTTGCCAAATTCAGGAAATTTTTAGTTATTCAAATGTTTTCTGAGGCTGACATCTTTCTCTTCTTCTGAAACTTTAACAACATAAGTTTTAGATCTAATTTATTGTCTACATGTCCCTGAAGCTTTGCTCATTTTTTTGTTTACAATCTATTTTCTTACTGTTGCTCAGATTGGGTGATTTTTATTGACTGATTTTCAAATTTATTGGCTCTTTCTTCTGTCATCTCTCTTCTGCTAGAGAGCATAGCCAATGAAATTTTTATTTTGGTTTTTGTATTTTTTCCGACCTCAATCTATAATTTCCATTTGGTTCTTGTTTTTCTACTTTCTGCTGTTTTATTGAAATTTTCTATCCTTTCTCCTTGTTTTAATAGTGTTTGTCATTGCTCGTTGAAGTATTTTTAGGTAGTTGCTTTGAAATTCTTGTCAAATGATTCTGATAACTGATTTGCCTTGAGATTGCTGTCTGTTAATTATCTTTTCATATTCCAGTTTTGATTTTCCTGGTAATTTAAATGCTAGGTGATTTTATAATATACCCTGGACATTTGGAGTATTATGGTATTAGACTCTGGGTCACATTTAAATGTTCTGTTTTATGAGGCAGTCACCTTGTTTAGGGTCAGCATACAAGTTCTTTTTTTTAAAGATTTTATGTATTTATTCATGAGAAACACATAGAGAGAGGCAGAGGACATAGGCAGAGGAAGAAGCAGACTTCCGGTGGGGAGCCTGATGCGGGACTCAATTCCAGGACCCCGGGATCATGACCTGAGCCGAAGGGGGATGATCAACCACTGAGCCACCCAAGTTCCATCAGCATACAAGTTCTGGTCTACTTTTGTGGTTCCAATGGTAATCTAGTTTTCCATCTTTGCAGTGCTAATCTGCTGTACTTCGTGTGGTACTCAGAAGTTAGTCAGAAAATGTCAGTGCTTTTCTAAACAGTTGTCCAACTCTCAAATATTTTGTTAAGCTTAAATCTGGTCAGTTTTTCATATGGGTTACTCAGAGGTCAGCCTAGGACTTCATATATAGGTTTAAAGAATCCCTTTCACTAGCTCTCTCTCTCTCTGTCTGTCTCTCTCTCTCTCAGAACTCTAGTTGGGATGGGAGGGATTTCCTCCTACCCTTTGGTTTACACTGATACAAGCATGAATGGGGTAGTGTAATGCCTCTTGCTAAGGCTGGGCAGGGTTGCAAGCGCAGGCTCTCCACTTGGCCTCTGATGACAGTGCAAGTGGTGGTGGTGGGGAATTAGGAGAGAAAGGAGAGGTGATGGTGAGGTGGTGAGGGCATGTTCTTTCTTGTGGTGTTGGCTAAAGAAAGTTACTATTCTTCCTGATTCTTTGGCTAGAGAGAGTGGTCTTTTCTCAGCCTTTTTTTTTTTTTTTTTTTAATCTTTGTCTACTGACATTTCTGAGTTGCCAGCTTCTTTAACCTTCAGTCTGGAATACAGGAAAAGCAAAAAGATAACCCAGAGAACCCACTGTTGGGCCACTTCTCAAATCTCAAGATATGCCTTCTTCTTCTCACCTTTTTAATTCCCTTCTTATGATATTCGTTGTATTATGTCCAAAGTTTTACTTGAACTTCTTGTAGGAAGTGGAATAAAGGAGTCTATTCCATTTTGTCTGGAACTGAAACTCTTTTTGTTCAAATCAGATTTACCTTCAATGATGTTACCAATGCCTCTTATAACTGATTTCAAAACAGTTTACAAATATATTATTTGCAAATGTCATATTTTCATTCAGTATACATATTTATTTAAAAAGACCTGTGCTCTAATATCTAATCAAGGTAAAGAATCTTAGTTGACATAAAATAATTATACTTCTCAGTAAAACTCTGTTTTATCAATTTGGTAACTGTTCTTCCCAGATAAAGAGTGATTTTCATTTAATTAGTTTTCCTACTCAATAACATTTAAAGTCTTAATACTAAAAATAAGATTCAAAACTTGAAAATAATTCATTATAATATTTAATCTTTCAAATACTTTAACAATTTGAAAGAAACAACAAGGATTATTCAGGGCTTATGCTGTTAAGAAGATCTAATGATGTTTACTCATGTTCTACTAGAGTTAATATTACATGTTGAATGAACGGATTTGTTTATGAAGAAGAGCTTATGCCTGGTCCTGCAAGCATTTTCACACTGTTACAAAGATGTTTAAAACATTTTGAGCATATATCCATGAAGCACTTACATATCTTTATGATTTTTGTATGTCTTTAAAAATTGCACATAAAATGAAAAAAGGTATAATACAATTTCATGTATTAAAGATGTGGACTAATACTTTATTATGTAGACTTTTGAAAGGTATTTCATGCATGGCAGTTGCCTCTGGTAATCCATATAAATATATATTTTTAATTTATAGTATTATTTAATACAGGTACTGTTACATTCTTGAAAGAGCTGTTCCAGGTATTCACATAACTATAGATTTTAAATATAAAAATGTATTTAAGCAATTCAATCTTTTGTAATCATATTATATATCAGAAGAAATATTCTCATTACATTTTTTTGTGTATACAAATTGTTCAATGTAATATTTCAAACACATACATTTTCAATTAATACATTAATATTATGTTCTACATAATTTGAAATTCCTGGAGGAAAAGGAAATACATACTCTCGCACCTAAAATACTCTTCAGTGATTCAAGGACCATGTGTGGGCCAAGAGTGCCTAGCAATAATGAGGTGGGACATAGATCAAAGCCAGGCCATGGTAACCTTAGAAGTTGCAGTACAGGGAGCATCTGTCTCAACTTAGAAAACATCAGTACCTCAAAAATGATTCCTAAAATCATGTCTCATATAAGAACTACAGCTGTTGGGACACCTGGGTGGCTCAGTGGTTGAGCGTTTGCCTTTGGCTCAGGGCGTGATCCCAGTCCCAGGATCAAGTCCCACATCGGGCTCCCTGTGAGGAACCTGCTTTTCCCTATGTTGTATCTCTGCCTTTTTCTCTCTATGTCTCTCATGAATAAATAAATAAAATCTTAAAAAAAAGAATAATAAAAAAGAACTATAGCTGTTCATTGTCCAGTAATAAGCAAATGAACAAATAGAGTCTATCATTGATAGACTCTAGATTTTAAGTCATTTGTTTGAGTGCGTATAGAGTATCATCCTTTAGAATTGTTGTGGAATGCCATTTAATTTTACCTTTGATTCATGTTTAGCCACACCTCTAGTGATATTGCATGGGATATTTCAGTATGTAGATGACATAAAACTCCCTACTTCTCAACAATAGAGATTTCATTTATATTTTTTCCTTGTGAATCCTGTGTTTGAAGATATTTTTTCTAGCAAACACCAGATAAATTTGCAGACATTTATTTATTAAACAAATAACGTTAATCACCCATCATAAATCAAGCACTATTCTAAGTCCTGTAGACACAGTTCTTTTCCTAGAGCTAAAAATGATTCCCCATTTCGTGGTAATCAAAGACAAAACACATTTCTGAGTTTCTGATTATTGAATATAAACCAAGCCTAGTATACTGGCTTTATATAATGGTAGGGAAAAGCAAAATATCTTGATGATTCGCTTTTATTCTTTAGCTTGTATATCTTATGTTTCAAAATTTTGAAAGTAGCCCAATGACCTTTCATTAGCAACTCCAGATATCTAATAGAATAAAGTATCCCTTTGAGGCAATTGCCTCGTAGCTTGAAACTCTGCTGATTTTAAACAGCTATATCACTTGACAAAAGTTTATCTTGATCTGTTCTCTGCTCTATTTGGTTAGTTGTATAGTTGCTGTATTTGGCTGAGCCCTCCTGGGAATGTAATTGGACGAAAGCACTACAACTCTAAAATTGCTTGTGTTAATATTTGTATTATATTTTCCCTATCTATTTTTCATTGTATTGTGGATTTTTAAGTACTATTCCTGTTTTTTACAATTTTAAACAAAATCTAGTCTACAAAGGGATTCTGTGCATGATACTACTGTAGCAAAGATTCTCAAGGAACAGACGGTATGTGGTGTGTGTGTGTGTGTGTGTGTGTGTGTGTGTTTGTGTATTAAAGGTATTTGACAAAACTCCATCTTTATTCTGAACATTTCCTTAGAAAGTATTGTTTGTTTAAGCCCTCTTGACTGAGATTTATGTCACTGTCATGCAAAATTCATTAATAAAAAAGTGATGTATAATAAAAAAAGTAGTGGCCTTCAAAATCATATAGCCCATCCTCCATTTTCAATTTTTTTTTCAAAATCTTATATCTTTATTCCTATTTCATCTATATTTTTATTATATCTTTGCAATGAAGAAATAGATTTTGATGAACCTTTTACCATATATTATTTTAGTGGTATGTGGGAGGTTGAATTTTGGGAGCCCCCAGTGACACATAACCCTTAATAGTTATGTCCCTGTGAGTGGCCTCCCATAACAACTCCAGGCATGGCCATGTGACTATCTTTGGCCAATGCAGCACTAACAATAGGCATTAATCTATCCTCTTGGAATATTCTTATTGGATTCCAGATACCAAGATATATGAGGAATGCCAAGTAGCCATATGGAGTGATCCGCATGTAGAACAGGAGCTCTTGGCTGACAGTTTCAGCTGTCAACTATGCAAATGAAACCATTTGGACCTCTTATTTTGCCCAGGGGCCTACCTGATACCACATTGTAGGGGAGGAAAAATTCTCTCCTGAACAAGTGACTGGAGCAGAAAGCTTTTATACCATTTGACAGAGAAACAATACATTTGTGAAGAAATGAAAAGACAAAGGGTTTGTGTTAGGGACAGTAAATTCTGAGGTAATAACTAGGGGATATATGGTATGACGGGGGTGTAAAACTAGTGAAAGATCAGAGATATTTTAGCAAATTTGTTTGTATAGACCCATTTCAGTGTCAACTCCAAGTGCCTAGTCATAAGGATATTCTTTTCTGCCTGGTAAAGAAAAGGCACTTTTCAATGGGAAATTTTATGGCCTATTTTAACCAGAAAAGGGGGAGGTCAGTTTCTGTTTATTGGAAGTGTCTTCAACTCAAAATAATCAGTATCCCAAAGTGGCATATTTCAAGCTGGTATATCCTGAACTCCTTCAACATGAATCAGAGGCAATTGATTGTCAACCCACCAACTCATAGATTCATGACTAATAATAAATTTCTGTTAGTTCAACCTACTGAGTTTTAGAGCAGTTTGTTACATATCAGTAGTAACCAAAACATGGTATTTCCCAGTTTTTTTTCCATAGCTAGATTTTGGTTCCTCAGAGCATTTATACCATGGCAACCAAGCCCACAGCTGTATTTCAAAATGTAATCTGTGCTTTAGAAAAAAAAAAAAAATGAAAGAGAAATGGCTTATTCCCTAAAGGTAAACTTATAATCTAGTAAGAAACCTATGGCATATGTAACTAAATTTGAGGTTGAAAGTGATATTTCCTGAGATTTTCAGAGGTAAAGTACCATGATGGTTGAACGAGGAGTGAAAGTGTCATAGGTTGCCACGTGTGATGGCCATAAAAATATACCACTTAGATATCCTGCTGAGAGAATAGTTGACCCTGCGTTCCAGCAGCTGATCCCCTGAGCCCCTCACTGTGTTGGAGCCAGAGTGATCTTTCCATTGGCTCTTGCCAGTGAATGACTGAACGTGATGGGGGTCTTAATTCTAGCCCATTCTTTTGAGATGTGCAAATCCTCAACAGGAATACTCTGAATTGAGGATTTCATACTGGCGTGGCTGAAGCTTTCACTGAACTGTGTTGTAGTAAGATTCTCTTCCTATGTAATTTCCTCTACCTTGCCTTCATGTGTTTCAGATTTGCATGTCTTTGCCTTCTTCTTTCTCATCTTTAGCTTTCACAGGCTCCTTAAAAAAAAAATCTTGCTTATCTAATTGCATCTTGCAGTGCGTTTCTCAGAGGGACAGAACTAACACACTGTGTTATTGGGCCTTAAAAAAATAGAATTCAAACATTCTGAAGAGGAATGGAATTCAAAGTAATAGAAATAATGAAAAGAATCTTGAAAGAGGGAAAGCTTGATGACTCATATGAGGAACAAAATTTGATAAAAGCAAGATAAATAGGAAGAGGGATCAAAGGAGTAAGACGAGAAGAGTAGGTTGTGGTCTTAAATGCAATGAGAAACAGTTTGGACTTTGGAATAGATAAAGGGCAGGCATGGGAGGATTTTCCACAAGGTGTGACATGACCCGAGCTGTGCTTGAGGAACAGTAATCTGCAGCAGGTTGAATTAAGGAGATAGAAAATGCAGAGTATGAATTAGATTGCAGTCTCCTGTTTCTTCCGGTTAAGTCAGAAGTCAAATAAAAAGCCCAATCTTGTCAACCAGTGGAAAAATTGGCACAGCCTTGGCATAAGGGATAATGATAACACCCTTATATGTGTACAATGCTTTGGAGTCTATAAAGAGCCTTTTATATAGATTAAATTTTGTTATCATAAATTTAGGGAGTTATTTTTTATCTCCATTTTGTGCAAGAGGAAAGTAAACCTCAGAGCCTGGGAAGAATAATGTAATTTAGTTACAGCGCAGAGTTTGTAGCTAGTAAGGCCATAACTTAACACCAAATCTTCTAATTCCAGGTCTAGGGTCTTCAGGGTCACACCAAGTTTTAAACCCATGAAAGACATGGAGTAAAATAAGTCAGTGAATAAACAGAGAAATTAGAACTTATGGGAAAAGTTATGGTTGGAGATGGGTCTTTTGGACCTGTGTCTAAAGAGAAGCTAGGGAAAGCTGTAGGAATTGATGAGACTATGAAATGAAGAGAAGTTAGAAGAGTAGACAGAAAGTTCACATGAACATTCTAGTTCAATGCTTAAGAAACTGGACGAGGATCTATAACAGGGAAAAAAGAACTAATGCTCATTTAACAAGTATTTATTGAGTATCTACTATTTATCAGCCTGGAATAAAGAGTAAAAAAACTAGACAAAATTGCCTCCATCAAGAAGCTTATGTCCAGAGATGTTAAAGAAACAGGCTGAATGGGGGATCCCTGGGTGGCTCAGCAGTTTAGCGCCTACCTTTGGCCCAGGGCGTGATCCTGGAGTCCCAGGATCGAGTCCCACGTCAGGCTCCCTGCATTAGGCCTGCTTCTCCTGCTGCCTGTGTTTCTACCTCTCTCTCTGTGTGTCTCTTGTGAATAAATAAATAAAATCTTTTTAAAAAAAAAAAGAAATAAAGAAACAGGCTGAAGATTTTTAACAGACATTAATAAGGGAGGTCGATTTGACTATCTAGTACTTATGACCACACATTACATATAGTCACAGGGAGGGACTTATGCCTTCAAGTCATTGTAAAATGAAGTTGCATCTCTTATCATTGTTATTATGCTGAATTCAATTTATAGGCATAAAAACTACTTTTGTGTTCTTGATTGGAAAATGTGGAAGCAATTCACCTTTGATGAGTTAATGTACAATGCCTGGTATCTATATTCTTATAAAAGTTCACAGCTTTTGGGAGCTCACAAAAAAACTGTATCTATCTACTAGGATATATGGAATTTGTCTTGGTGTAGTTTTGATGTTTTGAAGACCTACAATCCTAAAGCAGACTTTTTTTTTTTTTTTATTAAACGATAATGAATGTGGTTGCTGTATTTTATAGAATGTTGTTTCTTGGATCTGTTTCTATGTTCTGCTTTCCATCTTACCCAGACATATTCTCAGAATCAAACATATATGAGCAAAATTATTTAAAACATCTTCATAAGTAACTATCTTTATGAGAAATGGTTTACTGAGATTTGGATCCTCAAGATATATTCTATTTTCCCCTCTTTAATTTTTTTGAACAATTACAGTTTTGGATATGCTCTCTAGATTCTGGGGAATCAAATAAGAAAATGTATTCTTTAGAATTACTGAATTTCTAAATTGTTTATATTTATGATTTCGAATATAAATGGTATACAACTGTGTAACACACATACATATTGACATACACACCTACATGTGCTGTGCATACAGGCATATTCCTATCTCACAATAAAGCTGAGTGTGCAATCAGTATTTTCTGTTCGTTAAAGTAAATCACATGCACACACACACACATACACACAAATGCCCTCTGTACCAATCTGAAATTATGGCTTCAAATAGTAAATCCTATAAAAACCTTAATTGCCTGGGCATTAATGGGAACTTCTATAATGCTAAGAAACTGTCCACTCGATAATGCCTCTCCAGAGAGACTTGCTGACTACACACCTACTTCAGGAAGTAAAAGCAGAACTTGTGCTTCATTTCATCCCTTCAACCTTAAAACTGCCTAGAGTCCTCACTCTTCTCATTTTGATATATCTCTCCTATGAATGACAAGTATATACACGAGATAATAAAATGTGTTAAAATAGTCTGCTTGGCAGTGTTTTTGCTGATGTATTAATTCATTTCCTTTCATGTGCTATATCACCATCATGTCTAACCAGATTTTATGAGAGGGCTTACTGAAGTGAAAATCAAGCCAATGAATCGTTTAATATGAACTAATGAAAACCAGATAGAAAAGGCTTTAGTAACTGGAACTTTAATTGTCAAGCAGATGTAAATTCTGAGCGCTACTAAGTGAAGGAAAGGACAGTAATGAAGAAATTGGGATCATTTTGTGATAATTGGTTTAATTAAATACTCATGTAAACAGTGATGTCCTGGATGAAACCACTCAAATAGGAAGGGGGAGATGTTTTCTCCAAGGTAGGAGAAGAACTTTGAAGGAGAAGAGTACACCATTATGTTTACTCATCTTTGCCTCAGTTTGAGAGAAAATCATTATATTAGCATGTCCTAGCTGTTCACACAAAGTTCACTATGCTCAGAGAAATCCGCAAGGAAATTTACAATGAAAAAAAATAGAAACGAAATATTTCAAAACTCCTGCTGTCTGTTTAAAGTACTGATATGATCAATTTATGGGTTGCCGTGTGATTAGCTTTGTGATGAGTAAAGAAGCACTATCAAGACAGCTATACTTAGAGTGCGTAGGTCGTTCCTGGATGTTAAAAAAGTATGTTTCTTGTGTTACAGTAGTTATTGTCTACAATAAAGGAGACCATGGGTGTTAAAACCATGAGGTGAAAGGGTTTTAGGGAGTAGGATGCTACAGTCTCATTCAACAGATAATTTACTAAATACAAAGACACAATTTTATTTGGATGATATCTATAGATCAAAGCCTCAAAAAGTAACCAAATTTAGATTCATAACTGATTATACTTCTTGACATGGTGCAATAACAAGTATAAAGCATCACTTAGGTAATATTTGTGCCAAAATATTTAAACTGAATTTAATCATGAAGAAGCAAGAAGATAAAACCAGAATTAAGAGTACTCTATAAACAATTGGCCTGGATGCTAACCCAGAAACCAAAGAACCAAAACAAAACAAAGCAAAACAAAAAGCCACACAATGTCATAAAAGGCAAAACAGAATAAAAGAAGAAGCAAAAAAAATAATAATAATAAAAGGAGAAGGCACTGTTTTAACTTGAAAGAAATAACAAAGGCAATGACTGCTTCTACTTGGATAGGGAAAAAAGAAAAGTGATGATGAAATACATCTTTTGGGGAAAAGGAAAAAGTATAGAGTGTTTTGTGTAGTACTGCATGAATGTTAATTTTTCTAGTATGATAATGGTATTGTAATGTAGGTGATTGTCTTATTAGGGTTTTTATTCTGAAGTAGGAATAAATGTCATAATGCCTGCAACTTTCCATCAAATGGTTCATCACCAGAAGAAAAAAAGGAGAGATAAATGTGGCAAGATGTGTACAGTTTAATATGCCTATAGAGTATATAAACCTTCATTATATTAATATTTCAAATATTCTGTAGATTTATTATCTTCAAAATAAAAAAAAATTGGAAGGGTTGTCACGACACATGGCTTTTTTAGTTAGAGATAAGTGTATTTGGGGCCTGCTGAATAGGTATACACTCAGAAGTACTTAAATCCCCTTACCTCCTCGTATTATTAAACTGCTCTCTGAGTAGTTGTATACAGATAAAATAGATAAGTCAAAGTGGGAATTATTTTCTGAGAAGTCATAACCCAAATTTCTACTGAAATAAAAGACTCAGAGATATCAATTGTTTTTGCTCCTGATCACAACTAGGAATTACATTTAGTGTTCTTAAATTATATAGATGAAAAAATATTAAAGGGGTTAGTTATTTATATCTCTTGTAATTTTGATCAAGAAAATTTTATCTTTGCACATTTTAGAGAATGTTGAAATAAAAAGAAATCCTCATTCCTAAAAAGACACATTAACATGCATTTTCTTACAGAACATTTAAACAAAGATGAACAAATGAATCATTTAGTTTGTTCATAGCATTTATTTGACTCACTCTGTTTACTAATTTGATTTCCCTTATTGTTGCAAATAGATACATTTAGATGTTTGTCAAAAATCATGCATAAAAATGGTGTAAAGAGCATGTTACCTCTCCTCCTTTTTTATAGGCAAGTCAATGTAACTCCTTAGTACATTTTTAAATTTTTGTGCTTACACACCCAACCTGTGAAACAGTATTCATGAACATAGAATTGCAAATATTCATTAAGCTGTTTCTGAAAATAGTGAAGTGCCTAAGTGTGGAAGTGGCTTTTAATATGAGTCTGATTACATGATCTTTGTGCTTTATTAATCTAGCTCATTATCATGTGTGATCTAGGAGAATCTCATGAATGTAAGGATGGTGTAATGTAAAGAAATGGATATCTTCCCTTGCTAGTGTTCTGGCTGGGCAAAATCATCTCTCACCTGGCAAATTGCTATTACTGTCTAACTGGGTTCCCTTCATCCTTTTTACACTTTTCAATCCCCTCCTACCATAATGATTCTGTTAAAACTAGTTCAGAGCGTGTTGTTCATTTACATAAAATCCCCCCATGTCTTTTTATCTATTTCACAGTGAAAGCTGAAGCTTCTACAAGGCAGACCATCTGAGCCCTGGTTAGCTCCCTGACTTGACATCCTACCACTCTCCTTCTTTCTCATTCTTCTTCAGTCATTCTGTGCCACCTTAGTGCTTTCTGAACATACTGGAACACTTTTGCTTCAGGTCTTATGCACTTCTTATTTTCTCTGTCTGAAGCATTCTTCTCCAAGATATCCCCATGACTCATCCTCTTTCTTACTGGCCATTATTAAATGTCAATTTTCTTCATGACCCCTCATGCTGGGTTATGGGTTGAATAGTGTCTTCTGGGGGGAAAAATATGTGGATGTCCTAATACCCAGTAACTCAGAAAGTGATCTAATTTGGGAATAGGATCATTTTAGATGGAATTAGTTGAAATGAGGTCATACTGGAGTAGATTGGACACCTAATCCAATATGACTGGGGTCCTTATAGAGAAACCATGTGGGGTGCCTGGATGCCTCAGTCAGTTAAGTGCCTGCCTCAACTCAGGTACTGATCCCGAGGTCCTAGGATCGGGGTCCTTCTCACAGGCTTCAGGACCTGGATCCCACAATCAGGCTCCCTGCTCAGCAGGAGAGTCTGCTTCTCCTTCTCCCTCTGCTCCGCTCTTGTCTCTCTTTCACTCACTCTTTCTCTCAAATAAATAAAATCTTAAAAAAAAAGGGGGGGGGGAGGTAGGGAAGGGCATCATGTGAACACAGAGACTCACAAAGAGAACACCACGTGACCATGAAGGCGCAGCTGGAGATATGCAGGTACAAGCCCAGGAATGCCCGCAATTGCTGCCAACCCACCAGAAGCTAAGAAGAGTCAAGGAAAGTTTCCCTCACAGGTTTCAGAAGGAATATGACCCTGATGACACCTTGATTTCAGACTTCTAGTCTCCAGAACTGTGAGACAATCAATTTCTGTTTTAAGCCATCTGGTTTGTGGCGCTTCGTTACAGCATCCTTAGGAAACAAATAGAGCTTCCCTATTTGAAATTGTAATTCTTGGAATGCCCTGTCCCCTTAACCTGACTTATCTTTCACCTTAGCACTTGACATTATCTAATTTACCATATTCTACTTATTAATTTTGTATATATTTTTTTGCCTTACTACTCACAAACACCGCCTTAAAAGCCCGCAGCCATGAGGCTAGGAGTTTTTCCTGTTTTCTTCCTTGCTCTCTCCTCAGCATTTGAAATAGTTCCTGGTGTTGTACAGATTCTCAAAAAAAATATCTCTTGGACTGAAGCAATGAACATATGAATGAATGAGGGAATGAACCAGGTAATTTGTTTAATCTCCATGGGGAAGTATAAGGGGTGTTTCAAAATGACATGAGTGTTTTGGAAAATTGTTCCACTTACTGTATAAAATATTATAAGTGGAAAGAAGTGTTTCCTCTTATAAAATATTACACAGCAATTAAATGTAATTTTTGAAGCATTTAAATGACATGAGAAATTCTTACTATTCTATGAAAAATGTAGTTTGTAAAATACTTTCTGCAATATAATCAGAGCTGTAAAATAGACACTTGAATAAAGAATAGACTAGGGGAAATAGTCTTCATTTCTAAGGATGGTATTTTTACTTAGTGACACTCTGTGATTATTTTGTTTTTATTTTATTACTCCAGAATTACTCTGTTATGAAATTAGGCAATTATAATTGACATTTAAAAAGGTTTATTTCAACAAGATTTTATTTATTTAGACAGAGAGAGAGAGAGAGTGATCAGGGGAAAGGGGTAGAGGGAGAGGAAGAGGGAGAGAGAGAGAGAAGCAGACTCCCTGGTGCGGGGCTCTACATGGGGCTCTTATCAGGACCCTGAGATCATGACCTGAACTGAAATCAAGAGTAGGGCACTTACCCAAGTGAACTGCCCAAGTGCCCCTTAAAAATGCTTTTCTTTAACCTCAGTTAGCCTCACGACTCCCTATAACTTTGCATAATATCAAGAAAGAATCCAGGAGTGTTATGATAATTCCATGATGAACTTTCAAAACCATGCCACAGAACTAAGCCACTAAAGTTGCCACAGCTTCTGCCACTTTCAGTAAGTTTAAAACAGAAGCTCCCATGTCTGCTCAGAGCCTTGCTACCTTCCCTTCTCCATTGCTTCAGCCAAAAGATAATGAAGTTAGAACCACAACTCTGGGGATCCCTGGGTGGCGCAGCGGTTTGGCGCCTGCCATTGGCCCAGGGTGCGATCCTGGAGACCCAAGATCGAAACCCACGTCGGGCTCCCGGCGCATGGAGCCTGCTTCTCCCTCTGCCTATGTCTCTGCCTCTCTCTCTCTCTCTCTCTCTCTGTGTGACTATCATAAATAAATAAATAAAAATTAAAAAAAAAAAAAGAACCACAACTCTAGCCATATTTGAATTAAAGTGTCCAGTGTGTGATCTGACTGACAGTACACAAATTATATTCAGGTTCCCAACTGCAAGGGAGACTGGGGAATGTTGTTTTAAATTCCACTGCCTCTGTGTTTTAGAAGCTAATTGGAATGCATGGTGATTGACCATTAGATGAAAAATAACTTCTCATAATGGGGAGGATGTTGATTGTACTCTTGCTTCTAACGTATCACCAGGGAGAATGTGATATCCAATATGTGGGGAATGGTAAAATAGAAAATAAGGCATGGTTAGGAACTACTTTGGTTAGAAACTTTCTTCAGCTCTTTGGTTCATGATGAGTGGAAAATGTTTTCCCTGTCATCAATATTGTGAAGGACATCCAAGTTGCTTTCAGAGAATATGCAAGAGTAGAATTTAATGAAATTGAAGCAGACATTCTTGTTGGCTACTTTCATTGGTTGTGGCCAACTTTTTAGACTTTCAATTTTTCTGAATGCAAATTTTTTCCTTCTCCCTCATGAAGATGAAACTAAGCCAAATGTATACATTAGGTTGGAGAGGGACTTAATCATTAGAGAGTTTTTTTTTTTTTTTTTTTAAGGAGCTTTTAGGCTGTAATACAAGAGGAGTGAAGCCCTTAGACTAACAGAAGTCAAACTTATGATAAATTGATCTAGGCCTTCATTATAGATGGAGGAAAACCATGATTTGCTGGTTTGGGGTAGATTGCTGCAGATGGAGTAGATAGCCTTACAATATTCTACCCACAGAAATGTTAAGGAACATTTGTAATATATGAACTCAGAAGGAAGACAGAAGTAAACCAAAGTAACTATATTCTACTTCTTCCCTTCCTACCTTACCTTATTTGTCCTCAATATTCTTTTTGTCTTGACAATGTAACTAGTTGGCAGACTGGCCACAAATAGGCTACTGTTAGTATGTTCAAAGATAGTGTAACACTGGAATTTCATTTATTTCATTCTTGATTTTGCCATCTTTATTTGTTAGTTGAATGCTGATTAGGCCTCTTGTGCAGCCTATCAATGAGAAAAATCAGAAAATATTGGCAACTTATTGCAACTAAATTCGACATGAAATATAAATTTCTACCATGCAAGAGTGAGTGGTGATTTTATGATATGAAGGACTACCTTTATTTTAAGAAGGTGCTCCATGAAAAAGGAAAGACCTCAAGGGTTAATAAGAGGTTTGAACTTTATGATGCAGGGAGTGATAGGATCCAAGTTATAGTTTAGGAAGAGGAGAAAGGTGACTGCAGCTTGAGTAACCTTGTTACCCAGGGCTTGGTTCCTAAAAAGTACTGCACAGTGCCCTGCTCTGACTTTCCCAAAGAATACAGGGGAGATGGAAAGAGTAACAACCAGACTGGTATCTTGAACCACTTTGTTTTCTATTTGATACTCTCTCTTTATTCTTCTCTTCTGCTTTCACAGTTCTTCACTGCATCCTGCCTCTTATCACTCAGCCAGCCGTCTGCCTTATGTATCAGTGCCATGAAATGATAAGGCTCTCCCGGGCTTTTGCTCTGGGTTTCCCTCCAGACTCAAATTTTTAACTTTGTCTCCTGACAAGAAGAATCCTGGAGTAACTCTATTTAGCAACAATTTTCCATAGGTCTTTCCTGTTTCTGTATGTCTTGTGAATACTGCACTGCTTGCCTTTTGTTTTGGGCTTTTTGCATAGATTTGTACAGTAAGTCTCCTCGGATGCTATAGATCTTGTCTTCCTCCAAAGCAAAGGGAAAAGCAGGCAGGTTTAGTGTACTCCACATAAATGCAGGTTTCCTGAGCTCAGGATTCCACTCAGGTAATGCAGTTCACATTTGGGGGTACCCATCTAGGCCTTTCTGTGTCACCTTACAGAACTCGGGCAAAAAGAATCCAGGAAAATATGCTGCTGCTCATGCTGTTTTCTGCACTGTGAGTAGTGCAGTGCTTTATCTGACCCAGGAAGCTGGTATCTTTTCCAGCATCCTTGACACTGGTAGGCTAATTTTTTTTAGCTTGCAAGTAATATGAATTCTCATACTGCTCATTGCTTTTTTCTTCCTGTCTCAGACTTTATTTTAGCAGTTTTATTGAGACATAATTCACCATTATAGAATATACAGTTCAAAGTTTTTATTGTATCCATAGACTTGTATAACCATCATCACAATCTAATTTTAGAACCTTTTTATCACCTAGATAGGAAATTCTGTGTCCTTTAGATATTACCATGCAATCTTCCTATCCCCTTGTTCCAATCTAATTTTTGTCCCTCTGTGTTTTTCTGTTGTGGACATTTAATATAAGTTGAATCATAAATATATATCTATATACATATATATGTTTTTAAGATTCATGGATGCTGTAGTGTTTATCAATACTTCAGTTTCTCATATTGCCAAATAATATTCTTTTGTATGGATACACTAACTTTGTTTATCTATTCTTTTGTTGATGGATGCTTGAGTAGTTTCATTTTTTGGCTACTATTAATAATGTTGAACATTTATATACAAAGTTTTGCATGAAAGTACGTTTTCATTTCCCTTGGGAAGATACCTAGGCATGGAATTGCTGTGCCATATGGTAATTCTATGCTTCACATTTTGAGGAGCTGCTGGCAAATTTTCCAAAACAGCTGCATGGCTTTGCGTTTCTACCAGCAAGATACAAGGGTTCAAATTTCTCCATATTCTCTCCAACACTTGTTATTTCGATTCAAAAACATATATATTATAGCCCTCCTTGTGTGTGAAATGGCACTGTGGTTTTGATTTATTTTTGCCTCAATGGCAAAGGATATTGAACATCTTTTCATCTTCTTACTGGTCATTTTAATATCATTGAAGAACTGTCTATTCAAAACTTTTTTCCAGTATAATTGGGTTATTTGCCTTTTATTATTAAACTATATTATATATTTCTAGCTCTGAGTCCTTACAAGCTATATAATTTGCAAATATTTTCTTCCGTTCTAAGGCTTGTCTTTTGACTCTCTTCGTGTTCTGAGGAGCTCCAAAGCTTTAATTTTAATTAAGTCTAGTTTATTTTTTATTTTGTTACTTATTATTTGGATATCATATTGAAGATTGTGTCTTGCACAAAGTAACAGGGATTTTTTTCTGTTATTCCAGACTCATTTTTTACTTCATACATTTATATCTGTGATCCATGTTTGTTTCTATTAACTTTTTTAGCCACTTTAGCTTTCCTATGATTGCTGTTTTCATGATATTTTTTTATCTTTTATTTCTAGCCCATTTGTAACTTTAAATCTAAAGTGTGTTGCCTCTACAGCATATAGTTGGATCTTGTTTTTTCTTAATTGTCTGACAGTCTTTCTTTTGATTGGATTAATTCATTTGCATTTAGTGTTATCACTAATAAAATTGAATTTATGTTTACCATTTTGCTCTTTTCTATATCTTATGTGTGTTTTGCTTCTCTGTTTCTACTTTACTGATTTGCATTAAGTATTTTGTAGTATAGCCTTTTAATTCCTTTAACGATTTCTTTTAACCTGCATTACTTGGAGTTATTTTCTTAGTGGTGTCTCTAAGGTTTACCATATGTATCTTTACTCATCAGAATCTACTTTAGATTACCACTAACTTAATTCCAGTGAGATATAGAAATATTACTCCTATATAGTTCTATTTCTTCCTTTCCCTTCTTGCATTATGATAGTTACAACCCCCTAGATGCATTAATTATTTATATATATATATAATATAATTGCATGTCTTTCAGAGAAGCTGATAGAAGAAAAGAGAGCAAGTATATATTTAAAGATTCTATTGCATTTACTTTATTATTATTTACCAATTTTGGTTCTCCTCATTTTCCTGTGGATTCAAGTGGTCATCTGGTGTCATGTCCTCACTTTGATAATATTTCTTTCTATCCCCATTTTTTGTGCTAGTTTTGTCAAGTATTACATTTCTGTATTCATAGATCCCACAAAAATTGTATGCATATTGTTTTATACAATTACTTTTCAAATCAGTTAAGAGAAGCAAGGAGACTATGCACATATACTGGTTTTTATGATTACATAATTACCTTTATTAGCACTTTTAATTTTTCATGCAGATTTGAATTACGCGCTTGCTTTCAGACAACAGTATACTTTTAGTTTTTCTTTTAAGAAAGGCCTACTGGCAACAAATTCTCTCCATTTCTGTTTATCTGAGACAGTCTTTGTTTTGCCATCTGTTTTGAAAGACAGTTTACTAGATATAAGATCTCCAATTCATAGGTGACCCTCTCCTCTCAAGCTTTTTGAATACATCATCCTACAGCCTTGTGGTCTCCATTATTTTGATTAGTTAGCTATTGATAGTATTGGGTTTCTTTTGGAGGTAATGAACAATTTTTTTCTTGCTCCTCACAAGATTTTCTCTTTGTCTTTGGCCTTCATCATTTTTACCCTGATGTGTCTGGGTGTAGATCAATTCATGTTTATCCTACTTGGAATTCATTGAGCTTCTTGGATATGTAGAATGTTTTTCATCAAATCTGGGAAGTTTTTAGCAGTTCTTCCTTTTCTTCCTTCTTCTTCACCTCTCCTCCTGGTACTCTAATTACGTGTATGTGAGCCTGCTTAATGGTGTCTCACATTTTCTGAAGCTCTGTTCCCTTTTAATTTCTTATTCTCTCTGTTCTTCAAATTGAATAATCTCTATTGATCTATCTTCAAATTCACTGATTCTTTCTTCTGCCAGCTCCAATCTACTTTTGAATCCCTATAATGAATTTTTATTTCTGTTATAATTTTAAATTCCAGAATTTCCATTTGTTCCCTTTTTAATAGTTTCAATCTTTTTATTAATGCTCTCTATTTGAAGAAACATTGTCATCAGGCTTCCATAATGTCTTTAAACATGGCTTCCTTTACTTTTTGAACTTATGTGCTTTAAAGTCATCTGTTAAGTCCACCTACTGGGCCTCTTCACAGGTAGTTTCTATTACTTGCTATTTCTGCTTTTCATATGGGTCATACTTCCCTGTTCTTTGCATATCTTGCAATTATTCTTGTTGAAAACTGGGTGCTATATTGTAGTAACTGTGGATAATTGTCACCCTCTCCATTCGGAGACTTGTTTGTATTCTTTTTTAAAAAATTTATTTATTTAGTTGGGCTGTTTCAGTGGAGTCTATCTTCCCTATAGTGTGCAGCTTCTGATGTTATCCTTCAGAAGCAACAGTAGTGGACATATAACCAATATCTTTGGGATTACAGTGATTTCCAAGACTCTCTTTGACTGTCTGTTTCTCTGACATCTCTGTTAAGCCTCTGTTGATACCACACCTGGCTGTTAGTGTCCACTAATTGCCTGATGGTAATGATGATGATAATTGCTGACTGTATGCCCATTGTTCTTCCTATGCATAGAGTAGGACTCACAGTGACTTATAGTTGTTTTTGGCTCTAGGAGCAATAGTGAAGCAGGAGCAATAGTGAAGCTTTTATTTATGAGCCTTTATTTCATGGTATATTTATTTACTTTTAAAACTTATTGACTGCTCTTCTGAAAGTTTAAGATTCAGTGAGGGGAGAATTTCCACATAAACTAAGGCAATTTTGCTCTCCAGTACAGAAAGCTTTCAAGAATATATATTAGAAACTCTACTAGCTATACCTAGTCTTTGGAGGAACACATTTTAGTCATAGAAGTGCAATTTGATAACAGCTAAGGAAATGTCATTTTAGCTCTAAGTTACTATAAGCACCACTTGGCCTGCTGAAGAAGTACTCTCTGGAGAAAAATTTGCCATTTTACCTGTACTGAATACTTAATCTTTTTAAAAAGTACACTGTGCATTCATTCAAGATTAATTTAAAGTAATGATTGCAATGCACTCAGACTCTCTCTCTGTATGAAACAGTTTGAAATTTGTCTTTTTTTCCCTCAAGAATGATTGTCCTACATAATTACCAGTTTTTTGCTGAACTTTTTCTGTCACAGGTAGAAAATAACACTTTGGATGTTTTAAGTTCTTCTGCTGAATGATTATAGATGAATAAACCCTAAGCATGCAGCATATTACATGCATTTAATGGTTCCTCAGAGTACACATGGTTATTTTATTCTGACATATTCCCTGTCTATTATTGTCATTATTATCATTATTATTATATTAACAGCCTTGAAAATACTCTTGCTCTTTGTTGAGCATTAAATGAACTAGTTTGAGTGTGCTAGTAGAAGTTCTAACAACAACAACAACAAAAAGTAGCCATTTTCTGCAAAACATTTTAATTATCAGAAGAATACTTACTTTCCAAAGAGGAAAACATATTCTTGTAACAATTATGAAATGATAAAAATTTATCAAATTACTGAAATTTGACTTTCTAGGTGTAGTAAATAGTCTGAGGTACATTGGGATATATTCTGAAGAAAGCATATATGGAACCATCTATGTCAAATTAACATTGAGAATGTGTTTAACATGTAACATATTTCTGAGGTCTTTTAGTGGGATTCTGCTGTTCTTTACACAAGAGTCTGTTTTCCTGCTTAGGTATGAACACTCACAACAGTAGAAACATAATAAATCCTTTCCTATTCTAGTGGCAATGAAAATAAAGAAGGCTCATTATGATAAATAACAGAGGAAACATTTTTATTTTTCAGAAAAACTAATGTTGTAGTTGAATAAGAACCAACAAAATCAATTATTTCCTCATAGAGATCTGTTTTTCTTTCCTGTGGTACTAAAACACTTCCACGATATGTCCATTGCCTAAGCTGGGATTCTAAATATCATTCGCATTTTTCTCATACCCCTCACATGTATTCAATCAGTTATGAAAGCTGTCAGTTCTACATTTTTAATACTCTCAAATCTCTATCTTCTTTCTCTCCTGTCACTGTGTTGGCTCCAGCACAACTGTCTCTCACCTCACTTAGCGTCATGGCCCCTTTCTCTGATCACCCTGCTTCCGGATTCTCTGCGTGAATCATTTGCTGCAGGGACGTTTAGAAATCATCCATATCATTTCCTAGCATTAGAGCAGTCCATGGTTTCCTGCTCCCTGTGGGATTCACACACAATTCCTTACCGTGACATGCAAAGCCCATCATGACCCAGACCAATCCTTCCTTTCTACTAGTTCCATCACAGCTTCTTCTCCCCTCTCTACCATTATTCTTCAGTCTACGAATCATTTCCAGCTTTCTGATTTCACCATGTTTTTTCTTTTCTTTTCTTTCCCTTCCCACCTGCCTTCCCTCCTTCCATCTCTCTGCTTCTCTCTGTTTCTGCCTCTCTCTTTTCTTTCTCCCTTGGGAAAGTTGTATCTCTCTGACAATCATGGCTCTTGTTTTCAGTCCTCATCTGCTTAGTTCTTAGATTAACATGTACCCTGCAGCTATCCCACCAGCTTTCACCAAAGTATTTTACTATTCAGACTTAAGGGGTATTTCTGAAACACCAATTTCACTCCCCAAAGTTATGGGATGCACTCCTCAATTATGGTAGCTTTCTGTGAGTTTACCATTTTGAAGGCTTACTGAATCCATTGTTATTGCTGGTCAGGTCTGTTTCAAACACATGATTCCAAACTTCAGGGCTAGGATTGTGTTTTGCAAATGTTATCATCAATCACTCTAATTCAATACCCGAAACATAGTTGGGGCACCATACATGTTTATTAAGCATGCTGCTTTTTAATATATTTTATTGTTGGAAAAAAAATAAGTTAACTCTTTCAGAAGAAATCACAAGTTGTTGAAGAAATCACAAAATAAAATTTCAATAAATATGACTATATAAAAATCAATAATAATAATAATTTATAATAAATATAAAAATTTATATGACTATATAAAAATCCTTGATATAGAGCTCCTATAAAGAAAACACATAAACACACAAGTGTGGAAAACAGAGTTGAAATAAAAGCAACAAATATTTACAGAATTTATGTTTGTAGATGAAGAACTGTGATGGCTCGACTTCGATGACATTAAAGGTTGTCAAAGTTTTCCATTATTTCTGGTGGAATATTAACCATTGCTCTTAGCCTTAAGTATTCATGTGAGCTTTTTGTGTTTGTTTTCATTTGTTCTTTCAGTGGAAAGTTTAGAGGGATTCTAGAGAATCAGCAATCAAAGGTAATTTTATTTTTCTATTTTTTTAAAGATTTTATTTATTTAATCATGAGAGGCACAGAGAGAGAGAGAGAAAGGGGCAGAGACACGGGCAGAGAGAGAAGCAGGGCCCATGCAGGGAGCCCGATGTGGGACTTGATCCTATGACTCCAGGATCACGCCCTGGGCTGAAGGCAGACGCTTAACTGCTGAGCCACCCAGGCATCCCCCAAAGGTAATTTTAAATAGCAGGAGCTGATACTGCTTTCTTCTTTTTGTTTAATTGTCCTCATGGGTCCATGTCTAATCTCAGAACATGACAATTACCAGATTATAATATAGTTAGTGCTTTTCTTCTCCATCGGAACTGTGAGCTCATTGAGAGAATATGTTTCATTAATTTTTTTATGCTTTGTGTCTGGCCCAGAGACTGGGGTTTACAAGCTATTCCAAGGTGTTTTGAGTGAATGAATGGAATTTCTGGTTTGCCTGAAATAATGTGATGATTTATAGTATGCTTGCAAACTTTGATTATGGAAAAAGAAAGACAATACACACTTAGCCTTTTGTTCTGTTTTGTCTGTTTCAGATGATTAAGCCCTAAGGAAAAAGATCAGGGATGAGTCAGCAATTTACATATAGTAGGCCACCTGCAACCCCCTCTAACCAGGATTGCCTCATTAAATGATATGTATTCATTTTTAAAAGTGAGCCATAAATCACTTTTAGCTATCAAATTTCCACCAAACATCCAACTTACTGTATATTATAACTAAAATTCTATCATAATTCATATCAAATTAGAAATTGCTAGCCCCTGAACGCTTCTTCATCAAGTTGATCTATTTGGAAGATTTTGGCTCTTAGGTTGACATTTGGATTGGGTTGTAGTGAAAATTGTATCATGGCAAGACCCTTATTAGGTTGGCTAACCATTTAGAGATATTTCCACAGGATTTGAATACTTTGAAACATATAAGACAATGTTTTATATTCAGTCTTATGATAATCTACGGAATTTATGATGTTGAGATATCTGCTACAATAAGGTAGTTCCATCAGAGTGTTACCTGTTATTTCCTAAGCATATGAGAAACATAATCCTGTGATTGATCAGTAGCGGTGTTTTAAGTTGAATTGTGTCCATCCACCCCCAAAAGATGTGTTGGAATACTAACATGCAGCATCTCAGCTTGTGACTTCATTTGGAATAGGGTCTTTCCAAAGGTAACCAACTCAGTATGAGATCATTAGGGTGGGCTCTATTCCAATGAGACTAGTATCCATTGAAAAAGGCAAATTGGGACAAACATGTGCACAGAAGAATGTTGTGTGAAGATGAAGACAAAATGGGGTGATGTATCTGTAAGCTGAACAATACCAAAGACTACCTGCAAAGCACCAGAAACAGGGATAGAGGCAAGGAACGGATTCTCCTTCACAACCCTCAGAAGGCAACAACCCTGCCAGCACCCTGATCTTAGATTTCTAGCTTCCATAACTGTGAGACAATAAATTTCTGTTGTTTAAGTTGGTGATACTTAGTTACAGCAGGCCTTGGTAATAAATTAAAAAAAAAAAGTCCCAAGTAATTAATGGCACATATCATTTGTTTTTAGATGGAGTCTGCATTCATTCAGGACCTCTGAGAAACGGATGTCAAGAAGGGATTAAGTGTGCAAGGTGCTTTAGTAGAAATGCCTGTTTGAAAGAAAAGAAGGTAGGAGATAGGTAAGCAGGGACATCTGGGTAAGGTTAGCAGAGCCATATGACTGCCATGTAAATCTGATACTGAAAGAAAGGAAGATGGAAAGATGATGGATGGATGTTTCCTAGATTGCCTTGCAGTTTGGCAAAGCCATTGTGGTATCTTTGAGTCAAAGTCAGCTGTCAGAGATATGTTGGGTTTTCTAGGAACAGGTTAGCCTTATTATCCCTTAGTAGCCCTATAAAATTCTTTTACTAATTATGAGTAGGTAAGGGAGGGATGTGCTCAGCTTAAATGCAGTGGTGGATTTCTAAATGCAGTCTGAGGTCCTCAGATAATGCCACTCCATGAAGGGGGTAGTCTGGGATGCACCTCCTCACGGACCCAAGAGATGCTGTTCAGATGACTCAAGAACAGATACAGAATTCAATCCTTGAAAGAAAATTGAATGTAAATATCTGTATAAGAATAGAAAAAATTCAACCACCTAGAACAGAGGTTAAGGCAGACTAGGCGGTGAAAATGAGTCAATCTTGCTATGTAAAAACTCAGCACAAAAGCAGCTTTATTGGTCACAAGGCAGTTTAGTGATAAGAAACTTGAGAGTATGGGTGAAGAGATTGCTCTTCTCTGTTTCATATAGGTAATGAAAGACACAAGTGACAGTAACTCCAGAATCCTAAATGTGTGGCTTCCAGATTTTCCCAGGGTAGTGGCTGAGTTCACCAGCACAGTAGCTAGAAGAGGAGAAACATGGACATGTGTGCATATGGGAGATTTTTATGGTCAAGGCCTTGAAATGGTACATGTTTGTTCCATGCTCTTTCCATTAGCTAAAACTCAGTCACTTGGCTCAACCCATTTGCAAAGTAGGCTGGCAAATATACTTGAGCTCTGTTCCCAGGAAAAAAGGAGCATGGATCCTGGTGTACATCGAGGCTTCTCTACCATACTTGGAAATGATCAAATTTCCTGGTATGTATGCATCCAAGGATGTATTTTGGCATCAAGTACAAATAATTCTAAAGGTCTATCTGCAATTCTCAGTTTTTATCCAGCTGTTTGACATTTTGCAAGTGCAGATAATAGTCATTTGCTAATGCTTTTAGGATTAAAGGTATCTACAATATTTGGATACATGCTACTATAACGTAAATAAATTAAGCATATACTAAGGGGATTATTACAATTTCATGTTTCATAACAATAATTTCCCCCCAGTTTTTACAAACAAAAAAGGCAATTAAGTGTTCTAGAATTAGACCTACAGATGGTCCAAATGAAAATGTATGGAGGTGGATAAATCCGACATGTTGAATCAGTCCTATAAATAAATTTCTCTTCAGTTTTGTGTTACAGGTTTCTGAGATCGTATTTTCAGGCTCATCTTTTTTGGGATTATCTGTATTCTGGTTGTGTATATGCATTCATAGGCTTGTAATAAGAACGTTACAGGAACCTAGAGGAGTATGAGTTATATTTTTAGTAGCAAAGCAGTAAAACAATAATTAGGAATAAATAAGGACTAATCATCCGTGATAGTTAATGTTTCTAGAAAAACAATATTAACCAAATCTAGATAAGCATCCAAGTCCACAATGTGACTTGCTATCTTCTTTTCCCAAATTCCTGCTCTTCACGGTGATTATTCTGCCACCAGTGGACAGCCCCACCTTTCCCTGGAGTGTGCTGAACCCAGGCTGAAGGAAAGCTTCGCAGGTATCACCATGACCCATATTGTCAGGCAGACCTAGATTGGAAGGGCAACTGTACTATTAATTAGATATATGTCCTTGGAAAATTTACAGGTTCCTCAAATTCTCTAAGCCTTAATTTCTTTTTGTATGAAACAGTAATGATGATGTCTCCTTATACATTTGCTGTAGGGAATAAGTGAGATAATCTTTGCATAGTGGTTATCACACACCTGACATATGATTACTGTTCCATCATGTTAGTTATCACTGTTATTTATACACACACACAGAAACACACATACCCCTCCTACTCCACAAGTTAGTGGTGTTCAGAAAGCAGTTCTTAGCTTAGGTGGAAAGGTTTGAAAAATCCTTTGACAATGTAGTATTTCATCAACATTATCAAATTCCAAGCCCTAAGTAACGATAGTAAGTTGATCCTTCTGTTTAGTTTGGGGTGAAGGGTAGGGGTTGGGAGGGCTTAGATTTCACAAGGGCTTCCTAGGTTTTTGTCCTAAAACCTTCTAAAAATTGGCTTGTTCCTCACTCTCCACCTTCAGTTTTGTGAAACTGTTTCTGGAGTTGAGACTGAATCCATGCTCCTCTCCTCCTACCATACCAATGGTTCCAACAATACATCTTACTCCTTCCTGGTAAACCAAATTTGCACCTCCTTGAGGACTGCCCATGGACTGCACTTATAGAGTCCAACTTTTGAAACTGCTCTTTGATTTTAGATCCTCCTCTGGCTTGCCTGCCCTGCCCTTAGTGCACCTGTCATCACCTGAGTGTCTTCCACACAGCCTAGCCTTCTTTCACTTTTTCATGAGAGGCATAAGAGTTTCAGAGTTGATTATTTGTATCTGTTGTAAGTGATGTTATTATCATGAGTATTATTTTTTCCCAAGGTAATATGTTGTTTTTAAAATCCATAGATTAGATTTGGTAACATGTCATGTGTAAGAAAAATGGATAGGATAAATGATGACAAATTCATATCTATTTTTTAGCCCAGGTTTTAATGGTTATGGTAAATAGTAATAGATTATATTCTAATTTTGATATAATTTTTGATGAAAATTTGAGTTGGAAAAACCAAGATGCCATGCAATTTTCCATTTAGGGTTCCCCCCCCCAATGTCATATCTATATCTATCTATATCATCTATATCTATATATATTAAGACCACATTGTCCTTTTATACAGTAAATTTATTTTAACATCACTTCACTTTGAAACTACTCACATTTAAATTTGAGGGAGAAATGCTGCCTAATGCCAAGACTTTTTTTCTTTCTTTCTTTCTTTCTTTCTTTTTTTTTTTTTTTTTTTTTTTTGGAGCATATGAGTATTAATTCTTTTATCTGATCACTCATTTTTTCATTTCACTACCCTGTGCCAAGATATTATATTAGGTGTTGGTTTTTCAAGAAAGAATAACAGAAACTGTCCATATTTTCAGAGAGCATATACTCTTGCAGCCCATGAAACTAAAATAATTTTCTTTAAGTAGAACATATTTCATTTGTGAGATCTTTCATTCTTTCATTAATTCTTGAGCATCTATCTATGCTACATACACTATTTCTTGGGCTGGTGGAATACAGTAGCCAATAAGAAAATCAACTATTACTATTTTTTAAACCCACTCTAGACAAAATCCAATTGTTCCCCTATATGCAGTGGAATTCAGAATATACATTAGCTCTTACACCTCTTATAGGGCATTAGAAAGATGGGAGCAGGCCCAGGTCTTCCACTGATTTTTCCACTATGGTGTGCCTTACGACTCTCCTTCCTCTATATCATCACCATTCTTCTATTTCCTGGGACTTAGGATGTAATGGCAAAACAAGGCTTTATTCCACTCAGTTCCTCTCCAGCCATTTTGGTATTGTGGAGCAATGAACTCAGTGAAGCAAATGCCTGCTTCTTCTTCTTCTTCTGGAAATGCTATTATAGCACAGCAAAAACTTGAATGGAAGTCCTGCCAGGATCTAGAAAAATCTAATCTCCCAGATGATACAGGAAGTCCTGCCAGTGTCTAGAAAAATCTCATCTCCTGGATTGTCATTTTAAACATATGAAGTGACAATAATCTTCTTTGAACTGCTTTCTAAGTATTAAGAAAATAAAAAAAAATTGTTAAATGTCCCTGATTATTTTGTAATCCTAGGTAACTCATTATACTTAAGTAACTGGGAGCACTAATCTCAAAGACTATAATACTAATCCCAGTTCTTATAAGAATTGTTTAGGGTGTCAACAAATTAGGACCTAGATGCTCCTAAAATGGACTTTGTTTGAAAAGGATCAGTGCAGAATCATGCAAATGGAGAATCCTGTGTTGTTAGAATTTAATGATGTCAAAAACTAGGAGACACAGCTCCAACTATTTAAAAACTTTTCTTCACAACTGGAAGCATTTCTCCATATAATTCCAAATCTATGAAAGTTTGTATTTTAGCTAACAAATGACTTAGATTTTCAACCTACCACATTAATTTTCTATAAAATTCACAATAGAGAAAAAGAGCAAAATTCTGACATTAATTGATTTTTTTGAGGGGGTGGAATTTCACCCTTGCAATAATAAATTATATTTTAAATAAATTTGACCTTAGTGATTTCACATGTTAGATTCTGACATAGAACTGCTATATTATTTTTTCAACTATGGTCTCACTACAAGTTAAGCATGTGCATTTTTATACTAATGATAAGATTATTATGTACATATTTTCCTCCATTCTATTACAAATTGATATGCAGCAGTTCCAATGACAAATAATATAGAATCTGACTCACACTCCTTCTCTTTCTTTCTTTCTTTCTTTCTTTCTTTCTTTCTTTCTCTTTCTTTCTTTCTTTCTTTCTTTCTTTCTTTCTTCTTTCTTTCTTTTCTTTCTTTCTTTCTTTTCTTTCTTTCTTTCTTTCTTTCTTTCTTTCTTTCTTTCTTCTTTCTTCTTTCTTTCTTTCCTTTCTTCTTTCTTCTCTCTTGGAATTGGCAGACAACAGTTATCATATATTATAATTGTTCTCTAATAATTCATATTTGTTAAAAAGATATAATATTAAATAAGGATGACCTTTTGGCTCATCCTTTTCAATTTATCAGTTACAACTCATTGTTAGATCAGGATGAAAGCTGGACCTCATTACGACCATAGATTTGGGGAGTGAGTGACATGACATCTTTGTTAAATATTTCATCTCTTATGCTGTGTTTCTACCATGGAAAACAGAGCTTTCAGTTTGAGGTATGTGAATAATAGAGGAAAGTAATAATTCAGATTAAGCCCTAAAGAAAATCTCAAGTTGAGTGTAGCACTCAGCACAGAAATAGTCCCATTAGCTTCTGCATAGGCTACTCCCTAGACTACATGTACAGTAGGGTATTATCTGACTCCTTGACTCTAGGCTACTTTTCTTTAAATTACAGTAAGCATCTACTGCTGGTTTTAAGACTTTTTAAAGAGAAATTACAAAAAGTACCATTTTTTTTATAACTACTTCAAGAGAAACAAATGAAAGACAACAAAACTCTTTAGGGCAGTGACTTAAATTAACTATGCTGGACAGACCTTAGTGATATTCAAAAAATAGACAAGAAAAGGGATTAAATTTCTTTTTAAATTCAGCAAGGAAAAAAAAACTCAAAATATTCTATATTCATAATATGTTTCTCTGGAAAAACTAATCCCAAGAAAAGTGCTTCTTGCCTGGGCTATTAATTTTCCAATTATAAAATGAGTTAAGAAAGAGGAAATTATATGCATACATACATTTTTACATAATTATATATATGCCATATAGATGTATACAGTAGTCCTCCCCTTATCTGTGAGGGATATGTTCCAAGACCCACACTGGATATCTAAACTATAGATAGTACTAAACCCTATTATATACTACGTTTTTTCCTATACATACATACATACATACCTATGATAAAGTTTAATTTATAAATTAGTAGGCACAGTAAGAGATTAACAATGATAACTAATAATAGAACAATTTTAACAATATAGTGTAATAAAACTTATGTGAATGCAGTGTCTCTCTTTCTCTCTTAAATATATTATACCATACTCACCCTTTTTCTTCTGATGGTATGAGGCGATAACATGCCTCTGGGATGAGAGGAAGTGAGGCGAACGACAGGCATTGTGATGTTGTCTTAGGCTATGAGTCACCTTTTCACTATATGTCAGAAAGAGGATCATCTGTTTCCAGTTTGGTGACTGGCCTCAGGTATCTGAAACCACACAAAGTGAAATGGTAGATAAGGGATGACTACTACATACATATATTATACATTCACACTTTCATACATCCTTGGATTTGTCATGATTTGCTTTGTGTTTTACTAATGGTACCACAGTGAAATTTTAGCAACAGCAGCAGCATGGAGATAACCATTAAGTCATCCAATGTATTCCCTTGCTGAAGAGAAGTTGGTCTCTACAGAGTATTTTCCAGTCTTTTGCCACTTTATGGTTAAATCACTCCGCCACAAGGACTTTATGGATTTCCTTTGAAAGAGTGTTTCATAGGCTGGCATCTTGATGCAAAGAAATTTCCAAGATTTTCAACCTGAATTTTCTTTACCTCAATTTTACGTTGCTGTTCCTAGTTCTGCCTTGTCTCTACTGCCTTAAAATCATTTTTTAAGATGATCATTACCCTCATATCTGTCAGGAGAGACTGTAATTATAAGAGCATCCTAGCAGATCCTATTCTGCTTCTTGTATCTACCACATGGTTTGCATGGTTTCACTTTAAAACACCCTGCTTGCTGGTTAGTCATGCTCTGTGAGTTGGGTAAACTATTCTCATAATTACAAACAATTGTTAGTCAAATAATTTGTTCTTGTTGCATTTTAAAAGTAAGCTTTATTTGGGAAATTTTTCAGCTCTTAATGTTCAGAAATCTCCATATAGTTCAGTGGTTCCAGGTTCCTAAGGGTGGGAGCCAACTCTTATCCAGATCTCTAACCCTTACCTTATGTAGCAAATATGGAAAAGAGGTTCTTTGTGAAACAGTTATTGAATTAAATCAAAACCTTGTCTTCTTAGGTTGAGCTTCTATTGAAAATATAACACTTGCAGTCAGAATTTCAAAGATCAAATATCTTCATTCCTGAAAAACTGGCCCTTCTCTTACATTCCAGTTAGATTGTCTCCCATATCAGGTATGATTTCGTGGCTTGCTCTATAGGATATTACCTTAATAATTTATGTTTATGAATGCCATTTCAGCATTCTTTTTTCCTATATTGATGCTCATTGGAAGGTTTTGATACAGTCTTCAGCAGTGCAAATAAAAAGGGAAGTCAAGGATAAAATGGGGGGTCATAGTAAACTATAATAAAAGCCCACTGGGGAAAGAACAAGTACAGTCATATAAGGTCTCTTTCTAGCTTTTTTTCTTTCAATTCATAAGTGAAAGATTATACATTTAGTTGAACTAAATATTATATTTAAGGTTTAATGTAAAATGGAATTAGGCTATATAATTTTCAGAAAATATCTTGTAAACAAGATATTTTTTATAATTGAAATATATTCCCCCACTGCATTAGCTGAGATTGTTAGAGATTTGTTTTAATTCTGTGATTTTCTTCACTGTTCTGGGATAACTCTTCAACATCTATCTGGGCATAGTTACAAGTTCTTTGTGGATATTGACACAGGCTATTTTTACTATTACGGTTATCAATACACTTAATAATAAATTTCTATTACAAGTTTGTTGTCTCATTTGGATAAATCTCCAGTTTGCAGGCTCACAAAACCTTCAAAATCTTAGACAATAACTTTCATAAAGTCCTTGTAGATACTGACATGACACCACACTATGAGCATCCATGATAGCACTAAATAATACATATGCATTGGACTCTTATACAGGCTTCTCTTTACTCGCTGCTTTGGATTCTCCATGATTCTGATGCAAGGCCAGGTACTTTTAACAGCTTTCAAAAAAATTTTTTTCAGCAAGCATTTTTTTAAAAATTTTTGTAATCTTAACCAAAAATGTGTGAGGTTGCTAGAGGGACAAGATAATGCTGTACACAAAATTACACTAACAGATTTTCACTTAATATTTGTTCTTGGCCATGCCAAGGGTTTTTGGATCCTCAAATAACACCAAGTCTCAACTATATTTCTTGCAGGCTTTCTTCGGGATTTCAAATTCCTCTTTATTACACAGGGAAATGTTTTGATTGTTCTACCATTTGAGTGAGCCCATGGGATGGTACCTTTCTACCGTAAGTGTTTAAGTTGGTGTTTTTCCCCAAGAAATTATTTCCAAAAAGGAATTCTTTGAATTGTATCTTCTCAATATCGCTACACATAAAGTAAGTAAAATCTTAGATAAGAGTAAAATTCAGTTTAACAAGGCTTTGATAGGATACTATGCAAGGCACTGAAAGAAATTATCCGCATACTTAGTGGCTTAAGAAAATTTTTATTATCTCAGAGTTTCTGTGAATCAGGAATCTAGGCATGGGGTAGCTGGGTCCTCCCATTTAGGGTTTCTAACAAAGCTGTGATCAAGGTGTTGACTAAGTTTGCAGTTATCTCAAGGTTCAACTAAGCAGGTTATGCTGCATCATAGTGATCAAGACAAAGATAGAGAGGGTTATTAGGAAGTCACAGCCTTTTATAACCTAATCTTAAAAATGACATCCCACATTTTTGCCATACTCTATTCTTTAGAATTTAGTCCGTAGATCCAGCCTACATTCCTAAGGTGATTACACGAGAGCATGAGAACCAGGAGGCAGGAGCTATTGCATACTGTTTGAGAAGGGTGTCTACCAGAATTGAGAAAATAGTAGCTGAAAACCTGATATGAAATATAAATCACTATTTATAACAATGAGTTTAGTTCATCATCACCTTTGTTGTATATAGTACCTACTGAAAGTTGAATATTGCTGTTGCAATTTGAATACCTAAGTCACCACTGCTTCCCCATACTAAGGACTAATGTTCTCATTCCTCCATCTGCTGGCAGCGTTGGCTGACATCTCTCAACTTGTCCTTAGAAATCAGCTTCAGCTGAAGACAGCTGCATTGCCAAAGGCGACTCCCTTCTTGAGGATAACATACATCTAATGACCCATCAATGTTGCATTATTTTTTTCTTTTTTTTTAGAGAGAGACCAGGGGTTGGGGAAGCAGAGGGAGAGGGAGAGAGAATCTGAAGCAGGCTCCATGCCCAGAACAGAGCAGATGTTGGGGGCCGGGGGCAGGGTGTTGATCCTACAACTTGGAGATCATGACCTGAGCCAAAACCAAGAGTCAGACGATTAACAACTGAGCCACCCCCGGCACTCCCAATGTTGCTTTTAAAGGCCTATCTCCCTTGCCTCAGTGTTGAACAGCTCTCAAAGCTCATTCCAGCTTTAGGGCTTCTCTTAAGATCAGCTGAGATCATTGTTGTTTTTTGTTGGTTTTTTTTTTTGTTTTCAGATTTACTTATTTATTTATGAGAGACACACACAGAGAGAGAGAGGCAGAGACATAGGCAGAGGGAGAAGCAGGTTCTTTGCAGGAGCGCCATGCGAGACTTGATCCCAGATCCCAGGAGCATGCCCTGAGCTGAAGGCAGAAACTCAACTCCTGAGCCACCCAGGCATCCCTGAGATCATTGTTGTAACTGTACAGCAATACAACTCCTCCATCTACCCAGTCTGGCTTACTTCAGCCCTACAAGTAATGATTCCTATAGCACTCCCCAGTAAACCTTTTGCATTCAAATCTGTGAATCGTAGTCTATTTCCTAAGGAAATTCAACCTGCAACAACTATACTTTTAGCTTTCTGTATAAGGGGAAAATGGCTAACTCATAAATACTGAAATATTCATATAGACTCTGTAGATATTTTGTATATTTATAACCCTTTTGAAAAGGATGTTGAAATACATCTCTAAGAATCTCAAGTCAAGATGTCAGAAATTTGCCCTATGTTCCCCTAGAGAATTTAGGGTTTAAGATCATGCTCTTGATTTTCACTAACAATTGATGTAACACATAGCCATTTTCACCTAACTACAAAAGCTATTATAATAGATCTAGTTAATTATATTCTTTCTGTCCCTTATAAATAAAACTTTGGTGGTAAAATCTTCACCCAGGATTAGAAGTGAATAGGTTTATTTTCTTGTATATTGCTTTGGTTCACACTTCTAATCCAGATCATGGGCCAAATTTGTTGTTTTCTGTGGGAAATCATCTGGGGAAAAAAAAACACAAAACATCAAACCCTTAATACTAAATATGAAGTTTGAGAGTAGAGTTAAGGCTATCACACTTTATATCAATTACAATATTCTTCAAAATATGGTTACTCTATACCATACTTTCCTTACTTTATTAAGATGGAATTCACAAAATTTTAGTGTAACGTGTGACAATTAGGATGACAAGAGATCGAAAAGGGTCTAGGAAATGTCCTTAAGCAAGATTAAAAGGAAATCTCAAAACATGGTAACTGTTAGGATTTGCAATTTTATTATGAATTTCCCCAGTACTTCTTGTTCTCCGATTCATTTCTTTACTTTTCAGCCACTTTGCTCTCATCTCATGGGAGGAAGGCTGGCCTCTGAATATTGTGTTTTCCAGTCCCCGGGTCTATTGACTTGTAGGGAAAGACTGGAAGAGCCTGAGAAGGGAGAAATCTGGTACCTCTTTCCCTCTCTCTCTGCTTTAGTAGTGTCCTCAGCAGAAGCTGCTCTGTGGCTCCAGCTTCTGCTCTTTCCTCCTGGCTGAGATAAGGCGGCCCTGCCGGCTTCTTTTGGCTTCCCAGGTTGCCAGTGATAGCTACTCTCTGCTGTTACTAGTACTTGGTTTGTTTCCCCACCCACTTTGGCTTTCCAGCTCTTTTCTATTACCTGTGCAGTAAAGTTGATTTTAATCTCCATCTGATTTAAATATATAGAATGATTTATGATTGCACCTGGATGGCCACAACTACCTGAGCTATATGCCTGTTGGTTGCAGCAAAAAATCCCAGACAGATCCCAAAAGCCTTTTTAACATTAAGGGAAAAATAATTAGTCCTCAAAGTAACCTAATGTGATGTTATTATTCACATTTTCCAGAAAAGAAAAGTGGGCTGAGCAAGGATAAGTAATTTGCATAGGACCACATATCGAATGTATAGCTTACCTGAGGAGTGTGGCTTCTAAGTCAGACAACCTGCTTAGAATGCTGAGTCTACCTCATATTAGCCAAGGAAATTACTTAACTAACCCCTGCTACATTTTTTCATCTATAGAAGAGGGATTTTAGTCATACCTACCTCAAAAAAGTGTTGTGAAGATTAAATAAATGAATCAATATTAAAGGGGTTAGAGCAGTTACTGGCATATAGTACATGCTCAATAAAGGCTAGCCATTATTATTAGCCATGTGGCTTCAGTATTATTTTTAATTACTTTGGAAACACAAAACAAGTTACGATGACTGCTCCTAGGATTTATGGCTCAGTGTTTACATTTTGAAAAGAAACATTTACAAATGCATGACATGACATCATGTTAAATGATAATTTCTAATTTAGTTAAAAATCTAGTCCTTTATCCCTGATTATCAGAACAGTTGAGAAAAGCAAGATTGATTTCTTTTGTGGAATAGTCGAGAATTCCACAGTGGCCTAAGGCTCCAAATGATCGCAAACCATCATCTTGCAATTAAAATGGCCAGAGCTGACCTGCTCTTTATTAAACATTAATCTTTGGCTTCTTCTGAATGCACCAGTGAGTTCAAGGTCTGGATATGTATGACTCATGCTAGCTCTGTGCCATTAAGCTGTTTTATAGGAGAAAACTATTCTTCATTGCATTGAGCCTGACACTCGAGATTCTTTTTATAATTTGAAAATTGGCAGTTCAGAGTATATTTAAATGAAAAATGCTAGCTATTGTAACCATCATTTGCTGATAGAAACAATGCCTTCACAATTGAAATAACCGTACAGAAAACACTGTGGCCTGAAACTACCATGGACATATATTAATATTTTATATATAATATTATTAGCACATTCTTTTTTACAATACTTTTTATACTCAGTATTTATTCTTGGTAACATTCTCAACAGTATACAAATTATATGAGTAAGTTAAATTACACTGTTTATTTGCAATCATGTGAAAGAAAAAAGCAAATGCATATTTTGTAAACAAGAATTTTCTGCTAATTAGCATTACAATTGTGTATTTTACAATGTCTTTGAGACATGAGTGTATCTCTAAGCAATACAAAAATAAGTGCAAGTGAAATAATTAATCTGAGTAGGTGGATAGATAATTGTACCAAATATTAGTTTTTGTTTTTTACTTAATACTCATATGCTTTTACCATCTGCAAAAATCTAATTGCTTTTTACAGAAATTTCCCCTAATTTCTTCCACTCTATATCATTTACATGACTACAAAGGCTAACTTATGGCAATCTTAGTTATTTTGACTATTGAATAAATATTTAGGAGATTTTGAAATTAACTTGGTAACTGGGCTCTCCATTACCGATGGATATTAATTTTAAATTTTGGGGTAGATATAAGGTGTTTTTACATTATGATATTTTAGTTTCTTAATTGAATCTTAACAAATAAATAGATATATAGTACTTTCCTTTTTTATTATTTTTGCAAGTGACTAAAATTATACTGAAAACACTTGGACCAGAGTTGTTGTCCTTTATGCATGTTTTTCTCAAGCAATTGTGGGAAAACAGAACTGTTTACTGATGTCATTTAAATCCAGGAGGCTTCTTTATTAGTGATAATCTGTTATAAAATATGCATAATATCCAGTCTTTTTATGACGCAGATACTCAAAGGGATTTCGAAATCTAATGTCAATTTCAAATTAAATCTAGATTTTTAAGTTAGCTTCTTTGAAAAGAAATATAATGCTCATCTAATTATAATGTTCATCTAACCTTCACATATCCTAGGTTTTTAAACTAAATGTACAAGCAAACATGATTTATAGTGGAATAGAAAGATGTACGCTAAGTTTACACTAAGGATTTCTAAGGATGAAATTTATGAGGACAAGGAGGGTTGAAGGAAACGTTTTAAAAAAAAATATTTTCTTCAAAATTTGAAATGTACAAAGGAAGGAAATACTCTTCAGTAATTCAAAATAAAGCATAAATATTTTGTGCAAATATTTTCATTCATCACATACATGGGTTAACATGACAGCTTAACTAAAATCAGTGTAACATTATGACAAACCTAAATGCTTTATGTGATATAAACCAACAGATATTCCCCTACTGCTTTTCTTATACCAAACATTCTATTTGAAGAGGCAACCCATCAATGATGAAATTCCTTTTTTTAGAGAGATTTTATTTATTTGAGAGAGAGAGAGAGAGAGAGAGAGAGAGAGAATGAATGGGGGGAGGAGCAGGGGACATGACCCCAGGATATGGGACTGGATCCCAGGACGCTGGGATCATGACCTTCAGGCAGACACTTAACTGACTGAGACAGCCAGGTACCTATGAAATCACTTTAAACTAACAGGAAAGAAACTTGAGTTGAATCTAACCTCTTTACTGGACAAATGGGGAAGAAACCCAAAACTGAAGTGAAGAGGGACCAAATAGCTTTTCTAATAGTGTTTGATATACACCAAAAGTCTGTTTTTATCAACTGAAGATAGAACAGTTCAGTCATACAAATCACCTATCATTATGAAATTCTTACAATTACATGAAGACTCTTGAAACTTCTACTATGGATTTTGAGATCTAGATAGAAATGGGTTCACTTTCAGCCTTTGTCCATCAAGTTATTAAGTCTTGGGCAAGAATCTGAAATTCTAGATACTTCATATACTAAATATATAATTTATCTATAATAAAAATCACTATGCATGTGAAAATTAGAAATTGGGAAGCAAAGTGCCAGCAGTGCCTAGTTGTGGCCTAATAATTGATAATCTAGGAAAATCTGCTGTTTGAATAAGGATAGAAAAGATCATAAGATATGGAAGCTACTTGGTTTATTTTTTTATATTTCTCTACATTTCATGAATTGTTTTCTAGACATATATTGGACTACTCTCATCTTATACATCTACCTCAGACATCATGTTGACATTTACATTTCTAAGTCTTCCCAATTTTTGGCGGTGTCCCCTTCATTGAATCTTTATTTTGCCATTGTTGGTAATACATGCAGAGTATATGCATGAGCTGGAACTGTGTATTCAGGATTTAAATTTCTTTAATAATAGCTGCTAAAACCCACATCTATTTATGATCATTGCCCCCATTAGAACCACATATTCTATAACAATACCAAAACAAAACTCTCTTGGTTTTAAAAATGATTACAGTTATGCATTATTATTAATAATAGCAATAACTATTGAGCATGAAATAATAAACTTGGGAGCTAACTCATATCCTGCAGTTGTGTATAAATTCTACTTTATTAGTTCTAAATATAAGGTATAGGGAAAAAATGCCATGAAGGAAATATGAGGATAATCCTACCCTGACAGCTTCCTTGCTGTGCTTGTTTCTAGTTCAGAGACTTAATCAGTTTGCCGAGTGGAATTCACAGCAGTAGCTCTAGAATCTAATAACATACATGATGCATATCATAGATATATGCAACATATTAAGGAACAGAATTTGTAGAACATCTGTGCTGGGTATTTTGTCATATAGTGTCTTTGTGAAGGCATGGTGAAGGTAGTATAGCTTTTCCTGAATCCTTCAGTGACTTACATCTTGAGGTGTAATGGTGACGTGATAGACATTCTTGAGGGCCTCGGCAGCAGCCACAGGCTTTACTATGGCACTTGCAGCAATCCAACTAGGCCATACACAATTTCAGCAAAAGCCTAATAACAATGATAATAGTTACTATTTTTTACATTATGAAGTAAAGACTGTGCTGAACTAGGCAAATTGTCTTATATACTTGAATATAAATACAAGAAATAGGGCATATTAATATTACATTTTACAAAAGAATAAAGAGATTATTATTAACTTAACAAAAAGTCTATAGCTAGAATTGGCAAAACAAGATGTTTATTTATTACCGAATCCCAAGATCTTGGACTGTGCTGCTTCTCACCCAATCTGTCTTAACTTATTATTATTATTTGTCTAAGCCAGGTGATAGGAAAAATGGGAACTGTGCATTACAGTTAATCTTCAGTGTGAGATATCCCTTATGAAGTTGGTTCCTGTCTGTTCTGAAGCCTAACTACTAAAAAGTTCAATTATTTAGAGTACTGTTAAGACTTATTTATTAATTTCTGTGTCTGAGGCTTCTGTCTAAAGCATTTTCAGACTTGGAAAATGTTTTAAATTTTCTAAGATTTTGGGATATGATGAAATGTGATTTTTTTTTTGTAGCAAGACTACACTATAATTTTCTCCACATGTGTGAACTAAAGACATAAAAGATGCAGATAGAATAGAAATCAAAGGAGCACTGGAGTAGAAAAGCTAGTGGCAAGCAAAAATTCAGCTCCAGTAAATGAATGGCGGATCCATCAGTCCTTTCCTTTGAAGTTTTGATCTAAAAGAACAACAAAAAAAAGAAGCTGAGAAAGAAAAAAATAAACTTGTCCCACAAAAGTAAAACTAAATCTAAGTTAGGAAATTTCATCATTTTTTTAAGCATCCCAAAGTAGCCAACTTCAGGATGAAATACAGTTAAGGAATAGGACTTCTATATTCTTAAATGAGAATGGAAGGAAATCATTTTTAAAATAGGCCAATTTCAAAGGAAGTGTCCCTTGTGATTCACTCATGACACCAATCTGATTGGATGCTCCGATTGTTAATGCAGTCCAGGGCAAACTCATTTGACATTTTCTTCAGAAATACAGAGAGATATTTAGAATTATTTAAAAACAACCTCATTTAAAAATCTTGGGTTTGTCTTGGTTATGTAAAAAATGTTAATCACATTCATTTGGAGAAATGTGGTAGTATGATACATATAAATGGAATTATGTTTACTGAATTGCATGAATGATTGAGAGAAGGCAAAAACTTATAAACCATCTGGGGATTTAACAAAGTAGCAAAGAAAAAATAATCAGCTACTCCATTTATTTAGTAAATATTTACTGACCTCTATGATTGGCAGTATGAAGGTAGCTTAAAAAAGGGAGTAAACCCAGAGTTTTGAAGGATAAATAGGAGTCTTCTAGAAATATGAGGATATATCATTGGGGCATCTGGGTACTTCAGTCAGTTAAGCACCCTACTCTTAATTTCAGCTCAGATCAGATCTCAGGGTCATGATATTGAGTCCCACATAGGGCCCTGCACTTAGGACTGTGTCTGCTTGAGAGTCTCTCTCTCTCTCTATGCCTCCCACTGCTTGAGTGCTCTCTCTCTCTCTCTCTCTCTCTAAAATAAGCAAATAAAATCTTAAAAAAATAAAAAAAAATATGAGTATATATTAGAATTCTAGACAAAGGAAAGAAGAGAGAAAGAAGGTGGAGAAATAGTACAGGGTTCAACTATTACATGAGAATCTTGAATTACCCACAGTATAATCACTTGGAGGGTTTGTTTAAAATGAAATTTCTGTACCTTGTCCCATGCCAAGTCAATCACAATCAGTGATAGCAGAGAGCAAGAATTTGCATTTTTAATAGGCACACTTAGGCTCTTTTTATAAACATTAAGGTTTGAACATTGTTGCTGTAGATAATAGAAGAATCTAGCCTCAAGCAATCACGAAATAACAGAAAATCTGAACAGACCAATTCTGTGCAAGTTCTGCACAATCTATTTTACATTTACAAAGAATATGCTGATGGCCTACAAGCATTAAGAGAGAATTAAAATGGAAGGAAAGAGACCTGTTAAAGACTGATGCATTGATCTTTACCTCTCTTTCTCTTTTTGCTCTACTTTTATCAGGCTTTTGTTCCTAAACTCTCTGGTCAAGGTTACCAAGGATTTTCAGCTTTCCAAATTGCTACTTCACAAACTACATCTCAGCAGCATGTGAAAAAAAAAGATCACCCCTGTAAAACATTGAATATTCCCAGCTCTCAAGAAATCACCTATCATTTTATTAATATGCTATACCACATGATTGATTTGTGGATGTTGAGAACCATTCTTGCAAACCTGGAATAAATCCCACTTGGTCATGGTATATAATCTCTTCAATGTATTATTGATTCAGTTTGCTAATATTTTGTTCAAGATTTTGCATCTTTATTCATCAAGCATCATGGCCTGTAATTTTCTTTCTTATGGCAGGCATCCTGTCTGGTTTTGGTATCAGGGTAATAACATTGGCTTCATAAAATGAACTTGGAAGTGACACATCCTATCTTTTTTTTTTTTTTTGGAAAAGTTTGAGATAGATTGGTATTAATTCTTCTTTAAATATTTGGTAGAATCATCAGTGAAGCATCTGGTTCTGAGCTTTTGTTTGTTGGTAGGTTTTTGATTACTGATTCAATCTTACTAGTAATTGGTCTGTTCAGATTTTCTGTTATTTCGTGATTCAGTCTTAAGAGGTGGTATGTTTCTAGTAATTAATCCATATCTTCTGGTTGTGGACTTGTTGGCAAATTGTTCATAATAGTCTCTTATGATCCCTTGCATTTCTGTACTATCACTTCATAATGTCTCTTCTTTCGTTTCTGATTTTATTATTATGAGTCTTCTGGTTTTTTTCTTTCACTTTTTTATATCGCATTAACAAAATGAAGGATAAAATCATAAAATCGTCTCAGTACATGAAGAAAAAGCATTTGACAAAATGCAACATTTATTCATGATAAAAACTCTTAACAAAGTGGAGATAGAATGTACCTCAAAATAATAAAATCCATATATGACAAGCCCACAGCCAACACCATAATCAATGCTTAGAAGCTGAAAGCTTTTCCTCTAAGATCAGGTATAAGACAAAGATGCCTTTTCTCACCACTTTTATTCAGCATAGTATTGGAAATCCTAGCCAGAACAGTTAGGCAAAAAACATAAATAAAAAGCATTCAAATTAGAACAAAAGAAGTAAACTCATGACTTGCAGAAGATATGATACTATCTAACCCAATCTACAAATTCAATGCAATTCCTATCAAAATTCCAATGACATTTTTCACAGAAATTTTTTTTTTAATTTTATTTATTTATGATAGGCACACAGTGAGAGAGAGAGAGAAAGGCAGAGACATAGGCAGAGGGAGAAGCAGGCTCCATGCACCGGGAGCCTGACGTGGGATTCGATCCCGAGTCTCCAGGATCGCGCCCTGGGCCAAAGGCAGGCGCCAAACCGCTGCACCACCCAGGGATCCCTCACAGAAATTTTTTAAAAATCTTAAAATTTGTATGAAAACACCAAAGACCCTTAACAGACAATGCCATATTGAGATAAAAGAAAAAGACATCACTCATTTTGACTTCAAACTATATCACAAAGCTATAGTAATCAAAGCAGTATAGTATTGGCATAAAATCAGGCACATCGATTAATGAAACAGAAGAGAGAGCCCAGAAATAAACTCATACATACATGGTCAATTAATTTATGACAGAGGAGCCAAGAACATACAAAGAAAGGACAGTCTTTGCAATAAATGATGCTGGGAATACTGGATAACTACATACAAAATAATGAAACTGGACCATAATCTCATACCATACAATCAAAATAACTAAAATAGATTAAAGACTTGAATGTAAGACCTGTAGCTATAAAACTCTTAGGAGAAAACACAGGCACTAAGCTCCTTGATACCAGTTTTGGTGATGACATTTTTGGATTTGACACAGAAATAAAGGCAACAAAAACAAAAATAAACAAGTGGGACTACATCAAACTGAAATCTTCCACACAACAAAGAAAACCATCAACAAAAAGAAAAGGTAATGTACAAAATGGAAGGAAATATTTGCAAATTATGTATCCGATGAGGAATTAATATCCAAGATATATAAAGAACTCATGCAATTAAATAACAAAATCCAAGCAATCTCATTAAATAACGATCAGAGGATATGAATAGATGTGTTTTCAAAGAAGCCATACAGATGGCCAATAGATTTATGAAAAGATCCTCTACATCACTAATGATCAGGGAATTGCAAATAAAAATCACAATGAGATATCACATTAAAACTGTCAGATTGGCCATTACCAAAAAGACAAGAATTGGCAAGGATGTGGAGAAAAGGGAATTCTTGTACAGTTGATAGGAATATAAACTGGTGCAGCCGCTATGGAAAACAGTATGGAGGTTCTTCAAAAGATTAAAAATAGAATTACCATATGATCGAGTAATTCCACTTCAGGGTATTTACCCAAAGAAAACAAAAACACTAATTTGAAAAGATACATGCATCTCCATGTTAGCTGCAGTATTACTTATAATAGCCAACATATGGAAAAAAACTGTCTATTGACAAATGAATGGATAAAAATATGATAAATGTATACAATGGAATGTTATTCAGCCATAAAAAAGAATGAAATCTTGCCATTTGTGACCACATGAATGGCTCTTGAGGGCATTGAGTAAAATAAGTGAAATAAGTCAGATAGGGAAATACAAATACCATATGATTTCACTTATATGTTGAAACAAAAACAAGCTCATATATACAAAGAACAGATTAGTGGTTGTCAGAGGCATGGGGTTGGGGATGGGTAAAAAGGTGAAGGGAGTTAAAAGGTACAAATTTCCAGTTATAAAATAAAGAAATTCTGGGGGTAGAATGTACAGCATGGTGACTATAGTTAATAATACTGTATTGCATATTTGAAAGTTGCCAAGAAAGTAGATCTTAAAAGTTCTCAACACAAGAAAATAAAATTCTATAACTATGTATGGTGATGTTAACTATGTATGGATATTAATTAGATTTATTGTGGTAAAATTTTAAAAAATTAAGATTTACTTATTTGAGACAGAGAGCACACAAGCATGCCTGGGGTGGGGGAACAGCAGAGGAAGAGAGGAGAGAGAGTCTTTTTTTTTTTTTTTAATTTTTATTTATTTGTGATAGTCACACAGAGAGAGAGAAAGAGAGACAGAGGCAGAGACACAGGCAGAGGGAGAAGCAGGCTCTATGCACCGGGAGCCCGACGTGGATTTGATCCTGGGTCCCCAGGATCGCGCCCTGGGCCAAAGGCAGGCGCCAAACCGCTGCACCACCCAGGGATCCTGAGGAGAGAGAGTCTTAAGCAGACTCCCTGATGAGTGCAGAGCCTGATAAGGGGCTTGATCTCACAACCTTGAGATTAAGACCTGAGCTGAAACCAAGAGTCACACACTTAACTGACTGTGCTACCCAGGTGCCCCAAAATAAATTTAAAAATTTTTGAAAAGGAAAAATAAGAACTACCACTGAAATACAATGTGTTTTTTAATGAAATTATCTAAGTAAAAGGAAATGGAAAGCCTCAGGTACCTATTTTTCCTACTTAGATGAACAGGGTGAATTAAAAAGAAATAGCTGGAATGCCTGGGTGGCTCAGTGGTTGAACATCTGCCTTTGGCTCAGGGAGTGATACTAGAGTTCCGGGATTGAGTCCCATATCAGGCTCCTTGCATGGAGTCTGCTTCTCTCTGGTCTGCAGAGTCCTATATACTCTGCCTCTCTCTCTGTGTGTCTCTTGTGAATAAATAAATTAAATATTTGAAAAAGAAATAGCTGTACAAATAAAGTTACTAAGTTAAAAAAAAAAAAGAAGGAAAGAAAGAAATTATCTGGTATTCATTTTTGGTTTGCTTTGTAGGTTGCTCTTTCTTCTTCCACTTTACTGAATCCTCCAGAGCCTTAGCTTTCTCTCTTTTATCTTTTTCTGTCTTTCTATACTTACTCTTTGAGCATTAAATTATCATTAATAATATTAGACCTCTACATACATATCTCCAGACCCTTTCTTTTCCTTTTACTTTACACCCATATGTTCAAGTAGCTACTCAAAATCTCTGTTTGATGTCTAGAGGGGATTTAAAATGTTTATCTTTAAAAAGGGACTCCCTATTTCATGGTTGATCCATGTATAAGCCCACTGCAACTCTCCTTAAAGTATATGCAGAATCTGACATCTTTTCACCAATTCCATGGCTATCATTTTAGTTCACATTGTCAGCATCACCTATTGCCTAAACGATCACAGTAGTCGTTTAACTGATCTCCCTACCTCTACTCTTGTCCCATATGGTAAATTTTCTATTGTGATCCTGAGTGATCTTTAGGAATATAGAACAGAAAATGCAACTCTGGTGTTCAAAATCTTCCAGTGGCTAGCATACTTAAAATAAAACCCAAAGATTTACTAAAGCTCTCAGGATCTCCTCTATCTCTTGCAATACCCTCTATACTTTTATAGAGTGGTCTTCTTAATGTTTAACATATCAAGTTTGCTTTTCTTCAGAAGCTGGCATTTATGGTTTCCTCTAGCTGGATGATCTTCTCCCATATGACCGGCTTGTCTATTTTATTCTGGTCTCTGTTTTATATATAACTTCCTTTGAATATCCTCTCATGACCACCTTACTTAAACAATTTTCTTTCCATGTTACTCTATATTCTCCTACCATATTTTTATTTTAGTCACAGCATTATCACTACTTAACACTGTATCATTTAGAAATTTACTAGTTTTTCTTCTTCCTTTTCCATAGGAATATAGACTCCATAGGAATAAGTTCATTTTATTCATTTTTTAATTTTTAATTTTATTTTTTTTATTTAATATTTTTTAAAGTTCGATTTGTCAACATATAGTATGACACCCAGTGCTCATCCCGTCAAGTATTCATTTTTTTTAATCCCCTGTGCTTGGAACAGCATAGTATGTAGAGGCAGACAAAGAATATTTATTTACTGAGTGAATCTTTCATATGTGAAATGTTGAAGCTTTAGCAATGGGATTTGTAAGTAAGGATGGTGAGAAAAGATAAAAGGATAATTTTGCTTTGTGAAATTAGAAGTTATTCTAACTAATATTACAGTATAATATGAACTAGAAAATAAATAGAAAGCATATGAAAATGTCAGCATTTCTATTACGAAAGTGACAATATAAAAATAAAAGGATTAATTTACATAAAAGAATGGATATAATCAATAGTTCTGGTTGTGAAGGATACTCAAAAGTGAAGTTGCTATCGAGGAAGAGGAAGAAAATAGGCAGGGATGATTTGCACAGATTTTTTTTTAATTTTTATTTATTTATGATAGTCAGAGAGAGAGAGAGGCAGAGACACAGGCAGAGGGAGAAGCAGGCTCCATGCACCGGGAGCCCGATGTGGGGTTCGATTCCGGGTCTCCAGGATCGCGCCCTGGGCCAAAGGCAGGCACTAAACCGCTGCGCCACCCAGGGATCCCTGCACAGATGTTTTAAGCATAAAGCTTGACATTAAAGTTCATAAAAATCTGGAAAAAGTGTAAATAATCAGACTAAACCATGCGGTAGGAGATTAGGGAAAATTGGAAGGTAAAAAATAAGGGTGGAAAAATGATCTTCTTCCAGGTTATTTGTAGCCTTGAAGACCATACCTAAGCTGTTAGGGATTAATTTTAAATAAGGAAGAGGAAGACTGAATTATTTTAGCTGGGAAGTGATGTCTGTTGCTTTTATAAATGTAGAACTGAATAGTTTTGGGGAATCACAAACAAGCAGTATCTCACCTCCAACCACAATGGCTGAAATGGAACAGATAATACCTCTCCTTGTTCTTTGGCATCCAAGTTAAGGACATGTGGCTTAGCCAGTTGGATGCTTCTGTCAGGGATTTTGATTCCTGAGGGACAGTCAAATGTTATTCATGGTGATGGTGGAAAAATCAAGAGTCCATGGTAATGGTGTCTAGTGTCTGTGCATTGCAATAGCCGTTCAGTGTACTGACCACAGCATTATTAGTCTTTTGAGCTTTAAAAAATATTTTGAGATTTATGGAGAGAGAGAGAGAGAGAGAGAGAGAGAGAATTTTGCAGCTTTCAGATAAGTCATAGAAAGATCCATACCAGAAGAGAATTATGGAAGGGAATATATGATGTCTAAAGATCAAAAGATAACTTTTGTGAAGCTTTAAAATTTTCTAAAACTTGCTAATGAAGTTTTAAACCTTTGGGAAAATTGCTTATATGTGAAGGTGATGTTAAATGCTATCCAAGTGGTTACAACAATGGAATTTCCTAAATCTGAACACCAAATTTTATTATTTTCATGGTGGTCAACTTATTTTTAACAAATGTTCATCAGATCAGAAGAGTGTAGATGGTTCAATTCCATGGATCTGATAGATAAAATTTTGATTGTCTAAGTTGATTAAATTATTTGGAATATTAGTATATTTATACTTCATATTATATAAAAATAAAACTTGTGTGAAGGGTTCATCTCTTCAAGATAATTAATTTTTCAGTTTATCTGTAGTCAAGTGGTTCACAATGAATGCTCAGGAAAAGTTAAATGAACTCAAATACAGTCCATTGTGGGACTGGGCCCCATCACAATAGTGTAAGCATAAAGTGGCCTGTAAGGGATCTCTGTGTATAATTATATTTGATTAATACAATCATAAGATTGAATAGTTTTGAATTTAACTTTTCTGAGTAATGCTATGATATTTTTAATGATGATACTGGTAGAGCACAGAACTTTTATCAAAGTTTTGTCTATTATTTTTTATTATTTCTTTTCTGTGTTTATGTTAGCCTTAAATAGCAACTGATCTTATTGGCCTAATTAATTTGAAATATACTCTCAGAATTTTAAATATAATAGATAAGCTTGTTTGCTTACAAGCATGATGGTGTCCTGTATATTAACCCACCCATACAATATTTTGGACATCTTCTATGTGTATTGAATTGAAAACAATTTCATTAGCATCAGTGGAAAATTATTTGGCAGGAATAGAATTATATGATACTATTAATACCATACAAAGACTGTAAAAGCAAGACATATTCTCTCATTTGAACATTTTTATGTATTATTTATAGCTTAACCACTATGGGTAGTTCATAGCAAGCTTTTATCAAAAGGGACTAAAAACATTTAGAAGTAAAATTCTAGAGGTAAAGAAAATGGAAATTTCAATTCAATTGTTGGAAGCAATAGTTGACATATTATTTTCATATAAAAGGTAGTGTGCAGGAAGCAGTTCTCTTCTGAGTAACCTACTGTATTCATGATTTAGCAGAATCAGTTACTTTGCAATTGATTTTGACTATAGCTTATATTTGAACTTTAGGCACTGTGATCTCAAGATTTTACATAATGGCACATATGAATCACTCAGAGCTGCTGCAAAAATATGCACAGGGTGCTCAGTAATGATTCACTTTGCATTAAATAAACACTCTTCAGGGCAGGCTTCATGAAAGGGTCCAACCCTGACCTTAAGATATGAGAGCATTTTTCATAAAATACAAGGACTGGGGAAAATTCAACATCTTGTACAGAAGCTCATTAACCAAATGGCTTATATAAGCACACAGCAACAGGACTCACTAGGCATTGGTGCACCAAACTGAAAGTTTGATAGTGGAACATGTTACACATAATTAAATATGGATCCTTTCTAATCAATAGTGAGGGCGTAATTACTTTTCTCAAGGTTAGTTAGGCAGGGTTGTTTGAGGGGACAAAAGCCAGAGTGAAGAGACTCAAGAACACAAACTAGAGGATTATGCATTTTGGAGCCATGGTGGGCTATTAGGTGTTTTGGCACACTTGAAAACCAGACAGCAATGTTACCAGTGGTCTCATTAGGGAACTATTAGACAAGGTCAAGAAGGCCTATGAGAACCAATGAATACATTTAAGCGATGCCTCCCTGCTTCACCAAGTTGCTCAATAGTAGCTCCCAGATTTTCATGTCTTCAATAAACCATCTTACATGAGCATCTCCTTAAAGTATTGCTCAATCCTGCCTTATAAAGAATGTCATCATTCCTCTATGGAAACGATCAGTGATGAATTAATGAATGCTTCTAATACTTATTAAATCCAACTGTTCCAACCACTGACTATAATTCAAGAAGGAAAGAAATATGTACTTAAGTATGTGTAGGTGTTTGTAAATATGTCTTCCTCAAACCACATCCCTGTGAGGGAGAAAAAATGAAGAGAAGGAGTACAACAGCTTAGTCCCATCAAGTGTGTGGGCTAGCTAGCATTTTTAGAAATGTTGCTAAATATTGTATCTTTCCTTCCTCCCCCTTCCTTTCCTTCTTCATCCCAAAGACTTGTTGAGTACTCTATGAGCCAAGCATTGAAGAGAGGAGATAAACAATTGATTTGAAAGATGTAAATGATAATTGTGATGATAAGGCCAATAACGAGGGTCTGCCAAGTGTCAAGAGATGTCTAAGGCTCTGTGTTATACAACAGAGAAAGAACGGCTGGAGCTCTTAGTCATGTGAGACTCAGACTATCTGCATATTTCACTTTAGATAGAACAACTCACGAAAGGATTTCATATTTATTCCGGGAACAAATCATGTGAATTGGTGTTTATAGAAGGATAATACTTTCCCAAAAATATTTTTTCCAAACATATGTGATAAAGTTCTTATTTCAGAGAGATTTTTTTCCAGGAAACTTAAAGGATTCTTAAAATAGTCTAAAATTCTAACAAATACATCCCTTAAAACACTCACTTTTCTTACTTTTATTTCCAAAACTTAAATTTGTTCCTTTCAGAGGCCTGGAAAAACAAATCATTATTTTTATATAAATAAATATTATCATATTTAGTAACTGTTATGAAGTGACCAAATTTTGATCTTCAGTATATATACATAGTGTGTGTGTGTATGTGTATATACACATATATATAAACATAAGCTTTGATACTAGATAAAGCCTGAGAAATCTTTTGGGTATTTTTTACTGCTCTTCATTTATTTATATTTTGAATATAAAGCACCAATACCAAAATCTTCCTCTCTACCACTAGATTTTTCTAAAGTGCATCCATTAAACTTTATTTTTTAAAAAGATTTATTTGTTTATTCATTCAGAGAGAGTGAGAGAGAGGCAGCAGAAGGAGAAGCAGGCTCCATGCAGGGAGCCCGATGTGGGACTCGATCCCGGGTCTCCAGAATCACACCCCGGGCTGCAGGCGGCGCTAAACCGCTGCGCCACCGGGGCTGCTCTCCATTAAACTTTAAAATAAATAGTTTGTTATAGGATTAGAGAGGATATTTAGCAGTTTTTAATAATAAATATCTTTTATAATATGATTTTTTGATAGCCTTATGTGATAATGTTGTGGTCTATATACCTTATGGTACTTTTCTAAGACACCATTGGTCCTTTGCTAGCAGAACTTCATTTCATTTTTTTATTTTCAGGCATCTATCAGAGATCTCAGGGAGGAAGATATGAGTCCTTTGCCTAGCCTAGGGTTGAGAATTCAGTCAATCAAATACATATGCAGAGAGAAAGAAAAACAGAGACAGACAGAGAAAGAGGCAGAGAGAGAGATTTATAGAATTCATGTAGTTGTAGGATGGCAGGTTCAAAATATGTAGGGCAGGTTGGTAGGCTAGAAAATCAGATAGGAGATGATGGTCTTATGGTAGAATTTCCTTTTCTCAGGGAAATGTCAGTTTTTACTCTAAAGGTCCTCAACTGATTAGATAAGTACCACCCACATAATCAAGGGTAATCTTCATTTGAAGGATGGTAAATGATTAATGTATTGCAGATATTAACTACATGCACAAAATACCTTCCTAGTGATACCTAGATTAGTACTTGATTAATAAGTAAGTACTATAGCCTAGACAAGTTAATACAAAACCAACCATCATAGTTGCTTGACATTTTAATAATCGAAAAAATCTAGATCAGGGGTCTGGTGACTAGTATCCCTCACTAGAGTCAATAGTGTAGAAATTTAGGGCCTGTCCTCCCAGAATTTCCCAGAATTTAGCCTATTTATAGACACTGAAGCCCTCAATTGGGGATGGATTTAATCCCTTTGCAAGACAATCCTGCAATTTAGCCAAGTATATTTTGTAAATCTTCCCCCAGACCTTCACTAGAAAGGCCGTTGATTAAGGTAACAGTTTATTGGAGGAAAGAAAACACCTAGACCTTCCGGATTTAGTAGAAATGCAGTGCTGAGGTGGTGCTAATTTCTGAAGGTCCAAAACTCTACCATAATCTATAGTGGATTATGGTAATATGTTGATAAATGGAGTCTTGACCCACATTTGCTGTAAAAAATGGTCAAATGGTCAAATGGGTACAGCAGACCTAAAAATATTTTGTCATTGTTTTTTTACCTAGTTTGCTATGTATAATACTCAGAACAGATAATTTAACAAGATCTCTACATTGGTTTCCTACATAAGAAGTAATGATTATAATGGAAGGAAGAGCCAAGAACAAGTACCTGGAGCTACCTCCTCTCAGCAATACATCAAATTAGTAAACTAGTATTAATGCTGCTCCCTAAGGGGAATTTTAGAGATAATTTCACCATTAAAACTTTGAAGATACAGAAGTGGTGATTCCTATGATATTACTTCTTAATGTATCTGACCTATGAAAATGCTAGATGAGTTTTCCAGAAAGACTGAATAATCACAAAGTTAATCAAATGGTGATGACAATTTCAACTGCAAAGTAACATTTTTTTTTTGGAGAAAATTAACTCAGTTTCTGATACCTGCTATATAACAACAGGGCACATATTTTTTCTCAATTTCATCTTATAAAGACAATTAACTAGTGTACCTTTACCCAGAGGTGGCAGCAATATCCTGAAATCTGTCACAGTAGAGTCTTTGGGAATTTTGATGATCTCAGTAACCCAGAACATCACACTAGTCCTTACATTAATGACATTATGCTAATTAGTCCAGAAATTACTAAGTATCCTAGATGCCTTAGAAGGATTCATGCATGAGAGGGCATGAAAAATAAATTCCAAAATAGTTCAGGGGTGATGTCAATCAGGGGTCTCCAGAGCAACTGATGGACAGAATACATATACAGAGAGAGATATATTTTAAGGAATTGGCTCACCTGGATGCCTGGTCATTTTTTGTCAATCCCTTTAAATATTGCCTCACTTGAGCCTTTTCCAGTTGAACCATCTGAGTGGAAATCTGTGTCCTACAAGACCCTTACTGATATACTCTCAGGTCCAGAGAGCGTATATTTATAAATCTTTACCTCAGCCAGACCTAACACTGAAGTGGGTATTTCTAAGGTAGTCAGTATTTGTTGACTGATAATTATCATAAAAATCACCATTTATTGGACTTCAACTATGTAGCAGAAATTATGCTGGACATTTACATTTATTTCACGTTAGTCTTTGTATTAATCCTAAAAGGGATTACAGCCAAGAAAAGAGAGATTCAAAGAGGTCACTTGGGTGAGGTGAAATAGCTAGTGAGTGATGGCATAGGAATTTGTACCTAGATCTGTCTGTTATGCTCTGTCACCATGCATAATAAACAAAAATTCATTTTCTTGAACTTAATTCTGAGGTGAATATAAATAAACAAAAAATTTCATTATTTCCTGCATGACATACTCAAGAGGTATACAAAAAACTCTAATTCCATTATTATTATTATTTTTTAAATATATCATCCTTCCTTTGGTTCTAACTTGCCACATGTCTTGCTATTCACTAGATTTGATATATTGTTCCCAAGTCAGCACCACTAATTCACTGAGATAGAACAAGTAGCATTTAGCATCCTTCACCTCTCTAGTATATTTGCTTCAGAAAAGGAATTTGTTCTATATTAAAAGACATATATCCTATTTATTTATAGATCTCTTAGAATTTTTAAACATCACACTAAAAATAGAGAAAGAGCCAATGTGATTTTTAAAACTTGGTGATATTGTTGGTCCTCCACTTGACTATAAAGAATCTGATGAAGAATCAGATCTATTTTTTCTGGTTTAATGTGGGAAATCTAGTATTATGACTCAAAAAACTTTCCAAGACTCTCATTGACTGTTATGTTTATTTTATACTAAAAATTGTTAGGTATACAGAGTCTTAAAAAACTATTTCATAGCTCTTGTCTTATCACATGATGCAATAGATGGTCATGAATGGAAATGGAATAAAATCATCAAACTATTATCTCATTTCCTGAAAAGCAATGTGACAGTGTGGGGATCAGGCCCATATCTTGTAATTTTTTTTTGATACCCTACCCAAGAGGGCCAAATAAGGTAAGTGACAGCAAAACACTCATTCTTTCCAGAAGATCATGACCCATACTTCTACCTGGGATGGTAGATTAAATTATATCCTAAAGGACAGTCAGTTTTGCATTGAGTGCCCAGAATCAGCAAGCTTGTTTGATCAGAGGACCCAATCAATGAGTGAATAGCCATGCTTTGCTTCATTTAAAATTAATCTAAATCTATTCTTTTTCCATTTTATATAATGTTGCCACTTTATTTTTCAAGAAAGAAGCTCCATTCCCATGTGCAGTTTCTTCTTTCCATGAGCAAAAATTTCAAATGAATCATTTAACTTTTTTTTAAAGATTTACTACATTGTAATTTCCAGTAATATAACAAATAAGAATTTAATTTGACAGAGTAATGTCAATGAATGTAAGTGACTTGTTCAAGGTTAGGGAGCAATTTAGAAACAAAAACAAGGAGATTGCAGAAAATAAGGAAAGTTTCAGAAAATAAAAGGCTAATGACTTATTGAAGGATTGAGGGAGCTGATTTAAAAGAACTCCTAATAGCCAAGGTAAGATAACTCCAGCAACAAAATAAAAAACATACTGTTGTATTATATCCTGAAGTAAAGAATAATCCATAAAAATAATACCTATACTAATAAATGATTAAGCAAAGAAATAGAGAAGAGATAGATCTATACAGAAGAATTTCAAATAATTTAACTAGATTGTTTACCCATTTCATGGAAAAGGATTAACATTCCATCCCTCCATTTCCTGCTCCAGGATGGACCTTGGTTAGCGACTTGCTTCCAAAGAAGACAGTATGAAAACAGTTGGGAAGCAGAATAATTTTACATGGAGTAAGCTGGCAAACAATAACTTGATCAGGTGATCAAGGTGAATGTCATGAGTGAAAGTTATGAATTGTTGATAGGATATGGTAAGAATGGCACTTCACTTCTGTGGTCTTCCTCTCAAGAATATATAATCCCATTCTAAAAATGAGAAAAATATCAGACAGACCCAAACTGAGGAATTCTTCAAAGTATCTGACTGATTATACTTAAAACTGTCAAGATATCAAAAGCAAAGAAAACATGACAAACTGTCACACATCAGAAGAAAAATGATGACTAAATATAATGTGGTATCTTGAATAGGGTCCTGGAATAAATAGATAAAGGACTGGAGGAAAAGACAAATAAAGTGTGGAATTTAGGTAAGAGTTATTTGCCAAAGTTGACTCTTGGCTCTTAGTTAAGACAAATGTTTCATATTCGTATAACATGTTAACCTTAGAAGTAACTGAGTGAGAACATGGGAACTCTCCATGCTACCTTTGGAACTTTTCTGGTAAATATGAAACTAATCTAAAGTAAAACGTTTATGAGAAAAATCAGAAAAAAAATATCAAGAAGATTACTAAAGGTCTCTGCAGTCCTAACCAAACTTTAGTTATAAAAGATTTTTTGATTTTTTTCCCTTAAAATTGCTGCTGAGTAAACTCTTTACAAGTTTCAAGTTTCTATTGTTCAACATGTTCTAGAATTAGAAAGGGGTATTATAGCATGGAGTGAGATAACACTCAGCACATTACCGTATATAAAGTAAATCCTCAATAAGTATTTATCATTTGATTAAGATTGCAAATTTTTTTCACCGTGATTTAAGGTACTTATTACTTTGTTCTGTTTCTTATATAATAAGTAGATGAGCATAAGTGAGAGGCCTTTTAAAATATGGAAATACTAATTTCCAAAAAACTTTACTAGTAAGAATGAATAAATAATGTAGTAGGTTAGTCATCCAAGGAAGTAACTCATCCTGTGAAATGGTCTTTTAGTTTATCCCGGAGGAGATTTGAGAAAGGTTCACCTAATCAGTGTGTTTGGAGAGTTGACATGGGAGTACATAACTAGAATGGAATTGGTATGAAAGAAAAATAGGTGGATCAATGACATTAACATTCCTGAAGATAGCAATAATTAGCCAAAGCATGAAGAGAGGGGACTCTGAGAAGAATAATTTGTCAGCATTTCCCTAGCACTTTCCATGGATGCCTCAGGCTATTATGGCTTGATGTCATTAACGATTAGGTTCATTCAACTAACTCTCCTTGCTCTGATTAATTTTATTTCCTACGTAGACTTTTTTTAGTGGAAAGAGAATACGCTAGGGTGTTTTGCTGGTTATAGTTCTCATGGTACATTTGCAGATTTGCATTCTGGTCTACTCACTAGTTTCCTGGGCATTGAGTTAACCTAGTTTTCTCGTTTTTGCCAAATTTGTGTAATATTACCACCTAACTGAATAGTCTTGAAATTAAAATAAGTGATAAAATGCATAATCCTAAATTAGTAAAATGCCTGTGTAAGTACCTATTCATTCCTAAGATGTGTTGTTGATATTATTATTGTCATTGCTATTGTTATTGAATCATTCTCTATCTCCATCCTGAATTTGGGCCATTCTGACAAAATTGAATTCTTTAACCTGAAAATCTGAGAAACAGACATCAAATGATTACCATCCAATGGAATGCAACCTTACTTGGCCTGCCTATCCAGCTTGTTGGCTTTCCCTTGAACCTCTATCTCTGCTTTCCCTTCTAATACCAACACCTGAGGATCAGATGCTCTTTACATACTCATAAAATCTAAGAGCAGGTAGACAGGCAACTTTAGAGGGATCTGTTAATTCATCATTGAAATGAGGCACCTCTGGAGTGGAACATAAAAGTTATTTAGCCAGCAGGTTTAGCAGCTGTGATAAATGGTGTGTGTGATTTAAATTTGAGTAGAATTGTGTTTAATTGAAAATTTGGCCACTACATGAAACTTTCACTAAAAAGATTAGTGAGACATTGAAGGGCTGCCAAGGGTGCCAAGAATGAAGAAGAAAGCCACATAGGTTAATATTTCATGAAGCAATCAGTATTTTATAAAGGAGAGTTCTAGAAAATATGTTCCAGCACCATTTTCAACAGAATCACCTGGGGCATGTATTAAACTGCAGCCTCATTGGCCTCCAAGAAATTCTAATGGATCTGAATCTCCCTAGGAAAAATCCAGGATTTGTGGCTTTTGTAAGGTTTGTAGGTGTTTCTTATACACCAGAGTCTGAGAACCTGGTTTTGTTTCATTCCTCAAGAATGAACGCTGTTACCAACGTGAGGACAGATTTTATACCTATTGTTCATGCCTTTCCAGGAGATCTCGAATTTAAAACTTAGGTAAGAATGGGGACAATATGATGTCCAAGTACTGTGCTTTGTTAATGAATATTTATAGTAAAATATTTTATTTTTTAAAGATTTTATTTGTTTATTCATGAGAGATACAGGGAGAGAGAGGCAGAGACACAGGCAGAGGGAGAAGCAGGCTCCATGCAGAGAGCCCGACATGGGACTCCATCCCAGGTCTCCAGGATGACGCCCTGGGCCGAAGGCAGACAGTCAAATCGCTGAGCCATCCAGGCATCTCTATGGTAAAATATTTTAGAATGTGTTTCATAAACTAAAAATCATGCATTTTAAATAAGAAGTGTTTTCGTTACAAAAGCCTTTATCCAGAAAATTGATTAGATTTGCAAACAAACAACTAAGCAAGGTTCTGTTTCTAGGGGCACAGCAATTCTACCAAGCCTGATTATTCTTTGTTTATCTTCGTCAGAATCCTTCTGTATTTGAGGTTATTTTTCTGTGAATACACATTCTACTGAATATGTATCAGAATCAAGCTCTATCAAACTTAATCTCATTCATAGCAATCTTAATGTGATTAATTTTCACAGGTATGGACTTGACAACTGATTTGCTTTGTTCAGTGTCCACTATTTGCAATACATGTGATATTTCTATGAATCCTGATAGGAGTCGGTGCTTTCAACTTCCGAAAAATGTATCCTGAGGAAAAATAAAACAGACTGGTTTCTTGGCAATTAAATGTTCATTCTAACACCAGTTCAATGGAACCAATCACAACAATAAGCCAGTGAAACAAGCATGAAGATGATTTCTGTCCTGCCACACTGAAGGGGTAGTCTAACTCTGAGTCAGAGAAGCCTAGGTTATTACCTGTATGACTCTGAATATACTTTCTGAGCTTTCTGAAACCTCAGATTGCATACCTATAAGGTTGGCCAATCAAATAAGATAACAATATTTGTAAAATGCCTGGCACATAATATGCTAAGAGAACGGTGGCTAAAAGGAAAATAAAAAGGAATCTACAATAGTGGAAAATGGATGGGAGGACAGGCTGCAATTTGTGGGGCCTTGCTTCATACACATAACGCAGAACTCCTCATCTGAGCCTGGACATCTGACTCCCAGGGAGTACTGCTACCATTACACTATAAAAAATAAGAAGAAAGGAAAAAAAGCCGTTTTGTGGCACAGCTAGAACTCAAGTAATTTCATGATTTTTGAATTGTAAAATGAATAAGAATGTTATTTACTTCAAGGAACCTTTACATTGTACCATGGTTGGATGAATCTAGAATTCTTAATAAAGGCACTTTATGGTGAGAAATATCCCTTCATGCAGCTGACCTTAGATTTCCTGTGTTACTTTTTTATTCTTTGACTTCACATTTCCTGTCTCTCCCTTTATACATAATGAATAAAAAATGTTCCTACATTTTATATTATTGTGCACATAATTATTTCTTATTAACATTTCATTTTCACAAAAGGAGAACAAAATGCCATTTTCCATGAAGAAAAGGAAGAACTAAGGATTTTAATGCCTTAAAAATCTTTATAGCTATTAGAATCATTACTGTGCTTTCTCAGAAATACTCCATTTTAAGGGAAAGGGTTTTTAACCTTTTTCTGATTACACAGTGGTAACAGTTCCCTAATGAAATATGTTAATGAAACTTAATTGATGACTTTAGTTGTTGCCAAATAAGGATAAGTGAAAGGTAATTTATTCATGACATTGAACGGGTGTCTTTTATAATACTTTTTGAAAAATCTGTGTACTCCCTGTACTTTGAATTCAAATAACAAAATATTAGAAAACCCACTCAAAAGAGGTGTGCAGTTTTTGGAAAGAATTTTAACATTTTAGAAATAGGAAGAAGGCCTTTGATTTGGTAACATACATATAAATTAGAATGTGTGGAAATGCTTGTTGATCCATATTTCAATATGGGCCCATAAAGTTAGTTAAAATGAGAACAGAAGAAAGGAACTGAAATTGTGGGAATCTGACAAAAAAAAAAATATTCTGGAACCCAGCCAACTTTTTTCTATGCAACGTATAGAACATTTTCCTTAGCAACAAAGTTCTTACCAACATAGAATCTGAGAGTGCCTGACTATACAATCATTAATATTTAGTTGGCATTACTACCTAAAAGTTCTGAAGTTCTGTGAATTGTTTATTTATGAGCAATGCTCATTTTTAAATTTGAGAATTAACATCTATTTTTGTGAATCCCTGTAAATTCTCTTTATATATTTTAAGTTTTAATTTTTATCATTCAAAACTATTACAAATGTTTTCTCAAGTTTGTCATTTACCACTTAAAGTAGTTTTGATACTTTAAAATTCAAAAAGTGCAGTCTTAAAATATATTTAAACTTTCTCTTTGATAAAAAAATGAATTATAGATATAAGTTATATTAGGGCACAGGTTTGTCTTGAATTGTGCTTTATCTTTAACATGTGCATAGCACGTAGGAAATTCTAAGTATTTTTAAATGAATGAATATTTTCATGTTTAATATGTTTGGTTATTAATAATTTTGTCAAAAATGGAAATCTAGGGAAAATCAACTATGACTTATCATGACTATTGTCATGAGATAGCTTATTATAGTGGATTTCCATACATACTTATAGAGCTGAATTCAGTGAAAAGAAAAAAAAATCTATCCAAATAAAAACATAATGTCTTCTCCAAATTCTTATTTCAAGAAATTTATTTTTTCACTAACTACTATCTATTCATGCTAATCATGAAAGCTTCATTGATTTACCAGTGAGGATTATTTGGAGGCAAATTTTGATTGTCTCAGACAAAAAAAAAATTTCTGGAACTGCATCAAGATCATACAAAAGAAATGAACTTGAAGTTGCAGAACTGGGACTGAAAGATAATTAGTAACCAAGATTGCTCAAGAAATTACATGGACACAATAAAATTATGTTCAGGGTGGGGTTAAAACTCCTGAGGAGTATCTCTGCTGAGAGTGAAAAATAGATTCTAACTCTCCCTTTGTCTCATTGTCATGTCACTAAACTAACATTTAAAGATGAAAATACAAACATCTGATTGGCCAAATCTAGGTCACACATTTCACCTTAATATTCAAAGAACAGGGATCCCTGGGTGGCGCAGCGGTTTGGCGCCTGCCTTTGGCCCAGGGCGCGATCCTGGAGACCCGGGATGGAATCCTACGTCGGGCTCCTGGTGCATGGAGCCTGCTTCTCCCTCTGCCTGTGTCTCTGCCTCTCTCTCTCTCTCTCTCTCTCTCTCGCTGTGTGACTATCATAAATAAATAAAAATTAAAAAAAAATCTGTTTAATATTCAAAGAACAGCAAGAACAAGAATTTCCCTTTACCTTGTCCAGTTTCTACAGAACAGTAGCAGTCCCATAAGACTGTGGAATGGGGCATTCACTGAACTAGGGGTTACTGAAAGACAAAACATGACAATATCCTATAGAAATTGAAATGTTCAGCAAAACAAGTACTCATTTTCCTTTATAGCCTACCATTTGGAGGAAGGAAAACTAACATCTGTGTAAATACAGTATTAAAACTCTCATAAGTGCAATTATAGATCATGGTACAATACTATGGTTTTTCTCAAGTGACAGAAATCCAGCTCATCCTAATTCATGACATAAAGGAATTTATGTCTGGGCTACATCTGATGCGTTTAGATATAGTCTCAAACAGTGTTTTATGTGTTGGCTCCACAGTCTCCATTTCTAGGTTCTAATTTCTCTAGTATTGGGTTCATTTTTAGACAGCCACTTCTCCACAGGGTAGGAAAGCCAATTCTCCAGAAGCCCCAGTGAAATAAAATCTTTATTTCTCCAATGCTGTTTATCTTTAATGAAAGATCTTCGAAAGAATAAACAACGGTCATTGAGAAACAACATTGAGGGAAAGTTTTCCTCACTGAAGAAATATTGAAAAAAGTCCAACTTCAATGTTCATAGTTTTTATTAAAGCTTGATAGTCAGGTTGAGGACTTCCAGGGTGTTTGTGTGAGGAGCTCCACAGAGCTTCTTCCTGAAAAACAATATTAAAATTTGATAAGGCTTTTAAAACAACCATTTCAAGACTCTAAATGTTGATCAAATGTGTACCAAAAGAAATGGAGAAGCATTCAAGATAAATAACTGAGTCATGGCAAGCACAATGAGTCTGTGGCCCGTTAGCTTGGGGATGCTCACTCTCCATTTTAGATCTGTGTTATTCCAGTTCTATCAAGACAGCAAAGACAATGAAGATCAGTATCCTTAGTGCTGGAAAGAGATGACTTGATTGAGAGAACAGAAAAAAAACCTAACCCTTGTGTGTGTGGCCAAAACCAATTTTTATTTCAGTGGCAAAATTTATAAAAAGCTAACATTATAGATACTTGATTGTGCCACTGGCTGAGGCGTGTAATAGAGCAGCATATAGTGCAGAAATTTAACAGTGGAATGCAAAGAATACAAGTTGTAGAAGGACTTGAGATGCTCTTACATATCCTTGGTCTTTAGGAAGGCTACATACATGCTCCGGAGAGATCGAAATTGGCAAACTTGAAGGTAAACCAACAGAAGTTATTAAATCTGAGTAAAGAAAGAAAAATAAATAAAAATTCTCAGAGACTTTTATTTTATTTTCTCAGAGACTTTTATTCTCAGAAACCACTAACTGAACCAACATACATGTAATGAGAGTCCCAGCATGAGAAAGAAGTCATGCAAATATTTGGAGAAATATTAGCTGAAACTATTCTAAATTTGATGAAAAACATTAATTCAAACATTCAAGAAACACAATGTACCTCTATGTAAGATAACACAGAGATTCATACTTAGATATATCATAGTTGCACTTTTGAAAGACAAAGACAAAATTAAATTCTTGAAATTAGCAAGAGAAAAATGCCTTTTTATACACAAAGTAATCACAATAAGATTATTGTTATTCTTCTTATCAGAAATAATAGATGCTAGAAAGGAGTGGGATGATATATTCAAAGGGCTAAAGAAAAAAGTACCAACCAAGAATTCATTTAGCAAAAACTATCCTGCAAAAGCTGAAGGCAAGTTAAAGATATTCTTGGATAAACAGCCTGAGAGAATTTGTTGCTAGCAGATTTGCTTTATAAGAAATACCAAATGAGTTCTTTTAAGTGAAAAGAAAATGGCCATAAATGGTGACTCAAATCCATGCAAAGAAATAAAGAGCTCTTCTATAATTTTTTACATTGGTAAGTACAAAAAGAATATAATAATTTGTTATTTTTCCTTCTCTTAACTGAATTAAAAGATACCTCCACAAGGCAATGATTATAAAACTGAATTGCTGGGCTTGTACTATAACATATAAAGATGGAACATATATAACAATGACTATCCAAAGAAAAGGGGAAGGAAATGGAACTATATTGGAGTAAAGTTTCTATATTTTGCTATAATTTTAAATGTATTTTTAGAAGGCATGAAAAGAGGCACAGAGTAACAAATGACATAAGATATACTGAAATCAAATGCAAAATGGAGGACATATATCCAACCTTATCAATAATTACATTAAAGTAAACAGATTAAATATTTCAACCAAAAGGCCTTAATTGTCATTCTGTATAGAAAAAGGGATCTCAATATATACTATCTACAAGAGGCATAATTTAAATCAAAAGACACAAATAGGCTAATTGTAAAATGATTGAGAATGATAAGCTACTTAAATTACAATGGTATGAGGGACGCCTGGGTGGCTCAGGGGTTGAGTGTCTGCCTTTCGCTCAGGCCTGATCCCGGGATCTGGGATTGAGTCCCACATTAGGCTTCCTGCATGGAGCTTGCTTGCCCCTCTGCCTATGTCTCTGCCTCTCTCTGTGTGTCTCTCATGAATAAATAAATAAAATCTTAAAAATATATATATAATGGTATGAGACTTGGAGTAGCTAGCATTACACAAAATAGACTTTAAGGAAAAAACATTTTTAGAGATAAAAAGATCATAAAAATATATAACAAACACATTCATACCTATAAACAGAGCCCTGATATACATGAAACAAAGGTGAATCATAAATTTACCATATGTCCTGACCTGTCAATTCCATTGTTAAGTATCTAGCTGAATGAAAGGAAATATGTAGCTACCAACAGCTTGTATGCAAATTTTTATGGTAGCATTATCAATCATTGCCCAAAGTAGAAAGAATGTGAGGTCCATCAAAAGATGAATAGATAAACCAGTATAGTATATCCATGCAAAGGAATGCAATAAAAAGGAGCTGACTACTAATACATGCTACTACATGGATAAATCTCATATACGTGGTGCTAATGAAAGGAAGCAAGAATCAAAAGCTCACATGTATTAATACATTTATATGAGCTGTCTAATAAAGGGCAAATCCACAGAGACAAATAAAAAAGTAATTGTTGCCTGTGACTAGGATTGAGAATGGGGTTAATTCCAAATGGGCATTAGGGATCTTTTTGGGCTGATGGAAATGTAGTAAATCTGAATCATGGTCATGACTGCACAACTCTAAGTTTCAAAAAAGCCCATTGTATTATACATTTAAATTGGGCAAATTTTACAGCATGTAAATGATACTTCAGTGAAGCTCTTAAAAACAAAAGCGTGAATATTGCATAGTGGCTCAGAGTGTCCATGTAAGGTCTTGAACTTCTATGTTATTGTAATGTTCAGTGACTTAAAACAATGCTCCATGTGGTGGAGACTGGAAAGATTCTCTCTAACCTGTTTTCTCTTTCTGCTGACACAAAAGAAAAAAAAACAACAACAACTATCTTTCCCAGTTTCTCATGTGAGCAGCTCTGGCCAATGAAATTTAGATAGAAGATAACAAATCAATTTTCTGGCTTGGAAATAAGCTTTCTGCCCTATCTTCTTGACCTCATCATTATGAATAAACAAAAGTGACTTTGACATGGTAAAGACACACAATGAGAAGAGTCACAAATCTGAGAATGCTCAACCTGTATAAAGGTCTATACATAAGTAAGAGATACTAATTTTTATAATGTTAGGTCATTGATATTCAGGGTTTTTGTTACCATAGCTTAGTCCAGATTGCCCTAATACGTTGCATTTGTTATTCTACAGGATAGCTATTATCCAAGCCTCTACTCTGATCACTATTCATTATTTATATTTCTTTCCCAAGACAATTTCCCATAATCCACTTTTATTTATTGTTTTTTTATCAAAGTATATGAATGGTCAAAAAAAAAAAGAAAGTATGTTTGTCATTATTTCATCATTTCATGATTAGGCATTGACACAGTTGTATATTGATACTTGCTAGGGTAGAGGATGATGAGATTATCATTATACATTTTCCAATCCTTGACCATGCCTAAGAAAATGATTTCTATCAGTTCTGTCTTTCCTTCTCAACAAATATGGACTGTAGTACCTATGTGTGATTTGGAACTGTAAGGAAAAATACTTAAATTTTTAAAAATATAATGAAAATCACAATCTGAAGCAGAAGTTTATAAGCAAGAAGATAGGATAATATGTGTTTGTGTGGGAGTTACCTAGAATGAAGCCAACCAGCCTCAGAAACTAGATAATGAGGTTCGGGGGATAACAGGAGTGATTCCAAGTATATTGAGGTCACGTAATTTAATGAGGTTTTGAAAGAAGTAATTGAGAGGAATGGGAAAGAAAATACTAAGGATAACTACCAATCAGCAACTCTGATATAAAGGACCAGAGAGCATATCAGAAGACAGACATCTGGAACAAAGCCATAACCTGTCTACATTCTGGGTATATGGAAATTGGGTGAATTTGGAAAGTGAAGTTTATGAGTCAATTCAATGTTCCAAGTAATTGAATCTTCTTTGTGCCATATTAATCTTCATGATTAATATGTTGTCATATTTTGATTTTTTTTAGCTTTGAAATTTAAAGAACTCCAGTATTTCACAATGATAGCAAGCTTTTTTTTCCCTATTAGCTCTTTATTTTAATGTTCCCATTGCTCCCATGAGCACGGGCTCTAGCCAGACTTCCTGAACCCAAATCTTGTCCTTGGCTCACTTCTGCATTTGTGTATTTATGTGGTGCAGACTCTAGGATTCATTTCTCATGCTGTAACCTCTTGTAACTTGATCTCTAGCCATGTTTATTCTAAATCAGAGTAGAAATCCTATTTTATTTGACTTTGCATCTCTGGAACCTAGCACCTAAATACAGCCACACAAAAGATAAATTCTTAGAGGTTCTTGGATTAATTTTTCATCAGAATTTAAAAAGAGAAAGTGTCCAGGTTAAGACACTATAACTCTTCTGAATGTCTAAAATCTTAGGAACTAGGGTAGGACCTGGGAATAGGAGGTCCAAAAATTTAAATTGTGTAGTATTTTACAAATCAAGAGGGATGATTTTCATTACTATTAAAGGAAGAGCAACACTGCTGTATTTGAGTGGCATCCAAAAAGTAGTATAGTCTAGAAAGTAGGAATGCAGTTCCACAGTTAAAGGCCTAGGGAATGAGAACTGTCATATTTATGATGTAATGTATATTGCATATTTTTGCAATTTGGTGAAACAAAAGACTATTCTTTGATTGATGAGTTGCAGGAAGTACAGCTTGGATGTCCTAAGCCTAGCAAAATAATGACAACATAAAACTTGAGCTTGCTTCAATTTATCTCTTTTTGGACAGGTCTGTCCCTGGTTTTCTGTAAACTGATCAGCTCAGAAGAAGCAAAGAAACAACTAATATCCCTGAAATATTGTAAATTTCTGGCAGACAAAATACTATTTTATTCTGTTCCTCATATGATCTAAGAAAAGTGATAAGAGGTGTTTGACAAATATGTGTTGACATCATTTCTTGAGTTTAGTAAGCACCATGCAAGGCAAAGTGGGAGATTAGAATTAGCACAGGACACACTCTTTCATCCTAAGAGCTTTTAATCTTGCTAAGAAGACAGGAATTTAGAAGCCTTTGTTGAGAACCAGAGGAGTCTTGGTTCTATTTAAAACTTTCTAAATGACCCTAAACTGTGAACATAATGATCTTATATATGCGTTTTACTGTAGCAAGTGGTTGGTTTCTTCTTAAAAGCCATGATAAAATATTTATGACTTTTAATATTTATATATTAGTCCACAGGTTGAAAAATGAGACTAGAGGCCACCTGCAAAGACTGATAATTTTCCATTATTAGAATTCTTAGTTCTAATCAATATCTATGCTGTATGTTATCTCACTATCGATTTGTCTTTTTTGTTTGTTTGTTTTATATTATCAATATTCTTAAAAGAACTTCCTGTATAGCCCACTCAATTTTTCTATCATTTAGCATCTAAAATAAGAAGAAAATTCATAATATGCTTTATTTCAGTTTTAGAAATATGAAATATTTTTATCACAAGATTAAGCATATGGTTAATGTTTATGTGCTGGAAATATAGCTTATTTTATGAACAAGGTGAAATTAACAATTTAACTTAATTTTTGAGATAAGATTCTGTATGTTTGTGTGTGTTCTCCATGTAAGTTTAATACCATTAAAGCAGAAAATTTATATGTCACTTGTTAAATCTTGTGAATATAGTTTGTATATATCATACTCTATAAAGGCAATATCTAGCTGTTGAATAGATGAGTGGGTATTAATCATCTGAAGAGACCTTTGGGTTTAGGCAAAATTGTCACCAAGCCCAAAAAGAACTTTACCAATTTCTATCTTTCCCTTCACTCCTCTGTGTTGAGTCTGCAAGATCTCTAGTAATCTCAGGAGAAACAGGACATTTCCAGTGACTTACAAAGCAGATTTCTGTCATTGAATTTCTAAGAAAATTAGTCCAATTGTAAGTCTGGGCAATAACTTGTGGACTAGCAGAAGCCACTCTGGAGCAGAAAGAAAGTAAAAAAGAAAGATCAGAAGAAACAGGGAACGAGTCCTACTGCCTTGTGGTCACAGGGAAAAGAGAAAGGAAAAGACATTAGTTGGCCTCACTCTTCTCACTGGGTGAAGTGGTTTGGGCAATTTGGCTTTAGATATCTACTTAGCTAACAAAACATATAGTATCTATTGTGCTCCACGACCACAAAGCACTCTTTGTGGAGAATATAGTAATAAGCTGTCCCATTGTGCTGGAAACAAAGTTCAGAACAATTTACAAGCATTTCTTTCTCTGTAATCTAAACCACCCAGTCAGGGTTGGAGGTTAAGGGTGAGGAACAATTACCTAATTCTTCAAGAACCATATTTCAAATCAAAAGGACTTATTTAGATTATGTTAATTTGTTTTACTTCAAAAATTTATTAGTGTAGCTACAATGTGGAAAACAAAGCTTTGGTAATGTTCCTTTGATAACTGACCCGTCATAACATGAATAAAATATATAAAGAATTAGCTGTTTGCCACTGATCTGAATTGTTACATGGCTGTTCTTTTTAGGTGAAAAATTAGTGAACACATGGTGTTTAATGACTATTGTGAAGCACAGCTCTAAGTGAGTCCTGAGTGGAGACAAGTTCAGTAGTTTTCAACATGCTCTGTTGTCCATTCCTTCCTGAGAATCTCTACTTTTCTGCTTCTGCAAGCAATCTTTCAGCTGATGTGTTTTATGAAGACCTGATGTTTGTTTGGCCTACACTGAAGAAGTAAATTTAACATGATATAAATGCAAAGACATTTTAACAGTTATTTTAAGCAAAAAGAATCCCTCCAACAAACTAAATCCTCTACTCTTTAATAAATGAAACCTTTAAAAGATATAACTTCTTTCTTAATGTAGAGATTAGCATTTAGTTTTCCCTTTAAAAGTAGGGTATCTTCTGCTTATACTGTCTTTGAACATTGACTTAATATAAATATTTGAGGAGTTGCTACCAAACTTGCTGATGACAGTAAATACTTCAAAGAGAGTGTTTTCCTCTTTTTGAGAGAAGAAATCTTATTTCATGCATTTTATGTCTTCATTTTATTTCACCCCACCTACTCCTCGATGAAGAGGATCTGATACCAAGAAAAACATCTGGTATGTATATTTATTGGAGATACACAGATCTTTACTTTGTATTTTGCATACAAAGTTATTCTATTTGTCCTTCCAAATTCACTCATATGTTTGTAAAGGGGCACACATAGTATATGTCAGCTAAATTCTGAGGTTGAGGCCAAAAATCTGCTATTATATATGACACATGCAGAAATGTATCTAACCCAAACTTGAGATTAGTAATCAGTAGTAAAATTTTCATCAGCACAGAATATCCTGCTTTCAAAGGTAAGATAAATCTTCATGCTAGAAAGAAAATTTGACCTAAGCAGATATAAATTTATAAAAAGTTGAGGTTTCTTATTGAAGAAGCTGTTCTAAAGCTTAGAGAGAAAAAATAAGAGTGCTGTTATTAGGTATAAATATTTTCAGAAAAAAATCAGAATTAATTCTAGTACTTTGGACATGTCATTCTTAAATGTGATCAAGTGATTTTAAAAAACATTAATTTTAACTAATAATAAAACTGGAAGTAAAAATTAAGGTAAGTGCAATAAGCTGCTTAAATTTGAGAAAATATGGAGATCACTAAATGCTTTAATAGATAAACAAATATCAAAGTACTTGTTGATAGAGGAGATGATATATGTGATGGCTGTGCCATTCTTCTGAGTTTACCAAAGTGGGAATTAATCTGACATTTTATATGAACTAATTCAGATTAACAAGTTATATTTATCCATTTGTAATTGTGCTTAAAACACTTATAATTATTGTTTATGTTTCATAATTTTTTTTAAAAGATTTTATTTATTTACTCATGAGAGATAGAGAGAGAGAGGCAGAGACACAGGTAGAGGGAGAAGCAGGCTCCATGCAGGGAACCTGATGTGGGACTCGATACCAGGTCTCCAGGATCAGCCCCTCAGCCAAAGGCAAACGCTCAACCACTGAGCCACCCAGGTGTCCCTATGTATCATAATTTTTTAATATTCATAAAAATATTTATAAATAAGTAGCTATTACCTTTGGATCAAAGATGAGAAACTTAATGAGGGATTCAATACAAAATCTCTGCCAAAATTAAGCTAGGCTAAGGTATGAATAAGTGCGATGATGATATATGATACCCATTTTATGGATGATAGAAGGCTTCTCTGGGGATAAATTAACATCATATTATGGGCAAGAGCATTTATATTAGAACCACAGATTATCTATTCAATTTCCTCTAGTCTTGGAATACAAATCAATGGTATTATCATTCTGATAATATTGTTAAAATAAAACCATGTTTTGGGGATTTACCACTTTTAACTCTAATGCCACAGTTTTGTTACCATTTAGCTTTTGCTTTGGCTTTGTTCCACTATTATGGAGCATAATTATTATTGCTACTTTATACTGACCAATTTTTTATGTACTCAATATTTCGCTTAATCTCTGCTAAGATATCATGGCATAGGGATGATTATCATTTCACAGATGAGGAAACGTAAGTTCTGAAATTCACCAACATGGTCAAGATTCCAAGACTGGTCAACAAGCTATCCATTTGATCCCAAAGTCACAGGGATCTCATTACAATCACAAAGAGAATCAGGTTGCAGTAGGAATGTGTGTTAGCAAAGAATTAATGTTTTATCACATCCCATAAACAAAATTAATTGAGATCTTAATAGTAGAGATTTTTTTTTTAATGCCCCTATTGATTTTTGCTTAGAAGATACCTGGGTGGCTCAGTAGCTTAAGTGACTCATTCCAGGTCATGATTCAGGGTCCTGGGATCCAGTCCTGAGTAGGGTTTGATGCTCAGGTGGGAGTCTGTTCCTCCCTCTCCTTTGGCCCCTCCACTTGCTCATGCTCTCTCTCTTAAATAAATAAAACTTCTTTAAAAAGAAATTTTTTGCTTAGAACTGAATGGAATAAATAGAAACTTACTACTAAAAGAAGACCAACTTTACCCAAAGAATTTCATATTCAACATTATATGAATGAGTTTCATATGAAATTCTCCATGCTGATAATCAAAGGAATTCACTATGGAAAAGAATAATGCGTAAGGAAGAGAAGGAGGAGCATCTCATGTTTAGAGCCCACTGGGAGCTTCAGAAATGTGAAACAATGACTTCAAGTGTCAGATAATTCCCCCATTCTTCAATTGGTTTTATTGGGTCAATATTCATGTCTCTAATTGTATAAGCACCAGTTTCTCACAAGTAAGAATCTGTGTGGGAATTAAAAATTATATTCAAGTTGGAAATATTATCACAATCTGGTCCTAGCACTGAGCACTACACATGGGCTTTTTGTAAAGGAAAACTCATTTTATTGTATTACATCAGCGTAAGATCTGTGTAAACCCAATAGAAATTGATTCCAGTTTGGATTTAATATCAATGTCTTAATTTTGCTTTGCAATTTACAACTCACTAAGGGTCCCTATGTATATTATCTCACTTGAGTTTTCATAGGCAATGTCATTTCCACTTACAGGAAAAAACAGTGTTGTTAAAAGTTTGCCAAGAATTTGTCTTTAGTGGAAGAACTCATGAGTTTTAGAAATGAGAGATTTAACCAATACTTTTTTTATGTTTAACTTCAAACAGTTCTTTCTACTCCATAATGCTAAGTCACTTTAGTGATGACATGATCTTTAATGAGATTCCTCTGATGGCGGTTTGTTTGCTCAGTGAAAGTTAATGTTCATTCATTCTTGAATTTAATTGTTTAGTAAAACATACTGAGATTTTTTTATACCAAGTACTGTGCTAGTTGTAACAAAGGAGGAAGTGCATAATTTGGGGAGAAATGAGTGAATAGTGGATGAGAAACTTTGTGGTAGATGAAAATCCTTTGGTAGCTAATATCAACAAATAATCTACAAATAAAGATGTGAGAAATAATTGACATGAGTCCATTTAGCACTTTAAACCTGAATTTTGTGACAGATAAAATTTCATATTTTTTTCTAAAAGGAGAATAAATTCTTTAACTCAAAACAAACAAAAACAAAACAAAACAAAGCAAAAACAAAAGGAGAATAAATCCTTTAACTCAAAACAAACAAAAACAAAACAAACAAAACATATTTAACCAATATGTTAAACCAGAATTGTTCTGCTTGAAGGGGTGAGGAGAGTCTTGACTACTTGGCTTTCCCTTTTTACCTGGAGTTTTCCCTGGGGTTCATGCTCAGAACTCTGGAGAAAACCCCTACTTGCTGCCAACCATGCATATATGATGTGTTTCTATATGCCTTTATATATTCTCTAATATCTTTGTTGGTGAGGGTTTAGGTCTGTTTTCAACAAAAGTTAGTAGCTAGGAGAGGAGGAGAATAACTGATCTGAGTTTTGACTCTTCTTTGAGCTTGATGAACTTGTTTGGCAATCGCTACATTCAATCAGTATAAGAAAATCATGATTAATGCAGAATGTTGCATTTAATACACATAAGGGGGAAAATGTTGACTTCTGCTGACCATTTACAAATGACTAGAAGAAACAAAAATCAATGAAGAAATGAGGGATATATTTCACCCTGAGTTTGCTTTCATTATTTCACTCACCTGCTTTACTCTCAGTCTTCATGTTCTTTGAATAGTCACCCTACCCTAAATAATTAATATCTTTCTTACCTACCTTTATCTCTTCATCCTAGCCTCCCAACCAAACATAGCTTCTGCCTGAAAGTATCCGGTGAGCATCAATTCTACCCCACTTAATCTTCAATGTTATATGTCTTTTTACTACTGCTTTTCTGTCTCTACTAGCTCTCATTTATTGAACACATATTATATTCCCAATTCAAGGCCAAACCCTTTATAGTCATTTGGATGCAATCTTCCCAACACTTCTTTAGAATAAGTCAGATTAGAACAGGGTACTTAAGCTTTTAAACTTTCATGACACCTAGTAGCGAATGAAGTACAGAGCTGGGATTAAGGCTCAAATCCAATTGACTGTAAATTTCCAGCAGAGAGTATTGATTGCTTCCTATTTTCTGATTTCTTCTTCTATTAGTGGAGGCTTCATATGAGCAGCTATATAGCAGCTTTCTTTGCTGCTAGAACAAGCCATAGACCCGTTACCACTTAGGGGACATGGCAGCACAACTTCGTGCCATGACCACAAAGAGGAAGTGCTCTCCTCTATTGTTTTCTGTCTTGCCATGGGCTGGAATATGGTTATGGAGGAGGGAGCCTTCACAGCCCACTTGGCCTCAAGATCAAGTCTGGCAGGTTTAGGATGCAGAGCACTAAGTAGGAAGATCACTGTATTTTCAGCATCAAGTTGCTGGGGATGTATTCTTAGACCACTCACCTAGACTTAGGAACTCTCTATTTTGGTGTCTCTTTTTTTTTTTTCTTAAGATTTTATTTATGTATTCATGAGAGACACAGAGAGAGGGAGAGAGGCAGAGACACAGGCAGAGAGAGAAGCAGGCTCCATGCAGGGAGCCAGACGTGGGACTTGATCCCAGGGCCCCAGGATCACGCCCTGAGCTGAAGGCGGCCCTAAACCGCTGAGCCACCCAGGCTGCCCTATTTTGGTGTTTCTTACTATAGTCCAACATTTATCCAGAATAACACAGGGGCCCATGCTCTAAGACTCATTTAGAAAGTTAAAAAAGCAGTATGAAACAGACAGCATTTAGTAGTCACCTTTAAAGGATCACAGAATGGTTTGAGCATGTTTAGATAGTTTTATGCAACGAGAAAAGGAAGAAAAATAACCCAAACATGGGAACATTTGTGATTACCAAGAGTAATGGCTTTTAGGGTGGTACTAGCAGTTTTAGTCTCAACAGGTGAGGAAGGGTTTAAGAAGCAATATGAAACATCCAAAGCAATTTTGATTCAAGGGATGAAGGTGGAGTAGAGAGTATGAAGAGACTGGAGACAATCTGCCTAGAAATCAGAAGCAATTGGGAATAGTCAGAATGTAGTTTCAGAAATGGGATTAGGTGTGAAAAACCAGAAAATATTCTATACAGCACATTTTCTTTGAATCTGTTACATTGCTTCTGGGTTTATCACAATACGATTTATTTGTTTTCCATTTAGGTGTAGTAAATTTTTAATGAATCTACTGAATACATTGTTCTTTATTTTCTTACCTATTAATAATTTGGTTAATTATTTCCTTTTTATATAAATATTAATAACTTTCTGCTTTCAATAGCTTAAAACTATCATATTTCTAATGAAACTCACTCTTCAATATTTAGCACTTTATTGTCCTTAAAATGCAACTATCTTCCATTAAAATTGATTATATTTGAGGGAGATTTATTATTTTGAAATCTCAAATAAGAAAATATTAAAAGTAACACACATTTAGTATCACCTACAATCAAGGAGAATCATACATTTTAATCTATGAGTTTTCTAATCCTATATCAGATATGATTCACCACCATTAAATGTACTCAAGAATAAAAAACATGATTGGAGTCTAACTGTAAAATACCTTAAAACTTGCTTTTGGAGGAAAGGGAATCATACAAAGGGGGGAAAAAAGCAAATTGTTATTATGGGCCATAGATTATACTACAAGGGTATAGGTAGACTGGGTATTCACTGAGGAGAAAGAATTTATTCATTAATAATAATTCACAGAATGAAATTTTGCTTCTTAAAGATTTCTGCTGTGGTACTCTATGCTGTTTCCCTTATCATTTAAATAAAATATATATGAAACACAGTAACTCATAGTTATTTGGATTCTAAATAATTTTGAAGGGATGATATGTTACTGGAAACTATAATAATTTGGAGAGGTAAATGTGGTTGAATAGAATGCATAATTTAATTCAAATTGCTACCTTCCACTTGCTTTGTTTCTTTACTTTTGCCCTCAAATATTTAGAAGGAATGAATTTTAATGAAAATCCTTCAAAGTCTTCCCAACTTATTCAATATAATAACTAGTCATTATAAAAGATAGATTCTAGGCACAGTCTGGCTAAGGGGGGAAAGATCTTTCTGGTATAGGATCAATGGACCATATGCAGTGGGGTAGCAAATTTCATTTTCTAAAAATGACTGCATCAATATATAGCCCATCCCACATCCTATTTTTTTTTCAATGTGGTCTAAAGGCTCCTCTCTTCAGAGGTAGAGTCTATGGTCTCTCTCTTTGAAATGAGGCAGGCCTTTCAAACTTCCTCAATGAATAGAATGAAGCAGAAGTGATGCTACTGACTTCTGAGGCTATATCTTAAATGGAAACACAGTTCCCATCTAGCTTTGCCTCCTTCCTGAGACATTTGCTACTATGTTGTGAAGCAGCAGAGGCCACATGGAGAGTCCACAGGTAGGCATTCTGGCTGACTGCAACAAATTGTCCTCCACTCTCCAGGCTTTGAGTCTTCAGCAGATACTCCAGGTATCATGTTCAAAAGAAATAATGAGAGATAGTAACTGATTACTATGGTTGCAAACCATCAAAAGTGTGGAATAATCGGTAAATGGGAACAGGTAACTAATGCATGTGGTAACTGGGCAGCCAGGACTATCAGTCATGGCTACCAATAGATTTTGAGGACACTTTGATTTTATCTGGTTTCAGAATGGCATTGATAACTCGATTCTGATAGTGCACAAACAATGGATTTCTTAAAAGGTGTAGCTTCTTGAACAAGCAAGCAAACTAAGAAACTAACCAAAGTAATCCTTAGATTGCTTGAAATACACGCAAGAGTTACTAAACCTAAAATGATTTTGAGGTTATTATTATGAAGTACAGTGAATGTTTTTGGAAAATGTCAGATATCATTATATGTTCAATATAAGATTCTCCTTTAAGTTCAATAATTTCACTGAACACATCATCTGATTTTTTACTTTGATATGTTTATATGTATTAGCCTTCAAAAATCTCTTTCAGAAATATGTAATAATACTGAACAAATTTGTTTTTCTCTAATTATTTTTCTAATTATTTCCATAATATGAGTCTGTACATCTCGTTTTGAAATGAATTAAATCCTGTTGCAGGTACCAGATGGACAGAAGTGGTAGGTACAGTTCTGTTTTTAGGCTGAGAACAGATGTCGCACTGGGGGTGTGAATCACTCTCCTCCACACAGTCCTGTCTCTGAACATCCTGTGCAACTGTTCTGCTCTGGGGGATTCCCCACTGTGGCTTTTCACTGGGACTTCGAGGATAGACATCTATTTTAGCATTTAAGGACTTCTGATCCCCCAGGTACTAACATTAGGCCTCTGATTCATTTTTACATATGTTTATCTGCTCAAGGGCTGAGGAATAAGGGGCTGGTTTCCCTATATGCATTTTCTTTCCCCAATTGTGATAGGGGAATTTGAATTAAAGAGTCTCTGGTCTCAACCTGTTGAAATCCTCCTTTCTTTTTTACCGTGGGACACAAAATGTGTTACATATTTTCTAATGAGACATATATATTTTATCTCACTGAATGTTAAAGATTTTTTTAAAAGTAAAGAATGTGTTTTTGATGGCTTAAAATAGTAATACCACTCGTGGGGTTGTGACTAATCTTTCCATTTTATAGATTCAAATTCTAGCATTTAACATACAAATTTCAACATTTAATACATTAATACTATTTTTTTTTTCTATTATCTGACAGATGGTGAACTGCCTTCTAAGGTGCGTGGGTCCAGTGAACTGCTGATCTTTCCTTATCTTCCAGGGGGATGTGAATTTGCACCTGAATTGAACTTTTAAGATCAATAATAGAGAGAAAGAACCACTGCAACTAATACCTTTTTCCGCTCACAAAGTATTCAGCCTTGCTTCTTAAGAAACATTTAATAAATATTTAAAGAAAACCACTTTCAAGGCATGTCAAATTATTAGCCTTTCTCAGGTATCCATATCCTTAGTCTTCTTCTGTGGACTTCTGACAATATGTTTTGCTCTTGTAAATACTACCACTGATCCTACTTCTTTTTAATTTTTTTATTTTTTAATTTTTTATAATAAATTTATTTTTTATTGGTGTTCAATTTGCCAACATACAGAATAACATCCAGTGCTCATCCCGACAAGTGCCCCACTCAGTGCCCGTCACCCATTCACCCCCACCCCTCGCCCTCCTCCCCTTCCACCACCCCTAGTTTGTTTTCCAGAGTTAGGAGTCTTTATGTTCTGTCTCCCTTCCTGATATTTCCCACACATTTCTTCTTCCTTCCCTTATATTCCCTTTCACTATTATTTATATTGCCCAAATGAATGAGAACATATAATGTTTGTCCTTCTCCGATTGACTTACTTCACTCAGCATAATACCCTCCAGTTCCATCCACGTTGAAGCAAATGGTGGGTATTTGTCATTTCTAATGGCTGAGTGATATTCCATTGTATACATAAACCACATCTTCTTTATCCATTCATCTTTCGATGGACACCGAGGCTCCTTCCACAGTTTGGCTATTGTGGACATTGCTGCTAGAAACATCGGGATGCAGGTGTACCGGTGTTTCATTGCATCTGTATCTTTGGGGTAAATCCCCAACAATGCAATTGCTGGGTCGTAGGGCAGGTCTATTTTTAACTCTTTGAGGAACCTCCACACAGTTTTCCAGAGTGGCTGCACCAGTTCACATTCCCACCAACAGTGTAAGAGGGTTCCCTTTTCTCTGCATCCTCTCCAACATTTGTGGTTTCCTGCCTTGTTAATTTTCCCCATTCTCACTGGTGTGAGGTGGTATCTCATTGTGGTTTTGATTTGTATTTCCCTGATGGCAAGTGATGCAGAGCATTTTCTCATGTGCGTGTTGGCCATGTCTATGTCTTCCTCAGTGAGATTTCTCTTCATGTCTTTTGTCCATTTCATGATTGGATTGTTTGTTTCTTTGGTGATCCTGCTTCTTGAAATCATCTTAAATTATTAATAGTAGTAGGTGGGACATAAATTGTAAATTAATAATATTACAATATTACATCAATATCACTTCTGTTTGTTTTATTTATAGAAATTAGACTATCATTAAGGTCAATCCATCAACTCTTCTTTCATCAAGACCTTCAAAACTCTTTATACTGTGATTAAAATTAGTAGTTAAAATTACTCAAAGAAAAGTATTAAGTTAAAAAATCTCCAGAAAAGTTGATTGTTTCCTTACCTTTTCTGCTGTGCCTGGAACTTTCCTTAAAATGCATAAATGTTGATAACCTTTAACAGAGTTTTTAAAGATATTGGTGCTTGTTATGGGGTTGAGGCATAAAATGTCCTTGGAGTCTAGTGCAGAATATGCTTGATATAGTATTTATTTTCCTTCCAGAGTTAAGGAGATTGTGAAATTGAAATTGCAGCAATAGTGGATGTAGAATATGAATAAAATTGTTAACTGGGCCCTTTCTGATCTGTGTGCCAAGAATTACTAATTATTTAGTCATATGTCAGAAGGCTTGGTTACCTAATAATATGGTGTTCATATCAGGGCCTAGAGGATGGTCGTGATCACTAAGACAGAATCAAATGATAAGAATCTATTGATCAAGGCTGCAAAAATCACTGGTAAACATCTAATATTACAAGTACTCTGTCAGTGTTTCCGGTGAAGTGTCTAAACACAGGATAGTGGTCACAGGTTTCTTTCATTATCTAGCTAGTACTAGAGTAATCCCACTTGCTATTTACATTTTTTGTGAAATAATTTTGACATTTTAACTTTGTTTTGCCCTGTTTTCTTCTTTGCATTTGATCTTCTTTCTCTTCCATGTAATTTTATTTTCTTTTCATTAAAATTGGCTTGGAAAGAGAAGACCATTTAGATACACTCTGTAGCTGTCAATCAGTAGGCCCAGAAAGTTCCTAAATGATACTAGCTGATTCAGCACATTAGCTTGTTGGAGTTATCTGCATGGCAGAAATGTCAGTATATTGTTTCCAAGCTGGGCTTCTACATGCACAGAGTAACAGAGCATGTCCCTGCTTCTTTTATCTTCCTCAGGAGAGCAACCAAGTGGTATAATCAATTCTTCCAGCCTTTGTATTATTTCACCTGATGTTTACTTTGTGCATTGCTTTGAGATTTGCCCTTATTTTACATCTTTCAAATCTATTTGCCTTTTCTTTGTATCTGTTAAGGAAATACGATTATCTTAGTGCAAGGTCACCATGGATTTCATTAAATAGTCATAATACTTTTCTTTTTTCAGCATCCACAAAGCAGTGAGAAGTTGTCCTAATTACTGAAAGATTGTCAGGCTCTGGATATACAAAGAATAACCTTCTCTGTATCAAGTGCTAAGGGAATTGAAACTGTGCAGATGGCTTTGACGTGGTAACTTTACTGGTCACTGACATATATTATTGTACCTAGGAGAGATCAAGCACAAGCTTGACATCTTTTGTGCTCTGAATATCAAAATCAAGGAAGTGCAGATTTGGTCTTTAATGGATGAAAATAAGTCTGTTTCTTTAGAGAATTCAAAAGCAAAAACTATTTCTCAGATTATCACAAATGACCAAGCTGGCTTTTTCCACTGGGTTTGCTTTATATGTTTCCAAGGCATTTAATGAACAAAATCAGGATACTGTTTCTAGGTGTTAAAGGTCACACAGGGAAACTCCAGGCCTTTTCTTTATATTACTATTTTTTAGCAGTCGATACCAGCCACCTGGAGGAATGGCCACTCCTAGACCATGGCTTCTTTTGCATTGACATTTGCTCAATAATTCTTTTTTTCATGGCAATAATTGAAAAGAATCAAAATGGTGTGAAGAAGTAAATGTCATATTCCCACAATGCAATATAAATGGAATTCATAAAGGCTCAGTGACTCACAAGACAGGTTAATTAAAGCTTCCATGTGGCACATGGAAGTTAGCACAAAATTTGTTTGATCACATTATTTTTATGACTGCATAGAATGAATCCTTTGTTAGAATGCCTAGCAGAGACTGTGATTCAGTAGTAGATATAATCGATGTTATTGCTACTTAATTTCTTTTGGATTTTTTTAAATCCGTTTCCCATTGTCAGTCAATAATGTTATAAAGATTGGATTTTAAGATAAAAAGTTAAGTGTTGCAAAAAGGCAACACAATCCCGCAATTAGAAATAGCTCTAATTGTACTAGGAATGGCATGTGAGTTCCACTACATAAATGAAAGAAAAAGCAGATGGTACTGGGAAGGAAAAACATATTTGGACTTGGAAAGACATAATGTCTGTTAAGTATGATCATGTTAATTTCTTTTCCTGGGGCACCTCGATGGCTCAGTTGGTTAAGTGTCTGCCTTAGGCTCAGGTCATGATCTCAGGGTTCTGGGATTGAGCCTGCTTTGGGCTCCCTGCTCAGTGGGAAGCCTGCTTCTCTCTCTCCCTCTGCTGCTCCCCCTGCTTGTGCTCTCTTTCTCTGTGTCAAATAAATACATAAAATCTTTAAAAAAATAAATTTCTTATCCCTACACGCTTCTGTGGGCCCTAACAACGTATACCCTGTTACTTGGAATTAACATTTCTGCTTTCCTAGGACTAAGGAAAAAACTTCAATAAACAATAAATAGCTCTAAAACAGAAATAGCATTTGGAAGAAGCTGGGACCAACTTTTACCACTGGGCCAGCAAAGCACCTACTAGTGGCTACTAGCTGCTTCTGGTCAGAGTTTCACCTGTGAACTCTCCAACAGCTCAAAGGCAAGGACCAGGAAGGGGAAGGGTGGTCCTCTTGAGCCCCCCTGAGCATTTTGGGTGCTTATCTGTATACCATAGATGGGAGCAACACACTTCCCTTGTTCTCCCAAAACAAGCAAATAAAATGAAAGCAACATAAAACATTGGAAATAGTGATTATAGAAGAAAAGAATTTGGGGACTTTCAGTTGTTTCAAAGAAAATTTATTTTGAGTCTTGGTAAAGGATAATGCAAGAACTTATTTCATTACAATCAAAACCATGAACAATGTCCAATTTTAAAACTTTTGCTGGCACATGGTCACACAAAACAACGATGACTCGTCTATATGCATTGTTGCCGCTTCTGGAACCAAAATCAGCAGCCCTGCCATCCAAAGACTAAAGCAGAGCACCTTCCAGAGGAGACATAAAGACATTTCTGTTTAGAGTAAGCCATTACTCTTTTGCATTTTTCTATTACTCCCAAATGGGAACAGTCTCAGCGTTTGTGGTGGGATCATCAGAGACAACAGGAAGGCTGAGTAAAGTACTTCAGATCTTGTTTTTTTTTTTTAAGATTTTATTTATTTATTCATGAGAGACACAGAGACTTAGGCAGAGAGAGAATCAGGCTCCACGCAGGGAACCTGATGTAGGACTCGAACCCCAGTACTCTAGGGTCACACCCCAGGCCGAAGGCAGGCACTCAACCGCTGAGCCACCCAGGTATCCGAAGTACTGCAAATCTAATCAGAAGCTGAGGTCTTATTCTGCCTCTGCTTATTGCCAAGTATACAACTTTGGGCAATTCACTTTTTAGTTGTTCCACGTTTAGTGTGAGGTGGCATTTCTTACCTGGCTGACTAAGGAGTAAATGAGATAGTGAAATCTTTGGAATCAACACATCTGTTCGCACAAAATGATCAACTATCATCTAGTGGACAAATCAACAGCTAACAATCTATGTACATGTAATAAGGAAAAAGAAAACTCTTGGATTTTATCTGAACATTTCTGATGAGTAGATTTTAGAGTTCTTTTTATGAAATAAAATTAGTCTACCTTCTACTTTCTTAGAATCTTGCTTTAGTTAGAATCTCAATCTCTCAGGACCTCAATATTAACATGAATTTCTTTGATCATTTAACTTAGCCTTGCACTCAGCTAACCATTCTGATTTCAGATCTCTTTGCTAACATAAGAGTTTATAGATTTATTTAAGATCCCAATATAATAAAGGCAAAAAGTTTGTCACTATAATTCAATAGGAAGATTACTATAAGGACATTGTATGTAATAAATAATAACAAAACTGAAACTACATTTGATAGAAACTTTAGAGTATTTAGTCAATAAATGTATACAAGTAGAGTATATATCTCTCTACCTTAAAGTTTCTGGAAATTATAGCATTCTCTTTAAATATCTAAAAAAAATAAAGTTCCATAATATTAAAATAAAAAAACATAAAAAATCCTTACAGTTTGGGTTACATACAAACTGAGATGCCTATGGCCATATCAACTTTTCCCAGTGCTAAGCTTCTAGATCTAGATGTTGTATCCCACTACATGTTAATATCATTTTATAATATGTATGTATCGGGCAGCCGGAATGGCTCAGTGGTTTAGCGCCGCCTTTAACCCAGGGCCTGATCCTGGAGACCTGGGATCGAGTCCCACATTGGGCTCCCTGCATGGAGCCTACTTCTCCCTCTGCCTATGTCTCTGCCTCTCTCTCTCTCTCTCTCTCTGTCTGTCTCTATGAAAAATAAATGAAATCTTTAAAAAAAAAGATTTATAATATGTATGTATCCCATATTGTTTTAAATAAAAATGTCAATAAAGTTTATATGTTTAATAACTCTTTGACAAGAGCTTATGTTTTCATTGTTTACTGAATTGGTCATTTGTTTCTAAGAAAACATTAAAACTGGAGATTTCAAAAGTACGTTGCCTGTCCCCCATAAATTTAAAATAATCATAAAATCGCATCCTACCACATAGTAAATATTATACCTTGGGCATAATACGCAAATTGGTTTCTGATACTTTTTTGTATTACTTTGAAGGTATTTTTTAAAGATTTTATTTATTTCTTTAACAGAGAATGAGAGAGAGAGAGAGAGAGAGAGAGAGCGCACAAGCAGGGGGAGCAGCAGGCAGAGGGAGAGGTTGAAGCAGACTCCCCACTGAGCAGGAAGCCTGATGTGGTACTTGATCTCAGGACCATGGGATCATGATCTGAACCAAAGGCAGACGTTTAACCGACTGAGCCACCAAGGCAACCTTACCTTGAACTTTAAAAATTTGTATTGTTCAAGGAATAACATAAGAAAAATATTCTAAACTAAATTATTTCATGGGAGACACAATTAATATTGAAGAGGTTTTATAAGACTTAGCAAGTTAATGTTTCTAAACTACTATAGGTCAGAAAATATGTTACACAAATTAGATACCACAAATTATTATTTCTCATATATTAAACTTATATTGGTTAGTATCAGTGACTTCTAAAAAGACTACAAAAGTTCTATTTAAATTGTAATCCTTGGGCAGCCCAGGTGGCTCGGCGATTTAGTGCTGCCTTCAGCCCAGGGCATGATCCTGGAGACCCAGGATCAAGTCCCACGTCAGGCTCCCTGCATGGAGAACTGCTTCTCCCTCTGCCTGTGTCTCTGCCTCTCTCTCTCTCTCTCTCTCTCTGTGTGTGTCTCTCATGAATACATAAATAAAATCTTTAAAAAAATTGTAATCCTTAATTATTACCAACCATTAGTTTATAGTTTAAGCATAACAAAGAAACTCGAGACAGATTAGAGAGGACAGCATCTCTGATAATTTTAGATCACACTTTTTCCCTTGGAAGGCATTTTGCTTTGGTTAGATATTCTTAATCTGTTGGTAAGGACCCTGAAAACAGGAAAAGATATATTCATTTCAAAATACTGGCATTGTCGCTTTCTACAATCTCTACACGGAAACAAACATGCCTAGAAATCATCAATACTGACTGTAAAATAATGTTAAATTACTCACCTGCCCACTTTCCTTTTATTCTTCCTTTTCTGTCATTCTCTTAAATTTTGTCTGATTTTAAACCACCATGTTTTAACTCATTTAATCTTATGTGAACTGGCTTCTGCCCTAACCATTCTATTATTTTTTTTCTTTTGGAAAGCATCATTTTCTAGTGACCAAATCACTAGACCAAATCCAATCCTTTTTCTCACTTTTTTATACTCGGAATATAATATTGTATGTGGGATTGGTTATGGTCACTTATTTCTTTCAACATATACTCTTTAGGATTTGCTATAATTTAAGCATGGTGTCCAAAGGGAGCAATGGCATTGGAGCATCAGGCAAATCACGGGCTTCCCAGTTACTCTGGATTTCTATTTTCATGATCACAGTTCTGTGTACTTGTTAGATAAGTATTTATGGAGTCCCCATTTTGTGCCAAGGGACTCAGTGCTAGTGGCATAGCAATGAACATTCAAAATCTACTTGTTGAAGTGGATTCTTGAGTACTCCAGCCATAATTAAATCATTCATTCATTCAAAGGTATAATTTATAATACATACAGTGTGTATCAGGCACTAGTTTAGGTGCTGGTGATACAGTAGTGAAGGAAAAACAAGTCCCTGCCTTATAGAGTGTATATACTCCTGGGGAAAAACAGACAATAAAATAAATGAGTGATATAATATGACTGGGGTTATAAGTTAAATGAGAAATATCAAACTAGGATAAGGTTTAGAAGATGAGAGAAAGATGCGTTTTTATCAGGGTGATTGGGGAAGGACTGTTTACAAGAGGTGTTTTTGGAGAATAATTTGATGGAAATGGGTTAGTAAAGCATGTGAATACATGAGGAAGTCCATTTCTAGCAGAGGAATATGGAGTCGGATGTCTTGGGGTGGGGATTAGTTTTGTGTATTTCACATTCAGGAAAGCCAGTGAACTCAGAGGGGAGTGAGGAAGAAAGGAGATTAGAGTTAGATCCAGGCAAACAGGCTCATTTGGAACCTGTAGATCATGGCATGAATTTTATTCTAATTATAGTGGGAAGCCACTGGAGAGTTTTAAGGATTCTAATTGCTATGCAGAAAATAGACCATAGTGGAATGAGAAAGGATGCAGAGGGACCAGTGAGAATTTAAGATACTAACTGGTCCAAGGAAGATATGAAGTGGCTTAGGTAGGGCAGTTGCTAAAATTTATTAGAGGTCTTAATTCAGAATATATTTAAATGGTAGATATTACATACATGGCTGGTGATTTAGGGAGTAGAGTCACATATGAAAGATACAACACAGTTATGACTTCAGGGATTTTCACCCAAGTGAGTGGAGAAAACTGGGGAGGGCCAGATTTGCTGACTATACTTGCCAAAGTGAAAAAGACTGAGAACAAACAGGCTGAGGCAGGAAAATCAAGAGTTTGGGTTTACTCATGTTAAAGTTGTGAGGGCTACTAGAACTCTCAGTGCAGCTATCAAGAGGGTTGTTGGCTATATTGATCTGGAGCACAGACTGCTAGAAATCTACATTTGAGGCTCATTAGTCACAGGCCTGCCTGAAATCAAATGAAGTGAGTATTCATAAAGAAGAAAAATCCAAATTGAGTTTGAGGCCTGCTGATATTTAGAGGTCAGCAATAGCAGGAAGGGTAGGCAAAATAAAATGAAATCATGAAGCAGGAACAAATGCAGGAATGTAGTGTCTGGGACCTCTAGAAAGTAGTTCCAGGACTTGATCATCAACTCTATCAAGGCTATATAGAAAAGTTGAGTAAGTCTTGAGAATTGTTCTTTGGGTTTGGCAATGTGGAGGTCACTGGCAATCTTATTGGAGATGTTTTCAGGGAAATATGGATAATTGAAAGAGTTGGGGTGGGTTTAAGAGAGAATTAGAACTAAGAAAGCAGAGGTAGCTCCTATAGATAGCTCTACTGAAGATTTTTTCTCTCTTTTTTAATATAAATTTTAGTTATCTAACATATGGTGTAATTTGGGTTTTTGGAGTAGAATTCAGTGATTCATCACTTATGTACAACACCCAATGCTCATCAAGAGTACCTCTTTAATGTCCATCATCCGTCTAGCCCATCCCCCCACCCACTTCCTTTCATCAACCCTCACTTTGTTCCTTATCATTAAGTCTCATAAGGTTTGTTTCCCTTTGTTTTTTTTTTCTTTTCCTTTCCCATATGTTCATTTGTTTTCATTAAGTCCACATATGAGTGAAATCATATGGTATTTGTCTTTCTCTGACTGACTTATTTCACTTAGGATAATACAGTCCAACTCCATCCATGTCATAAATGGGAAGATTTCAGTCTTCTTGATGGCTGAGTGATATTCCATTGTATGTATATACCACATCTCGTGTCTTTATCCATTCATCAGTTGATGGACATTTGGGGTCTCTCCATAGTATAGCTTTTGTAGATAATGCTGCTGTAACTATCAGGGTGCATGTATCTCATCAAATTCATATTTTTGTATCCTTTGAGTAAATACTTAGTAGTGCAATTGCTGGATCTTAGGGTAATTCTATTTTTAAATTTTTGAGAAACTTCCATACTGTTCTCCAGAGTGGCTGTGCTAGCTTGCATTTCCATACTTTCTCTGCATCCTCACTAATACCTGTTGTTCTTCTATTAAGTGGATCCTAGAAATGGGTGGCTAGCTAGCAAAGAATGTTGGGCAAAAGGAAAAATAGTTGTTGTTGTTTTATAAAACAAGTGATAGGATATTTGTATGCTCTGAGAAATATTCTGGAGAGAAGGAAATACTAGGATGAAAGAAAGCAGATGTAAGTACATGACAATGGTGGTATTGCACAATGGTGGGAAAAGCACAATAATCAAATCCCAGAGTGCTGGAGTTCAGAATATGATTGGAGGTCAATTTGTGTACCTCCCTCCAAAGACTCCTCTGCCCTAGAGTAAGTTTCTATCTACTACTGTATAATGAATCAGCCCCAAACTTAATGACTTAAAACAACAATGGTTATTTACTATCTCATAAAGTTGGGATATACAGGCCAGAAATTCACAAGAAGCTGGATTGGGCAACTCTGGTTCAAGGTCTTCATGATGTGTAGTCAAATGTCAACTGGATCTTTAGTCATCTGAAGGCTTGACTGGGTTTGTAGGATCATTTCTAAGGGGGCTCTCTTACATGGCTGGCAAGCTGGTCCTGAAAACGTAAGTCCTTTTCATGTGGGCCTCTCCATGGGTTTCTTGGGTGCCCTACTACATGCTGGCTGGATTCACCTGGAGCAAGTCATCTAAAATATCAAACCCAAAGCTTCAATGCCTTTATGACCCAGCCTTGAATATTACCATAACATGTACCATATTTCATTGACTACACAGGTTAGGCTTGATTCAGTGTGAGGGGGGATTACATAAGGACATAAACACCAGTGATGAGGATCGTTAATGGCCATCTTAGCAGCTATCTTTGGACTTTTAACTTTTCATTATCCTCACCTGTCAAATGTGGAGATTTCACCATATGAGCTCAAGTTCCCTTCTAATTCTAAAACTTCATGATTTTATCCTTCAGCTGGACATATGGTTCTCAAAGTAAGCATCTGAGGGAGAGGGGGTTGAGTCAGCTGGTATCTTCTGTTTCCCAGCCTCCTACTAATTTCTATTCCTTTCAATAATTCTTTTTTTGGAAACTAGGGTATATGATGGCCCTGCATATTCTGAAATGCAGTAAGTAGCTTTTTGAATAGTAAAATGCTCATCAGCTGGTTCATAAAGTAGACTGAACCATGTTTAAAAACAAAACAACCACTTCTACCAAAACAAAAATTCTCCTGCTGTATTTAAGTTGATTTATTGAATCCTATCAGGAAACACAGCCTAAAGAATCCTCTAGGAACGATATTAGAATACTGAAAAAGAAAGTTTGTCCCAGTTAAACAATCACAATCATGGGTACTCTAAGGGAGGGACATAAGGCTTTGGATTAAGAACTGGATTTGAAATCTGGCTCTGTCTTAACTAAGCAGCTGCTTTTTAGCAACCAGGTAATCTCTATAAACCTATTTCCTCATGTGTAAACAGGAATGATAATTACTACTTCACAGAAGAATGAACTCTATTAACCATGTGAAGTGACTATGACCATATCTAATACATGATAGATGTTGTATGTACTTTTATGTTTATATATTATTTTATATATTTTATATATATATATATATTTATATACTATATATATATATATATAGTATATATTTTCATATCCTAACCTATATGTTCTTTCCTCATCTCATTAAGTACTGGGGATGATAACCACCAAAACAAGTATATTTACAATATATGAAATTAAGGAAAATTTTGCAAAATAAACTTAAAATATCCACTTTATCAGATATGTAAGCTCCAAATCAGTATGGGTAAATAAGTTTTCTTTCTTGATTCATAGCTCATCATCTGACATTCATTCCTTCATGTAACCAGTGACTCGATCACTGAATGCCTTCTCTCTAGTTTCCCTCTGAGACGGGAGGGGCTAGAGTGGTATGATAGAGTGTATAATTAAATAGATAAAATATTTAATGTTTTCCTTACAAGAGAATTATGCTTCTCTACCTGATAAATTTAAGTGCATCCATGTAAAAACTTCTTTTTCTTCTTCTTCTTCTTTCTTCTCCTCCTCCTCCTCCTCTTCTTCTTCTTTCTTCTTTCTTCTTTCTTCTTCTTCTTTCTTCTTCTTCTTCTTCTTCTTCTTCTTCTTCTTCTTCTTCTTCTTCTTCTTTCTTCTTCTTCTCCTTCTCCTTCTTTTGTTTTTGTCAGATACATACGACTCATGGGTACAATGCTACCTTCCTAGTTCCCTCTGCCACTGAAGCTGTCAGTGTTCCAGATAATGGTTGAATTGTCAGCCCACAGAGTGAAGACAATGGCAATGCAGAGTAAAGCCCTAGCCAATGATTATAAAACAGAAACAAGGTAAAAACCTTTTTGCTTTAAGCCACTGAGATGTGAGAATTTTTTAAAAATTATCTCGTAACTGATAGACATGCTATGTTCAACAGTATTTATGAATGAGACTTTTTCTGTCTAATTTTGTACCATAGTGCCAATTTAAGAGGCCAATTGAGACAAAGCAACTTGTAGAGAACTTCAAAGGCATTAAATAGAACCTGCTTCATAGTTTTGAGTCATATATCCACTAGGAGAATCTAAAAGATTGTTTTATAGAAGGATGATTCTGTGATGAACAAAGGGATTTATTTGGAGACAGCATTTACATTCTGTGCTTTCCTACTTGATCTCACACAATTTTGGGGGAATAGGTAGAGGTGCAACTACTTTCTAGTGCTAATTCTAATTAGAGAGCTTCAAGACACTGGAGAACCTTGAAATATATTCTTTGAATTTAGGAGATACAGAAGTTTGAAGCCTGAAGCATGTCTGTGACAGTTGGATTGTAATCTGACCTTTGCCCTGGAAATTAAGGGGACAAGAAAAATACTGTTTGTTGGCTAAGTGAAGAGAGTACCATTTTATTGGGATCTGCTGGTCTGAATTCCTACAGTTTGTGTCAGCGAGAGATGCATTTGTATTTCCGGGGCACTAGAATGAGTCACCAGGAAGAGAAAAGTGTTGAAAGGACATGGCCAAGATTAAAGGAACTGTTGGAGAAAGGGGCTCAACACGAAACCTGTTAAGATCCTCTGAATGTAGGGGCACGTGGGTGGCTCAGTGGTTGAGTGTCTGCCTTTGGCTCAGGTCATGATTCTGAGGTCCTGGGCTCAAGTCCTGCATCGGGCTCCCTGCAGGGAGTTTACTTCTCCCTCTGCCTCTCTCTTTGTGTCTTTCATGAGTGAATGGATGGGATCTTAAAAAAAATCACTTGAATATAGCTCTAAAACAGAGTCAGCTTTTAGCCATCAGCATGGTCAGAGTGCAGAATTATTCTATTAAATAAGAACTGTTCTGACCTTTATTCTTCTCCTTTCTTCATATTTCGGACCTTAGGTTAACAGCTGCTAGTTCATTGATGGGAGAGGAGACAAGGAAGAGAGGGTCTGGCAAAAAACCGTGCCTTACCTTCCCACTGTGGGACAGGAGCAGGGATGAGTTATGATTATATGATTGTACAGACTGGACCCTCAACATTGATCATAGTGTGTTCTGAATGCACTGAATGAGTGAGACTGAAATTTGACCAGTGTTCTATTTGCCCAGCCCTCTCCCATGTGATCAAAGGGGCACTTTTTCTAATTTTCATCACAGATGCGATATTGGCTAACAGAGAGCCTGGAGAGAAGATTAATGGTAAACTAAGGTCAATTTTTGGATGCATATCTTGAAATGTACATAATAATTTCCAAATTGAGACACTGTTCTTGACTTATCATGAGGGCATGGTCTGTAAGTAAGCAAAAAGTTAATTTGACATGCTAGAATTGTCATCAGAAGGTAGGGGAAGATTATCACCATTGAAAATAAAAGGAAATTGGAAGACAAAAATGAAATGCAATTTTGTTGGCATCTGTGTTTCATACTAGCTCAATGTATTGTTTACATATATAAACATGGAAAAAGAAAGTAATAGAGTGCTGAGAGAGAGAGAGAGCATAACTGAACAAGATAGACTCCTCTGTACAATTTACTCTTTCCATATCTTCTCCCCTCCATCCACCACAGAGAGCTTTTTAGAACAAAGATTATTGACGTGATACTGTCAGAGGTAGGTGATAAATATGAATTCAGGAAAAGCTGTTTGCAGTTTTTGTTGATTTTGGTGGTGCTCTCTTTTGTTGTGTTTTTTTGTTCATTTGCTTGTTTTTTGAGGGGTAGTATACTAGTTTTCTTGCGTTTGCTCCAATCTGAAGAAAGTGGCAATCCCTGTGTAATGTTATATTGGAACCATAAATTTATCACTCCAGCCTTATTTCAAGGGACTGTAAGGTGCTGGAATTATGACACAGAGGCCAGAATAGAGGAGTAATTAAAGGAAGAAGAATGGAGACTAAGGGAAAATTTCTTCCAGGCACCCATTCTAGTTGGATTCAGTCCAGATCCTACCAACCTATTAGGATCAGTAACAAATTTCTATGCACCATACTCTGGGTGGTACTTTGTAAGTTTGGCTGGGATCACTGACTGGTAGACTGTTCTTTCTGATAATGAGCAGAAGCTCCATATTCTTCTAGAAGTTTTTGAAATCTAAATTTATATCTGTATAAGTACAGATATACAGACATACAGATATATATGAATAGATATAAACAATGTAAGAGATATATAAATGTAGGTGGAGATACACACATAGATATTTCTGTCATCTATTATTTTTTTATTTATATTTTCTCTACTAAATAAAGCAGTGATCTCTTCAGTTCTGTTCACCATTGCATTTGTAAACATGCTGCCATATGAAATGGAGCATACCTTAATAGAATTTAGTAGTTAGGGTTGCCATCAGCTAAGTTGGCCTCTCAGTTTCTATGGACCCATGCTTATTTATCAAACATCCCAAGGAAAATTCTAAGCTTTATCACGTCCAGTGTTTTATGAGTTGAACTTTGTGGTAGGCGAAAAACAATAACAATATGTGTACTAGGCATGTGAAGAAATGAAAGGCTTCAGATTAGTGATGGGAGGAGATTCTGAGGAAGCTTCTGGGATCTGAAAGGAGGAAAGATGGACATGAATTTGGAAGGGAAGTGATTACTTTAATGCTACATTGACCAGCTCTGGAGTTGAAATTATGCATATTTCAGTAGGTTCGACTTCTGGTTATAGATGGAGAACCCCTATTCCTGTGTCCTGTTACTCAGCACTTTTAGCTAGTCACTCATCTCTTACTAAAAATTCAGGTGGCTGACAAAGACAGAGCCAGTGAACCCTTAGCCAATAGTCTGATACACTTTCATCAGAAGAACACACTAGGAAATTAACTAGGAACACACATGGGTCAGTGGTGGAGGGCCTATCTCACCTGTAGTTCTGGCATAGGTTTGAGGGTATCAGCGACCCAAATAATGGCTAATAAGGCAGAGCAGAAAAAAATAAGGCAGAGCAGACTGGGAGTCACCCAGGCTACATCATTAACTATGGCATCCAACATGAGGGGGAAAGAAAAGGTGAATGGTGGAACTCTGTGATGGAGATCCCTGAACAACAAGATCTCACACTTAAACATCAAGCAGCAGGTACTTTTTTTCATCCTAGAAATTCTATTCCTGTTCAAAGCACACCTGGAGGTCTTGACTATGGATTCCAGAAATAATTCTTAGAGAAAAACTGGGGCAGTAGTTAGGTTATGAAAACCATAGTCCAAAAGCCTAAGCCTAACCTTCCTAGGAAGGCTCTTGTCCTAGCAAGGGACTTGAAATACAAATCAGTGAATGGGAAGAAACCTACTCCTCTAGTCAAGTCCTCATTACTGAGAAGATGGGATAAGAAAAAAAGCTGCTGCATCCAGGGTTTGGAGCAGCTTGGGCTTGTGAGATTAATTCCCCAAACCATCAACTCTCTAATGCCCAAGCATGAATATGGTTATCTCTGAAAAAGGAGAAGGACAGAAGTAGCAACAGACTGATGAATATAGACAAGAGCTTTCTTTTTCCTTTATCCTTCATCAGGCGGCTGAGGGACACTACAGGAATGAGCTCCTGATGAGTACCAGGCATTTTGAAGTCAGACATGAGTATTCTCTTAGAAGCTACCTATATTCCAAATTGTAGTTTTTCATAGTAAAAATGTTTAAGCTTATGTTTTCAAAAAGTTTCTTTCAGTAATACAACTTATTCGGTCCTCGTTAAAATGTTGAACAAACATAACAACAACAACAAATCAAACAGTGCAACATCCATTTCAGTCCAATACTCTGAATCTCCCACTCTTAGAGAACTGAATGTGCCTTTAAACTTGGAAAATGTGTTCTCTACTATTTAACCTAAATGCCACTATAATTATAACCATCTCAAACTTTTTCCTATAATTCTTTCTGAAGATATATAATTAAAATAAAGTGGTAATCTAAACAATGAAAATAAAATGGAAACCAGCAATTACACAGTCAAACTTTGCTCATGTTAGAACAGAATGAAGAAAGGCATTATTTAATTAAAATACCAAATGCCACAACTCATGTGGGAAACCAAGCATACCATGAGTACAGAAGGTAGAAGATGGTGCTAAAGACAAAACCACATGTCTAATACATGACATTGTGTATAAACGTGAATTATACCACAAAGAAATAATCCTATTCTCCGTGGTGGCCATAAAGACTATATTTCATATGCATCATTTTTAAAATCTAGCATGGGGAAGACAAATGTTGCCTGCAGCTGAGTAGTGCCTTCTTTAGCTGGACACAAGCTCCTTGGTACACTGGTCTAATCTACACCATTAAACACCCACTAGTTTTGTTCTTATAACTAGCCCTTTTGAGCATTTGAGACTACAAAACCTGATTGCAACCCCTGACTTAAATTTTTTTCAAATCTCCTTCACCCAAATCAAGAGCAGCAATATTGAGAAAAAAATAAGTCTATAAGGAAAACGGTTACTTTCAATCCTGTTAACAACAGTTACTTACAGGAATAATCCCTGAAAGTTTACATATTACATAAACATAATGCCAGCACTTAGTTTAAAAATGCTCTTGAGAGGGGCCTAGGTGGCTCAATCTGTTAAGCATCTGCCTTTGGCTCAGGTAATGATCTTGGGATCCTGGGATGTAGTCCCACATCAGGCTCCCTTCTCAGTGGGGAGCCTGCTTCTCCCTCTCCATCTGACCCTCCTCTCTGCTTGTGCTCTCTCTCTCTCTGTCTCAAAAAAATAAATAAAATATTGTTTTTTAAAATAAAAATGCTAGTGAGGTTTTAGCTAGACTTATTAGCAGGCAAACTATTTGATGTTATTGTTATTGTAAGTGAGTTTGATGAATCCTAACTTCCTGATTTTCCACGGGGAAGTGTGACCAAATTTTTGGCAATTTGTAGTAGTTAGTGTTTATTTAATTAGTAAATAGAATATACACAGTTTCTAAAATTGCCATATTTGTACCATAAAATGAAGAATTCATGTATACTATTGACCTTTAAACAGCACAGGTTTGAACTGAGCAGGTCCACTCACACGTAGATTTTTAAAAAAATAAATATGGTACTGTACATGTATTTCCTCTTCCTTATGATTTTCTTAATTACATATTCTTGCTCAAGCTTACTTTATTTAAGACTACAGTGTATAATACATATAGTATATGGGTTAATAGACTGTTTATGTTATCAGTAAGGCTTCTGGTCAATGGTAGGCTATTTGCACTTAAGTTTTCAGGGAGTCAAACATTATATGGAGATTTTTGACCATGAGGAGGATCGGCACCCCTATCACCTGCATTGTTCAAGAGTCAACTGTATATGAATATAAGGAGTAAATATGAGCAATCATATTAGTATATCAGTGAGGATACCTGTGACTAATAAGAAAGCATATTATTATTATAGAGATAAATGTAACTAGCCTGCTTTATTATAAATATATATATATTTCCATGTTTAAGGGTCACAACAAATATACATATGTTATATAATATTGTATTATAAAATATATACAAATTTATATTTGCAGATTTAAGGGTCAGAAAAATTTAATATATTTATGCCACATATATCCATATATATGAAATGTATATTGTTCATAAAGTATTTAAAAAGATTGGAATTGAAGACACAGATTGTATTACACTTATCAACATGTTAAGCATTTAAATACATATATAATATACTAGGCATTGTGTAGAATAAAACAAAACTGCGGAAACAAGATCACTGGCCCCTGGAATGGTAACTTTGGTTGTAAATACAAGATGCTCTTTTAAGAACATGTGACTGTGGTCATCCTGGTCCTCTTTAGTGATACCCTCCTCTTCTTCAGTTTGTAAAACAAAGCAAAATATTCTCCTGCCCATCTCCTCCTTTGCAGTTTGGTTTTTTTGTTTATGTTTGCCTTCTTTTCAGGATGCCCTTTCCTTAATTGCCCTTTTAATATTGGTTATCCCAGTTTTCTAGCCTCAATTTTCTTCTCTTTCTTATGGCACACACTTTTAATAAGCAGTCATTTTCCCTATAGCGCCAATGCTCACAGTGTTAAACTCTTGTCTATATTTCCAGCTTGACTCATTGTCAGGTCCATGCTATTACAACTCACATCAGTATTTCCAGCTCAAATCTTTCTCCTGAGACATGAGACATGAGACATGCCCCACTGGACAGTCTAAACTGCTTCACAACATTTCAGACTTAGCATATCTAAGATCAAGTTCTTAATTTCACTGACCTTACAGCACTCTCAGGAAGGCAATGCATGGAATTGAATGGAAGCATTCCTCAGATAAAACTATAATTACTTATATTCTTCATGGGTCTAATTTGCTGCTGGTTTAAAAAATCTAGTTAGCAGGGACAGCCTTAGGTATTTCCTTTGCAATTTAAAAACTATCTTAAAATAAAAATTCCAAAATACATGTTTTGTAAAGTTTTTATGTGCTATGTAATTACTATGGAGAAAGCATATGTTAGGAATTAAAATATTTTATGTTAAGTTTAATCCCTAAATTTACTGCAAAATTATATGTTTGGTTTTTCTAGAAACTGATATAATGAATACTGAAGGCTATGTCAGGTATTTATTTGAAAGTACTTTTATATGCTTTGGGAAATTCTTTATTCTATCTAATCACATAAAAGGGTGAACTCTAAAACTCCAAGAATATTACAGACAATTAGAATGAATTTAGTTAAATGGAGGAAAAAAATTAACCTTGAGCTTGCTGCGGTATACCAGATATACTGAAATTATAGTCTCCCCATTGAACATAATGACTTCATTCTATAAGCAGCATTAACTAGGACTTTTCTATATTCATTGTATAAAGGTGTATATTGTTACTTGGTTAATCATCATCTCTTGTCTTAAAAATAAAATGGATTTTTCCATCATTAAATGCTTTAAGAAAGGAATGTGCAATGTCCAGTCTATTCACATTTTTTGAAGTAATTATATTTTTTATGATTTTTTCCCCTTTTGTCAGCACTTGTGTTCTTTTATAAAAAAAGGACCTGTCCTGAGGGTGGGAGTGTGGAAATGCACAATTAAAGAAAGTCTTCATTATTTTATTCTTTGTTAATTAACTGAACACCTTCATCAGCAGATCTATCAAGATTTCTTTCCTGAAGTTTTAAAGACTAAGCAATGTGAGAGCGAGGCTCTTGTGCAGTATGTGTGGTATGGAAGAATTGGATTTATTTTCATCTTAAATGCAATAGCATGGTGTGGAAATCAATGAGGAGTGAAGCCATGGGTAATTAAAAGATGCTTTGTTTTCATTTATATGAAATGCCTTTATTCTATTTGGGGAAAAAAAGGAAGAAAAAAAAAGAAATCTCCCAAAACAAACACATAAGCAAAAATCCATACATATACATAAAAGACAAAAGCTATGGGAATTAGAAAGGTGCTCTGGTTAGTGCAATGAGTATAAGCTGAAAATGAGCTTATTACGAATGAGAGTCCTGCAATAAAATGGTTGACTTTAAAACAGAAATCTCAACACTCTATTTCCTTATTAAAATACCATAATGTTTTGCACTAAGACGACTTAGGTCCCTGCATGCCTCACCAGCCTCCTCTGCTAACGCTTCTCCCACTTTCCAAACTCCAAACTTGAAGGTGTTTTTTTAGTTCTTTGATACATCTTGCTGCTCCTGGCCTTAGGGCCATGAAACATGCTATTCCCTCTGCTTGGAAAACAATTTCTTCCCATCTCCACAAATCCAACTTTTATTAATGTTTCAGAAATCAGAGTGGAATTTTTCACCTCTGAGGATTCTTCTGGAACACCTGGAATAGTAATTAGCAAATGAGGGAGGTGCCACCACTTAGAAACCATTTAAGAACATGTGGAAGCATTTTTTTTTGGAAGCATTTTTTTTTATATAATAATAGTGATCACTGGACTGAATGGTGCCGCCTTTTAGTGCTTAGGGATTAGGATCCTAAAGGATCCACAGTGTAAGTTCAGTTTTGCACCCTGAAATATTGTTCCTCCCAAAATGTGAGTAGTGTCCCCATTGAGAAATATAGATTGAGAGAATAGATCAAGTCTTTATTATAATTTCTATTAGCTTTCTGATCTCTTCATTTATTGAAATTTTAAATAAATAATTTTATTAATTATTTAATATCAGGGTCAACAAAATTATTTGGGCAAGCATCAGGTATCTTTATTCTTGATGTGTTCTTCTAACCCTGTCATTCAGCATTTGGAATGCTCCTTGATTCATTCCACCTCATGGGAGAGGCAGCGCTTATTATATTTGGAAGTTTGGAAAATATAACTTCAGGGATTCTGTTCAGTTTATTTCCTCCCTTGGCAATGGGCTGCCCACAATTCTGATTTTCCTTGTGTGAAAATTCATAGTATCACTTGGGTCTTGGTGGCTAAGTCTGCTTAATTGTAGAGCACAGTCAGCAAGCCCATTTACTTTTCTTACTAAACTACATCTTCCACATTTAATATAATAAAAATGACATTTGGCCTCCATCTGGTACCTTTTCAAATTCTCAATTTGTTAATCGCCCTATGAAAATCCATCATTTCAGTTTTAGGCCCAGGAAACTTATTTTTTAATGGTTTTATTTATATGAGAGAGAGAGAGAGAGAGAGAGAGAGAGAGAGAGAAAGAGAGTTTGAGAATGAGCATGAGCATGAGCATGAGCATGAGGGAGGGATAGAAGCAGGTTCCCCACTGAGCAGGGAACCCAATGCAGGGCTCCATCCCAAGACCCTGGAATCACGACCTGAGCTGAAAGCAACCACTAAACAATGGAGCCACCCAGGCACCTCCATGCCCAGACTACTTATTAAGAAAGAAATCAGAGGGATCAAAATTTTAGGGAGGAAAATATAAGCAAATAGAACCTAAACAAGGCTTCTTTTGTGGCCACACCTTTGGGTATAAATGGTGTTTTCATCTGGGTTGTTTTTGGTCATGCAGTTAGATTTCAACTGCTGCAGCCTGCACAAGATGCAGTCAGCCAGCCACATGATCTTGCATAGGGATCCGTGGGCCTTGGCCAATGGGCAGACATAAGCAGTCTGGCAAGTAGAACTCAGGTCACGTGGAGCTCAGCAAAGGAAAGACCCCAGCAAGACTTCAAAAACCAGCCAAAGCGTGAGCCTCAGCAAAACAGCTCTCTGCTCATAATCTAGGTGACTTCAGGCTTTAAGGTGTTATAAGCAGAGCTTTTCTTTAGCAGGCACAAGCGAGGCAAAATTACATTTGTTAGAAAGTCTGTCCAGTCATGGGTCTCTTAAACCCCAAAGGAAAGAGCTATGCTTTCTATTTTTAAACTCAAAGATAGCTGAGCTCTTTGTGTGTTGAAGAGACTTAAGGGTCTCTAGACTTAAGTTATTAGAGACAGGTTTAGGTAAGTAGCGTTAGGTCAGCTGCCCAAAATTGTATTCCAAATTTAGGACAAAGAAAGAAAATCTGGAGGAACGGTTCTTAATTTCAAGTCACTTAATCCATTGAATCAAGAATGGAAATTATTTAAATAATTTCTGAATGTGGTTCAAGATGATTTGGCAATCATAACTTGGCCTGCTGGCTTTGCCTGTTGTGCTCCAATAGAACGTTGCCCAAAACTTATGGAGGTAAAAAATGGAGAGATGGGCAAAGGCAGCAAGAATATGAGTCTGTGAAACTGTTCTCCCCAATTCCAGAGGCCCAGAGTGTCAACAGCAACTTCAGTCCAGAGAGTTAGTGGCAGCAGCAATTGGGCATTGGGCTAAATTGCTGATTCACAAGCAATGAATGGTGGTAGCCGTGTCACTAGACAGACCTCACCATGAATGCCACACAGAGTGTTAGGGACTCAAAATTGAAAGGAAATGGACACTAAAAGATTTTGGAAGATATTGACTTAGAAAGAAAAGCATAAAGGTAAGACTAGCTAATTGTGTCTTGTACCAGTTTGAAATTGCTCAAGAAGGACTCACTGGGAGAGGATACGGTAGATATGGGAGACTACACCCCCACACACCCCCCCCCAAGAGGTCACATGTGCAGTGCTAAACTTCAGCTCTAGCTAGAGGTTGCTCCTAACTTAGTTGAAGTTCACAGGTCATAAGTGTGTAAAAGTTAATAACTAGCTTTCTGAAGAGGCTAGACTCAAACACTTTTCTTCACTTACACTCCCTTTCTTAGATGCTCCTGAAGTGCTTCTGTATTTTTAGCCACAATTGAGGAAAAGGTTTTTCATGTTGTCGTCATATTTGCTTAAGCTTTTATTTTTTTTATTTTTATTTATTTATTTATTTATTTTATTTATTTTATTTTATTTTTTTGTTTAAGCTTTTATTAGGAGAGTTTCTTATTGCTTTCTTTCAATTTCATTGCAAAATCTCCGATAAGATATGTGCGATAGGTGACTGGACATCATTTGGGATGAGTGAAACTTTATCCCTAGTAGCACTGTAGCCTCTAGTGTTATTTAATTTATTCTGTGACAACTTATAGTCATCTATGCCGAAATCCATTCTCTGCTGCTGCTGCTGCTTCTTTAAGAAGAATTGCATCCTCTATTTTATTTATGTGCCTAATGGGAAGACTGTATTTTCCAGGTTTCCTACCCTTCATTAAATATGGCCTTGTTACTACTTAATAGTATACACTAATATAATAATGAAATATAAGCAGAGAAATGTGAAATTTCAAAGAAAATTTCTTCAAAGATGTTTGGCATGTACACTTCACCTATTTTTTTTTCTTTTGTTCTCTCTATATTGCTCCCTGAAAAGCAGATGTGATGGTTGGAAACCTAGCAGCCATCTTGAAATATAAAAATGAAGGCTAGGGGGACGCCTGGGTGGCTCAGCGGTTGGACATTCAGCTCAGGTCATGATCCCGGGATCAGGGATCGAGTCCCGCATCAGGCTCCCTGCGAGGAGCCTACTTCTCTCTCTGCCTATGTCTCTGCCTCACTCTCAGTCTGTGTTTCTCATGAATAAATAAATAAATCTTAAAAAAAAAAAAAATGAAGGCTAAGGATAGGGACACAGAGAATTGGAAGGAGCCTGGGTTCCTGACGTGTCTTCTACTTGAGGGAATATAAGTTTTTATATGCAAGAGTATTAGGGTTCTCCAGAGAAGTAGAACCAATAGGATGGATGGATATAGATATAGCTATGGGTATGAATATCGATATAGATAGATAGATAGATAGATAGATAGATAGATAGATAGATATGGTTACAAGTAGGTATAGATGTAGACAATGGGTCACATAGTTCTGGGGACTGAGAAGTCCCACAGTCTACCATCTGAGAACTGAAGAATCAGGAAAGTTGGTATTAATTCAGTCTCAGTACAAAGCTTGAAAACTAGACCAAAAACTCTGAAACCCCTGATTGAGAACCACTAAACAATGCTGATAAGTAGAGGTGGGGTCTAATGATAACATTATGTGTCACTTTTTAGTTTTCATAAGTTATATACTCCTTCCCTTGCCTTAAGTGACACAGATAAATGCTTATGTTAATGCTCCACATGGTTAAACATTCCATCTTTTAGCAAACAGTAATGATTGGGAGGCAAATGATGGGATATTCTGCTCATAATGAAGACTTTATAACTCTGTTGGTTTCACAAATAGTTCCCCTACCCTCCTTCTCCCCTTCCTCCTCCTCTACACTCCATCCTCTCCCCTTCCCTTCCTTCACTTCTTACTTCCCTCCTCTTCCCTCTTTTTTGTTTGTTGTTTCCCCATGAGCTGCTTCTCAAGCTAGTTTAGAAGAAAAAGAAATGCATTTCTTACCCTGAATTTGTTATTCTGGCTCCACCATCCAGGTAGATGGACAATAATAAATTAGCCCCCAAATGCAGTGTTTCCTTTTCTTTTCTGAAGCTCCTGCCCCTCAGCCAGGATGCTTAGATTATGATTGAATTGCCCACTTAAAAGCCACAAGGGATCCTCTTGATGGACTGGGAATTGATTCAAAGATGTAAATCTTTGATTCTATTATATAGTAGAATGAACAAAGTTTGAGAGATACAATTTTACATGTGATTAAGGGCTATTAACTACTAACTTCCTGCTTAAGATATTTGTGGTTGCTAAAATTTCATATTCATAATACAAAATTAGGGCATGGTTTACTGCAGGCCCTGATTTAGCATATTCACAAAGTCTGAAGTGCCCCTGATGTCCAATAGTTGATACTCTCCCCTTTTATTTACAAATTACTCTTGTTTTAGCATCATCCTTATTTTTGTTTATGGTGGGTTGTTGTTTTACTTTATTGTCAATGATTTGAAGCCATCTGTATTTTCACATGTTGGGCCTCAAATCTTCCGTCATTTAGAATTTAAGGTAATTGTGTGCTATGGTTCACCACAAATTAACAATATTGAATTGCTAAAGCAAATGTATATACAATTTCCCTTAAAAATGTATCAGATATGCTTCCTTTTCATTCATAAAGGACTGCATATTAACTTGTTATCTTTTAACAACTTTTAGCAATGGCAGATAAGTGTAGAAGTTAGAAGTGTAGAACATTTCAGGAATGGATAAGATAAGCAATGGCAGATAAGTGTAGAAGTTAGAAGTGTAGAACCTTTCAGGAATGGATAAGATTTGAGCTTAAAGGGCATTGAGCATAATGCAAAGTACCATTTAGAATCTCACTGTCTTCTTTTAAAAAGTGAATGATTGTCTCACTTGCATTCCTTCCTAATATTACCTCTGCTTTGTTTTTTTATTATTTTACAGAAAGTGCAATTTCATGGAATAAATAAGAGACAAAGATCTTTTCTTCGATATGGTTACTTCTTGAACTGTTAAATACCTGAATTTCATTATTTTGACTCAGTTGGGAACATTTGTAACATACATTTTTGTTTATAACAGATCATTTATTCTCAAAGAATTGCCTAATCCTTTTTAATAATCATTGGTAAAATATTAGAAGCTTTAGTATTAGACAAATCTAGATTTAAGTTCAGTTTCTATCACTTTCTGACATTTGGTTCCTGGAAACATTTACTATTTTTTAAAGATTTTATTTACTTATGAAAGAGGGAGAGAGAGTGCATGAGTGCACGCATGAGGAGGGAGGGGCAGAGGGAGAAGGAGAAACAGACTCACCACTGAACAGGGAGCCCAATGTGGAGAGTGGGAGGGAATTTCAGGACCTGAGGATCATGACCTGAGCCAAAGGCAGACAAGACACTTAACTCACTGAGCTACTCAGGCACCCTGGAAATATTTATTATTAAAGCCTTAGGGGATCCCTGGGTGGCGCAGCGGTTTGGCGCCTGCCTTCGGCCCAGGGCGCGATCCTGGAGACCCGGGATCGAATCCCACATCGGGCTCCCGGTGCATGGAGCCTGCTTCTCCCTCTGCCTGTGTCTCTGCCCCTCTCTCTCTCCTCTCTGTGTATTCATGAATAAATAAATAAATAAATCTTTAAAAATAAAAAAATAAAAAATAAAGCCTTAGTTTTCTCATCAGTAAAATAAGAAATGCAATCTTATTTATGCCATTGAATTGATATGATAGTTAAGTGAAGTATCATTTGCAATATACTCAGCAAAGTGCCTGGAACATAACAAGAAGTCAATAAATAATTGTCTATTAAAGCCACCCTCATTTAAGATGAGAAGCAACTTACAAACAATGAATGGAATTCACAAGGAAAGCCACTCAATGTCCGTGTGTCAAATTCAGAATAAGCTGGGAGATACATATTTTTGGATGGCAAAACTAAATATTATAAAGATAGAGTTCTCTCCAATTTAACTATGTGTTTAATGGACTTCTAATCTTAATTACAAATTACTTTAAAATTTTATATAATTACTCTGATCTTCATATGCAATAGTATACAGGCTATAAAATCTAGAAGGATTTTGGAAAAGAAAGACACCTGGGTGGCTCAGCGGTTGAGCATCTGCCTTTGGCTCAGATCATAATCCTGGGTCTAGGAATTGAGTCCCACATCGGGCTTCTTCTCTTCAGGGAGCCTGTTTCTCCCTCTGCCTATGTCTCTGCCTCTCTCTGTGTATCTCTCATGAATAAATAAATAAAATCTTAAAAAAAAAAAAAAGGAAAGGAAATGTAATAAGAAAGGGCTTGGTCTATCAAATATGTAGTTATTTTTGCTCTAATAATTAAACCGGGGAAATGTTAGCATATGAATCAACTGACAGATAATAAAACTAAAAAGCCTAGAAACAAAATTTTTAGCTTATGGAGATGTAGATATCTATCGATCTATCTATATAGATACATATAGATATAAATATAGATAAACAAATATAGATAGATAGATATAAAATCAGCATCCCAAAATAACAAAAGTACAGAGTATACAATACATGACAGTGGAAGAATTGAGTGGAGAAAATAGAGTTATAATATCACATCTTTGTAGTATCCAGTAATTTCTGGTTATCTCAAAGACTAAATACAAAAGTATAAAACAATAAATAGTTATTCATAGTATATGAGCACATGACTATCTGCAAAGAGTGGAACCATAACAGAAGAGACTGATACATTGAATACATTACATTTGTGTTAGGGGCACCTGGGTGGCTCAGTGGTTGACCTTTGGCTCAGGTCATGATCCCAGAGTCCTGGGATCAAGTCCTGCAACAGGCTCCCCATAGGGAGCCTGTTTTTCTCTCTCTGCCTATGTCTCTGCCTCTCTATCATTAATAAATAAATAAAATTAAAAAAAAATAAAATAATAAATATGTTTGCATTAAAAACATTGTAAATTAAATTCTGAGAAACAGTACTCCCCTTATGTATGGAATATAGTACAAACTCAGTCAGAATATAAGTATTCAGTCTTAGGTAAACATTTTAATTATAGCACATCCGTATAGTGGGGAATTTTTGGCAGCCATTCAAATCATCTTTTAAATAGCTTTTGATTATTTTAATAATAATTTTATATGATACCAAGAAAAAGAGCTCAGTAAAAATTCATAATATATCCTAATTATATTAGAAATAAAAAATAAAGGGAAATACATTAAAATTTAACAGCAATTATCTTGGGGTGATTTAAATATTTTTTGCTTTTCTGCATTTAGAGTGTAGAATTTTTAAAAAATATTTCATAGTCAAAGTATATATTGAATTTATAAACCCAGAATGGGTTTCTAATGATAAAAATAATTGAGAAGGAAGAAATTTTTATTCAAAGGGGTAAATGGCAAGAACTCTTTTTTAGACTCTTTCAGGCTTAAATAACCACAGAGCTTTAAAATATTCTTTTTCCCTGGTAGATTAGAGAGAATGAAGGGAATTTAATGTTGAAAATATAGTTGGCAGTTCCCTACTGGTGAGAATTAAACCAATAAATCACATGAGACTCTGTGGGTAATCATTTAAGCTGGCAAGAATAGAGCACATAGTATTAAACTTTAGACCCACATTTACTTTTTTGGGTCATGGTTGACATATCAGGAAATGAAGTTTGGGGTATAAGCAACATAAGAACATGACCCCCCCCCCCCAAAGTTAGGGTAAGATAATATCTGTAGAGAAACACTTATGTTATGTGGTGGAGAGTTCCAAAGATTGATAATACTAAAGTTGTCATTACATTTAGCCAAGTCCTTGATGTGAGAAATTTCAGTTCATTGTTGATGACACAGATTGTAGAAGCATATGGAAGCAATTAGAGAAAAGTAAATGGAGACCGTGGAGACGGGTTGCCTGTTTGTGGAGCTTGACTAGATAAAAGGAACACTCTAGGATGAGATCTCAAAGAGACAATGGCCACTCAGGTATCTTCTTTCAGAGTTAAGGAAATATGAGCATGAAAGAGGGCCAAAGGAGAAGACAGAAATGCTGATTCTCTGGTGGGGGGCAACACACAAGTGAGAGGGGTGTCTCATTATGGGCGAACAGCAGGTTGTGTGGCAAGGGCTGAGGAGTTAGATTTCCAGATAAGATGAGAACTCCTCTTCTATTGAGATTAGTGGGAAGCAAGCTCTGATAAATATAAAACTTCACCAGAAGATAGGCAGCTGGGTTGCAGGGAGCAGTGTAGTATGTGGAGACAAGGAACACTGGATCAGAAGGTGAGACTGGCTCTCCATGACCTAGATGTATGACCTGAGGATATATCCAATGTTTACACGGATCATTAACCACATTGGATCTGCTTCTCCTCAGGTCAATGGGGATATGATACATTTCATAAAATTTTCCAAATTTTCCATATGGAAAATTTCCATAAAATATGGAAAATCTCTTTAAAAATTGTAATGCATTCTCGTAAATAGAGGATAATTTTATTGGGCCAGATGGGGGCAGATAAAGGTTAAGAGTTTTTGGAGAAACTCATCATAAACTCCAGTATGATGCTCATGGCCTAAGAGAATGGAAGCAGCATAGCCAGCTGGTGGCCCTGATAGGAGCTTATTAAATTCCTCTATAATCCAGCAATAATCTTGCTTTCTGAATATGGTGCTTTTGATGAGTGCCTCACATGTTTGAGCTTTTGATGAGTGCCTCACATGTTTGAGCCTAAAATCTCTTCTTGCGTCCTATCTTCATTTACCGATATGGTTGATGTTTATTGGGCCTCTTATTTAAAAACCTCTCTGAGGCTTCTCCCATGGTGGCCTGTTAGATTTACAGTATTGGGTACTATGGAAATATCTTAGACTCTAGATACACAGTGGGTCCGTGGGAACAGAAAGATTCTCACGCACAGAAAGCTCCATAAAACATCTACAGCATTGTCTTAGGTTGCTTGGAGAAACGCCATTCATATTCATAACGTATTGCATAATTATGAGATCCTGATTTTCATATTTCCCAGTGTGCCTTTTCAGCTCTGCTGTATTACCAAATTAAAGAAGACAACACAACTTTACAAAATTAGAGTGTTCTGTTTTGAATGTTGCAGTTTGACAGTACTCTCTTTTTAATTTGTTCATCATTGATCCTAATAAAGACAAACTGTCATTGTAACCATTGCCTGGATTGCAATACATTAGTTTTATTGCCTCTATAACAGCTGCTCATGTGTCGCTTCTTCTGTCATTCAATGATGATGTGTCCTTTTCTGTACCCAGTGCCAGAAAATCTGGGAAAGCTCATAGCACAGCACTTCCATATGAACTGGATTAAGTTGAGGAAAATCTAATTGAATGTCATCATTGCATCTCTACAACTTAGTACACAAAGGGGACATACAGAAGGAAAGCACTTGATTATATGTGCAGCAAACTCTTTTTCCCAATGATTTGCCTGTAATGGCTAAATGTGCTGCTCAAACTTCCTTCTAGGGGGCAGCAGTGCCCTGGAATTTTGCCAATATTCCTTTGTCTCTCTAAACCTAGTTCAGTGACTCAGGTCTTCAAAGAAGTAAGGTGAAGAGAAATAAATATGCTAATTTTGTTACTGCATACCGGTACTAGAAAAAGGTAAGAGTTTACCCAAAGTTGTTGGGAAGAAGGGTTGTTGGAGGTCATTTATAAAGAAAGCATCAGATATGGTATAGTTAAGAGATACTAATCTATTATAAAAAACTATACAGAGGAGAGAAGCCCTCATTTCATTATTGGATATACAGTTTATTTTCACTATCACACTTAATATATACTTTATTGCTATTAAAATTAAGGTTATTAGGGAAAATTTATGTTATTTAAAGATTAACAATTTGGGACATGAGTTTTTAATTATTTGAGAATTGAAATCTTCTGAACAAAACACTTTCCCAGAAAGCATAAATGACACTTTTTGGAAGAAATGCAGATAGACCTACCTCTGACTTAGGCTTTCTTGAATCTGTTTTGATTTGTTAGAAATACGTTTTGAATTGATGATTTTTATTCTGAATGCGGATTATGCTGAGCAGAAATGAATCCACAACTTTTGACACCTTTATTCATCCTTTACTGGTTGGGACATGAAGCCATACTAAATCTTAACACCGAGTTATACATGAATTTTTTTTTTCTATCTCACTTGGCCATATTCAATTACAGCTTTAATTATCGGAAGCTTATTAAAAGTTTGAAAAGCTTTATAGTTCTGTGTTATGATCCCTTTTATCATTTTCTGCTAGACCCTGGTCCCAAAGTTTTAGGATAGGGGGTTATGTGCTGAGAGCATGATGACTCACATGATTTTGCTCTTCCAGCAGGAGAAAGATGGTGGCTTTATTAGTTGCTACTAAAAATTAACCTATAATATCGTTCCTTTTCTAACACCATCATTATCTGGGTGGAATGAAGAGCACTCTCACTTCACATCTTGTTTTTAATCAAATGTTCTTGTCATGATAATTTGTCCTGAATTTTATTTAACAATACTTCAGAATTTTCATGGGGGTGAGAAGAAAAAAAATATTGGTTGCCCAGGGCTCTGAACTATTCTGAAATAATCGTGCTTATTATAACATTAAATAGGAACTTTGCTTGATTGTCATTATTTTGCAGAATATATGGTACTGACATTTTCCCTTTTCTCCAAGGGAGATAAAGTAATAGATCAAATGGGAAAAATTCTTCTCCAAGTTATATATGTCTTAATTTTTTCACCAAGTTCTTGCTCATCACTCTTAATTACCAAATCTTAGAGCTAAGAAAAAAATGCATTACCATTAATCATATCATGAGACTTGATATTATTTATCTAGAACATATTCACTTTTTAACAGTTTTCTTCACTTAACATTTGGCAAAAAAGAGCAATTATTGCTGGAAGAATTCAAATATCCTTCAAATCACTGTTCTTTTTTTTTTTTTTTTTTACATTTCCTTGTCACTTATTAAAAAATATTTTACATACTATTTATGCAAAGGGGTGACACTTTTAAGATAGATTCAGAAATGCCCCTGGAGTATCAACCATTAGACATGAAATGTGAAATTCTGTCATACTGATGTGAATGACTGCTACTATAATCATTGGCTTCAATTTTATTAGGTTTTTATTAATTAAATGTAAAGTCGACCATTGGCCTTATAAAAGTGCTCATCTGTTTTCCTTTAATTTCAAATAGATTAGAAGTAAGATTTGGCGTTAATTAAAACTTAGAATTTATGGAGATTTTAATTGCGAACAGCATTTCAGTGGTGAGCATGTAGATGACTATTAGTTCTGTTTGGTAATAAACATGGTATTGAACAATGACAGGATGAAAAATAAATTATGTGAAGAAAAGTATACCACTCTCGGCTCTGTCATCCATGCAGTGCCTGAAATCCCATGTAGCTGAGGGCAGATAAGAGGAGAAACTCAGCAGCTCAGGAGCTCCTTGGTGAATATTCAACTTTTACACTGCTGTCTGGAAATTCCACTTTTATTTAAAAAATGTGGATGGGTTTAGGAACATGACAAATAAAAGTGCAAAAAAAAAATCATTGGAATTAATCCGTTTAGGGGAAATACTTGGATATCATATTCTATAAATATGATCGCATCTGTCTTTAAGTTGAATCTAGGTTAATATAGGTTAACTATATGTGATGTCCAAGAGGCCCCTGGATTTTCATATTTTATTATGTATTATCTTGACCACAGCCTGTTGGCTAAACAAACAAACAAACAAGCAAAAAAAGGGCTATCTTCTGTAGTGACCTGTGGCACAGGTATTTTCCAGTTAGCATCTTTGCATGTTCTCCTTTGGCATGAGTCGGGTTTAGCCTCGTCACACTGGGCTTTTAAGGGGAGCTCTATCTTTGCAGCCCAGACTACCTATGACAAGATTAAATTGGCACACTTTACTGGATAGCTCTTGTGTTCCTGGCGGTGCTAGCCTGGCTGATACCTCTGAGAGAAGGCTCAGCTGTCACTCAGTGACCCATTAACACCACTGTTCCATCCTGCAGTGTCATTTTTCTCATTCTCATGGAGATAATGCTCCCTGGAGATGTCCAATACCTGAAGGAATGAAAGAGAACAGCGGAGAGAGGCTAACTATCAAAGAGAGAGCAAATAACACAGCAAGACCATGAATTCCAACAGCAGAATTTTAAGTTGAGCAAAAAGAGGAGGCCCATTATGATGGCTGGGCTGGGAAGGTGGGGGGTGGGGGAGGGAATCAAGTTTTAAGAGATACTGTAACTTTTTAACAAGCTCTTTTGTACTTCCTGCCAGAGTGTCAAAAGTAGTGTTCAAAATAACACCTGCAAGGAGACCTAGAGAAGCCAGCTGCTTTGGACTTGTCATAGGGAAATTTGGGTAAGGATTTATTTACAAACACGGATTTTGCATTTTATTTGTGTCTTTATTTATAAACAGGCAGTGGATATAAAACAGAGGATGCATTGAGGTAAATTGCTTAGTAGTCTAAATAGAACCAGATCCCTGGATATGACTGTGGCTTATTAGGGTACAAAAATCACCTTCCTAGTAAAAACACAAAAAAGGAAAATGATACGTGATCTCTGTAACCCTAGACCTTCAATTTCTTTTGTCCTATGACACCGGTAACTGAACTGTTACCAGTGACTTAAGCAAACTCTATAGGTCTCTTTCAGTCCAAACTGTATATTATATAGTGAGTCACCTTACACAGTTACACTTTCTAATGATTACTATAAAGAAGTACTATAAGAAAATGCTTCTCCATATCCTGGACTAAGACTAATTCAGTTTAGGTTGATATAAAAGCCACCTGCATCTTGATGTTTTCTGTGGAAACCCAGAAGACCTGGGTTGAAGGCCTTAAAAGGTAAAGACAGTAAAAAAAAAAAAAAAAGCAAATTAGAAAATCAGAATAAAAATGGACATGATTCAGGATTATTATAAGATGAGGAAAAGTGTCACATCAAAAACTTGTTGGTGGTTACCCACAATCTGCATCTCAACCCTACCTCCAAACTTTCCACACCAAGCAAAGCTTATTGTTGGGTTTAGACTGTCATTCTATGGTTGGGGTTTAGGTATCATCAACTGCCTCCCTCAGACCCTCCCCTCAGGTGACACAAGCACTAGAAACCATAGAATAAATGTGCCATATTCTTTTGGAACACCAACTTCTCTTTTAGAAGTGTGTGTTTTTAAAGTCAAGTATGTAAATCATGAATAATTTGCATCTTTCTTTTTACATTAAGATAAATATGGTATATTATGGAGTAGGATACAATGTTCATACATATTCTAAGAACTTTTTTTAAAGACTTTAAAGAAACACTGGTAAGACTATCTTGGGCCCAACCTGTCAGAACCTTCGGGTGTCTTGGGGACCCTCCCCTTCCATTGATCCAGGGTCAGGATGCGCTGCTGTGGTGTTTAGCAGGGAGAAGGGACTCTCGTTATTAGGTTTTAGCAATGACTATGGCACTGCGTAGAATCGGGGTGTTGTACGGTCAGGTGTTCGAGGAAACGAGGCGACCTTACTCAGTGTGGTTGGAAGGCCCGGGGCTGGCCACCCGGTGATGGGGCGCGGGGGGCGCGGCCTGTGTGGCCAGCGCGGTCACGGTGGCGCTGCTGGGCGCTGGCGCAGAGGGCGGCCCCGGAGGGAGGCCGCGAGGCAGGGGGACCCCTGGGCGGCTGAGGATGCCCGCGGCACGGAGCGCTGGTGGCACCCTGTGACTATGCACACGATGCTACGTTTGCAATTAAGAAGTGCGATCTTTATCGATTAGAGGGGTCCCCCCCCTGCCCCGGTGACAACCGTGCTCACCAGGAGGATGGGCTCAGATACTGCGGGGCGGTGCAGTTCGCATCGCACGGAACTGAAGGCGGATCAGCTGTATCCGTGGTTTCTGTCACTTGGGCGACGGCCAGGAAGGTGTCGCGTGGGCCTGGAGGCCGGGATCAGCCCCACCGATGGCGTCAGCACGTCCTCGGGCTCAGGGCTCGAGCTCCACTCGTGCAATCTCCGTGCGATCCGTTCCCGCGGAGCTGGCGTGGCGGGGGGAGGGGGCGATGCACACACAGGCCCAGGGCGGCGACCCCGGAGTCTGGCGTCTGTAGGTACTAGGGGAGCCAAGACGCCTGCCCGCCGCTCCTGGCGATGGCGCTGCGAGTCAGGGATGCGCACGGCTGTCGCGAGGAGCTCGGGCAGCCCCGACTGCTCCCGGAGAGGACGCGTGGGCCCTGGGCCGGCGGAGGGCGGGAGGGTGCTCTGAGAGTTGGGGAGGCCCCAAAGTTTGCAGCGGCGACTGTCCTTCCCACAGGGGCCCGCGGTGATGGGGCCGCAGGCCTGCCCTTCCCACCCACACAGCCTGCGCGACCCTGGGACGCGACCCCGGGGCGCGGACGGGGGGGGGAATGCAGGGCCGAGGACGTGGAGGGCGATCCCATTAGGCTGCTCAAGGACGGGAGGGCAAACACTGAGCTCGCAGGCGCGGAAGCGTCGAGGGAAATCGATGTGGAAGTGAGACGGGACCTGAGGATGCCGCCCAGGGTGCTGTATCTGATCCTGAAGCACCTCTGGAAGAATGAGGTCACCACGTCCACCGCGGTAATCCACCTTTCGAGGTTCGTGGTGCAGATCCGTGGATCAAGTTTAAGTCCCTCCGATAAAGGGAGACTGTCATGAATTTATTTGCAGTCCTTCAAAGGAACGCTCATGGTCCGCTTTAAGAAGCCGGTGTGGGGGATCCCTGGGTGGCGCAGCGGTTTGGCGCCTGCCTTTGGCCCAGGGCGTGGTCCTGGAGTCCCAGGATCCAGTCCCTTGTCGGGCTCCCTGCATGGAGCCTGCTTCTCCCTCCGCCTGTGTCTCTGCCTCTCTCTCTCTCTATGTCTATCATAAATAAATAAATCTTTAATAAAAAAAAAAAAAAAAAAAAAAAAAAAGAAGCCCGTGTGCCCAGTTTTGTTAAGCAGGAATAGAACCCGTTAATCCAGAATCTTGTAAAGGTATACTAAAATAAATTGAGATGATTAAGAGATTACTAGAAAAAGATTAAAAGAGATCATTGAAAAATGTGCATTCAGTTACAAGGCATACCACATTGCATGGTACATGGCTGCTTTAAAAGAACAGTACAGTTAACCTTTTAGTGTTATTAAAAGGTAAACTGAGGCGAGTTAAACTTTTTTTTTTTTTCTTCAAGAGTATGTCTGAGCATACATTACATGGATTGGAATCAGGCAAGGCCAAACCAAAGATGATTAGGAGTGCTTCATCAACAGGAGCTAGAGGAGGCTTTTTCATAGAGAAGCAAAGCAAGGAAATTATCTTATTGGCTATAACTTAAGCTGCTGCTGGGAGAGCCTACCTAGCTGTTTGTGATGGCTTATTTTTAAATTTCATCTTCTCAGTTTGAATGCATTGACTCTGGCTTAGGTTTTGGTTTATTTACGTAGGATACCAAGGCATTACAGCCACCGTAGGCTGATGGCCTCCTTTTTAATTTAACAATGTGAATACCTTAAAGATTATCTTAAAGTTATATAAGTCTAAATTAGGAAAAATAGAAAAGGTCGTTTAACCTTTCCTGTTACTTGCTCTAATAGTTCTGTTTGATTTAGCTTTACATTTGTAAATACTCTTTCCTTATTTAAAGGAAAAATAGTTCTTTGGTTCCTTCTCCACCCTGACAGGAATTTCTGTATAAAGTCAGTATCCTGAGGTAAGAAAAGTTTCAACCACATGAACCTATCAGGCTCCCTACTGCTTATGCCACTTACTAGAGTCTACTTGAATTAGCCAATAATATGGCCTACTGTGACTGCGTGCCTCCACCCACATACGTATGCATATTCAGTATTGATGCTGAGGCCAGCTGACACAATTTCCATGAAATAAGATATAGATATGGGACAAGAACATTTTTTCATGTTGTACTTTAGTGCAATGCTTTCAGCATACCAACTTAGGAAAATAAGTTAAAATCTATGGCAAAACTGCATTTTGCTTTAAACTTCAAGTTAAAGCTACTTTTATTTTTCAATCCATTTATCCAATCATGTTTCATATTTTAGAGAACTATCCTGGTGAATTTCAGACTGGAAAATGAACAGATATGGTGACATGAAAAAGAGATAAACCAAGGAGGGGATATTAATAAAAATTCAGTGTTTGCTTCAGCAGCACATATACTAAAATTAATAAAAAGTTGAAAGTAAAAGCTGCCTTGGCTAGAACTGAACATTCACAAATAACTTTTCTCAAAGGGAAATCTAACTTGGATCATACAGGTTTGGTTTTCTCTACAGTCAGTACAATGTCAATTAGCAAGATATGACTTTGTGAAACCATTTTTACTTGGTTATATTTGACTAATGATCAAAAATCCTATTGAATATGATCGGCATATCTTGTTTTGCTGAAATTGGCTTACTGAAATCAGATATTAGACTTTGTTATCTAAGAAATAGTTTATAGAAAACATCAAAAGAATCAGCTATTAATAGTTAAAACCTGTCCAAAAGATATGCATCGTGATGGATGTTAAGTAGACTTATTGTGGTGATCATTTCATATATACATATCTCCAATCATTGTACGCTTGAAATTAGTATGCTATATATCAGTTATATCTCAATGTGCAAAGAACCTAACATCTTTTTTTTTACTGTACAACATCTACTTCTACGAATAAAAACTAGAAAAAATATTAAAATAAAATAAAAATAAAAGCTAGATCCTAAGAACTCTAAAGGAAAGCCAAAACCTTAAGTATATGAATATATGTACACTTTTGTGCAGGCTTAATCTCCATGCCTTATACCCCCAAAAGGTTTAAACAAGTATGATAACCTCAACATTTTAAATTCAGAAGGAAGGGATGAGTGTTGGTTGTTTATAAATCAAGAATATTACTAGCCAATGTATTTTGTGTATGCAGTTTCAGTTTAAAAGTACCTTGATTGGATCCCTTCCATTAAAAAAAAAAAAAGTATTTCATAATGCCATCAAATAATCACACATTTTGTAAGACAAATAATTCTTTTACTTTTTAATTTATTTTGATATAGTTGCATTTCCATAAACTTGCAAGTGGAAGATAAGATCTTCAAAGCTAATTCTCTTATATGCTACACAGAAATTTTTAAGGTTTGCTTATCCTATGGATTATTTTAATACCAGTAAAAATTGAGATACAAATAATTGGTTAGAAATGAGTCCATCATAAAGCCAAGGTACACAGATAATTAATTCCAGGAAAAAATCCAGTCTTGCTATATTAAAATTACGAAGTACATTTGTCACAATATACATTATCAAACTCCATTAAAGCAAGGAGTTTTCAATGTTTTCCGTAGTAAAAAAAATGTCCAGGCTTCTGTGTGTACATTCAGCAAGTTTAAGCCTATCACAGCACACAATTATGTAATGATGAAAAAAAAAAAAAAAAGAACAAAACTGAAAACCCTTAGTTTTTTTCAGTTAGGTCACACTAAATTAATAATAGCAATTACTAATAAAACTATAAATTAGAGCAGAAAGAAATGCAGCAGCTGGATTCTATTTCCTATCTGTAATACCATGCAACTCAATCTATTTTATCCACCTATTACAAGACCTAATAAGCTGTGATGATCATAATAAAAATTTCACTGTTGCAACAATGCTAGAATATCTGAGAGGAGAATTTCTAATACCTTCATCTTTATGATACCCTATAAAGGTAAAGGATTGTGTGCATATCTGTGGAGTGGAATGAGAAAGGAAGTAGGTTAAGAAAAGTATACGAAGGGAATATTTAGACATATAAAGATTGCATTTATTTAGACATTTGATATTCCTGCCAATCTAGTGTACAAAAAATAGAGCAGATATTAGTGAAACTTACTCTGATAATTTGTGAGGAAGCTAGTTTTTAAAAATTGAAATATAAATTACATACCATAAAATCCATCTTTTAAAATTGGTTTTTAGTATGTTCACAAAGTTGTGTAACCATTACCACTACCTGATTCCACAATATTTTCATTACCCAAAGAAAGAGCCCATACCCATTATCAGTTACTCCCCATTTCCCTATCTCTTCATTGATTGGAAAGTACTAATCTATTTTTGGTCTCTGGACTTGGGTATTCATCGCATTTTTTTAAAGATTTTATTTATTTATTCGTGATAGACATAGAGAGAGAGAGAGGCAGAGACACAGGCAGAGGGAGAAGCAGGCTCCACGCTGGGATCCTGACGCGGGACTCGATCCCAGGACCCCAGGATCCCACCCTGGGCCAAAGGCAGGCACCAAACTGCTCAGCCACCCAGGAATTCCCTATTCTTCACATTTTACATAAATCATAAAATATGTGCTCTTTTGTGTCTGTCTGCTTTCACTGAGCCTAAGGTTTTCCCAATGTTGTTGTAGCATACATCATGTCTCTTTTATGACTGACCAACATTCCATTTTATTGATCCATTCATCTGTTGATGGACATTGGATTTTTTCCACTTTTTGGTTGTTATGAATAATAAAAGCTAATGCTAATGAGAAAACATTCAGTCTTTTCCTTATAAAGACAAGTACAATAGAAATTTTAAAAGTATTAGGCCAAGGCAATGCAACAGAATCCTTATGCTAGAATCTCAATTAGATAAAAAAAAATTTAAAGATATCTTAAAATATTTTCAGCTCAAATATTTACCAACTTCTATAATCTAATTGGATTTTGATTTGATAGACTAATTTTTAGAACAATTTTAGAATTACAGAAAAATTGAGAACAACATACTAAATTCCCATATCCTTTACACCCAGTTTCCCCTATTAGTAGCATCTCATAGTACTTTACGGTAAGGGAAGGGTTATCACAATAGGCCTAGGTGTCTCAAAACCTTCACATCCCAGAGAAAGGCCTGTCTTCACACTCCTGGGAGATAACTTCTGAACTCCTAGAACATTCTACTTAGTAAGAATGTTTCTGTATGCCCAAGGCCGTGGGCCATGCTGTATCAGTTTGTCCAGATAAGTTTATCTTAATAATGTGTCCCCATGTTACTCCTTTGAGAGGAGATAACTAGAAGTTTGTGCCTAGTTTCTCTTAGAATTTTATCCATGTGTTTTTTACCCTTTGCTGACTTAGATTTGTATTTTTCCCCTGTAATAAGTAATAACCAGAAGTATAACCAAAAATCAAGTTTCTTAGTTATACATAATAAAATATATATATATATATATACATATATATATATATATAGTCCCAGAAATAATAGATTGCTTGTTTAGGAACATATAGCTATTGATCATAACTACTCTTCTTTTTGCTAGACTGTTTTGGAGTACAAGACAATATGCTTAGCATTTTACATATAATATCTCAATGTTTATAATATCCACATAATATAGGCATTTTAATCTTTACTTAGAGAAGAGGAAATTAAAAGTCAGCTTAAATATATTACTCAAGATTTCACAATTTATAGTGGAGATAGGATTAAAAACCAAGCAACAAAATCCATATTTTGAAAAGTACATTTTTGACTGCTTTTAAATCATTGCTTCTAATAATACTTAACCATGCAACAGATTTAAAACAGTGTATTAATGAATGAATGAATGGAATTAAACTAGACCAAAGGATTTTACCAATTACTTTAATCTCTGAGTTCAGATTTTTAGATTTAGTGTAGAAATACAGAAAGAAAATCCAGGGAGAAACAGATATAGAGAATAGGAAGTAGAGCAGATTTAAAAAAGTCACATGGGGCACCTGGGTGGCTCAGTTTATTGGCACTGGACTGTTGGTTTTAGCTCAGGTCATGATCTCAGGGTTGTAAAATCAAGCCCTACATTGGGCTATGCACTGAAGGTACACTTAAGATTCCCTCTCTCTAAAAAAAAAAGAAAATAAAATGCTTTCTCTTCCTCTCTCTCTCCCCCTCTCTCTGTGCTTGAGGGTACACTTTCACTTTCTCTCTAAAAAAAAGATAATCAGAAATTCTGTGATACTCCTTCATATTCCATCAAGTAGTGGGATCTGTTCCTTCCCCTAGGATACATGACTACAGAGGTTCACAATTTAAAAGTAGCAAGGGGAGGGGAGATGAGTCTCCAGTAGAAATAAAAAAAAGCCTAGGGGTGAAGTTAAAACTGTCCAACCTATATTTTCCCACCATCTGTAGCTGGTTTTGAGATGAACTAAAGTAGCTGCAACATTAGGGTTTGAGGATTTTATAGTAAAACGTCAACGATAGGTCAAGAAACACACTGAAGACTATAGTTTCTATTTCACTGCCTGAGGCTTGTCTTGAGTCCAGATGGAAGTTTTCTGTTGATTGGTGAGTATCAGGCCTTGATGAGTCAAAGCCAGCACTTGAAATGCCAAAGTAGTATGTAAGCAAGTTTTTGGGAGTTCAAAGCTATTCATGTCTCATCTACTTGAGTAGTAGAGAGGAATCTGAGCAGCTGAGGGCTCAGGATTACAGAACCTGAGACGCAAACCTGGGCCAAATCAGTAGTTATAGACATGGAGGGAGACAGAAAATAAAAAAGATGCCAGGGGAATGAGGTGAACATATGTAACAGATAAGGACAATGAAACTAGAAGCAGTAGGTGTACATATTGGTGAACTTTGTATTATCATGGAAAGTAATATCTATTGGATGAATTGAATTGGTAGCATTTCATGTACCCACAGGCCCTTTGAAATCGAATGCTTCTTTTCCAGTATCACTGAGTCTTAAATCAGCCCTGCCTTTATGTGACATGGAAATAAATTAGAGGCTGGGCTTTGGAGTCATTTAAATCTAGGTTCAAATCATGGCCCTGCCATCTGTGAAAGATGGTACCTCGAGAAAGTGACTTAGTTCTGTATCTCCACTTCCTCTGTAATATGGTTGACCCATATGACTGTTGTAAAGGTTAAATGAAGAAGAGGAAGTGAAGTAACATCTAACTTAGTTCCAGGTATAACCAAGATGATCCATAAATAAACATTTCTGATTGATAGGAAGAGAGAATTGCTCACTGGGAAAAAGGACAAAAATTTTGAAGGGATTATCTCATCTGAAAGCAATAAAAAGGGTCTTCAATTTTATGTATGTAGTTAGGTATAAAGATTGCAATGCAAGCTGCATGTGGAATATATTTTCACAAATTCAGCCAGTCTTTGTTTTCTCGTGAGCTTCTCTTAAGTAGTTCTTCTCGGGCACCATTTGATACAAGAGGCAGTTAGGAAGTGCTACCAAGTTTGGATAGAAGATGATGTGGGTAGTAATGAAAACCCTTAGTTTGCAAGCCCAATTGTGTTGAGGATTGGGGTCTTTGGATCTACTAACTACACTAAAGCATGTAGATATTGTGCAGATACTACTTTGGTAGATTTAGGGCTGGGGAGTAAAATTTTTCCATTCTATTATATTATAGATGACCGGGTATTCTCATACTAGCCATTCCTTCAAAATTAGCTCCACTCTTTTTATTGTAGATTCCTTTAAATGCTCCAAAATATTAATAACAACAAAGATCTGATCAGGCTTGAAACAAAAATATCCAGCCCAAACTCTCCATTCAATCAGTATTACAATTTTTTCTCATTGACTTCATTCATGTCTATTTGATCCATGAGGCAGATTTATACAGCAAAGAGCAAAGAAGAGAGGTCTCCGTATTGGAATTTGAGAAAGAGAGATGGAAATTTTCTGCCAAGTTTATGCACAGAAAAGAACACAATCAAATTAGGAAACACTGGAGAGCAACAGAGACAGTTCATACAATACTTTCCTTTTGACAGGCTAATAAATACTCAAGCTGAATAATTTACCAAAAGAAAAAGGGCCCACTCAAACCTCATGACCTTTTGAACAATGAGCAAGAGTTCAATTATCCACAAATGTTCTAGTAGAAGGCAGCTTTCCAGGCTGCAGTGTTATTTCAGCAGTCATACATTAGAATTAGTAGAAGGAGAATATTGCCTTTGTAGTTTCTCCGTCCTGCTATAGTTTTTGTTACCTTCTTTAAAAAAACCTACTGCTACATGAAGTAGCACTTTGCCAAAAAAGAAGAAAAAATAGTAGGAGGAAACAATTATTTTAATGTTTCTGGCAAGTGTGAGCTATTAGATTTCATTGGAACACTTTATCTGCACATTACTAGAGTGATATTGTCACTTTAGAAAGTATATAATTTGCTTCCATTAGAGGCTGAGAGTCACTTGCCAACAGGGCCCAGAGAATTTCTCCATGGTCGTCCACGTGGGCTGCTGTGTTGCAGAGTGAGCAGCTCATCACTTCCTTAAGATACGCTAAGGTTCCAAGAATCGGAGAGCTATTTCCGCCACTGATATCTTGTAAAATCCTACAGCTTCCCTTAGACAAAAGGCTAAAGTCATATGAAATATCGTATGTTTTGCAACCCAACTACTGGAGCCTACTATAATTGTGAAAGCCCATTATGAACTTAGTCCTTGTGGGGGAGACATATTTACTATGGATTGAAATTTAACATCAAAAAGCCTTTCTCAGTTCTCACTTTTTAAAATTAATCTGTTAACCCTTTATGTGTTTCTTATATCTTTTTGAATTGCTAAGATTAGAGCCAAGATCCTTTACAAAAGTAAAACTCTGACAGATCTAAAGATTGTAGAAAGACAGCTTCAGTATTTTGACAGTGAGTGATTTCTTATTTGTGCACAAATTGTGCTAAGAGAGGAAAAAGAGCTCTAATGAGTCACCTAAATTCTCAAACATTTTTCACTACTCTGTAAAAAAGGGGAGTATCACACTTAGCTTGTGGTACTGTCTTGAGGATTGGAAATAGTATGCATGAAGTCCTTAGTGCTTGGCACACATTAGGTACTCCAAACTGTAGTTATGTTTTCTCTTCTTCTCCTGTTTATTATTAAGGCTTGACTTATCTCACATATCCTTACAGAAAAACGCTCCTGTCTCTTCCCTTTCACAAATGTCATTTGGATTTTGAATCTTTCATTTTAAAAGCTTAGTCATGATTTTTATTCAGTGATTCCAGAAACTCACTAAACATTGCTCTTATTGAATTACACAGGTCATCAGTGGACAATTTAAATGTCACCTGGTCTATAAATTGAGTTTACTGCATAGGTAGTGTAGGCTTGAGTTGCTGAGTGTGCCTTGTGTACTCTCATTATCCAGACTATTTATCCACTTTGAACTGTCCTATCTTCTAAAAACCTTATCACATTCTCTTTTGTCAAGTTTTAGCGTGAAGCATAACACTTGTCATAAAGATGCTATTAGTATGTTACCTTTCAAACCTCTAAAATGCAGTGAACCTTACATATATGAGCTAATTTAGAAAAAGTTGTCATATGTAAAATAAGCTTTACATGTGCGTAAGTTTTCCTTTGAGAATAAATTTGCTCTCTTTATTTCTTAATAAGCAGTGTTTTTAGTGTTAATCAAACATATTTAGAAGCAGGTGGCAACATTATGTCAAGTTAGAGGAGCAGCAGTACAAACACTCTATTTATTAACATTATTCATAAAGTTTCTATTGTAAACAGCACTAAACTACTTACTATTCACCATAAGGGTATACAAAGTGCACTGGAGCTTCAAAATCAATGACATGTTGCCCTCTGCCCAATGCTGCTCTTTGGCAAAGAGAGAAGAAGCCGTTTCTCAAACTCAGCATGCCATTTTTTAATTCACACTTAAATTTCCACTTGAGGAAGCAAGCCAAAACAAACTAGTCCTCCCTGGGATGCACCCTGTGAAGAAGTGCCCTCCCAACTTTAATAATTATCTGAGAAGAGTCTTTCTCCCACTCCCCTTTTCCATCTGAATAGGAGCTGCTTATTAGGACCTACTTGTTTTCTATTCTTCTATTTGCATAATGCACAGATGTCAATCTGCTGGCTCTATTCTTTCCCACAGAATTAGATTCTTTGTCTGCTGAGTAAGTTGTTTTCTCTTCGCAGCTACAATTAGGGATACAATATATAAAAGTTGTAAGATTAAACAACTATCAGTGTTTATTGATTTTTTAAACAACTATCCGCATTTAGATTGAAAGATATTTTTAGTTAATCATATCTTGATTCAAGCCTGCTTCTTCTTTTGCAAATTTAACTTATGGGCATGCCTGCAAACCAGTATGTGTATTTAGGGAAATCTCTATTTAAACATAGGATAGCTTGAGGATATGTAAAGAACAATTATTGTGCCATACCATCTTTTAAAGCACACTACTGTAAATGGAAATACATCATTATTTAGTTACCAGAGCTTGGTAATAAAAATTAGAAACTATGGTTTTATATCTACCACAAATAACTTTTCAGTGATTACATGGATGTTCAGTAAGATTTTTTTTCTTCTCTATCTGATGTTCTAAGCAATTCAACTTAATTCTTCAAATACCAAGTCTATTTTATATCATTAATTTATTTGGCATTTTCTTTACCTACATTTCTAAGAAGATATTTTTCAGAAGAGAATGGCACACAAGGCTATATAGTACTATGAGTGAAAGAGACACATGTTTGAATCACACACAGTTCCAAAGACAACCAAATGTAAATATGTTGTGCAGATATAGTAGAATTGGAGGAAAATACTTTTTCTTTAAAAAGACTTTATTTATTTATTCATGAGAGACACAGAGAGAGGCACAGGCAGAAGGAGAAGCAGGCTCCACGCAGTGAGCCTGATGTGGGACTCGATTCCAGGTCTCCAGAATCATGCCCTGGGCTGAAGGCAGATGCTTAATTGTTGAGCCACCCATACATCCTGAGAAAAATATTTCTAATCAGGATATTCACCTAACAACAGTATTTTAGGAAGCAAAATAATTTAGAAAGCAAGACATCTATAACATCTAGTGCAATTTGATTCACGAATATTTCACTCCAGTGAGATTTAAATTTTCCTCTGTTCTTTCAATTTGGGCTATATTTGGTGTAGATTTGTTCACCCAGCAGTTGATGATTAGTTTTTGAACGTGAAGGGCAGGCAAAATTCATTGCATTTGTTCATCTTTATAACAATTTTGGATGAGGCTTCTTGGAAATGTAAGTCAACATTTACAGCCATATGTCATAGCATGGTCTTGTAAATATAGTTAAATAATAGTGACCATAAATTCGTAAGTAAGAACAGGTTGGTTTTTTTTTTTGTTTTGTTTTGTTTTTTTGTTTTGTTTTGTTTTTTATTTTTGCCATGATTTAGAAACTGTTTAATTCATTTTTAAAAACAATTTTTTAATGACTCAAAAATTTAACTTGAGTTGCTATCTAAAAACAACAACAACAACACAGTCTCTGGTGGTGAACACATGCCATCATTTTTAGGATTCTCATTTTTCTTGAAGGTGGCAGATATATACAAGATGCAAGCTAGTCACAATGTTGTATCATCTTTCTATTTTTTTATATATGTTAATATTTTATACATCAAATAATACAGAAGTCTGGGTTTATAAGACTCTATTATAATTGGGGAGTTGGAATAGCTGTGTCTCATCAAGAAAATTCTCTTGATTTCTATCCTATGCCTGATCAGTTATGATTTCCATGACCTTCCAAGGTCTTAAATCAAACATTTCTAAGGTCATCTAGAAGATAGATAGTATTCAAACCAGGATATCTAATATAATTGTAGTCATAGAGTTTAAAAAATGTAGTATACTTGACTATATCCAATTTCTGCTTTCCTTAACTATGAAAAAAATTAATTTAATTATAAGAAATATGTAAGAACCAGGGCATCCCTGGGTGGCTCAATGGTTTGGCGCCTGCCTTTGGCCCAGGGCATGATCCTGGAGTCCCGGGATCGAGTCCCATGTCAGGCTCCCGGCGTTGGAGCCTGCTTCTCCCTCCTCCTGTGTCTCCACCTCTCTCTCTCTCTCTCTCTCTATGTCTATCATAAATAAATAAATAAATCTTTATATATATATATATATATATATATATATATATATATATATACCAAACATAACAAACTTGCTTATTATACTCTGCACAGAACGCATGGGAGTAAATAAAGCAAATATATAGTTTTACAAAAAGAGGATGAAAACTGGATTTACAAACTGGATTAGAGAAAGAAAAAATGAAAAGTTACTTTTAGGTAAAACCTTCTTTCTCTACCTTACTTTCCCTAAAGAGTTCCATAGAAGAACTGAGAATAGACAATTTTCTTCTTTTATTGGTGAAGATGAATATTGTTTAAAGATGGAAGGGGTAGGGGATCCCTGGGTGGTTCAGCGGTTTGGTGACTGCCTTTGGCCCAGGGCATGATCCTGGAGTTCTGGGATCAAGTCCCGCGTCGGGCTTTCTGTGTGGTGCCTGCTTCTCCCTCTGCCTGTGTCTCTGCCTCTCTCTCTATTTCTCTGTCTATCATAAATAGATAAATAAAATCTTTAAAATAAATTAAAAAATAAAAAAAAGATGGAAGAGAGAATCAAGAAAAGAGTGCCCAAGACTATTTTATCTTAATCATCATTGGTATGTAGTAGTACCAGAGGCAACTTGGCAAGCCACATACTAGAAAATCATATATGGAAACTCCTATTGCCTTGACATAAGGATTTTTGAACAATAAAATTATGATTGGTACCAGATATTATTGATTTAAATTAGACTTCCCTTCATAATGAATAAATGATTGAATAAGCAAACAAATAAAAAGAATAGAGAAATCTTCCATGCAGAAAAAGTGCAAATAATCTGAGACATTCTGCCCTCAGGTAGGTGGGGCATAAGTTACAGTTCCTTAAATGTAGGTTATGCATAGTGACTTCTTTCAAAAGTGTAGAGGGTGGAAATAAGGTATATAGTAACTCAATAATGAAGAGAAATGACAAATATTACCTAATTCAAGTGATCAAGGTCAACATCTACAATGATAAATCATGTTGATAGTATGTACCCTTGAAATGATGTGATGGAAATGGCACTTTAACTCCATGGTCTACTTCCCAAAGCATGTAACCCTAGTCTAATCGTGAGAAAGACATTAAATACCTACTGAAGGATGTTACACAAAATGTCTGATTAGTACTCTTCAAACCTATTAAGATCATCCAAAACAAGGAATTCTCGGAACCTGCCAAGAGGAGATTATAGAAACAGGATGGTATGATATCCTCAATGGGATCCAGGAACAGAAAATGGACATAAAAACTAAGGAAATCTGAATAAACATAAATTAATAACGTTTCAATATGATTCGTTAATTTTGAGCAAGGTAATGCAAGATGTTAACAATAATACTAATATGTCAGTATTGATTTATTATTTGTGTACCATATCAATGGAAGATACTAACAATAAGGGAAATTGGGTGTGATGTATATGGAAACTTTCTATACTATCTTTGCATTTTTTTTCTATAAATCTAAGACTATCTGAACTATGAAGATATTAAAAATTACCAAAGGAATTCTAAAATAACTTTTTATATATTTTTTAATTGGAGTTCGATTGGCCAACATATAGTATAACACCCAGTGCTCATCCCATCATAGAATAATTTTAAAAATAAATTGATTACTACATTTAGAAAGTAAACTTTCTTGTACTTGTAAGAAAAGAAAATAAAAACTTTCTTGTAGAACTTCAAATCCAAAAATATGTTTTAGTATTTATTCATTAATCCAGTGTTTAATTAATATGACCCAATATTTATTTATGACACTACACTTTACATCATTTTAGGCATTAAGATAGAGGCAATATCAACAAATTCATAAAGACTACTATAAAAGTGAAGAGGAAAATGCCAGCTAACTAGAATTTTAGGATATTAAATGGCTTTAAGATATTGAAAGTTAATTAAACCTTTATATAAATTACTGTTTATTAATGCTCAAATCACTACTTATATCCTATCTATTTTAGGAAGGACTTACTTTAATTTTGGATGTAATGACAAGTAAATATGACCTTTTGTATGGATAGTTGATTCAAACTAATTACAACTTATTGCCTAATCTGATTTCACTTCTGTATTTGATTTCACGCAACAGTATGAATTTTGAATAAAGAAAAATATTGAACATTCAAAATGTTTAAACTTACATTTATTCTGCAAGATAAAATGTTACCATTTCAGTCTAAGTATCAATATTGTGGGAAGTGCATTTTTTCCTTAAATGCACGTTTAATTATCTTAAATACTTTGGTCCAATTAGCTCCATAGTAGTCCATGCTGCCACATTAATAAATACATCAAAGTGTGCAATTATCACTCATGTGTGTTCAGATGATGAATTTGCTAAATTGGGTATTTTATTTTATAAGAATTTTATATTGATAACACAGCATGGAATTTCTTAATGTAAATTAACAGGAGAGATTTTTAAAATAATCTCAGTGAAAACTAAGATGAAACTTAACTTTTTAAAAGAAGCTGAATAAATTACAGTCTAAAAAAGCAAATAGCGTTAATATTGACAGCCAATTTATCCATGATCAGATCATAAACACAGAGGAGTATTGAGCATGGGAATATTAGAGAAATTTGAAACAAATAATTACAGGTAATTAATTGAAAATTCTGTAAAAGCAATTATCATATCTGCTTAAATATAAAACTCTAGCTCCAGATCCTGGAACAAAATAGGTATCTATATCATTTATTTTTGTATACATCTCTTGATAAAGAAAAGAATCTGAGTTGCAGTATCTTATTTGCAGTCCTGATCTGGGATAGGAGCAGAGCAGCCTGACATTTACAATAGTTCAGTGGCAATTACAGCACAGTTAATATATCAATTTAATTAAATTTCGATAGTGATTCATGACATAAAATATCAAAATAAGTTAACTTGCACAGAAATAGACAAAAGATCAATGCGATGGGCAGAGATACAATGAATTAAATTAAAGTATAATTGCCATCTACTGAAAAGATTGTGTACATAAGTAAATTTTTTTGTAAAGCAATCTCTTAGAAAGACATCATTTAAAATAGATAAAATAGATCCCAGAAAGCTCTACTAATTCCTAAAGACAGCTTTAAAGCGATATCTAAATTATTTTTATCTTATTCTTTTTTTTTAAGATTTGATTTATTTATTCAGGGGAGACACAGAGAGAGAGAGAGAGGCAGAAACATAAGCAGAGGGAGAAACAGGCTCCATGCAAAGAGCCTGATGTGGGGCTTGATCTTGGGACTCCTGGATCATGCTCTGAGCCAAAGGCAGACGTTCCACCACTGAGCCACCTAGGTGTCTCATTTTTATCTTATTCTTAAAACAGAAATCAAAGTACTATGTTTGCACTAAGTAAAAATAAACTGATTTATGTCAACAAATTGAAAGTCTTACATTTTACAAAGTATAGTATGAATTTTGCATTTTGTTTATTTTTTTAAAGATTTTATTTATTCATGAAAGAAACAGAGAAAGAGAGGAGAGGGAGAGGGAGAGACACAGGCAGAGGGAGAGGTAGGCTCCATGCAGGAAGCCCAATGTGGGACTTGATCCCAGGACTCCAGGATCACTCAGTGGGCCGAAGGCAGGCTTTAAACCCACTGAGCCACCCAGGAATCCCCTAAATTTTGCATTTTAAAATGTGATTTTTCCACTAACTTTACAGTGTTTTTAAATAAATTTACATTACTGAAACATCTGTATGACATAAAATAAATGCTTTATGTCAAACGAAGAATCTGTGTGTCAAAGAGAGGAGAGAAAGCAACCCAGCTGGGTGAGTTGATCAAATTCTCCATCTTCTCACTACCACTTTGAAGCAAGTATGATCACGGAGTTCTACAGCTATTTGGAAGGAAAGCTGATGGCCTTCCTGCTAATAAAAGCAATAGGGTCTTCAATAATTAAACTAAGAAAGAAAGTAAATGCTATTCCCTTATAGTATCCCAAGCTGATGAAACGGGTCTTATTAGTTATAATAAAAATGCTGGAGAATTAATAATATGTGCTTTTATTTGTGCCTGCTTTATAAATAATCTTCTTAAAATAATTTTTCCTTGTGGAACTGGACATCTTTATAAAGAAGAATGAATTGAATTGAATCTTCTAATTCCACATTTTATAGTTCTATGATGCTAGATTTACCTAGCTCATTTCCTGTGCTAGTAATTTTAATTTAGTTACTGATGGAGTAATTATTAATTTATAAAGTATTTTAGCTCATTGAAACAAGCAAAATAAGATAGTGTGTGTGTTGTAAATTAGAGTGTGAATAAGCTCTGAAATCTTCCAGCAAGTAAAATAAATAAATAAATTTATTAATTAATCAGTAGCTTTGTGTGGGCATGTGCTACAGAAATTGTATTACCAAATGTCCCAAGGAAGTTTGAGATGCCAACTTCAATATTGATCTACTATCTTGAAAAATTCCATTGGTAATGTTAAAGGAGAATCATTGACACTAGAAAAAGAGAACAAGTATGTAGATAAAATAGAGTCCTATATGCCTAACAGTACTGCTTAGTCATTTTTCAGTTAAAATTAGGTTCATTTATGAGTAACAGAAAATCTCAAATTGTGGTAGCTTTTCCAAGATAGAAATTTTTTCACTCTCACAAAGTTATTGGCAGACTATGAGTAATAGGATGGCTCTATTATCCATAGGGACCTAAACTCCTTCTGTGTTCTACCATCTGTAATGTGTGACTTCACTTTGTTTTGCAAAATATCTATTCCAGTTCTAGATATCACATCCATTTTCCAGTCTTCACAGGAGTTGCGTTACCATCTTGCTTACATTCAACGGGTCATATGTAGCTGAAGTTAAAAACTTGCAAATAATATATCTTTGACAGCTCATTTGCCCAGCTTAAATTCATGGGATCTATTACTGAGAAGAAAATGACAATAGATATTGGGAGACAACTGGTAGCCTCTGCCACTAGTCTACCCTTTGGCACAATGTCCCTAGAAATGTAATACGTTCACTTCCCATCCTAAGGTATCATCTGATCATAGTTATAGACCAAAAGAGAAGATATCTTCTCCTAATATAGAACTGCAGAGTTGGATTAGAATAAACTCATTTAAACAATTCCATTGAGAAAAGAAAAGAATGTGAAATATCAAGAGGTTACTAGTTCACTAATAATTTTGTGTACTCGACGATTTTTTATTAGTAGATTTTCAAATTCAGCAGTTCTCAGACTTTTTGGTATAAGGATCCCTTTTCATTTTTAGAAGTTATAGAGGAAAGTAACATGTTTTTTAAAATATAGGATATGTGTATCAATAGTTGCTACTCTAAAATTAAAACAGAAATTTTCAAAAAATACTCAGAAATTTGCAAAATATTTATCAATTAATTTATTTAAAATAATACCCAACTGGATGCATATTAACATATTTTATAAAAAATAAATATATATATATATTTAAAGATTTTATTTATTTATTCATGAGAGACAGAGAGAGAGAGGCAGAAACACAGGCAGAGGGAGAAGCAGGCTCCAAGCAGGGAGCCTGATGTGGGACTCCGCCCTGAGTCTCCAGGATCACTCCCTGGGCTGACCACGGCGCTAAACCGCTGAGCCACCCGGGCTGCCCCATAAAAAATAAGTATATTTTCCAATACAAAAAATATTTCCAGTAAATATATTTTCCAAAACAAAAAAAAATAGTGAGAAGAGTGGCATCATTTAAATATTTGCAAATCTTTTTAACATCTGAGCTCTGACATCTGCTTCAGCATTTGATGTAATGTTGAAGTGGATAAAGAAAATTTTGTTTCTCATGCATGGGAAATTGGAAAAGAGAGGAATATTTTAGTAGCCTTTACAGAAAATTGTGGATATTCTTTTTTGATGGTATAGCAAAATTTGCCAAATGGAACTTTCTTGAAGATTAGTTGCAATGGGTAATCTGAAATCAAGTTAAATTTACATACTGTTGCATTAAAACCTATTTGCATTTTGAATGGTCCTTTTACTCATGCATGGATCATTTTGAAAATATTATTTCCCGGGATCTCTGGGTGGCGCAGCGGTTTAGTGCCTGCCTTTGGCCCAGGGCGCGATCCTGGAGACCCGGGATCGAATCCCACATCGGGCTCCCAGTGCATGGAGCCTGCTTCTCCCTCTGCCTTTGTCTCTGCCTCTCTCTCTCTCTGTGTGATTATCATAAATAAATAAAAATTTAAAAAAAATTAAGGCTTTAAAAAAAAAGAAAATATTATTTCCCTAAGTTGTTAAGGATTTTTTAAGTGTTGGCACATTTTGTTATATAATATGAAAAAGAAATCATGTTTGTTAATATCACCCTAGAAAATTCTTTTGAGTATTGAGAATCTGTCAAATTCGGTGATGCATATAAGTTTTTGAAATTCAAATTTTTGCTTGAAAGTTCAGATTTTATCACTGGCAATGAGTAGTGCCAGGTCAGTTGTTTTCTTTGAAGTCACAGAATCACTTTGTTCATCTTAGAAAATGTATCTCCCAAATATTCAGATCTGAATAACCATAGTTTGTCTGTCAATCACTTTTTATAGTGAAGATAATGTTCCATGGAATAGATGCTAGTTCAACTAATAGAAGAGTTTTTCCCTCAAGAGAATCATCATACTTCAGTGGGCAACACAAGTGCCTAATGAGTACTTTATAGTTCATCATATAAAATATTATAATCATCATATGCTCAGGTAAAGTTTTAATAAAGTCAATAATTGTTACTGCTTCATCAGGATATTGTGCTTGAAACTACTATATGTGCGTGATGGAGAAAAATAATGACTACTAATGTAATTTGTTGCCATTGCCTTTATTCAGACTCAAGTGATAATAGTTTTGCCCATATTTGCCTTTTAAAATTCAATGCAAATGTTTATACAGTGAAATGTTAATACAGGCAAATGATGTCTTAGTATTATGATGAAAAGCATCTTTGCCTCACAAATCCCCCTGAAAAGATCTTGGGGACCTCCAACCACACACTGAAAATCACTTTGTGAGGTTAAAGAGTGTGCACATTTAAACTATGGATCCTTCTGGTTTGTACAGTTATTATTCCCACCTAAGTTTTTGGTGTGACTGGTTTGTCATTCTGACCGATATTGGTATTATTAAAAGTGTAAATCTATGTCTGAGAAGCTAAGAAGAGTTCATTGTCACCTTAATTTCTTTTTACCATTAGTGAGGTTCAGAATATTTCCATATATTTATTGGTCAATCTGATGCTGCTGCAGGAATAGATGGACAGTTCCATGGGATAGAATAACCAGTTTGGAAAATGACCTAAATTCATTTGGGAATTTAATTTACAATAGAGGTTTTGTTCCCTTAATAGGTAATCAGTTGGGAATGGGGCAGAAACTTTAATAAGTGGCATTGGGATTTGGATAACTGGCTATTTGAAAAAAGGTTGATCTATAATTTACATTTTACATCAAAATTCTGGATGGATGAAAGATCGAATGTTTTTAAAAATTCAATTCATGTGGATCCCTGGGTGGCACAGTGGTTTGGCGCCTACCTTTGGCCCAGGGCATGATCCTGGGGACCTGGGATCGAATCCCACGTCGGGCTCCCGGTGCATGGAGCCTGCTTCTCCCTCTGCCTGTGTCTCTGCCTCTCTCTATCTCTCTGTGTGACTATCATAAATAAAGAAAAAAAATTTCAATTCATAAAGTAGAAGAAAAGACAGGGTAACATCTGTTGATTTATAACACAGGAAAACCAGGCAAGTTAAAGAAAATAAATGATATATTGACTATATAAAATTATTTAAATTTCTAAATGGCAAAAGAGCACAAAATAGATAAGAGGAATAGTAAAATGGAAAATAAATATATTGAACACATAACACAAAGAATAAATTCTACTTTTTGTATATTATTAATAATATAGTTATACTATTACTAATAATAGTATATTTCTAATAATTCTACTTTTATTAAGCGCTATTATAAATGTGTAAGAAAAAAATAAACAGCTTCTTGGAAAAATAGGCAGAAGATTTGAATGTAAGATATTGAAGTAGATCACAGAAACAATTTTACAGCTATTGTATCCTAAGAGTATTTGAAGTCAAATCTTCCATCTCTCTCATTATAGATGAGAAAACTGAAGTCTAGAGAGGCATAGATAAAAGTTAAATTTCTTTATTCTCCATTAGATGCTTTAACAACTATAAGTTATTTGTTCCCTTGTTTCTACTAACTATATTACTCAAATTTGATTTTTTTCAATTGCACATAAATTTAAATATATATCACCCTGCAACTACTCCATGAAAATGCGAATGCATAGAATGACCTTTAGCTATTCGCAACTGATGTATTTTTTAAAAATAGATGAACATTATTCTATTGAAATCAACACCATCTGCTCTTATTATATGGGACTAGATATAGTGGTTAAGGACTCAGACTCTCAAGCTCCAATTGGGATCCTGCCTTTGTAATATACTGAGTGACCTAAACAATTTAATGAAACTCTGTATGCTTCAGTTTCTGATTTATATATCATCCTAGTTATAAATTTATATTTATAAAGAGCTTATGATAATTCATGACATTTAGTAAATTCACAATAAATGTTAGCTAACATTTTCATCATTATTTATAGGTGGGAGGAAACTTTGAGTGACCATTAACAGATTTTCTCTTTCGTGTATTTTTGCATTGTGAATTAGAGAAACATGTCTATCTTGACTTGTTATCACCACAAAATGATGTGAATAGAGAATTGATTTCTGTAAAAGTCTGTAACTCAGTTATTTTCATAATATATTAAGTAACATGATGAATGAATCCAGGTGTATATTGACAGTAAGAGGTTGGAAAAAGGATTTGGGGTCATTTAATGTAATGGAAATTGAATGAATTTATTATTTTAATCTTTTGCATGAGGAAGAACTTACAGAACCTAGTCCTAAAGCTGATTCAAGAGTGAAGAAAGAGAGAGAAAATGACACAAGCAGGGGATATAAATCATCTGATTTCAAATTCAAATTATAACTACATGTTCTCCTGTTTGTCCTGCTTATATTTCTCATTGTAGGACCCTTTCAACTTGACCTTGCTCTTCATTGAAAACTCTTCTGGAAACACTACAAAAGCTGAAGGAATTTATCATAAAGCGAGATATGCAGTATTCAAATATAGCCTGGAAACTAAATTGAACTGCAAATCATCTATGCATACTAAGGCCAGTGCTTGCCCATTCTTAATGGATCACTGGTGGCTTATCACAATGTCTTAAAGACCCAATACTGAACTTAGATAATGATTCTCAGGAGGTGAAAAGGGCTTTCATTTTTCAGATTTTCTTTCCTTTGTCCTTTATGGTCCTGAACTCAATCAAATTGTCAGAGAGCTTCCCCCTATCACAAGGATGATGGAAATGGGAATTTGGGTCTATTTATTTCTGAAAAAAAAAGAACCATGGATATGCAAAGCTCACCACTCAGCATTTTACCAACATGTAATACACAAAAGAAATCAGAATTTTCTCACGTGAAATTCTTCTGTAAAATGCCAAATACCAAATGGACTTTCTTCTTAACTCAAATCGTTTTTGTCATTGTCTATTTCTTAGTGGCATGTTTTCGGAATTTGTTTGTTCTCCTTGCAAAGCCTTACTAAAAAATTACTCCTCTGAGTTTTTACATAGCATTTTTCTTCTTTTGGGGGAGATTATTTTTTTAAACAACGTTATTGAGATAAATCTCTTATAATATAAAATGAAGCAATTTAAAGTTACTAGTTCACTGATTTTTATTTAGTACATTTACAGACTTGTGCAATGATCAATACAATTTAATGTTAGGAAATTTTCTTCATGCCCCCTCCTTCCCATTCTGCTCCCTCCATTCCATTCCACTTATTAATCTAACTTTTATTCTCAGCCCGGCCTTCAACCCGAAGCTCCAGACAACAAATAATCCACTCTCTATCTGTAGATTTGACTACTTTGAACACTTTGTAACCATATAATGTGTCATCTCTTGTGACTGGATTTTTTCAATTAGGATAATATTTTCAAGACTCAACAATGTATAGCACTCATCAGTCATTAATTTCTTTTTATTTGCTGAATAATATTCCATTGTATGGATATACCACATATCATTTATCCATTCCCCAATAGATAATTATGTTTTCTTGTTTTTTCCAATTTGGGGCTATCACGAATAATGCTGCTAGGTAGGAAAATTCATGTACTAGTTTTTATGAGTATATACACTTTTAGTTTTCCTGGATATATGTCTAGGAGTAGAATGGCAAGGTTACATTGTATCCATGGTTAATCTTTTGAGAAACTGCCAGAGTGTTTTCAAAGGTGGTCTGACCATTTTACATTTCCATCAGTATTGTAAAAGTTTTCCATTTCTCTAAATTCTCACCAATACTTATTCCCTGAGTCTGTGACTATAGCCATACAAGTAGGTGTGAAATCCTTTCTTCTTTGTAAATTTGATTTGGATCTGTAACTAATGATATTGAGGATCTTTTCATGTGCTTTTGGCTATTTCTTTACCTTTTCTGGAGAATTGTTTGTTGAAATGTGTTTCAGTTGGACTGTCTTTTCTTATTGAGTTGTGAATTCTTTATATACTCCTAATATAAGTTCTGTGTCATATATATGATTTACAGATATTTTCTCCCACTCTGTTAGTTGTTTTCTCACTTTCTTGATGGTGGCCTTTGAAGCTCAAAATTTTTAATTTTGATGATATTCAATTTATCTTTTTCATTTGCCACTTTTGCTTTTGATGCTGTATCTAAGAATGTTTTGCCCAACTTAAGATCATAAAGATTTATCCTTATGCTTTTTTTCCTAATAATTCTATAGTTTTAACTTTCCATTCAGCTGTTACATTTAGCTCTAATTTTTGGTGTATTTGGTCATTATTTTGCCATGTGTATATCCAATATTCACAGAATTATTTGTTGAAAAGAATATTCCTTAGCAATTAAATTGTCTTCTCAAACTTGCTGAGAATTAATTAACCAAAAATGTGAGGGTTCATTTCTGAATTCTCAATTCTATTCCATTTATCTATATACCTATCGTCATGCCATGACAATACTGTCTCGCTTACTGTAGTTTGTAGTAACTTTAAAAATTGAGAAGTATAAACCTTCTAACTCTATTTTTCTTTTGAAAAATTATTGTGGCTATTTTGGAATTCTTACGTTTCTATATGGATTTTAGGAGGAGCCTGTCAATTTCTGAAAAAAAATGGCAATTAAAGTTCAATACAAATTCCATTGAATGTGTAGATCAATTCAGGAGTACTGCTATGTAAACAATATTAAGTCTTCTGATTCATGAACATGTGATATCTTTCCACTTAAATTATTCATTTTTAAAATAATATTTTGTTGTTATCAGTATCCATACTTCACTTCTTTTATTAAGTTTATAATTTTGTTAGTTTTGATATTTTGTAAATGGAATGGTTTTCTTGATTTTATTTTTAAATTGTTTATTGCTACTATGTAGAAATATAATTGACTCTTACATATTGGTCTCATACCCAGCCACGTTGCTGTACTTATTTGTCTTATATTTTTTAGTGGGTTTCCTAGGATTTTTTATATATAAGATCATGACATTTGTAAATACAGATAGCTTTTCTTTCTTATTTTGATCTTAATCTTTTATATTTCTTTCCTATTTACATTTGTTAGAAACTCCAGTACAAGGCTGAATAGAACTCGGAAGGGTAGACATTCTTGTCTTGTTCCTGATCTTAGGGGAAAGCATTCATTTTTCTTCATTAGGAATGATATTACATATAGGATGTCATGCATTCCCTTTATCAAGTCAAGGAAATTCCTTCACAATATTTTTGTAGAGCAGGTCTTCCAGTAACAAATTACCCCCCACTTTTATAAAATATATCGGTATGTCTTAAGCTCCCATTTATTTTTGAAGGAGAGTTTAGCTGGATATAGAATTCTTGGTAGACCATCACCCTTTTGGAGTTGTCATCTCACTGTCTTGTGACCTCTATGATTTCTGATGAGAAGTCATTTATTTTTCTTATTGAGGATCCCTTCTAAATGATAAAGTTGTTTCACTGTTTTCAAGATATTTTTGTCATTGATTTTCATCAACTTGACTCTGATCTATTTTTTTAGGTTTCTGAGTTTATTCTACTTGAAGTTTGTTGACTTCTTGGTCATGTAGGTTAATATCTTTTGTAAAATTTCAAGTTTTCAGATATTTTTTTCAAATATTCTTTTTATCCCTTTCCCTCTCTTCTCTTGTCTGGAACTTCCATTATTTTTATCTTGGTACACTTGATGGTGTCTCAGTATTCTCTGAGGTTCCATTCACTTTCTTTATCCTTTTTCCATTCTGCTCCTCAAACTAGATTATATCTACTGACCTGTCCTCAAGGTTATTCTTTCTTCTGTCAGCTTAAATCTCTTGTTGAAATAGTTGTGCAGTTCCATTTCAATATTGATTTTTTCAACTCCATTATTTGTATTTTAATAATTTCTATTTCTTTATTGATATGTTTTATTTTGTGAGACATCAATGTCTTTAAATTCATTGAATGTTTTAGATATGTAGTCATTTAGACATGTAGTCAGTTATCAAGGATCCTACTCTCAAGATTTGTTGTTACTGCTTAGATTTTTGAGGTTATTATTGTTTTTCTTGCATCTTCTTGTTTGTTATCTCCTTGGACTCCTTCTATATCTGTATTCCTGGCAGTGTGGCACTGAGCACTTTGAAAACAACAACAACAACAACAACAACAACAACAACAACAATTAAATTTTGCTTCCCAGGGGTCACCTCAAGATCAGAATAATTTAAATGTCAGCAATGATCCACGAGAAAATTTCCTTAAATTAAATTCCACAATATTTTCCTCCTTTTCCAAGGGAACATATATGTGTGAGAAGGCACATCCTAACATCAGGCAGTTTACAAGATATCCATGGCCTTTACTCCTTGATTCTGCAGAGTTTTAAGGTCAGTCACATGTGAATAACTACTACCTTTTCCTTTCCTGTGTCTGTTCTGTGCTTGGGCATAGCCTTTGAGAGCCTCATAAATATTATGTAGCATTTTAAAGTTCTCTGTGGTCATCTGGTTCTCCAGGATTTCTTTTTAACCACTCCCCTCCATTCCCCTCTTCCAGGCTTTCTCTTTTTCTTTTGCTCCAACTGAACCTTAGCCTTAGTCAGCTATGATGTTGCCAGCATATTGTTGTTTTGGTAATGCTGTAGGGGTCCATCTTTTACCACTAAGCCGAGTTCTGAGACAAATCAAATGTCTACAACATCCAAGGCATAGCGATTTTTCAGAGAGCTTCAATTTCAAACAAAATATTGACTGTGCTATGGAGATGGTACTTTTAAGGGAGCTCCAGAAGAGGTCAAACCTCTCTGATATTTGCAAAACTACTGACTTTTGAATACCACATCACTGATCTGGGGAGAGAAGGGGAATGGGACTAGCCTCAAGCAAAAAAATATCACAGATCATGCTGCCTTACAGGGGTTTAGTACCTACTCTTGGGTAAATGATGTTCAGTTTCTTCTGTAGTTTTGGTTAATTTTCAAAGTTATGAAATTGTTGATCTTAGTTATTTTGTACACATTTTCATTGTTTCCGTAGGAAACCAAGGTCACAGAGGTCCTCATTCCATGATTTCAGAAATCTATGTACATTATATATTTTTAGAAAAAAGTACACTGTAATCTTATTTTTTCCTTTCTGTTAGCTTTACTTCTACTTGTTCATTATCTATCTGCTTAATATCTTCATTTTCAAATAAAATTTATATTTATCAGACTCATTCCATTTTGAAGTTTATTAAGACTCTTCCTCTTCCTGGTAAAATACCTATTGTGGAGGTGTAAGAGATATAAATATCATTGCATATTTTTTATTTTGCTATTTGCTTGACTTTCATGTATTTTATGATTGTATTAGTTATTTAAGTGACTTTTATTATTTTTATAGAAGTAACTTAAATATTATTATTTTTTTCAAATGTTCTTGTCTTTCAAATAGTACTTGATTATATATTTGGTTTTATGTAAAAAAATGGATTCTATGAAATTGTTCTCTTGTTAGTCTTTGCCAAGTATGAATTCCAGATGTAATAAGAGCTACATATATTAAATTATAAAAGTACATTTATGTAAATTCCCTAATATAGGATAGCATGGTTCAATTTTCCTATGGTAAATTTACTACAGTAAATTTACATTACATCCTTTATTTATATCATATTCTTTGCATAAAATCAGTGGGTGAATAATATCTTGGAGAACACTTCTCAATTAATTATGCAGCAATAAAGTCCTCAATATATATTATCATTTACAATTGTAATTTGCTAGATGATACAGATGAGATGTAGCAATGAGAAACATAATTGCCTTTTTAATGCTGTGGTAGGTACACTATGGTCATTAATTATCAACTTGACTAATTATTATTGGTTGCAATTAATCTTTGCTCTAATAATTATTGCTGATGAATATATATGTCTTACCCTCCTTAACTTTTGCAATGACATGCAGATGATACATGTGATGCATATGATCATATATATATGATCATATATATATATATAAATAATCTAAACTACAGATTGCCTAAAACAGAGTTAAATACTTTGATATGGTGAATATGACTCTGATATCAGATAGAATTTGATCAAAAGAATATGATATAGGGCAGCCCCGGTAGCTCAGTGGTTTAGCGCCGCCTTCAGCCCAGGGTGTGATCCTGGAGACCCAGGATCGAGTCCCACGTCGGGTCCCTGCATGGAGCCTGCTCCTTCCTCTGCTTGTGTCTCTGCCTCTCTCTCTCTCTGTGTCTCTCATGAATAAATAAATAAAATCTTTTTAAAAAAACTATATGATATAGTGATTTTTTTCAGTTATTTAAGTTACCACCATTCCCCCCCCCCAACCAGGTATGTTTCCTCGTATTTCATATACAACTGCAAAGCTTCTGGCAACCTTAAATAGGGGAGTTGTTAAATAGTGTGCATCTATAAATGAGTGAGTATAATCTTAGCATCAGATACAAGGAAGAAAAAGTAAGTCATGAAATGATGACTCTTAAAACTCCTCAGAGCATAATTACCCAGACTCACATTTACATATCCTTTCCTATGACCAATAAGATTTAAAAAAGGATACATCTATATTTCTTACATTTTCATCATAAGAATAGTGTATGGTATCCAGTGGTTGCTCAATGAGTATTTGTAGAGTAGATAATTGAATAATGAAGTGAACTAAATTTCTGTTAACAAGAAGAAGTTGGTGTGGACAATCAGCTAACTTTTATGGAAGAGATCATTCGAAATATCTTCACAGAAATAGCTTCCACTGTAATATTTACCATTCAAAGACTCTCAGAGGACTCTGTTGACATCTGCTAAATCAGAAACAAAAAGAATTTGAAATTGATGATGTTGATTTTAAACAGGGTTGGTTTTTGGAGCAATAGATGCTTACACTTGCAATAAGACTTATCAGAAGAATTATGTCACATAGGGCATCTGGGTGGCTTAGTGGTTGAGCATCTTCCTTTGCCTCAGGTCATGATCCCTGGGTTCCAAGATCGAGATCCTCATCAGGCTCCCTGGAGGGAGCCTGTTCTCCCTCTGCCTATGTCTCTGCCTCTCTCTGTCTCTCATTGGTAAATAAATAAATAAAAAGGATTGTGTCATAAAACCAGACTTCAATGAAGTATTGTTCTTAAGAAGTTGAAACAGTCCAGCTGATGTGGAAGTATTTTGCCATAGCAATTATATTAAGTGTTTGTTTTAAATGTTTTTAAAAACAGATAGTTGTGTGTTAATTTAATCTCATTTATTTTGGAAGGATAATTTAAATATGTTTAATGGTTCAAAATGAGCTTCCAGTATTTACTATATAATAGTGTGCCTGCAGGAATCAAAAATTTTACTTGAAGTGGTTTGATTTAGAACTATTATTCTGAAAATAACTAAATTACATGTGGTGTGTGTGTGTGTGTGTGTGTGTGTGTTGAATATTGAGCACCTACAAACAATATAGTAGAAATACATAAACATTGGTTTGTCTAAATAAAGCAATTGTTATAGTGCAGCCCCTTAGTTTTTCTTTTAATCAATAGTTTTTTTTTTTTTGAAAATGTCACTATTGAAACAATGTAAAGAATGAAGTGATGGAAAGTACTATGATTAGGAACATAAGTTCTGTTTGGAGTCTTACCTCACTGTTTACTTTGAGTCATACTGCATGTTATTTAATCATTCTTAACCTAGTTTCATTATCTTTGAAACTGGTTATGAAAATAAAATTGTATCATGGTACTATTATGAAGATTTTATGCAAGTGAATGTCTTATTATGATTAAGCTTCATAAAGTTTTGAGAGAATTAAATGTAGGACAATGACTTAGTATACCTAGCAAATAAATATTATCTAATAATTTTATAGTTATTATTACCAAGTAATACAAGTCATACAAAAACATTTTAAAATTCCATGTGAAGACTAATATAAATCCTAGTACAGCTTTTTAGACAAAACTATCTTGAAAACCAAGAATAGCAGATTTATTGAATATTTTTTCCTCTAATAAACCATTAGTAAGTCTACAGAAGAGCATTTCTCTATTTTCTGAGATATTCTCTGTCCTATAGTGTGAGAAAGTATATAAGCAGAGGGATGGCTCATAGCCAGCCATTTTATTCCTCTTGTCATTCTGGAGAGAATTCCAATGTAGATTTCACATCGCATCATTGGTATGAGTGGTTTATTTGGTCTGACTCATTCTAATGGATCATTATCAATAACTTATTCCAATTGTGATGCCCTTCAACACTTGACCAAGAATAACTTTCCAGACTGGGCTAGCCTCTATAGTGGCGACAACATTTAAAATCTTTCTATTCTAGTCCTGCCCCCTAAGAAATCATGTTCTTCTTTTAGCTACACTGAATACAACTCATGACTTGGCAAGTGTTAAAGATTTATCTATTTATTAACATTTTACTCACAAGGATAAAACTCTTGAAATATTACATCTCATTTTCAAGAATGTCCTTGAGATGGAAAGCAGATATATTCTTTGTCACATTACATTTTTAGACCATGTAGTTCACTGTCATAAAGCAGTCACCAGAAAAGTTAAATGAAACTGCATTATGCAATAGATCTTTTCATATTTTAGATACATATACATTTATATAATAACTGATTATAAATTTTTATGGTAAGGTTAAGAACTCTGTGGAGTAACTGCTCAACTTTCAAGAGGGTAAACAATTTTTGGAATGGGCAGAATTTTATTTTTTGCTGATTTGTGGCAAAGTTTTCATGTCTCTTTATGAATTGTTCTTTTGTTTATTATGGTTAACGATTAGGTGAAAAATATAGTAGAGTTTCTTGCCATTTCATTCTCTGACTCTTCAGCATGCATTTATGCAGGATAAAATTAAGCTGGGGAGATGTCAGGACATTGGTTAAGGAGTAGTATCAGTTTTCTAATCTGGTTGGCTCCAGAATATTTGCTAGCTACATTCAGTTGCTATTGTGAGGACTGTATTGGATGCTTGTGTAGATGATAGCATGGAGGTTAAGATTGTAGAACTTGCAACTGACCAAAGTTGGGTTTGTGTTCAAATTCCACTACTTAATAATCTTATTTTTTAGTCTTTTTATTTGTTACTAGGTAGTTGTAAAGGGAAAAAAATAAAAGATTATGTTTAGCACAAGATCTAGGACAAAAGAGGATTTAGAAGATGAAAACTATTATAATTACTTCCCCTTATGATTGTTACTTTTATGTGTCAGCCTGACTAGGCTATAGGATGCTTCAATAGTGGTTAAGACATTATTACTAGGTGTCCCTCTGAGGGTATTTCCAGAAGATTGACATTTGAATCAGTAGACTGAGTAAAGAAGATCCTTCTCACCAACCAGGGTGAGCATCATCTATCTAACCCACTGAGGTTCTGAATGCAATAAAAAGATATTGAAGGGTGAATTTGCTTTCTGTTTGACCCAAGACATCTATCTCCTCTTGCTGTGGGTGATCTGTGATCCTGGCTTCTGGGCCTTTGGACTCAGACTGAGACTTACACCATCAGCTGCTCTGGTTCTCAGACTTTTCAACTTGGAGTGCTTTACACCACCAGCTTTCCATGTTCTCTAGCTCACAGACAGCCGATCATGGTATTTCCTTGCCTCCATAATCATGTATAAAAATCTCCTTTGGGGGATCCCTGGGTGGCTCAGCAGTTCGGTGCCTGCCTTTGGCCCCAGGGTGTGATCCTGGTGTCCTGGGATCCAGTCCTGCATCGGGCTCCTGGCATGGAGCCTGCTTCTCTGAGCCTGTGTCTCTGCCTCTCTTTCTCTCTGTGTCTCTCATGAATAAATAAATAAAATCTTAAAAAAAAATCTCCTCTCTCTATATGTCCTATTGGTTTTGTTTCTCTAGAGAATTTTGGCCAATTACCCCTCAAATTATATAATTTCTTCGATAAATGATTATGGTTCTCTAAGAAACTAATTTATCTATTTATTTTCCTCTTTTTAAATTTAGTTTGCAGGTTGAGAAACATCTTGCCCACAAGGATAAGCTGTATAAGCATACTTTGACTATATTAATGTTTCTTTTTATTTGTTATTTTTCAGATTCTTTGCAGCCTTAGGTGAGTTGCTTCCCTCAGTTGTAAGGATTCATTCAGTCAGTCAATTCACATTGAACACACACTGCATTAATTATTACAGTAGGAGCTAGGATAAGAAAAAAGGATATGATAAATAGAAGCCTTCATAAAAGTTGCATTTTAGTGACAGAGAGACCTTCAAACAGGCATATGGCCTTGCCATATGATAAATACCCTAATGGGAGGAGTACATGTTGCTATGGGAGCCTATGGTTGGTGTTAGAAAAATATGGTTTTAAATACAGACTTATATGATGAGTAGGAGTTAACCAAGAAGAATGTGAGGGGAGAATTATTCCACACAGAAGAAATAGAATGTGCAATAATCTAGAATATAATATATTGGTGTGTTTAAGAAACTGAATGAGGTCTTTTATTTTTGATACAATGCATAGAGGAATTTCAAACATAGCAAGAAATGAGGCTGGAAAAGTAGTCCAAGGCAAGGTCATGAGTGGCTTTTCATAAAATTTTGAGTAATTTTTACTTTATCCTAATAGAAAAGGGAAGCCTCTAAAGGTTATCAACTGGGGTAATGAATGATCATGATACACTTTAGGAAGTGTAATTTGGGGGCAGAGGGAACTGAGAGAAGGAAGTCAAGACTAAGGGAGAGTAATGTAGGAGGTTACTATAGTAATTCAGGTAGAAGGGCATGGACATGTAGACCAAAATAATGGTAAAAGGAATGAGGAGAAGCAAATGGACTTGCTAGATATCTACAAACTGCACTCATCAAATTTCACAAAATTTTGGATGATAACTGTAATAACAATAACCATAACAGTTAGATGGCATTTATATTCCTATGTTATTCTAAGTGTTTCTGCTTATATTAAACCATTTAATATTCACAGAAATATCTGAGCTAAGTACTATTATAATCTTTATTTCAGGTAATCAAACAGCATTGAAAAAATTAAGTAACTTGTCCAAATTCACATAACTAGTGAGTGGAAAAGACAGGAATTAAACCCAGGCATTCTGGTTCTGGACTTTAAGCTATTCAGCATGAGGCTATTCCACTTTTCCAAATGACACTAATTGACACTGATTTTACATTCATAAAGCAAGTACTATGTCAAGTGCATTATAGGCATTGTTTCATCTATACTGTTGCAATTGACAAAAGCAAAGATAGGTAAAGGAAGAGAATAATTGGATTTCTTGTCTTGTTACAAAGACAAGAAAACCAGTAGATAAGCACAAATTGGAATAATGAATTTAATTTTTTAAGATTTTTAAATTTAGGGATCCCTGGGTGGCTCTGCGGTTTGGCGCCTGCCTTTGGCCCGGGGCGCGATCCTGGAGACCCGGGATCGAATCCCACGTCGGGCTCCCGGTGCATGGAGCCTGCTTCTCCCTCTGCCTGTGTCTCTGCCTCTCTCTCTCTCTCTGTGTGACTATCATGAATAAATAAATAAAAAATCTTTAAAAAAAAAAAAGATTTTTAAATTTATTTATTCAAAAGACACAGAGAGAAGGGCAGACACACAGGCAGAGGGAGAAACAGGCTCCCAGGGGGGATCCTGATGCAGGACTCCATCCCAGGACCCCGGTACCACAACCTGAGTCAAAGGTAGATGCTCAACCACTAAGCCACCCAGGTGCCCCTGAATTTAATTTTAATCATGTCTATTTTGAGCTGTTTCTGTGTCATATAGAGAGTCTAGTAGGTGGTTGATGTCTATGACTAAAGCATGGTGAGTTATTTGAGTTGGGGATGAAGATTTCTATATGCATCAGTATATGGATTTAACAGAGACATATATGTGTGCAGATAGAGAATTTTACAGAAAAAAAAAGGCTTAGTGAAGAACAAAGAAAAATATTAACTTTTAACTCTGGGTGGAGAGAGGGGTGCCTGGAAAGCAGAATAGGGAATGGTCAGAGTAGAAAAAAAATTAAAAATGTGAAGTTGGAGAAGACAAGAGAAGAGTACTTCTCAGAATGAGAAAGTTGTCAAATTAAAATACTAAAAAAAAAAAAAAAAGCCTAAAAATGCTAAGGCCTTAAAGATGTCTATTTGATATAATAATAAAAAAGAAGCCTGGTGACCTTAGTATAGTAAGTTTCAGTGATGCAGTAGAGGCAGAGCCAGGTTTTAACAGCATAAGGCACACCTGAAATTTCCTGCAGCTCAGCAAGCATTTAACAAAGATGTGAGTGATAGTGTCTTTGTTTGTATGCCTTTCCCAATCCTCCAAGATACTCTCTTGCAGCCACCTACTCCTTGAGTACACCCCCGCCCCCGCCCACCACCATCACTACTAAATTGTCTAAACACTTGAGGTAGTGGAAAGCTACTCTCAAATTCCTATTAAAGAACCCTTCTCTCCAATAAGCCCCTCACATGAGATAGGGTTGGACAATGCTTACTCTTTTGTTGCTTTGATATATCTACGAGCCACTTTAGAATATGCACACACCTATCCTCCAATTTCTCAGTTTATGGCCTAAGTCAGAGACAATGTTGGAAGTAATGAATGATGGCCTCCAAAATTAAAGGCATCACTTTGATAGATGATAGATAGACAGATATAGAGAGATGATAGATAGATAGATAGATAGATAGATAGATAGATAGATAGATGATAGATAGATGATAGATAGGTGATAGAAAATAATTGAAGACATTTTTTACTCTATACCTTGTTAGTGATTTCACTTATGCACAGAGTGAATGGATTAATAATAAATGAAAGAACAGGGAGAGATTATAGCCTGCCCTGTAATAGCATGAAATTTTGTGGATGTTGAGGTTTTGAATGAGTCTTCTCAGGGTTTGAAGCATTGATGACAGTTGACTTGATATCAGACCATACCCCAGATACTGACTTGGATATGAATAGGCACATCTCTGAGGTCATCATGAAGTGGAACTCCTCTCCTACTTCCCTCTAATATTTTTAAAACACTGAATTTGATACTACACTGTAATCTTGATAACATGAAATGAATAAAATATATCCCTTGGTGGATATCTCATTCTAAGTGAAATCACCTTTTCTCAATTGGAAAAAGAATGGCTAGAAAAACTTACTAGCTATAAAATTGCCAAACTTCAAAGTTTGCAAAATAAAGCAAAGTTTAAAATGATACTATATTTTCACTCAAAGAATGTATCATGGCTTTTTTCTCCATCCCATGCATAGTATTATAAAATAATATCTTTTTAAAGTATAATTTCAATGTCTTTTCATCATTCTGTTTTGCGAATCTATTACAATTTAAGAAATCCAAAATTGTTGGACATCTACTTGTTTTTAAATTGTGTATTATTATAAAAACTGCCTTAATAAACATCTTTATAAAATTTTCACATACTGTAGTTATTTTTAGCATAATTTTTAGAAATAGAATTTATCACTAAATATATGTGCCCATTATAAGGGTTTTGATACATATCATCCAAATACACTATAGAAATATACCAATTTACAACTGATTATAAGAGAGTGACATTTCCTCATACTCTTTCCATTGAATTCTTTTAAATCTTCTCCAACTATTACATGAAAAATGGTGCTGCATTTGTTTGATTCTTTGAAGATTAAATATGATTTTCCTATGCTTACCATTTGTATTGAAAATAAATATGTTAATATATTTTACCTACTGGAATATCCATGCTTTTTCTTTATTTGTATTACTATATAAAATGGTACTATTTTATCTCTCATAAGCGCTATAGTTTTGACATCTGATACTCACTTTAGTTATGCTTTGATATTGTGATTTTTATGTAGCAAATTCCATCAAGCTGTCACTTGATGAATTCTGCCTGTGCTAAGTATGAGTAGGTTTAGATAAAAGGGAGATAGACAAGAAGAATGTATTAGAAGAGATTGGAAAGAAAGAGCAGCATGTGGAATAAAGTGTATATAAAATATTTGAGAATGGAAATTCAAAGGATTAGACATTATCCCCCTTTTTAGAGCTTTCAAAATCTTCCTTATTGAAATCTCACTTAGGAAAGGACCAGTTATTACAATATTTGCTTAAAATTAAACAATATCCAAAGTGTTACAAATGAGTTATGATTTCCCTATGATAACCATATTAAATAAATGATTTAACTATGTTTTGCTTTAGTTTGGTTGTAAAAGTAGCTACTCTTTTAATTGTTTACTTTATACTCAATATAATTTTCAAGGGATAAGACTATGAGATATTGTGTTTCATTTTAAATGCATGGATGTTTTCATTTTTATTATTTTTTTAAAGATTTTATTTATTTATTCATGAGAAACACAGAGAGAGAGAGAGAGAGGCAGAGACACAGGCAGAGGGAGAAGCAGGTTCCTTGCAGGCCGGGATTCCAGGCTCACACCCTGAGCTGAAGGCAGACGCTGCTCAACTGCTGAGCCACCCAGACGTCCCTGGTTTTTATTTTTAAACAGGCGTTGTACTCTTATAATCAGAAAAAAAAAGATATTTTAATTCAAATTAAAAAGAAATAGGTATCTATTCTTAAAAACTTTGAGATGTGCCAACAAAATTTCATTATCAAGAAAAAAATGACAATGTACTACACAATATTTCTTCTCAAATTTAATGTGCACAAGAATCACCTGGGAACTTGATAAAATACAAACTCTCAAGAAATATATTTGAGGTGGGTCCTGAGATTATGTATTTTTAACAAGCTTCCAAGCAATGCTGATAAGATGGATCTACAGATCACAATTTGTATAGCAAGCATATGCAGATAATTATTAATTTTAGCAGCAGATAGAACTAGATATGTTTCTGATGGAATTTGTGCATGGGAGTTTTGTTTTGCTCTGCTTATTGTTTTTTTAATCTGCCAAACTTTGACAATTAAATGAGATAGTGACTATAAAACTCTTAGCTGAATGCCTGGCAGTGGTAAGAATTATGTAGCCTGTAACATTAAAATTAATTTGTACTGCCAAACAACAATAAAAACTTTATTTTTCAACAATAATTAAGCAGAAGAACCAAACAACAAAAAGGAGATGATTTAACTATTTACTAATTTACCATACTTTTTCTGAAAACAAAACTGGAAAAACCTTCCATAAAATTAGGATATTGATATTTTAACTTTTACCCACCCTTTCTTTCATGATTTTTCTAATTGGGTCCTGAGACATTTAAATAAGTAATAATGTTCCTTGTGTAACCAAAATGCATTCTATTTTAGAACCCCCCACCCCCAAAGAGTAGCAGTGATAGTAAATTATGCAATAAAAGGGAACTTTAACTACAATACACAGTCTTGATGACCCTTTTTGTTCTTGAGATGAAGAAATATGCAAAAAGAAGCAAGAGGACTAATAGTTAGCCCCACTGATCCTGAGAGATTGTCAACACTCTCTGAAACAGAATATATTCCCTTGTGCTTGGCAAAGCTTCAAATGAGCAGCTAAATGTTGAGATAGATATCTGAACTGAACCTCTGAACTTTTGGAGGTTCACCTGTCATCCCTGAATGCATAATCAGATCATCTCTTTCTCTCTCTGCTTTCCCTCTGGCAAAATCTCCAGCATTAATTCCTGCCATTTTCTCATCTTTCAGCAGTTTTCCCCACTGTAGGCAAAGCAGCTGCAGCCCAATCAAGAGCTCATTTCCATTGAGAGTTCAGGGATATATGACACCCTACCCTATAGACCTAAAATCAAAATAGACTACCCATCTCCCTCCTCCTGGAAATAAAACAATCCTGCTATTCTTCTTGTGAAAATTAACATTTCTAAAAGTTTTCGCTTGGCAAGCAAAGCTTCTTGGCTTAGCTCTGTTAACATATTATTATCTTTCCCCTGTAGAGTTGTCAGGCATCCTGTTATAATAACACAGAGCTGATTCAGACTTTCTTCTGCTTATGACTCTGATTTTCCTCCCCTAATGATGGACAATAAAGTGAGGGACAGGGAGGTTTCCAGTTTTGGTTTTTTTTTTTTTTTTTTTTTTTTTTGCTGTTTTTTTGGCTTTCTTGCCGCTGTTTTTAATCAAAATCTCAAAAAGTACATGTATTCAGCAATTCTGTCTTTGGACAAATTGATAAAGCATTCATAAGTTCAAAGTCAACTGGCTTCCTTCTAGGTATTAGTCTTTATGGGCATTTTCATTGAGAAAATGCACTTGACTCCTCTCTCCTGCTGAGAACTCATTCTTCAGTGGCACAAATAGCATCTGGATGGCTTGATTCTTGTCTGCTGACTTAGAAATCGTAAAGTTCCTTGTTAATTCTGAACTAATTGTGCCATGTGAAAAATTTAGAGAGGTGATGGATCAAATACTAGCTTTCAAAGTGGTTTTATAAGTCAATTACCAAATTCATAAATTTTTCTACAGCAAAACATATATATGTGTGTGTGTGTGTGTGTATATATATATATATATATATTCAACTCTCTTTGAACATCTCATAGAAAGGGACTGTTGATAAAATGACGAATATTTGAACATATTGAAATGCAGGTGTTCTGGGTCCATAGTATTTTCATTGCTTTTGCAAATGGTTAGAGTCCTCCAGGGCAGGGTCTTTGCTCAGCCCTGCGTCTCGGCACTGAGCCTAGTAGATATAATTCATTCAATATTCATTTTTTTCATGAAATAATCACAGTGGGGAGTTAGAAAGGCCTTACAATAGGTACAAGGCAATGAGAGGATGAGGGAGACAGCTATAGAAGTTCTTGTGAGACAGCTAAATCAGTGATAAGAAACATCAGCTTCCTCATGGTGGTAATAACTCTAGCCACACAGGTTCTCTTACTCAAGAGCACTCTCTTCAGTTACTTTGCAGAAGTCTGGTAATTTTAATGCAGGCTGGTCTTTACTGACATGACTTGAGTCACATGTTCATTCCTGGCCAGAAAGAAGGTTTATGTCCTGGTTCCAGTTGGGTTTTTAACACATGTCCCAACTGAGGAACAGTGGATGGAGTCCTCCCTGGACCACAAGGGTGGAGAATGGAGAGAAATAGATTCTTTCCCCACAATGTTTTGAGTGTTATTACTGGAAGTAGGATGACTACATACATGTGTTCAGACACACATGTATTCGCACACTCACACCCAAGTGTCTACTACAATTAGCTACTAGGGTCGATTGATGTTTAACCTCAGGTTCTTTTCAACCAAGCTAGAGATTGTGTGATACGCTGAAGAGAAGTTGGATCAAGAGAAAGAAAACTTCAATGCTTATTAGGTTCTATCTGAATTTTGGTTGCCTAACCTATGATTTGAAGAGAGTATCTTATCTGTCTAAAAACAGTGAGCCTATTGGGATCCCTGGTGGCTCACTGGTTTAGTGCCTGCCTTCAGCCTAGGGCATGATCCTGAGGTCCCGGGATTGAGTCCCACATCAGGCTCCTGCATGAGGCCTGCTTCTCCCTCTGCCTGTGTCTCTGCCTCTCTCTCTGTGTGTGTCTCTCATGAATAAATACATAAAATCTTTTTTTTTTTTACAAAACAAAACAGTGATCTTATTTGATTTTAAGAAGGGGGGATCCCTGGCTGGATCAGCGGTTTAGCGCCTGCATTTCGCCCAGGGCGTGATCCTGGAGTCCTTGGATCGAGTCCTGTGTTGGGCTCCCTGCGTGGAGCCTGCTTCTCCCTCTGCCTGTGTCTCTGCCTCTCTCTCCCTCTCTCTGTGTATCTGTGTAATAAATAAATAAAAAATCTTAAAAAAAAAAAGAAGGAGCATGTGATAGGGGCATCTGGGTGGCTCCTCAGCTAATCATCTGACTCTTGATTTTGGTTCAGGTCATGAACTCGGGACCATGGGATGAAGCCCCACTTTGGTGTGCAATCTGCTTGGGATTCTCTCTCTCTATGCCCCTCCTCTGCTTGCTCTCTCTTTCTCTCAAAAAAAAAAAAAAAGAAAGAAAGAAAGAAAGAAAGAAAAGAAAAAAAGGGACAGATCCAAACTATAAAATTCTATGTATCTGATTTCTTATACTTAGATTTCCTGTGTTAGTATCCTCCCAGTTATATTAAAAATAAGGAAATTAATTACTGCTTACTATTCTTAACATTGTGCTAATCATTTCATATGAATAATCTTATTTAATCCTTAGAGAAATCTTATATGAGAATATATTTAATAGGCTATTTTAACTGCAATTTATTTTTAAAAATACCACCTAGAACTAATATAAATGATAAAGATATTTATTGTTTGAAGGGGCAGAATTTAAGCCGCTAGAGTGTGGTCAGGTATGTTATGAACAGGGCTCCAGAGATTTCTTATTTTGCTTCTCTCTGGCTCAGCTTTATCTTCAAGCTAACCTTCATGGTTGCAGGATAATTGCCACCAGCCATTCAGACAATATCTATATCTTTTTATTTCCAAAGGAGATAGAAAACATCCTCCCTTCTCCAACCATGAAATACATTTTTCCTTTTATTTTAAGCCAGACAACTTGCATTATGTGCCCAACACGGGTTTAAAGTATCCCCAGAAGATTGCCATGTGTTGATAAGAGAGAGTATATAGCAGGAGCCCTTAAATCAATTACTGGGTTAGATACATCCTAATTCACTTCTGGAGATGGAGGTAGAATCGTCTTCCCCTGAGTAGCATGGGCTACTTGCAGAGGTGGCAGGACCTGAACAAAATCAGTAAGAAGGGTTTGAAAACTGTGGCAACGAATGTTTTTTGTCATTAAAAATGGGACACTTTGAGAATGACAAATGCCAAATCAGGTAGAACACTGTTATAGCACACATAAACTGCATGTATCCCTTGCAAACCAGGATGTAGGATTACCTCCTGTGCTAAATCAACAAAAAACATTTTATACTATAGGAATGATTATTAGCATAGCTATTTTGTAAGCAAGACACAAAGTTTAGAATGGTCGAGTATATGTTCAAAATTACTCAAGTAATTTTAGTATTAGTAAAGTAGTAATCCAGGGTTAAAATTTGTAAGTAGTAATCTGGGGTTAAAATTATCACAAGTATTTTCCTACTCATTTCTAGATTACACCCGGTAACCACAGAGCATTTTATTTATGTTCTATCCTCAGGACTGTAGGTAAGTGGCACTTTTCATGTGACATGTTTCTCAACTGGATATACTTTACTTACATTTACTTACTTTTACACTCATACTACTATGCTAATTAGCATAACTACTTCTAATATCCAATAAATTAATCCGTATAATAATCCTTTCCACTTAGAAAAGGAATACAGCTCAAGGGGAGATTAACAAAAATAAACTAACCTATGGGTTGGTGGTGTCATAAATAGCAGCACTTTGATAATACACCACACCTCAGCCATTGGCCATATTGGCACACTGTCTAGCAAAATGGATCAAATATAACTTAACAAGTGGATATGCCCTGAAATGATATGCATACTAAGTCCTAATAAAATGTTTACCTTAGAAATCCAATTAAGGCTGAATTTGTACTCCTCCAAATGGGCCAGCCATATCTTCTTTCCTGTGGGATATAAATGTGTTTTGAGATCCAGAGTGTAATTACTAGACTGCTTCCTTAGTAGATGTTGGCAAACCAGATTTTAGAATTTCCTTCCAAATATTTACTCTCAAATTTGTGCCTATAGAACAGCTTTTCCTACCAGATACAAATAGTAAAATCTCTATAGTCCAGAGAGATTTCTAAACATTTCAGTACATTTCCAATTCTACCCTGAACCTGAAAACTGTTATTTGAAAACACTTTAGAGCGTAACCAGTATTTCTCCAAATATGGATGTCTCTTAGGTCAGCTTTTTATACGAGCCATTGAACACACAACAAATGAAGATGCCCCTTACCACTGCAGTACATGTGATGTATTACAAGTGATATATTGCAAAGAGGGCATCTCCCACTTGAAACTCCAAATATACCCTAAAGCTGTATAAATAATATGAAATAAAGCTCTACTTTCAAACCAACTTCCTGCAATAGTACTGTTGCCAATCAGTGTTACTTTTTAATTATCCCTGAAGCTTTATGTAGAATGATATGAATTTTTTAGATATTTGTGTATAGCCATCATGACATAATTTATGTGTCTGTTACAGAAGAGGGAGAGAGAGTGATAAAAAAGGATGGAGGGACGGATTATGGAGTGAGAAGGAGGAGGGAAGGAAGGAAAGAAGGAAGGGAAAAAAAGGAAAAAAAAATCACGGAAGTGTATATGTTAGGTGGAAGTCCTACTGCTGACCATGCTGTTTAAAAACATTATGTTCACGCGGTCTACTTTATCAGCTTGTAACTGGTCTCTAGATCCTTTTTTTTTTTTTAAGATTTTATTTATTTATTTATTTGAGAGAGATAGAGAGTGAAAGAGAGCATAAGCCAGGGGGAGGGTCTGAGGGAGAGGGAGAAACACACTCCCTGTGTGAGCAGAGAGTCCAACGTGGGCTTGATCCCAGGCTTCCAGGATCATGACCTGAGCCAAAGGCAGACACCCAAGTGACTGAGGCACCCCGTCACTCCTGGCTCTCACACTTGATCCTCTGCTAATCATCCTTTCCATGCAACTGTTTTGTAAAGTATAAATTAAATCATAACTCTGTCTCTGCTATTATACTTCTACTTCAGCGTTTAGGTCACATGGCTGACAAAGGCCCTCACCTACCTATTTGACCTTGTCCCCACTGGAACCCCACCCCTGCACTGTGCCAACTCACTCTCGCATTTACTGTGCTCCACATAATTTGGTTTTCATGTTGTCAGCCATTACTATGTATATTACCATACCAGGTCTCTGACATCTGCTGATCACTTTTTTGTTGTTTGTTTTGTTTCTCTTTCCAATAGTAATTCTTAAATCTTTGTGATCTTTATGCCACTCTCCTCATATCCAGGTTTCAACTTAAATTTTACCCTTTCAGAGACACTGCCCCTGCCAGCACAAGGCAGTCAATGCCTCCCAAGTTAGTCTCCAGCATACAACTCCATTCTATCTTCTCTGCAGCACTTCCCAGTTATTAAAATGGTCTTATCTATGCTTGTACAATATTAATTCCCACCCATGCAAATGTAATCACCTTCATGGTAAGAACCTATTCCGCCTCAGTTCTAAGATACTGCATGGCACCAAATAAGTCTTATGAAATACCATTTGACTGACTATTGGTTTGCCACCCACTTCTCACTTGATAATTATGGATAGTATTTCACAGTATACCCTATTAGTTCTTTTTTTAGGCAATCGACATGCTTATAGATGGGTTTGTGGCTTTGCATTTAATAATACAGGACTCTGTCACTCTATTTAACTGATACATGATATGAATACACTATACATTATTTAACCATTCTATTTTTGGTGAACATTTAGTCAGTTTCTAATAGTTGTATGCTATAAAGAATTTATGCCCTAAGTAATATTGATAACATACTTTGTTTTAGTCATTATGCTAAGTATTGGCAATAATCAGTGAACAAACAAAAACATCTACCTTCATGGAGTTTATACTCTTATGAAGAGAAATATGTAACAATTATTAAATTTTACAAATAAGTAAATTTTAAAGTATATAAGAAGGAAATCAGTGCTATGAAGAAATAAAACAAATTAAAAGGACAATGAGCATTTGATTCTCACAATTAAAAGTCATGCTTACCCAATTTTTTTTTTACCTTTAGATTAGTGTCCATTTACAGTAAGAATAATAATAAATGAAGGAGCTTTTAGTTCTCCAGAATCTTCTAGGGAGAGACTACCACAATGCTTTAGAGTGATTGGTGACAAATCTATTATTCTGTTTTCTTTTGTTTTAGTTTTACTCTGGACACTTTTAGGATTTTCTTTTCTTTGGAGTTACACATTTTATTAGGCTATTTTTAGTTTTGTGGGTTCTTTTTTTTTTTTTAGTGTTCTCGTTTGACTCTCTTCTGAAGACTCCTGTTTGTTTTCCCAGCTCAGAGACTTTTTGTTTTTTTCCTATTATCCTTTATTTTAGTCCTTCTATTATCCATGCTTTGTCCAATTGGGCAACTGCTGGAAATCTTAGACTAACTTTGAAACTCTGGGCTGTATTCTCTACCTCTCCATGTTTATCATCGTTTGTCTTTTCAGCCCATGTTTTGAAAAGGCTCTCAGTTTAATCTTTTGACTCACTTATTTCATCTGCCATATGTCCTTCTGCTATTTCATCCATATATTGAATAAATCATATAATTTCTTTTATAATATAAAAATAATAAATACCTAAAATAAAGTACAAGTTAAATTAATATATAACCTAATAAAATTAAAAAGTCAAGGGAGGAAAAGAAGGGACAAAAAATGGGAAAATACAGAGTCAAAATTTACTCATGGTAGATAAACAATAAATTCTCAAGATAGAGAGACTTAAATGTCTTCTATATGCACTCACTGCCTCTGCCACCGTGGACAAGCCATAGGTCCTAGTGCAGCTAAAACCCTATGTGCCCTCCTTGGTTAACAAGTATTAAAGATTACTGCATAATAAACATAAAATAATTAATTATTTAAAAAGAATCACAATCAAGCTGCTGTGGGGTAGGAATTCAAGCAGCTCGGCTGGGTAGTGTGGCTTGAGGGTTTCTCATGAGGTTGCAGTGTCACTTGTAGCTGCAGTCCTCTGAGGGCTGACTAGGTCTTGAGGGTCTATTCTCAAGATAGTTTATCCTTGTGACTCTCAAGCTGGTGCTGGCAAGTTAGTTTTCCACCAGGTTGTACTCTCTACAAGACTGCTTGAATGTCCTCATAATTTAGTTGCTAACTTACCCATATCGGTACTCCAAAGGTCCAATGCAGAAGTTATAATGCCCGTATATCTAGAGGGTCAGATGCTCCCTCTTCTGCTGAATTGTGTAGAACACACAGGCCAGCCCCTCAATGTAAGAGGGATTATCTAAGGGGTTTTAAAATATTGGGATGCCTGGGTGGCTTAGTGGTTGGGCCTCTGCCTTTGGCTCAGGGTGTGATCTCAGGGTCCGGGGAATGGAGTCCCATATAGGGCTCCTTGTGGGAGTTTGCTTCTTTCTCTGACTCTCTCTGTGCCTCTCATGAATAAATAAATAAAATATTTAAAAATATAAAATAAAATATTGGGAACCTCTTTAAGAGAGTGAAAGGAAGAAGCATGCAAAACCCATTGAGATCTGTTCAAAACTGGCATACAATCCATTTTATTGAATTTGGTCGGTTAAACCAGATCACAAGGCCAATCCAGATATAAATCGTGGGGTAATAGAGTCCACATCATTATGGAAGGACCTTCAAAACCACATTACAAGGGATGTGAATGTCAGAAAGGGAATAATTATGGCCCCCTTTTTTTGACAAAAACCTACCATAATTTCCTACATAAATTAAATGTAAACAAATAAAAAAACCCACTTATGGTAATTCAGCTAATAAAAGTTTTATGAGAAGTGAAAGAGAAGAGAGATCCAGTTGTTAGTTTATACAACTGTCCTAGGTTTCTCTTGTGTGAAATAATTTGTGCTCTTTGATGCATTTTTATTTTTCAATCCTAAAGTTTTCAATAAATTGAGCTTTCATTCTCTTCCTCACAATTCTGCTGTAATTCCCAATTTGCCTCTTTCTGAAATTTAAGTCCCTGATCATAGATTTTAAGGTCTTTCACAAATTTGAAAATTGACAGCTCATCACCTCCCAGTGGCCACTTAATCAACATATTGTCATGTTAGTGCTTTGAAAGTCACAGAAAAATAAAACACATTATTGAAGCATCAATCCAACATGAATGTCAGCCCTCCTCCCTGATATATAATAAATCTCAAGCTTCCACTGTCCATGCCCTCTGCCAGTTAATGTAAACACACATACACATACTCCCTTATATGTGTCTTTTTTCTATGAATTTATGAATTTTACCCATTTGTATTTACATTTTATCTTTTTCTTTTGTTTAATTTCCAATTTTTCAAGGGGTATGGCTGAGTTTTCAACTCCTCAAAATGGATCAAAATGGACTTTCAATATAAGTTCCCCAATAAATGTAAATTGATTTAAGATCAGCCTACATCTCTGGTAATTAAGATGACAAGACTGAAGTATTGGAAAAATGGACAAGTTACTAAAAATATGACCACCACTGTGTTTAGCACTCTGTCTTTATTTAACAGACTATCATAGGGACAGTTTCACTATTTAAGTGAACCAGGCTGATTCTTGTCATTTGGATTCATGGAAAGAATTTCAGAATAGAAATTTAAATAATTTAAAATTTTGATCATCATACTTGGTTAACAGACTAAGATTTTTTTTTCTACCAAAATCTTCTTGAATGATAAATACATACACCTGGAAAGAACCTTCCTGATCATCTAGTCCAGGATTGATGAACATTTTCTTAAAGGGACAGACAGTAAAACTTTGTGTTTGCAGTCTATGAGATCTGTTTCACAACTACTCAAAATGAAATCAAATAATGCAGCGTGAATAGTTTTAGACCATACATAAATTAATGAATGTGGATGTGTTTCAATAAAACTTTATTTACCAAAACAGGTGGCTCATCCAAAGCTCTTAATTTACCAATTTATGACCTGGTCCAACATTTTCATGTTTCAAGTGAGGAAAATGTGTCATAAAATAGCAAAATGAATTGCCCAAGTTTACACAGTACTTATAAAAGAAGCAGAAATAGAATATAGGTCTTTTGGACCCCTACCCAGTACAATTGTCAAAATGAAATGCCAGGGACATTTGGGTGGCTCAGCAGTTGAGTGTCTGCCTTTGGCCCAGGGCGTGATCTTGGAGTTCTGGGATTGAGTCCCACATCGGGTTCTCTGCATGGAGCCTGCTTCTCTCTCTGCCTATGTATCTGCTTCTCTCTGTGTGTCTCTCATGAATAAATAAATAAAATCTTAAAAAAAAATTGAAATGCCAAAATTTATAGATTGAAAAATAAATGTACGTAGTGTATGAATGTACATGTGTGTGTATGTACATGTATGCTCACCCAGCAGTGGCAGTGGCAGCAGTAATAATAATAATAGAAGTAGTAGTAATAGAACAAGTAGCAGTCATGGTGGAAGAGGTAATGATAGGTGACATCTAGTGAAGGCAAACCTTTGGAGAATAACATAAAAGTCTAACTATGCAAACTAAAAAGAATTGCCCTTGAGTGGTGGCTTATTTGGCGACATACTGTAACTTGTCTCCTGAGATTAATATAAATATTATCTTTTTTATGCTGGTTTAACTGGTATTATTTTGGGAAGTACCAATTTGTTCTGCACACTAAATTGACAGAGTGAATGGCATTTGAAGAGCTTACATAGCTGCCAATGGATTAGTCCTAAACACTTGGAAAAGTGAATATGATTTTCTCAGAATAATTGTTGGGATTAAAATTCTCTTAGGTCTAGACACCATAAAGGGAAAAACAATCAAACAAACAAACAAAATCTGCTTGACAGAGTAAATACATTAGTCAAAGATGAGGAGCTGAGAATCAAATACCTACTGCTGGTAAAACAAAAGGAAGAATGGTGATGATCATTTAAAATTGGTGAGTAAGAGATGTGATTTTTCCAGAGTTGTATAATTTGATCAAATTTTGCTAATAATAATCTATGTTTTAGTTATTTGATGAATGTATTTATGCACAGAAAGTGCATAGTAGTATTTCCCACATTTCTTCTCAGTTTTCTAGTAGAAACTATGTCATATACATGACGCTGATTTTCCATGAACAAGTTATAATTAGATACAATTATCCTAACCAATATCTTGGCATCAAATAAATCATATATTTGCTCACAAATGTTACAAATTTATTGGATTTATAAGCACCCTAATAATTTACTGAGTGAAATTACACACCAAATACTATAAAATGGGTACAGGTTCAATGAGCACATACTGTTCAATGGCTATAAATTTAAAGTTTGGATAATAGCCTCAAAATACACAACTTGACTACATTGTATGGTTAACCATAAACTACAAACTATCATGCTTATTATAAATGGCATTAAACATTTAATCAACAATTCTATTTGTCCTCATAGAACTTAGAAAAAACCTCATTGGAAAATTACTTGTTAGAAGTGTATTCCTCCAAATAGACTTGGTATTCTCTTTGTTCTTAATTTATAGCTAATTGTTGAAGTAGACGTTTCATAATATTTTCAGCAATTTCATGCTGTCATCACTGTTCCTGTCAAATATAATACTTTTCCATGAAAATATGTTTTTAAATATCAGAACTAATCCAATTTATATCCTTTTTTCCTTTGCTACCTCTTCATTTTATGCAACACTGCTCAACCTCATTCTAATAGAAGGCCCCAGTGAACAATAAGTGCTACAAAGCTTTGGTTGGTTGAGCTTTCAGAAAACTTCACTCTTAAGCTACAAAAGCAAAGATCAAGTCATCATCAAGGGATTTTAAAACTTGAAAATAAATCTTAGAAATTGCTAATAGAGGAATAATATTATATTGTCATAGGACTGCAGCACTGCTTTAAAATTTAGTATTAGAGAAAAAGGTAGATGAAAAATCCATATATTTGAGGAATGGATGTTAGTCATTAAGTGTACTCTTTGAATAGCTATTAAAATCAAATCATCTTAACTCTAGGGAACAAACTGATGGTTACCAGAGGAGACATGAGTGGGAGATGGGTGAAACAGGTAAAAGGGATTAAGAGTACATTTATCATGATGAGCACTGACTAATGTACAGAATTATTTAATCACTATATTGTGCACCTGAAATGAATTTAACACTGTATGTTAACAATTCTGAAATGAAAATAAAAAACTTAATGGAAACAAACAAACAAATCTAATATATATTTTTTAAAACCATTAATCTTCATGAAAATTAAATAGTTGGGATTTCTGGACCACACAGAGTGTATAGACCTACTTCTAACTCTCCTGCTAAGCACAGCTATAAATCCTGGAAATAATGTAACTGACAAGTAAAGGAGAACTCTGAAAGGCAATAAGAAAGTAAACCAATTTCAGACCCCAGGATTGGAGGATTAACACAGTAGTGTGGATTTTATGTTCCTCTCATCCAACAGAAGAAGAAGAAGACCACCCAAAATCAGCATATACCAGTTTCTATCCAGTAATGGAAGGCAGCCACATAGGTTCATTTCTCTTTTGAGATCAAATGGAAGTCCCTCTGAGAATATCAGGCAAGCTTGAAATCACCGAAAGGAGGATCAATAAGTAACCTCACCAACCAAAAGCAACCAGGGCAAGTGCTTTATTTCACACTAGACTGAGATTCCCCTCCCTCTCCAAGAGACACTGGGACAGTGGGCAGACCCAGCAAGAGAGTCTCAGTCACCACAAGTGACTTGGTCTGGGAAGCCTCATTGATCCTGAGATATTACATTTTTCCCCCGTAGGCAAAAAAACCCAGCAGAACAGCAAGAGGACCACCTTATAGCAAGCAGTCCTTTCTGGGAGGAGTTTTTACCTGATTATTTCTCCCCATCTGGGGGAATTAGGTCAGGTAGGGGAAAAAAATGGGCAAGAAAGGTTGCTATGAACTAATCATGTATGCCCACCCAGAATTCATATATTAAATCCTTAATCCTCAAAGGGATAATATTTGGAAATGGAACATTTGGGAGGTAATTGATTAAATGAAGTCATGAAGGCCAGGCCCTCAGGGTGACATGATCCTGCGTCCAGGGATCGAATCCCACATCGTGCTCCCCACGGGGAGCCTGCTTCTCCCTCTTCCTATGTCTCTGCCTCTCCCTCTGTGTCTCTCATGAACAAATAAACAAATAAATCTTTTTTAAAAATAAAAAAAATTAAAGCTGTGGTTAACATCATATACAATGATGAAAGACTGAATGTTTTCCCTATAAGACTGGGTATAAAGCAAGAATGTCTGCTCTCATCATTCTATGTATTACTGGAAGTTTTAGTCACTGAAATAAGGTAAGATTAAAATATGAAAGTCGTACAGAAACGTTGGAAACAAAGAAATAAAATTGTCTTAATTTACAGATGACTTGCTTGTACACAGAATAATAGAAATCTAAAAATATAGTCCTAGAACTTATTAGTGAATGCAGCAAGATCGACAGACAAAAACAATCATAATACTATATGCTAACAATGAAGATTAAACAGCCAGAATTTAAAAACAATGCAATTTAACATTGCTCCAGAGAAAATGGAATACTTATTTATATACTTATCAGAATATGTATGTTACCTATTATCTAGATGCTAAAAATTATAAAATGGTTATGAAAGAAATCAAGTACTTCAATTAATTGAAAGATGTAGCATGCTCATGGATTGGATGACTCATTACAGTAAAAATATAACTTCTCCCAGTTTGATCTATAGATTTAATGCAATTCCTATGGGGGGAAAATGGAGCAAGTTTCTTGTATATATATATATACAGATATATATATACACAGATATATATATATATATACAGAGATATATATATGTATATATATATATCTCCTAGACTCCTGGCGAAGTTGTAGGTTCTAACAATGAGAAACAGCCCTATGAGTAATATCTCATTCAGTTTATTTATTTTTTTAAAGATTTTATTTATTTATTCATAACAGAGAGAGAGAGGCAGACACAGGCAGAGGGAGAAGCAGGCTCCACGCAGGGAGCCCGATGTGGGACTCCATCCGGGGTCTCCAGGATCACGCCCTGGGCTGAAGGCAGCACTAAACTGCTGAGCCACCTGGGCTGACGCCTCACACAGTTTAGAAAAAAAATCCAGTCTAGCCCCTTCTGGTACGGAGTATTGTGCTTTACTCTTCTGTTGCTGTATTTGTGGCTTTGAATCTACCAGTAAAGAAAATTTCTTGAATCATATGAAAGAACATGAGGGTGAGATCGTAAACAACATCATCCAAACAAACAAACAAAGAAAAAAAACACAACACTGCTTTAAACACAAATTAAATTGAATAATTACTTGAAGAAGAACACTGTAGAAGAGAGATCCTTTAAAGCAGGGTTTCACCTTTGCACTATCAAATAATTTACTAGACACAGAAGAAGTAGTTGGTGTGGTGTTTGGGTTTTGTTTTGGAGGGTTTTTTGAAGAAGAAAAGCATGTGATTTTGGAACCAAATTTGCAGTGTAATAAAAAATTCCCAAAAAATTACAAAATAAAAAATTCAAATACATACACACATGCACATTATAAAATGTGTACAGAAAGCCACAGGTTTTAGAATAGTTAAAATAATGACCAAAAATTATAATAGGACTGGTGTCTTTAAAGAGACCCCAGTAGGGGCACCTGGGTGGCTCAGTGGTTGCGCATCTTCCTTTGGCTCAGGTCGTGATCTTGGGCTTCTGGGATCGAGTCCCACATCAGGCTCCCCGCAGGGAGCCTGCTTCTCCCTCTGCCTCTGTCTGCCTCTCTCTCTGTCTCTCATGAATACATAAATAAAATCTTTAAAAAAAGAAAAGAAGTTCAGGTTCTTTTTGATGAAAAACTATGTTTAGAAACCCAGATCCAGGCATCTAAGTGTGCTAAGTTCTGCTTTATTGTTTCTGGACCCTCTTAGCAGACAGAGCTGTGAAAATATGAATATGTACTTACACAGTGATGTATAAGTATTAAGTCTATGTATCTATATATTTATATATGTCAACACCTATATCTACATTTGTTCAAGCCTAGAATATGCAGAAATCAGTTTCAAAATTGCCAACTCCTATCATTGCAGAAAGCGAGTTTACCAATCATAATTTAATTTTTAAGAATATCGTTAAGGGATCCCTGGGTGGCGCAGCGGTTTGGCGCCTGCCTTTGGCTCAGGGCGTGATCCTGGAGACCCGGGATCGAATCCCACATCGGGCTCCCGGTGCATGGAGCCTGCTTCTCCCTCTGCCTGTGTCTCTGCTTGTCTCTCTCTCTCTCTGTGTGACTGTCATAAATAAAAAAAAAATTAAAATTAAAAAAAAGAATATTCGTTAAGTAAAATTACATAGAGTGAAATGTACAAATTAAAAGTGTGTATATAAGTTCATGAGTTTAATCAAATGCATCCACTTGTGTAATACTTTATCAAGATACAGAACTTCCTATTAGCCAGAGAACTTACTTATCCCTTTCCCAGATATTCTTATCTCAAAGGCAACTGTTTTCTGATTTTTTAAACCATTGATTAAGTATAGCTGATATAGAATTTCATATCAATAAACCCATATGTAGGTACTCTTTCATTTCTAGCTTCCTTAGCTCAGTATAATGATTCTGAGGTTTGTGAACATTTTTGTGTGTATCAATAATTTTTTTTTTTTTTGCATTTTTGCTTCTGGTTTGCTGAATAGTATTCCATTGTATGGATGTACCATTTTTTATTTTAACCATCATGTCCTGATGAAAATTTGGGTTATTTCCAAATTTGAGCTGTTACAGATAAAATTACTATGAACATTCCTAAACATTCACTTCTCTTTTGTAAATACATAGAACTGAAATTAGCAGGCTAAACTTTAGGTTCACCCTCACTTTTGTAAGAAACTGACACAATCTTCTTTTCCCAAAGTACTTGAGAATGTTATATATTTACCAGCGGTTTATGAGAGTTCTGGTTATTCCATATCTTTTCCAACACTTGTTGTCAATCTTTTCAGTGTTAACCATTGTCATGAGTGCAAAGAAGTATATTATACTGGTTTTAATTTGCATTCCTCTAATTAGGAATGATTAGATTATTGTTTGATGTGCTTTTTGGCCATTTATATGTCTTCTTATATAAAGTGTTCAAAATCTTGCCCATTTGTCTTGGGCTGTTTGTCCTTTTATTATTGAGTTCTATGATTCCTTACATATGCTTAACAGAAGTCCTTTATCAGATACAGATTTTGCAAATACTGTCTGCTACACTGCCCATTCACCTAATAAATAGTATATTTGTTGAGAACATTTAGATTTAATGAATTATATTTTATATATTGTTTTTTCTTTTTTTCTTCCTTCCTTTCTTTCTTTCTTTCTCTTTCTTTCTTTCTTTCTTTCTTTCTTTCTTTCTTTCTTTCTTTCTTTCTTTCTTTCTTCTCTTGAGGGAGAGAGAGCATGTGAGCAGTGGGAGGGGCAGAGGAAGAGAGAGAGAGAGAGAGAGAGAGAGAGAGAGAGAATCTTAAGCAGACTGCTCAGCATACAGCCTGACTTGGAACTCGATCTCAAGACCTTTTGATCTTGACCTGAGCCAAAATCAAGAGTCGGACACTTAACTGACTGAGCCACCCCAGCTGCCCTGTATATTGTTTTTTCTAATTATTTATTTCAGAGTTTTATTAAATATGTATTTGTCTACACCAAATTAAGTTTCTTCTAGAAACCTTATATTTTTAGACATTTTTTAGGGTTATCTGTGCTCTCCAATTAACTTTTGCATGTGGTTTAAGCTAGGAATCAAGATTTATTTCTTTTCATACATTGCCCGGTTTTTCAACACCACTTTTCCCATTGAATTTTATTGGCATCTTTTACGATCAATTGACTATACAAATGTGGTTTTATTTCTATACTACTCCAGTGATCTATAAATATATTTTTCATGTGTACCCACTCACCACACAGTTACCACCTGTTTTACAAATTACGGCTAAAATCTTTGAGTCCCTTGTCTGCATTTCCTATCACTAAGGCTTCATTTTCCACTCACTTCTTATCTCTCTACAGAAAGACATGTAAACAACTTGACATGGGACAAGGGGTTGACTGAGGCAGTCAGTAAGCAAAGCAGGAAGAAAGAGGGTAGTGGAGGGAAAGGTTCTTTGTCTACTTTTACCATTTGGCTGGAAGAGGATGAATGAGGGACGATAAGTTAAAAAAAAAAAAGATGAATAGTTGTGGATTGTGGATTACATGAAAGACTCTGCCTAAGAGGACTGCTTGCCTGGATGAGCAGGACTGGACAGAAGAAGCAGCAGCTCTGGGAAAGTCCTGGGAAACAACCAGATAGCATCCCCTGCATCAGGGAGCTCACTGTACAGTAAACAGCACATTTCCCCACCTCCTGGGTCATAAAGAAACTGCTAAAACAGCTTCCACGACAAAAGATGTTTTATAGTCAAGGAATACTCACCAGCTAAGTAAACAAGCTTGTAACTTCTTCCCTTTAATCTCTCCTCCCCTTTCTCTGACCCTAACAAGAAAGAGGGAGTGGTGGAGAATGAAATACAGACCACAAATACCTTCTACACTGCTGGCCATTGAGACACTAATCATTTCAGAGGTGAGGGGCAGGAAAATTTTGTAGTGTGGTTGTGAAATTAAACTTTTATTTAGATGAGCTTCAACTTCTGAACACCCTGAAAATGAAACAGTTGATTCTCCCAAGAGGTAAAATTTACTAAACGTCTGTGGAATCAGCCCAAGTTGTGTCTGAATCAAGAAGATTGAATGAATCATGTTAAAGACATTTGTAAGAGAGAGAGAAAAAAAAAAATAGCCTCTTGACTGCACACTAATGAGTTCAGCCAACTCAACCAAACTGCTTATACTCATGTTAAATATATGGAGCCATTCTCTTGCAAATATTCTTTACACAAATTACTTTGTTTTAGAAGTATGCCAAAGCCTTCCAAATACATCTCATACAACAAAATGCAAAATAAGGTATTTCCTGTCAAATATAACTTGCAGGAACGTCAAATACATTAATCCATCAACAAAGAGGTGTCATACATTCATTCATCTAAATATATATTGAGTACTGCAAATAGGCACTCGGCTATAAATATGGGTCTAGAAAGTGTTACATTTCATGTTTCATAATAAGCCTTAATGCCCTTACCACAGAAAAATGAAAATGTTTGAGCATTTTCCATTTTTAAACAGTGTGTTTGTTGTTTAGGCAGGTAAAGATGATTAAAGTACTCTTGCTAACATCACCGGTAGAATAAGGTGAGAAAGTGGGCTGACAACTCTTTTTAAAAATGGAATATGATTGATTTACAATGAGAAGTACAGATAAAGTACCTTGGATTTAAAACAAAGGATCACGTGGAAATGGGAAGCATTTCAGGTGTAGGGAATTAACAAAAATATGATGTTAGATTAATATCACAATACTGATCATGGAATCGGTATTTAACAATTTCCCAGGCTCACCCCCAGCCTGTATGTCCTACATTCTAGCATCTAGTAATAGCAATTCCATGTACAAAGTCCTTCTGGAAGGCTCTGCCCTGCCCCTCTGTATCACCTATCTTCATAAATGCCCTCATGTGGGGATCTATTGTCTCCTTTAGAGAGAGAGGAGAAAATTAAGATGGTCCCTTTTTCCCCCTTTTTTTAAAATTCTAAGAGGCTTTCATCACACATTCTCTCTACCACCATTCCCTTCAATCCTGTGTGCATTCTTCTTTCAACATAGCTTCAAATGTCTTAGTAGTGGAAAGGACAGAAGATCTAAAGCAGATGTCTGAGATCTGTGTTCCGGGTCTGCTCCTTACTCTCGTATTAGTTACTTATCTCTGAGTGTCATTTACTTTCCACGTGGAACTTCTTTAACACTTGTTGTGAATATAAAATAAGTTTATTAAAATAACTTATAGGCTACGATGTACATGTATAAATATTCTAAAGCATTCAGAATTAAATTGCTCATCTCTCTACAGCACATTGCTTCTAGGTGTATTTTAGTGCTTTCTGCTATCACTGTTTTTTCTTTTTCTCCCCCATTAGGTAATGAATTTCTAAAAAGAAAGACATGTTCTTATTCATCTTTGTAGGCCAATCTACGCATGGCTCACAGTGGATGCAAGATTCACTAAGGAATATCTGAAGTTAGGGGAATAAGGCTAGTTCCATCACAGCAATATTAATTAGAAGCCTAAAATAAATGTGAATGTCAATTTTTACAATAATTTACACATTGTACTACTACATAGGAGTAGTAATGAAGCTGGTGATAAGGATATTTAAAATCCTTAGTAAAATACTGGAGCCAGTATTATAATGTATCTGATCTTTTAGATAAATTAGATTAAAAGGTTGTGTGAAAAGGTAAAGCATGAATTTTCCTCCTCCTATACCAAGAGACTGGGCTTCTAATAGGGGATTGAGTGACCGTAGCAGTTTAATCAATTTCTTTGTGATGTTTTCTTCATCTAAAATGGTGGTAAAACCTTCTTTGATCCATTTCATAAAATGTTAAAAGATTAAAAAAGAATGTAATACATATGAAAAGCATGGAGTTTTTTTTTTTTTTTTAAGAAAGGCCTTCTAATTTCCACTTCCATGCTCTTTCCACATCTGTGACATTTGAGTTATTGTTTTAATTTGTGTTTCCTTGAGGGCAGTGGCCCATGGGTGATCCTGACAGAGGAAATTTGTTTTCTGCATGGTTTCTCTTTGGTTTGGGTGAAGTTGCTAAGCTGGGTGCTGGCCCTCCTACCACTGTGCCTCTGTCCCGCTTAGGAAGACCTGTGCTTCTGGGGGATCAGAGTTTGCTGGCTGTCTTTTGGATGAAGAATGGCTGGCCCTTTTGGAACCCCTCCTCTAGATGCTGTCCTTTGCACTCCCTCACGCTGCCGTGGTGGCTGGCACTGCCAGTGCCCTGGTGCGGCAGCTTCTCCCAATGCTTCTCTTACACTAATAACTGCACACTGGAGGTGTTCACGTCACTGGAGCAGCTTTACCCTCCCATTTCCCAGGGTTGAAGGACAAACCATTAGGCCTTACCTTCCTGGTCCTGCCCAGTGAAAGAACAAGCAGGAATTCCCTCTAGGAGGTCATCCTGCCTGCCTGTTTTCTGCATACTTCCACTGCTTATTAACTTTGTTTATTAACGTTGCTTGAATCCTATCTATCTAGTCAATAATCAAAGGAATTCCAAAAGGATTTTGCTCTGTCAGTACCCTTGACTTGGTTCTTGCTTATCTTGTTCTGTTGGTCTCCTCCTTGATCCTCCAAACTCATTGTGTTCCTGGGATCTAGAATCACCCCGGTACTTCCAGTGAGGACTGGCCATCCCTGGAACGGTGCTGTGACTCAGCCTGGGCATCCTTCTACACCAGTGTGGAAGCCAGGGGAAAGCCCACATTTCTGGCACTTTGATGGCTCTTTGAGCCTCTTCAAGCTTCTCTCTTTTGTACTGTTTATGGAATGGGTGAGAGGCACAGGGCACACTATCAAGGGTTTGTCCTCAAGCCTCCCTCTCCTCCCCATAAACAAGTCTTGACATATAAAAAACAGAAAACTCCTGCTTGAGTTTCATTTCTTTGCAGCATGTTGGGAAAGACTGCCCTTGATAGCATGCACTATATTTACACACTAAGTACTTCAGAACCTGTCCAGATGCTCCACATGTCCCTTAATAAGCTGCCTGGAACCTTTCTTGTGTTTGCAAGGCTAAAAACTCACCTGGGACCTTGCCATGTCCAGACTTACAATAAACATGATCAACTTCTTTTGTGGCAGTTTGTTCTCCTATATCCCAATTTGAATAAGCCCTTCAAGACTGTATCAAATGTTCTTTAATTTACTCAATTAAGCAAGCCTTCTTTCTTTCATTTTTGTTACTTCAAAGATTATGTAAGAAAGGATATTTTTAAATCTTTTATATTGTTACAAATACAAAGCAAACTTCAAGACTATGGAGCTATGGAAAGAATCTGGCTGCTTAACAATTGTAGCTGTGGTCATACAACTAGAAATTCTACATATGGATGGAGTTTTTTTTTTTTTTTTTTTTTTTTTTTTAGTAGAAACAAGTCTTCTAATTTCTCTTGGCCTTGCCCTCTGGCAGTGCTTTTAGAAGAATTAATGAGATATGGCATGGAATTCATTCTGTGCTCCTTAGAGAAATGCTATACAAATTTAAGGTAACAGTATGAGGAGTCATTATATTAAGAGGCAGGTCATTATTTGAAGGATTGGGAAATTTAACTTTAACTCATAGAGATTGGAATGTTTGAGGAAATTTTGGAATCACTGGTGTCCAATTATAAATGAAATAATCATTGTTGCCAATGTCCTTGGAAAGAATCATCAAACAATTGTCCTTGCTCTGAGTTAAGTATCTTCTAAACCTAATCATAGTCATTTTCCCACAGGAGAAAATATAAAATAGTTTGCTTTAGGCACTAGTGAAACATTTCCATTGAGAGCTTTTAGTTTACTTTACAATTCACAGAGGTGTTTTACTACAATGTACAGTCCACAACTCATTTAACTAGTTTTTCAGTGTCATAAACCTAAGGTTATTGTGGGTTAATTTTCCCCTTTGTCCACCTGATCTGCTGGCTTTTTTTTTTTTCCCTTAAAACTGACAGCAAGATGACTGATTACAGCCAACTACAAGACCTCTTTTCAAATGCATGACCTTTTCTGGAATTGAGTTAGAAATTCAGAGGACATGAAGAAATCACTGTAAATTAATAAAGGAAAATAGTTCAACACCCACTGACCAGTTGAGCAAATCACCATCATTTTCACTTTCTCCTAGAAATTATTTGCAACGGATCTTCTTTCAATTACAGAGAAAATTAACTACCTCACAAGAATGAAATTAAGAAGTACAGTGCAATGAGCTGGGAAGGCCTTTATGAAAGGTATGGCAACCTGATGAGTGACAATTTCACATTTAATTACAGTGGTCTATAATTTATAAGTCTCCCTCTCTTTCACATTATTCCATATTGGTAGGGTTTCCAGCTGAGGAAGTTATATGCTGGGAGAAAGCTCTGCCTAAGGCAATTTTATCATATCTTAGCGCAAAGATATAGACAAAGGCCCTGTAACAGGTGGCAGTGGCTTTTACATTGCTCCGAGTAGACATGTGTCTTAGAGCAGATTTTTAAACTAGAGCTCCATGCCAGTGGTTTTGATTATATGCCCTTCCTCAGGATGGTCTTCCATCTGGGAAGTAAGGCAGAAAGTACTAAGTGGAGAGTATTTCCTCCCTTCTCCTCCACTCATACTGAATAGTATGGTCCAACACATTACCGCTGGGACAAGTTTGAATTTTGGTATAGTAGAGGAACCAGAGGATACTGCAGGAAATTAGCTTTCAGAGGTATGACAGGATCTGTGGGATTCCCTGTAGGAATGGTAATGCACCTGATAGGCACACCGTCTCTATTTTGTGTTCCAGACTATTCCAACCATTGTGAAGAATCTAAGGGAATCAAATTTCTCTTATCTTCTGGAATAGCTTGAGTACTTCAGACACATATTTTTAAAGTGTCCTTTAACAGAGTAGTAACACTGGGGAAGGGACATGTGCAGGTGTTTGTTAAAAGTGTCACAGCCTCTCTGCCTCCATCCCTCACACCACCCACTGTTTTTACCTTCAACTCCATCAGAATTTTTTTATGCTTGAAATAGAAAAATATGCCTCACAATTCAAGACAGGTAGCACAGTGAGAACAACCTTTTAAAAATTAGTGAATTTGTTTTAAAATATCATAACTTTTAATAATCTATAACCCTAAATATATTTTAATTCAATTGAAAAAAAACTGCCTTTTAAGACAAAGGCCAGCATAATATGTAATGAAACACTGGACACATTAAAAGTCAGGAAAACCACAAAATGCCCAATATCATCATCATTATTTAACATTGTACAAGAACTACTGGAACTTCAAGACATTGCAACTAGCAAAGATAAAGAAATAGTATATAATACGTAAGAAAAGATAAGGAAAACTTCATTTTGTACAGGTTACATAATTGTAAGAATTTTTTTTTTCAATGGAAACATCTTTCAAGAGGTTTGAGCCTTGCATTATCTATTCTGGGGGGTTTCACAATGCCCACACAAAAAGGGTCAAGTACTATGAGTGATACAGGGTCCTGGGACTTTGAGGAGTTCATTTTAATTCATTTAGGGAAATGGGCTAAAAATTCTTCCCTGGAGGTCAGCAAGATGGCTTTCTAGGTATGAAGTCACTGTGCCAGTGTCTGCCTACCACCCTGGTGCTAACTACTCAACATATTTTCTCTAATCTATGTCAGGCACTAGGCATTCCACCTCACTCTCCTCTCTGGTCCCAGTCATCTTCTCTTTGTTCCCCAAACAGACCCGTCTCTTTCCTGCTTGGAGCTTTTATATACTCTTTCTACTACCTGGTAACCTAGTGCTCTCTCCCACCCTTCCCTTAATTAAATTTGTCATCATTAAACTCACAACCTTGATGTTACTCCCTTAAGGAACCCTAAATCCTTGAGACCAGATGAGGTACTTCAGGTAAGATATTTATAGAATTATGTAGTTCTCCTTCATAACAATTATTTGAATTGGAATTTCAGCGTAATTAGCTGTCCAGTATCTGTCTCTTTTCCTCCCTAATCTCTCCATCTTCATGAGTTCATGATTAGTAATGACTGCCATTGAAAACCCAGACTTTGCCCATCACTTGTATTACCACAGGCATATTTGGTGAATGAATGATTTCCATTACCAGAGATGTCTTTTTTTTTTTTTTTAGAAAGCTATTCTTCCCCCAAAAGAAAACAACAAAAAGTTGCTCTTCTTATTAACTTCTTTCTCTTCAGTTGAAAAGTAACCTTGACTCATACAAAGAACTCTGCTTTCCCAAAACAAGCTTCTAGATTTTTGAAGACAGTTTTTATGCTCCCTGTATATTCTCTTCATACTGAACATCATTCACTTATTCATGAGGAAAGGATTTATCAGACATCTGCTCAGGCTGTCTATGTATTTTAGGGTTTTCCTTACTCCTCATATGGCCCCATGGTTTCCAGGCCTTTCATCTTAATGTCAATGTGGAGAGGTCTTCAGAACACAGTGTTTATACTTCTTATCCTTCAGGCTGTTTTCTAGTACTCCTGTTTTGTTTTGTCTTTTTCTTTTCTTTAGTCTACATGTTATCTCATTTCTGTAACTAGAGAAACACTCTCTTCAATATACTTCTTGATCTATCTCAGTATTCCCCAAATCTGAATCTGTTTCCCCAGTGGATATCTGATGTTTATTAGTGGGCAGATGGTGGATCAATTGCAAGAATTATGTAAATTATGGATTTGAAATAGAGCATAAAACAAACACATTAATACTTAGAAATATTTTCCCATAAGTTTTACTCCCAAAGGAAAGCAAAAACCATTGGAAGCTCTAATATAATATAAAATTCAAGGTATTTTCTTTCAAAATGAATATTATGAAAAAAACTATACTTTTTACCTAAAGAGAAAAAAGGTAAGAACTAGAATAGGGAAGTTATTTTACCTCTAACATAGACAAAATCAATAAAAAGCTTGAAAAATTAGTAAGAAATGTGCAGAACCAATGTCAAATAAGCTTTCAATGGATTATAAAACTAAACAACAACAATAGCAACAACAAAAACAAAAAAAAAAATCCAAACATAATGAACAAAACATGATAACAAAGTAAAAATTAAAATGATAGACTGGAAAAAGGTCTAAGTTGATTTCAAAATTTGAGAGTTGATTTTGGGCAAAATTGAGCTGAAACCTACCTTTGGTTTGGTTCCATTAGTAAAGCAAATAACCTTTAGTAAGATTTAAAAATTAATATCTAAAACTTCGTGGAATTTGCTTTCCCACAAAAATGTGTACTTTTTGATCTTTGTGACTCTGTGCCCCCAAGGTTGCATCAAAACCATTAGTTTCAAAGTAAAGTCTTTCCTAAAGACAAACTTGGAGGATAGTCCCAGACTAGACATCAGCTCAGAATAGCAGTGCTGAAAGATAAAATTTCTACCTTCCTTAGTCTTTATTTATTTTTTTTAAATCTTGGGATATCTTGAGGAGACTCTAGAGAAACAAACAACAGGAAGTACTTGTCCTAGAGGATGCTGAAAAGTTAGCACACAAAGCAGTGTGCTACATGATTTATGTCCCCATCCTGACTTAAAGCACAGAGCATGCTCAGTGAGAGGTATTCATCAAGGACACATTTGGACACATCAAGGATCTCTGCTTGAGCAGTGAGGAGGAAGCCTATCCAGTATGCAGGGGGAATAGGAAAGAAGAAAAAAAGAATAAGTCACAGTGTCTTTAAGGACTACTCATTTTTTGCCCTGTGTCGTACGTAAGATGGGGGTTCCTTACTGCATTATCAAGGGGAAGGCCAGGCTGGGGCGTCTGGTCCACAGGAAGACCTGCACCACTGTCGCCTTCACACAGGTTAACTCGGAAGACAAGGGAACTCTGGCTAAGCTGGTAGAAGCCATCAGGTCTTTTTTTTTTCTTTTGATGATCTGAACAATCTATTTTTCTGAATTCTCCTTTCAATTTCATTTTAAGTGTAGGGCTTTTTCCCTGGTTCTGAATGGGATTTTAGATATGTCCTATAGCTTTCTGATCTATTGTACTTAAAGACTTTTCTCAGTTTAGTAAACACATTAAAATGTCAGTAATAAATTTTTCCCTCTTTGTACTCTAATCCCCATTCTTTTATAGACTGGAAATGAGAAATCACTGCTGCTTATATTACCTGTCCCAACTGGGTAATTTACCATTTACTTTTACATGTGAGTGTCCTTAATTTCTGATTTATTTATTTATTTATTTATTTATTTAGTATTCATTTTTTTTTGAAAGAGGAGTACAGAGAAATTTATTAGTTAAATATTGATTTTATAGTCACTTTACCAAAAGATGATGTTAACAGGTTCATGGGTTAGGCAAGATATATGAAGGTGGTCTTCATGGAAAAAAATTATGCAAATGATGGTTAAGATCAAATCTTGGTTTAAAGATATTCTCTGCTACCAGAAGTAGGAGTTTTGTGTGGAGGACTGATAAGGAGGAAAGGAAGGAAGAGTCTTTGTAAACCCCAGGATCACAAGTAGAAAAAACAATGTAGAGTGGAGGAGGCCAATTCCAGAATAGCTCAAAGCTGGAGAGTCCCACTCAGTATCTTATCTATTGTCATCTTTGTTTTTATGGGTTTCCTATTGTGTTTTGTTTGCTTTGAATTTGCATTGCAAAATCTTTTGCCTCTTGAACAAAAGATTTCTGCTGGGGAAGGGATGCCAGTACTGGCACCTTATAATCCTAGTTGGCCCACTCTCTGATCCAGAGGCAATATCCCACAGAACAGCCCAGGTTCAGCAAGATTTGAGTACAAAGGAGCTAGGATTCACTGAAAACCTCTTACCCTCATAAAGTGCTGGCCCCAACTCCAGGGATAGTATCCACCTCACATTCTCTCTAGAAGGATCTCAAATATTAAATGAGTTGTCTGTCAAACTTGTTTTGGCAGTAGAACCATTTTTTGTTCTTATTCAGAACCCCACTCCTATGAGTGATGAGTTGGATGAGGATTTTGGGGGCTCATGGCAGGGTTGGGGGGGTGGGGGGAGACAAGTTCTGTTGTTAGGCTAAACTGCTCAACTCTTGTTCTGAGGAAGGAGAGATATGTTCAGCTGAAGAAAAAACTGAATCCCTCAGAACAATAGGAGGGATTTTTATTTTAAGAGATCTTTGGAGTGCAGACAAGGAGACAAAAATGCGGCACTTAGTAGGGGAGAAGTATTTGGGGGAGGTGAAGTCTTTGGATCCCCTCAGCTCAAACTGGGGTGGAACATCATGACAGTTCTTCATTGGTAAATATAAACAATTAAGAGAAACTCACTACTTATTTGAGAAATACCAGTATTTGGAGCAAATGGCTCCCAATGAAACAATAAAATTAGAAGGGAGTTTTTTAAGGTCTCATTAGCATTTTCAATGAAACTGAGGCATTAATAGAAAGGAGCCTGTAATAAAAATGTAAAACTGTAGAGAAGATAGGCCCTGAATACTAAAAAACCACAAAATCTTCAAAATATGATTTTTGAAAATGAACAAATCTCGAGAGAAACAGAGTTCAAAAAAAAAATGGTTAGAGTTGAACACATGACATTTTAAATTAGATGAATAAGGGATCCCTGGGTGGCGCAGCGGTTTGGCGCCTGCCTTTGGCCCAGGGCGCGATCCTGGAGACCCGGGATCGAATCCCACATCGGGCTCCCGGTGCATGGAGTCTGCTTCTCCCTCTACCTGTGTCTCTGCCTCTCTCTCTCTCTCTCTCTGTGACTATCATAAATAAAAAAAATTAAAAATAAATAAATAAATAAATTAGATGAATAAATAGGGAGTTTCTTCAAGAAGGTAGCAGAAATTATAAAAGAGAAATAAATTATAAATGACATGAATATATATGAGATCCAATAATCTTAAAATAAAAGGTGCAGATTGAAAAATGGTAGCAGAATAGTTTCATAAAATGAGAGATAATAAAACTTTCCCATTCTAAGGAATGACTTGGGATTCCTCATATAGCAAAGATTTCCTTTCAAAGATAACTGTAAGTTCATGCTCATTTATTCATTAATTCACTCATTCATGTAACAAATGGTTTAACAAACATTTATTTATTTATTTTTTTTTTTAAATTTTTATTTATTTATGATAGTCACACAGAGAGAGAGAGAGGCAGAGACACAGGCAGAGGGAGAAGCAGGCTCCATGCACCGGGAGCCCGATGTGGGATTCGATCCCGGGTCTCCAGGATCGCGCCCTGGGCCAAAGGCAGGCGCTAAACCGCTGCGCCACCCAGGGATCCCTAACAAACATTTACTGGAAAATAATGCTTAAAGTCAGTAGGCTTATAACAGTTTAAAATATATAGCTCTTGCCTCAGAAAAACTGATAGCATTGTGAAGCTCCCCCATAATTATACATGTGAAAGTGTGTAGCTCAGAGGTGAGCATCTAACTCAATAAACATTCATTTCCTTCTATATTTTTTATCATACCCCATAGATCTTTTCTTATATTGAAGTTTTAAAAAGAAGCATATTTTGTCCTTTGTGATTTTGAGAGCTATTTTTATATGATCAATGTTTATCTGCAATGTGTGGTAACATCATACCTTATTTCACAGTAAGGAATTTTATACCATTTTCTTTCTTCAACATATGAACATGTTTCTATTTGAAATACATTTATATTGAAAAACTAGTTTTTTCTTTTTTATTCATTAAAAATTCAATATCCCTCCTCAATGATCACGATATTTTAGGATGTATTTTAAATAATTTTATTTAAATCATATGGGAGCTAGAATTGCAATAGCAGCTCAGGTATGTGTGTGTGTGTGTGTGTGTGTGTGTGTGTGTGTGTGTGTTCCTTCATTTAGAAGTAATGCTCTATTACTTCTCCCTAAAATTACTTGATTCATGTACCTCCATCTGTTTTGTCATGATACCCTTTTCCTTAGTAAAGTTCCCAGTGCTTAGTAATTAGTGTAGGCAGATCTCAACTATGAATGTTGATTGCCTCACTGGATGATATGTCTGTATGACTGACCTATGCTAATTAACATTGTGCAAGGGACAATTCATTTTGAGGTAAACATTTTCATATGTCATTATCAATGCCCTTCAATAGTGAATTCTTCTCTGAAAATTTTCAGTTAAACCATTTTCAGTGGTTAGTTAGCATTTCAGAAATTTGTACAAGATGTCAAAAATGAAGAGGAAACAAATAACTAAGTAACTTCTACCTAGGCAATACCTCTATCTGCTACAGGTTTGTACTGTAAAATTGATATTGTATACATATAAACTTTTTAATATACATTTGAAAATTGCTATATCCATGTTTGAAAAAGGGCTTAAAAATATCTCTAGAAGTGCCTCCAAATTGATAAGCATATATTTTAATTACTGAAAGTGTTGTCATTCCATTTCATTTATTTATTTTTTTAAACACATAGAAGTTTTTGCTTATGAAAATATAGATTCTCTTAAAGAGGTGACTATCCCAGACTGGAGCAGAATTATAAGCAATATAATATACATGTGAAGTACTGCATATTTTAAGCAGTGTAACTTAAGGAAATGTTGGGATCTTCCAGGATATGGTGACAGCTGTCAAATGGAACTAACATATCAGTGATGTCATTCTGAAAAGAGGACATGATGATTAAGGCTGAAGGTGGGAGGAGGATGCTGAAAGGTACAGAAATAGAACTTCTTAGCTGATCTTGAACACTGAATGTATAAGATAGTGAAGTAAATTTTAATAATTTTAACTTATATGATAAATAAGTTAGCCCTAGTTATAATAATTTAGAATTTGTTGTATATTAATAGTCGTTTAGGAAAGAGATTGAAATGAATGGCTCAATTTGTAAGTGGGGAAAACATGACCATATCATTAATCTGTCAAAGTAAAATTCTGACAGAAGGTAAAATAATGTTGAGGTCAAGTATGAATTTCAAGGTAAAATGATTTGTTTTCAAATCCTGACTCCTCCACACAGAATTGCAATCTTTGGAATATTACTTACCTCTCTTTCAACCTCTATATTCTCACAGGTAAAATTGAAATACTGAAAGGCTCGATCCCAAATGATTATAAGAATTGAAAATTAGTATTTCGAGGGTTTTGAATCTGTACTTGGCACATGTGTCTACATAAAATTTTGTTACGGGAAAAAAAATGTCTATATAGGAATAATGTGGGGACATCCACCAAAACTAAACTATCTTAGGGAGATTGTGATAAAACATAAAATCTAAAATGAATCATAACTCATACTATTAATTTCACTAAGTCAAGATGCTTAGAGAGGCTGTGGAAAATAGTGCTGAGAAGTATTATCTTTGCAATCAGCCCAATTTGGGATTAAATTTAATCTCTCATTCTTTAATGTTTGTGAAACAATGAGAAAAATACATATTCATTTTAATCTTCCACTTCTTAATCTGTAAAATAAGTTTGATATTTTTGTAAGGCTGTTGTATAAACAGGTACTTTATGTAACATATTTTAGTGTTTGGTATATTCTCTTAAGCCCTCAATTATTCTTGAGACATGACGGTCTAGGTTATTTTGAACCCACCCTACTGTTGTGCCCAAGATTGCGAATCCGAGAAACCACCAAGGAGCTGACACCGATGCAAGCACACAAGGGTTTATTAGCAAGCTTGAGCTTGGGTCCAAGTATACAGACACAGAGGAGCAGGGACTTGGACCCCAAGAGGGTTACAGCTGGGTTTTTTATAGGCTGGTCTAGGGGATTTTTAGAAGGGGTGGAGGAATTTCTCAGGTTCTGTTTACATTCTGATATGGGGCTTTCAAGGGCATTGAGCTCTGTTCTCATTCTAATATGGGAATTTCTACCATGGGCATGGGCTCTGTTGTCTTTCTGATACGGGATTCTCTGCCCAGGGCAATTCTGAGCTCTGCTGTCTTTCTGATATGGGATTCCCTGCCAAGGACATTGAGGACATTCTGCAGTTTCTCCCTTAAAGTTCAGCTCTTATTCACAGGGGCCTAAGATGGCTGTACTTGTGCTAATGCTAAACTTTAGGTTGGATGGCCTTAATTTTTCTCCACCTCCACACCTACTACATTAAATTGTTGAAAACTCTGGAGAGAATATATTATTACAAATCTATTTGAGGATATTGGAAAGCTACTAGTGTTAATAAATATTATTTTAATACTTGCTAAAAAAGATAAAGATTTTTTTCAAGACTATTGTAATAGGGGTTAAGATCATTACAATAAGGAAAAGAGATTGAACTCAATTCTAAATGCAAGACAAGTGGGGATTTATAGTCAACAGACAGACTTGGGTGGGGGGAGGTCAATGGAAAAGAAATTATTATAAGGAGACATTATGTGAAGGAAGATTCTTGCTAAACGGACCTGACAGGATTCTTGCTAATGTCAGAGTAAGGATTTATACATTGAATGTGAGGGATGAAGAATTTAATTAGATGTCAAAAGTGATCAGATGTCAAGGGTAGGAATTGACTTAGAAGAATTCTTTGCTGAGACTGGCTTTGGCAGGCTGGGAAGGATTATGGCCTAGTTGAAAAGAGGATTCAGAGAAGCTAGTTTAAAGTTTGGTGAAGGACTCTGTCATCAGACAATAGGAATCTGTTCATCAAAGATGCAGAAAAGGAAAAAAGCTAAGAGAAGTAGGCTTACCATTTAATACCATGTCTCTTTTGAAGACATTACCAATAAAGCAAAACTTGGGGTGACAGCGTGAAATGTTGAACAGAGACTCTAGCAGACTCATGGGAATGGTTTGACAAGAACTGAAGTTCAAAGTCCTCCAATTTCAATTTCATGAATGAAAAAAATTTGCAAATATTTCAGATTTTCTTGGGACCTCTTGGAATGATATTTAGGAGTAAGTATAAACTGGAATAGACCATCCTTTACCATAATTGATATGTAGTCTTTAAACACATTAATTTCTGATTGGATTTGGTGATATGTCCCTATTCCTTTTTTTTTTTTTTTTTAAAGATTTTATTTATTTATTCATGATAGTCACACACACAGAGAGAGAGAGAGAGAGGCAGAGACAGGCAGAGGGAGAAGCAGGCTCCATGCACCGGGAGCCCGATGTGGGATTCGATCCTGGGTCTCCAGGATCGCGCCCCGGGCCAAAGGCAGGCGCCAAACCGCTGCACCACCCAGGGATCCCATGTCCCTATTCCTAAAGCAGGAACAATCCTATCTTTGAAAGGTAAAATCAAAGACTTCCAGTTTCATATCTAACATCTTATAGGGAAAACTGCCATATTGAAATCTGGAAATACAGGAGAATACAAAGAATCACTGCCAAGATCTGCTTTATAAGATCTAAAAGAGAAGTAGGAGGATCCATACATTGATAGGAACACTTACATGGTAACTTTGATACATTGCTGGGGTTTAGGGAAGAAAAGTGTGAGAGTAGGAAACTACCAGGGGGAATCTGAGGGTTGAGGCTGCCCAATATTTTCATAGATTTTTACCTCCAGGAATTCCACAAAATTCTCTTGGAGAGGAGCTAAGAAAAAAATCTCCTGGAGGTTCTAGCAGGAGGATAAGGAATGGAACCATTTTACTTAGAATGTTCTTTATAACAAAAGCCTCAGATCCAGGGGGAAAAGACTTTTATCAGTCCTTATCTCACCTAAATGGGAAGGCATTTATCACTTCCTAACCATCTCTGGTTTTCTTGCATCATATAAATGGGTGGGTGGAGCATAAAATACTTGTTGAGGCCCTGCATCACAAGTACTTTAAAAGACAGATATAATCTTAAGATTAGAAAATGCTTCCCCTCCCCCACACTTTATCACCATATCAACAGGGTCCCAGTATAATAGCAGGGAATTATAGCTGAAAGAGCTGCAGAGTGCAGGCTTCATTTAAGGAATAAGGAGATAAAGAGACAAAAACAGGGACACCTGAAAAATGTTAAGAGTATTGGGTGCCTAGAGCTAGAGTTGAATGAAAGAATCTCAACTCATAGATTACCATAGAATCTCACAATAAAGGACTTTTGCCTAAATTCCTAAGACCTGATAACAGAAAATTACAAGGAATCCTAAGAAAACAAAAACAAAAACAAAAACAAAAACAAAAACAAAAACACAGCCTGAAAAGACAAATAAGTAGATATTGCACAGATGTTGGAATTATTGGACAGGGAATTTAAAATAACATTAATATTTTACAGACTATGTTAAAGGTAATGAATTAACCTTATTAAATGTGTTAAGATTATATAAGTTAAGGGAAAACCAGTTGACATGCATGAAGAGATGGTTAATGTAAACAGAGGTAGAAACTCTAAGAAAGAATCACAACAAATGCTAGAAATGAAAAAAAATAGTATGACAGAAATGAAGGATTCCTGTGATGGGTACATCAAGCAGCCTGGCACAGCCAAGGAAAGAATCAATGAGCTTGGAAACCTGTTGGTAAAAACTTCCCAAAGAGAAATGCAAAGAGAAAATAAATATAATTTTTTTTTAAAAAGGAGAAGAGGGTTAAGACTTCATCAATTCTTTTCTGGGGGACACAATTCAACCCATAACACTTGGTTACAAAGTACTTGCATTGCACATAAGTGGTATAGTGACATTTGAAAATAAATCTAGATCAGTTATAAATGTGTCTTGTAAATTCTAAGGCAACTACTAAAAACATTGTGAAAAGTATAACTGAATAGTTAAAAGAAGAGAGATACTAATCATATAAAATGCTCATCTAAAACTAGGAAAGGGAGCACCTGGGTGGCTCAGTGGCTGAGTGCCTGCCTTTGGCTTGGGTTGTGATCCCAGGGACCTGGGATCGAGTCCCACATCAGGCTTCCTACAGGGGAGTCCTACAGGCTTCCTCTTTCAAGGAAGAAAAAAAGAGAAGAAAACAAGAAAAAAAAAAAAAGAGCAACAAATAGAAAGCAGTTGCAGACAAAATAGATATCAATCCAACTATATCAATGATCATGTTAAATGTGAATGATCTAAAAACACCAATTAAAAGATAGAGATTGTCAGAAGAGTGGAAAAAAACCAAAGACCAACTATATGTAATCTATAAGAAACTACTTTAAATATGAACAATTAAATAAGTGAAAAGATATACTATGTTAACACAGATTGAAAGAAAGCTGGCGTAGTTATATTAATCATAGACAAGGCAGACTTTAAACAAGGAAAATTATCGGGGATAAGAGGGACTTCAGGTAATGATAAAGCAGTCAATTTCCCAAGAAGACATAAAAATCATTGCTGTGTATGTCCTTAACAATACAGTGACAAAATACGTGAGGAAAAACTGATAGAATTACAAGGAGAAATAGACAAACCATATTATAGTTAGAGACTTCAACACTTCTCTATCAGTAATTGCTAGATCAAGGAGGCAGAAAATCAGTAAGGATACAGTTTACCTGACCAGCACTATCAATCAATTTGATCTAATTAACATTTATAGACTATTCCATCCAACAAGAGCATAATACACATTCTTCTCAAGATCACACGGAGCACTTAACAAGATGGACCACATTCTGGTCCATAAATAATTTAGTAAATTAGAAAGTATAGTAATCATACGTGTATGGTCTCAGAGCACAATGGAATTATATTAGAAATTAATAAGAGAAAGATAGCTGGAAAATTCCCAAATATTTAGAGACTAACACATTTATACATAACACTTTGATCAAAGAAACCTCAATGGAAATTAAAAAGTAGTTTGACTAAATGAAAATAAAAATACAATTTGTCAAAATTTGTAAAATGCATTAAATGATGCCTGGAGGGATATGTATAACACTAAATGAATATTTTAGAAGAGAGGAAGAATCTAAATTCAATAACCTAAACTTTTATCTTTGGAAAACAAAGAACAGACAGAAAGGTAAAGATAAAGCAAGCAGGGGAAAAGAAAAAAGAAATAACAGAACAGAAATCAATGCAATTGAAGTCAGGAAAGTAACAGAAAAGTAACCAAACTACAAGTTGTTTTTTTGAAGAGATTGATAAAATTGGTAAACCTGAAGCAAACAAAAACCCTATATCAAAGTAGAAGGTGAGTTTTGGTTTTGACATTAGGACCCAGACAAAAGTATCCAATATCAATCATTCCTAATGATGATTTTAGCTGGAGATCCACGTCAGTACAATAAGGCAAGGTAAATAAGTAAATGAATGGAAAAAGAATAAAGTGTCATTTTTTTAATAGATAATGATTTTAATGTAGAATCAACAATTAAAATGGATAGATATACTTAGCATACTCAGTGAATTCAAGGTCATTATACAAAATTAACTATTTCTACATACTTACACGGACAACCACAAAATGAATAAAAATATACCATTTACAGTAGCTTTTCAGTCATCAAAGATATACTCTATTTAGATGGAAGTCTACTCCTATTAACTGTTCTCTCAAAGAACACCATTTGGGATATTGTGGAATTTTTCCAAAGGTTACAATTGTATAATCTTGGCACCTTCAGTCATCTAGGTCTTAATTGAGGCATCTTTCTCAAATATTTAAGACCTTTAAATTTCCATTTCACATCTGAGCTCTGTGTTTCTGGCATTTTTTAACCTGTGAGCAGTGACTGCTGCCAGCACCTCTTGTGGATTGTTTGACTTTTGTTTCTCAAGGCTAGCCTTGATATAGTATCACTGGGGAAACTGTGCAAACATACCCCACTCTCTGGCTTTGGACCCAGGCATGGAAATATTTAAAAAGCTTTCCATGGGTTTCTAAGGTACCACTAGGGTTGAGAATTGCTTGCTTAGGCCTATAAAACACTTTTCAACTATCATTGTACGTTCAAATCACCTGGAGAGCTTTTTTAAAAAAATACTGATGACTAAGTCCTGCCCTAAATTAATTAAATCACAATCTCTGGGGTATGCCTGTGATAGCACTGGTTTTAAAAGTTCTCCGGGTAATTCCCGTGTGCTGTCAGGGTACAGACCTATTCATATAAAAGCTGCATCTTTCAGGAAGTATTGTCACTCATCATCACATTTGTCTCAGTTGGAGAATCATCCTCTCCATGTCCTCAACTAAGACCGTTTATGTTCTTGGAACATCTCTAGCAGAGACCCATACTATTTGCTGTTTGTTCCTCAAGACACTGGCTTTCCACAAATTTTGAACATACTACTTATTGATTATATTTCTTTCTTCTATTTCTTTTCCTGAAGTAGTGGGATATATTTTTCCATTTCACTGTTCTATTTCTATATAACTTTTAAAAAGACTCAATAGCTTCAAACTTCTTAAAACTTCCAATACAGTTCTCTAAATTTTGCTCTGTATTCTTGTTTAGTGAAAAAAAAAGGATGCCATGAAGTTTTGAGTCTGATAAAAGCATTTATGATTTAATGAAATCTTGTGCTTCTTCTTTTGGAATTGAATAATGGAATATGACAGGACATATTCTGCAAGCAGAAACATTTGACCCAGGGCTGGATGGAATCTGTCCTCACCTTCTCTGGCTCTCCTGTCATTTGTCTCATCTTTCCTATACCATGCTTTAAGGTCTTAATTACAGAGATACTTAAGGTGCAATAAATACCTATATCCTCACTTTACTAAGGTCACCTTACTTTGGAACTCTAATAATAATAATAATAATAATAATAATAATAATAATAATTTGTTGTTGTTGTTGTAGTTTTTCTTCCCCACTGATCTTCCTGGTCTTCCCATTTAAAATCTTTCCAGGTGTTCTGCAACAACTCTGTAGAAACAAATTTGTATGAAGTAGTTCCCCAACTGCTCTTATTCTAAATTCTTTTTGTGTCTAAGGCTACCTATTAATACTCTCTTAGATCCTGGCACACTCTGGAGGATTATTTCTGATTTAGATTCTCTTCTGTTGGATACTTCTGTTTCCCTATCAATTTTACTAATTTAAAAGCAGTGAAACACCCCTCCCCCTTTGGATATCTTATTTTAAGAGAAGCTACCTTGGATGTATCTTTTCTTTTTCCATTTGTCTATCTTGGCCTTCAAGATATAATTTTTTTTCATAGCTATCTAGTTTTTATCGTTGTAATGTTTCTTCAAGGAACTTTCCCTCCTTACCTTGAGCTGAATAACTCCGTCTTCCCTTATATAGTTTCATCCTTTTACCATTTGGTCTGAAAGCAAAGCTGGATTTTACCATCTTTTTGAAAAATACTTTTTAGACAAACTCACAGCAAAATTGAACATAAGGTACACAGAATTCCCGTATGTCCCCTGTTCCCACACATAGATAGCCTCTCCCATTATCAACCCCCCCACCCCATGAGAGTAGCTACATTTGTTACAACTGATAGACCTACATTAACACATCATTATTTCCTAGAGTCCATAGCTTGCATTAGGATTTACTCTTGGTATTTCATATTCTATGAGTTTGGATGACTTTATAATGACATGTATCCACACCTTTATAGTGTTATACAGAGTAGTCTCATTGCCCTAATAATCTTCTGTGCTCTGCCTATTTATTCATTCTTCCCCACTAGCTCCTGACAACCACTGATATTTTTTACCATCTCTATAGTTTTACCTTTTCTAAAATGTCTTATGGTGGGAATCATACAGTTTTAGCTTTTCAGATTGGCTGCTTTCACTTAGCAATATACATTTAAGTTTCTTCCATGTCTTTTCATGGCTTTAGAGCTCATTTATTTCTAGTGCTGAGTAATATTCCATTATCTGAATGTAGCACATTTTATCCATTTGCCTACTGAAAGGCATCTTAGTTGCTTCCAACTTTTGACAATTATGAATAAAGCTATAAACATTCATGTGCAGGTTATTTTTGGACATATGTTTTCAATTCTTTTGGGAAATATCAAGGAGTATGGTTGTTGCATCTTATTGTAAGGGCATGTAAAGTGGTTTTATAAGAAATTGCCAAAGTGTCTTCCAAAGTGGCCATACTGTTCTGCATTCCCACCAGCAATAAATGAGTGTCTTTGTTGCTCTGCATCCTCAGCAGCATTTGTTGTCAGGATTCTGGATTTTGGCCATTCAAATAAGTGTATAGTTTTATTTCATTGCACATTTTCTTATTTTTTTACAGATTTTATTTATTTATTCATGAGAGACACAGAGAGAGAGAGAGAGAGAGAGAGAGAGGCAGAGACACAGGCAGAGGAAGAAGCAGGCTCCATGCAGGGAGCCCAATGTGGGACTCAATCCTGGGACTTGATCCTGGAATCCCAGGATCATGTCCTGGCCCGAAGGCAGGTGCTAAACTGCTGAGCCACCCAGGCGTCCTACACATTTTCAATACTGTCTATTGTTTATTTTATTTTATTTTTTTATTACACGTGCAGATTCAACTTCTCAAAGTGTTTCAAGAAAAGGCTTTTGAATTGCCTTTTTTGTCTTTGTATCTGCAATAATTTAAATGAGTTGATTTTCTGCTCTAAGCAGAAAAGGCATTTTTTATTTCTAATATAGTCTCGTTTTACTTCGTGTTGATTTATACAATCTACTCTATTGCTGTGAGAGAATCAAATAAAATCTATAGTTAGAGCATATGTAATGTAGTCATCCTGAGCCAAGTTTGGAACATGTAGAGCAAACAATCTTGAAAAGATCATAAAAAGTAACTTTTCTCAGCTTTCTCCTTTGGAACTTAATACAATTTAGAACATAGAAGGAGAAATAACATGCTTGGGGACAGCCAATATCAGGCTGAGGGCTCAGGAAGAACAGAAAATTGGAATTTGCTAAGGCTCAGCACACTTGAATAAGGCTAACTAGCTCACTTAAACCAGCCACTAGCTAGAACAAGGTAGTTTTATCAGTGAAAGAAGTCTCAGAAAATCTAGGATTTAATGTGATATTGCTAGAACACAGAAGTTGGTACTGAACTATGATAATCAGTGGATCAAGTCAGGGTTTTCAACTTTAAAAACAAAACAAAACAAAACATAGTGAAGTAGTACTTAAAATCTTCCTAGATAGTAGTTAGTAGCCAAGTCAAAAAATCATCCTCATAGAACAACTAAAACTGCTGAAATCTACTTAGTTTCAATTACAGTTTAGGTGTTATTATGTTTCCCCAAATCCACTTTTTTACCAAATCTCAGTTTGAAACACAATGTAACAGATCCTTCTATTTTCCTGATATGAAATTGCATCCATATTCCTTACTTTCTGCTTCTTGTGGGAACAAACCTTCCCTTTTGGAATGTAAGGCACAAAGGAAGGAAGAATGCATGCTGTCTAATGTCTAAGAGGAAGAGGCCAAAGTGACCGCGCTAGTGTCCCTGTCCTTTCTCAAACTCACTTCTTCCCCAGAGTGAGGAAGGAAAGACTGATTAGGCATTTTACCATAATAATGGGATCCCTTTTCGGGAAGCCTGGGTGGCTTAGTGGTTGAACATCTGCCTTTCGCTAGCTCAGGGTTTGGGCCTCCGGACTGGGATCAAGTCCCACATGTGGCTCTCTGTGAGGAGCCTGCTTCTCTCTCTGCCTGTGTCTCTGCCTCTTTCTGTGTGTCTCTCATGAATAAATAAATAAAATCTTAAAAAAAAAATACTGAAACTCCTTTACAGAGAGCATAGGCAAGAATAGAGAAGGAACATTTGTTGTCTGCATTATGCTCCTCCTTCCAAAAGACTAAACTTTGTTTAGTTTGCATGTTAAGAAGGACAGGACAACACAGAAGTTTCCTAGGAATCTTGCTTCACATGCTCACTGATTGAATTGGCAGGTTGAACAGTTTCTACTAAGAGATTTTGACCAAAAAAGAAAACTAAATTGAACATAAGCAAGTAGATAAATCTGTGACTAGTTCATATCTGGGAGAACCTGTTTCTCTAAAAATTATAGGCTAGTTTTTGTGCTAAGTTGAAGGATGCTTCTCCCAGGATTAGAAAGCTCAGTTAATACCTAAGAGAACTGAGTGGGACTAACAAGAAGGAATATGGTTTCCAGGCTAAGATTGTATGGGGGAGAGAAAAACAATGGAGTATCTCCAGAAAAATTTATACAATTTTTTAAGTGTATGATAACCAGAGAACTTTGTCCACAGACAGGGTTCTTTTTCAGGGAGTGTGTGTGTGTGTGTGTGTGTGTTTATTTGCTTTTTTGCTCATTTGCCTCCATTTTCTCACTGATTCACTAACCTTTGAGAAACCCTACTGTGTTTACTGTGTGGGTGCTGAGGACACCAGTTTTTCCATATTATCTCTTTACATTTATCTTGTACTCAGTATGCACCTGAATTTTGTTGAGGTTTTATTGTTTTATATAGTTAAGCATTTTAAAAAGATTTTATTTATTTATTTTAGAGAGAGAAAGAGAGTATGAGCAGAGGGAGGAGCAGAGGGACGAGGACAAACAGGCTCTGTACTGAACTTAGAGCCCGATTTGAGGCTCAGTCTCACAACCCTGAGATCATGACCTGAGCCCAAATCAAGCGTTGGATGCTCTACCGATTGAGCCACTCAAGTTCCTTTTGTTGCTTTATATTTTAATCAGTTTAAACAGGAAAGAAAAATGATGATTTGTTTAAGAGGACTCAATAAACTGAAAAGATATGATTGGGTATTAATTATAAGACTGTCAGTTTCCACTGAGGTAAAGCAATGAAAAAGAAAGTTTGACTACAAAGGCACAAGAGAAGATATTCAAGGCAAATGTAAACAAAATGTAAGCAGAAATGACACTACTAAGACATAACAGAATTCAAGGATAATATCATTAAACAGAACAGAGCTTTTTATTATATAATGATAAAAGATGCAAACTGAGAATAATTCACTAATATGCACTGAGAATATGCACTAATCAACATACCAGACAGGTCTACAAACTCCTAAGAACTCAGAAGAGACTGTATGAAAATTTAATAGTGGGCGATAATAATATAATGTCTGTTTTAGAATTTGACAGATCAAATTAATAGAAAGAGGCAGATTAATAAATAATCAATAATTTTGTTTTGATAGATATATATAGATATTTATATTCTAGAAAGAGGATTTGCTTTTGTTTTGGGGATGTTTAGTAGAATTTTATCATATTGTCAGAAACAATCTTATAAACCAAAAGAGATTATTTTTATGAAATGCTATAGAGTACACATGGAATAAAATGGATTTTTCTCATAAAATAAACAGAAACTGCTGGAAGAAAAGAAACAATGAGAGAATAATAACCATGAAAAGGAAAAATAAAAAGAAGCAGGACTTTAGAGTTACATTCTATTTAAATCTTAAAAACAATACTCCATATACTATTGAATCCAGGTTATAGAAAAATATGGAAAACTCCTTAATTCATGTTAAAATCCCTAGACAACTTTAATACCAAAGTCTGATAGAGTGCAACACTCTTAATAGAGATAGAGAAAATACTCTTTTTCAGAATTAGAGCAAAGCAAATTGAGAAATGTATTAAGAAAACTAACACACACAAAAAAAAAAAAAAGAAAAAAAAAAGAAAACTAACAGTGAAAAAGTATGAAATTGCAAGAATGGTTCACCACTATGGAGAATATCAGAATAACTCAGACATCGATGTATCAATGAAGAAAAAAATATATGATTGGATCAATAGATGCTCAGAAGACATTAGTGAAATTCAACAACCATTTCTAATTGCTACACAAAGTAGGAAAAGAACATGACTACTTAAAATGATAAAGATTTCCTTTTTTTTTTTAAAAGATTCATTTATTTATTCATGACACAGAGAGAGGCAGAGACATAGGCAGAGGGAGAACTGGGCTCCCTGAGAGGAGCCCAATGTGGGACTCGATCCTGGATCCTGGGATCACGACCTGAGCTGAAGGCAGATGACCAACTGCGGAGCCATCCAGGCATCCCAATAAAGATTTTCTAACAAAAATCAAGAACAAATATAGTAAATTGTAAAATGCTAAAACTTCTCTTAAAGTTAGGAACTAGACAGAAACACCCTTATGACTAATATTATTTAGCATTACAGTGGAGGTCTTATTTAATAAGATAATATAAAAATAAAAAAGAATAAATATTAGATAGACAATATTATTTTGGCTCCAAATTGTATAACTACCCCAAAGAGACTCTATTAAAATATTTTAGAATTAGAAAAACTATGTGTCCTTTATAAAAATATATACACACAATGTTCTATAGCTCTTTTCTATATTGTGTTACTCAATTGGAAATGGAAACATAAAAAATATCCATTCACAATAGTTTTGATAAGTATTTGAATTAAGTTAACTAAAAATAGCATAGACATTATAAATTGTCACAGCAGTAAATAAATAGAATTTCCACAATAAGGGAATAAAACATAACTCTAGAAAGGTGATGTCTTAAAGTTGTGAAACCCTTGTAAATTGACATATAGTTAATGTTCCAGGCAGTACCCTGCTATTTAATCCAGGTTATAGAAAAATACGGAAAACTCCTTAACTCCTGTTAGAATTCCTAGACAACCTTACTGATAACAATACTGACTGCATCTTGTTCATGTTTATTCGGTGACCTCTCTTGGGGCTGTGTTCTGGATTCCTTGGAGATTAATATACATACCTAAGAATTCCCTACTAGGGCTGGGATGGAGGGAGGTACGTTTTGGCCTTCTATGAATCTGTTCTAGATAACACAGTTTTTCCCCTTCTTGATGCACAGGTGGTGCCAGGATCAAGTTAAAGGTTAGATCAAATTAAAGGTGGAGGCAAGCCCTTTGAGTGCATGCAAACCTTTTGATCTCACTACAGTGTTCTTCTGTGCATCCCCTCGCTCTATGAAATTTGTGGACTAAGGTCTATAAAATCTGTGGACTAAGGTCTGGATTTTGTGGAGAAGAACTATGCAGCTGCCATGAATAGTCCTTTGCCTGATCCCTCTGTCAGTAAGTTACCCTGAATAAAATTCTGTAAACTGTATGGATTAGCCTGCTTCATTTTCTGGTCTCAAAGTGCCGTCTCAGGTTGAAGAATATTTTTCTATTTCCCCTCCACCTTTAATAGTGTATCTAATCTACTACAACAACCAAGAATAGTTTGAAAAAAGTATAGTGAGGCATATTTACAAAATACTATAAATTGCCATATAGCTACTCTATTAACGCATAGTCTATTAGAACAAGATAGCTTCCATTAGTAGATCCAACACTCCATGGGAACTAAGGAATTCATTTTAATTTGGTGGGAATGAGTGATTTCTGGTTACAACAGTGTGAGACTTTGTGTCAACACCGAAGAAAAAGGAAGAATATATAAGGTATAAGCAGGGAATATTCAAATCACATGGTTTTGCTGAAAACCTAACAAACATTTCTATTAGAAATTGAAAAAACATAAGGGAGAGATAAGGATGAAAGTAGATAGGACTCTGGTTCAAGGGCAAAAGCCAGCAAAGGTAGCTCAAAATTCTGTTGCATAAAGTATGAAATCAAAACTGCCCACTGAGAAAGAGGACTGGAATTGGGCTTATTGCTTGAAACTTATACTTGGAACACAGATTTAAAAAGTTGGAGTTAAAGTTAATGTGTATTTGCATGCTGTAGGTTCTAGGAAGCACACACACTTCATGGTGTGGAGGTACAACATTATAAGTGAAAATAATGAGTAGATCTGTAGTCTCTCCACTGTCAAGACAAGAAGAAACTGATAGATTGGAGATCCCAGGGGAGTTAGTGGAGGTAAATGGCTAAACTAACTTTGTCAAATAATTCCCAGAGTGCATGAATAAAATAATAATGATTTTGAAATATTTGTTTAGCTAGAGAAAGGCAGAATGCAAAAAAAAAAAAAAAAAACAACAAAACAAACAAACAAACAAAAAAAAAAAACAAAAAAAAAAGAAAGGCAGAATGCGATTTGTAGAGAACGACACAAAACAATGGACAACCAACCAAAAAAGCCAGAAATAAATGACTATTGTTAGGTATGAAAATAGAATATTTTATAACTCCTGAAAATTAAAAATATATAAACATTTAAAAAAATTTAAAGAATTAAAATATTGGGCAGCCCCGGTGGCTCAGTGGTTTAGCGCTGCCTTCAGCCCAGGGTGTGATTCCAGAGACCGAGGATCGTGTCCTGCGTCCTGCTCCCTGCATGGAGCCTGCTTCTCCCTCTGTCTGTGTCTCTGCCTCTCTCTCTCTCTCTCTCTCTCTCTGTGTGTGTATGCCTCTCATGAATAAATAAATAAAATCTTAAAAAAAATTAAAATATTAAAAAAATCTCCACTAGATGAAATAGGCTCAAATTTGGACATAGTTGATAAGAAAATTATTTAATAACTGTCCTGGTGTAAATGACTTGCTTGATGGAAGAAAACAAATATATAGACCTTCTTTCTACCACATATTAGTATAAATTTCAAATGCACTGGAGTTTTATAATTTTGGTTAAAATATCTAAGAAATTGAGGCACCTGGGTGGCTCAGTGGTTGAGCGTCTGCCTTTGGCTCAGGGTTCTGGGGATTGAGTCCCACATTAGGCTCCTTGCATGGAAACTGTTTCTCCTGTCTCTGCCTCTCTCTGTGTCTCTCATGAATAAATAAATAAAATCTTTAAAATAAAATGAAATAAAATATCTAAGAAATTTTTTTAAAATATTGGGAAAAAAATTGAAATATATATGTATATATATATATACGTAGTCTTCTAGTCTTCTAGTATAAAAAGATGCAACACTGAAAACATATAGGCTGTAAGGAAATTTTATATATATCTAGAAATACAATAAATAATGTCCCATATTGAAAACTACATAAAGTAAAAATGCAAAGAAACTATTTCTAACACTTATATACATATATATTCTACAAACTGATAAGTAAAAAGCAAATAAAATATAAGAGTGGGCAAAAATATGAACAGAAAAAAGAAAGCCAGATGGGCAAAAAAACTATTTCTTGACTGGCAGTCAGGAAAATGCAAATTATGACTACAATGAGAACATTTTTTCCTAGACCAGATTGGTGAATATAAAAAAGTTGATATCCAATATTGGAGAGTGTGATGGGTATTATGTGGTCTCATAGATTGCTGGCAAAAACATGAGTGGTTACAACAGAAATAGAGCAGCGATGTCATCTAGCAATGTCCGTACAATTTGAAATATCTTTTAACTTTATTTTGGTAATCTATTCTATAGGAATAAATATATTGGTTTATAAGGATTTAGCACTATTTGTTGTGAAAACAAATTGAAACACTGTATTTTGTAAATGTCCTGCTGAAAAAGAATGCCAATTACTTCTAAGTCATGTTAATATTCTCCGCAAAGGTAATGAGAGAATGAAAGTTGTTAACTAGAAGTTACTTGCTAAGTTTGGAAAGGAGAAAGCCCAAGTGGTGGTTTATATAGACGCTATAATGACCTGTACTAGAAGGGTAGATATAATTGAATGACAGCCTGAACATCTAAGTGTGAGAGTTGCAGATCTCCAAGATAGTTGAACTCTCAGCCAAAGCAAGTCTCTATGCCAAGGTCAGGACCCTGGAAGAGAAAACCTAAAATCCTGAATACAGGAATGGAAACATCTGGAAGGATGCACATGAGAATGTTGATTCTCCGGTCCCTGCAGATCCTCAAGCCTGCAGAGGTGGCCCACATTTCCCTAGTGAGAGCTAGTATACCCCCTTGGTGTGGAGGTAGAACATTGTAAGTGAAAATAATGAGTAGATCTGTGGTCTCTCCACTGTCAAGACAAGTGCTGCAGAAGCTTCTCCCTTACAAAGCAGCAAATGATCCCACCAGAATCTTCCTACCTCTTTTCCCCAGTGGTCAGTGCAAGAAGAAGTTGCTGTCTCTTGTTCAGTTCCAAGATCTGAGCCAATTTTCAGATTCAGAAGCTACTCATTGAAGAACTGGTTCTCTATGAGGACAGACCCTGAAACACATGGCAAATATATATTGTCATTATTCACCCACCCTTATGAAATGACCTATGGCTATACTTCGGCTATTGTGCATTAGGTATGGGGAATAAGCAAACATTTTGAATATTATTAGACATGGTCTAATGGTCTGAGTCAACATTGATACTTCAAGACCCAAAACCTTCTCATAGTCCTTGTGATAGAGTGGGAAGTTATAGGGGGCTGGTAATAACAGGGTCCTGGCTAAAATCTTATTCCCAGTGGGCCCAAATATCCAAGATACATTGGATGACCAATGTCCCAGTCACTGAGTGCATAATTGGCAGTTGGAATAACTCCCAAATTGGGTTCTTGGTCTGTAAAATAGCACAGTAGTGGAGAAAATATAGTGGTAAGGGTCAAATGGAAATTTCTGTAACTGACCTACCTACAAGATAGTAAATCAAAACCAATACTATATCTCTAGAGAAATAGTGGAGATTAGTGTTACCATTAAAGACATAAAAGATGGGTGGTTGACTTTTTCATATCTGTTTAATTTTTACTTCTGTAGAAATCAGAGGAATCCAGGAGAATGACTACACATCACACTGCAGATATATCCAGCAAGCAGCCCCATCACAGCTACTGTGTCACACATGGTATTACTCCTAGAGTGAATTAATAAGACCTCAGGCACATGGTATGCAGTAATTCAGTATTTCTATTTCATCCCAATTAGAAAAGAGGATTAAAAACAGTTTGCATTCACATGGGAAGGCAAAAACATTCTTTAAAATTTTACATCAGGGTTACATTAACTTGTCTGCCCTATGCCATTATATAGTACAATGAGATCTGGACCACCTGGACATCCCATAGAATGACACTCTGGTCCATTACATCGACAACATCCTGCTGACTGGACAGGACAAGTAAGAGGTGGCTACTATAGTGGAATCATTAATAAGATACACGTGGTCAAGAGGGTTAGACATTAAGTCCTATATAGATATAGTGACTGGCCAATTCAGTGAATTTTTTAGAGCCCTGTGGTCATAGGCATACTGGAAAGTCTCCTCCAAGGTAGCAAATGGCTCATTTCCCATATCTCACTACAAAGAAAGTAGCATTTTTTTTGTTAGACCAACTTGGGCTCCCTAGGGACCATATCCCACACCTATATACTTATATTGCAGGTGACATGGAGGGATGCCAGCTCTGAAATGGGCCTAGAGCAGGAAAGTGCAAAGCAGTAGATCCAGGCTGGGTACAATAAGCCCTGCTGCTTGGACATTATCTTCTTCTTCTTCTTTTTTTTTTTTTTTGGACATTATCTTCTATCAAACTATCCCTATGGTGTTGGAGTTGTTAGTAGGAGGACATGGTACAGTATGGAATTTATGGCAAGCTTCAGGAATGATATATTTCCCTGGAAATCACATGAAGGCCTTGCCATCAGCAAGAGAGGATTACACTCCCTTTAAGAAATGTACTGTTATGCAATTCTGGTTGAGATGAAATCCTTGACCATAAGATACTAAGTTATGCATCTAGAACCACCTATTTTGGATTAGGTTCAGTCAGACAAGCCAAGTCATAATTTAGACAGGCCCTATTTCCTTCCACATAAACATTTTCTTTTCTTTTTTTTTAAAGATTTTATTTATTTATTCATGAGAGACACACCGAGAGAGGCAGAGACATAGGCAGAGGAAGAAACAGACTCCCTGCTGGGACCCTGATGCGGGACTCCATCCGAGGACTCTGGGATAATGACCTGAGCTGAAGGCAGACACTCAACCATTGAGCCACACAGGTGCCCCACACATAAGCATTTTTTAATGAAAATTCTGAGGTTTTCAACTTATCTTAGTGTCTGCTTCTCATAAGACCTGGACTAACACCTACTTTATTCTACTTTATTCACCTTTTTTCCAAATATTTACTGAGAAATTATCAAATCGCAGAAGGTAGCTCTCTAGAACGTAAACTCCATGGAGATAGGGACTCGTGTCTGTCTCTCTGCTTCTAAAACAGTGCCTGGCTTCTATAGGCACCTAACAGGTAGGTGTTCAATGAATGAAAGTGTCACATGGGGTAATAAAATAAAGAACAAGAAGGTTTCAAACTCGCATATATTTTTCAGACTAAGCAGTAGATTATTAGAGTGTTGGACAGTAAGGAGCCGAAGAGGGTGAGTAGAAGTGGAAATGCTCCACCTTAAAACATTTAGGTTGAATATTTAATGTTCTAATAACACTTAACTGACCAATTAAAACAAGACTAGTAGTTAAATCTAGTGAATGGACTGCCGGTTGTAACCTCTGAATAGTGTAAAGTAAAAAGTGATTCCTTATGATAATAACCTGCAAGATGATGAGGTTCCCAGAGGGAAATACAAAGGCAAATGATAACACACAGGACAAAATTAGCCAGCAATTACTGAAAATCTTATAGCCAGGGTCCAACAAAAAGTAGCATGTTTCCATTTGACTCAAGGAGATAAGATTAAAAAGACAAAACATGTGCCTACGAAATAACATGAGAATAATTGTGATGTTTTACATAGTTAAAGAAAAAATAAAACAGCATAGGGTCAAATGTATGCACTAGATGTGCCTGATTTACATGGTGACTAGAAAATTGTACCCCTTAAGTTTGGAAAACAAATCGCTGTTTTGTATGATTCACAAAAGCCTGAATCTAGGGGCTGAAGAAGTAGAGTTCTAAGTTATAAAATTTAATTATTTTTCTGTTGTGCTTGGGAGGGCACCAATTCAAAATAGGAATTTTAGAAGCATCTCATATATTTAAAAACAATTATTTTGGCATCTCTAAGATACCTTTAGTTTCACTATTAGAAATTGGGTACATGGTGTCCAGCCACCTCTCTGCAGGAGAAGCCAGTAGTGATTTGGGCACCATTCTTTGTGAAGTGTAAACTTTCCTAAAAATGCTTACAAATATCTTATAAAAGGCCAGCTACATAGAAAGTACAATTCTGACTTAAATTCTCCCTCAAAGTTTGAGACAACTCATTCTCATTGTCCAGTTTTTGCCAATAACATCTGTGTAAAAACAAAGCAAAACAAAAACTTTTAAGAAAGTGAAGAGGTGACGAGGAAAGTAAGGAATTATTATTTTTTTAAATCTATGAAGAATTTAACCTGATTTAATGGTCCTTAAGCAATACTTATTTCTCTATAAGATAAGAGTTTTGCCTTTCTTCACCAGATTACAAACTCAAGCAGAGAAAAGAAAAGGAATGAAAAGAAACCTGCAACATGTTTCATTCAAATATATGAGAAGATAACGAAAATACATTAGTGATTATGGAGAGAGGAAATAAAAGATCTCAAAAGTTCTTATGGATCCAGTGCAGCAAGAAATGAAGACCCTTGAGGCAACTGGGTGGCTCAGTGGTTGAGCATCTGCCTTTGGCTCAGGTCATGATCCTGGGGTCCTGGGTTCGAGTCCCACATCAGGCTCCTGGTGAGGAGCCTGTTTCTCTCTCTGCCTGTGTCTCTGCCTCTCTCTCTCTGTGTCTCTCAAGAATAAATAAGTAAGATCTTAAAAAAAAAAAAAAGAAATGAAGACCCTTGTTTTCACAAATGCCCCCAAAATAGGGCATGAAAAATGAAACTTGCTTTTGTACTTTAAAATGCATGACAAATGCTGATTAAATTCACCCTGAGAGCATGTCAATTCGAAAAGGGGATTATAAATGTACATGCCACAGGGTGCTCTCTGCTGCAAGAGGGTGGGGGTAGCATGTGTCCATCCAAATAGTGTGTTATCCTGGCACATTTAGAACAAGAGCGAAACTGGATGAAAAGTGGAATAACATTGGCCTTCTGGAGGGTTAAGGAGGCTGTCCCTGCAGCAGGTTGGCAATTTGTCACATCAGCTCCTTCATGAACTATCAACCTCATTACCGTGGTTCACTGCACAGTCGGCCCTTGGGAGTCTAATACTAATAGCATGTAGAGGGTGATGAGGCTTGTGGTCTCAACTACTTCATTATTGATTCACTTAAAAATATACCACCTACATATTTGAATAAAATAGAAGAGTAGAAACACCAAAACATCTAAAATCAATTGGAAGCAGGGTGGAAAAAAAAATAAAATAAAAACAAAAAAGACAAGAAAGGGATGTAGGCAGTAATAGCACCACTAAAGCAAGTCGTCTTGGGAAGATAGAGGGTGAAGAATTTTGTGTGACAGCTACCATTTGTTTATTCTGTTGTGTGAAGCCATGTATCAGCCAGGAACAGCTATAACTGTACATTAAGTAGGACTACCAAAAGAAATAAGTCTTGGGGAAATTTTTAAGACGCTGCAAAGACACAGGGAGCTAGGGCATTTGAAGGACATATATTTAATCAGCAAAAACAAACAAACAATCAAACAAACAAAAAAACTGAGATTTCTTTCATACTTTACCCAGAAAAGAACAAAATGGTTCATTTCCAAAGCTCCAAGCTGACAAGGAATGTGTGAGAATATATTGACAATTAGTAAATATGAAATAATTTCCTTTTGTTTCGTTCCCCATATCAAACACTTAATAGAGACCCATCTATGTAAAAACAACTCACATGTTACAAATGACAATCTGGTCACTTGAAATTCTCTCTGTGTCCAGCTTCAATAATTTTTTTACTATATTGTTTGCTTTAAGCTTTGAAAAAACAAATGTATACATACACAAACATACATACATATATATTAGAATGCTGTTTCCTCTGTGTTTTATATTTATGGATTTACTGATAAAAAATATCCAGGTAAAAAACTGAAGTATCAAAACGATTAATATACACTGAAAACATATTTTGACTGCTTGCTGGCTTTATCCTGTACTGTCCAATAGAGTAGCCACTAGCTTCATGACGTTATTTAACTTTAACTTCAAATGAATTGAAATTAAGTAAAAGTTAAAATTTTCTTTCTAAGCCACACCAGCCGCATTTGAATGGCCAATGTGTATGACCTGTGGCACCTGCATTGGATAGTGCAGAAACAGAACATTTCTCTTAAGTACCAAGTACTACTGGATGACAGTGCTTTAGAACAGAAAACTTCTACTTCCTTTCAATAAAGCCTCAAGTAATAGATCTGAAAAGACATCCAAAGTAGATTAAAACACAGAGCACATTTGAATTTTCATAAAGTTACATGTTTTTTCTGGCATCAGTCACTCACTGTATTTTCGACACCATCATCTAAAAATATTTTGCATTTAACACATATATTTAAATTCCTCTTGGTGAACATTTGTAAAATGACTAAAATATGGTTCTCAGATTTGATCATGCAAATGTTCTTTTTTACATGGAAATGTGTATTGAGGCAGCTACATTTTTTGGTAGAAGTAGGGAACCTTTTCTTGTAATTGCAATTATAAATAGTTTTATTACTAGTCATCACACTTATGATTTTAAATAAAGCAGGATGGAATTTCTAGCTGTAAAGTGCCAGCTGCCGAAAAATCATTAGATTTTTGATACTTTAAGGTATACACAAAAAAAGTCTGAAAGTGGTTTTAAGCAGAACCATTCTAAATTTAGAAAGTCAATTAAAATGGGTCCTAGCATGGAGCTTTATAACACATCCCTATTTCTAAGGTCATTTTTATGGAAGAACAAACTAGTGAGATAAAGTGGGCATGAGGCCCCACACCAGGATAGAAAGCTAATCTCTTCTGATGTTCTTAAAGATTTCTGTAACTTTTCTTTTCTATAGGCTTTTTTGTCGCGTGGAGTGCGTGCATGCATGCCTGCACGTGTGTTTTAAGATAAGGCAAACCCATATTTCAGGAATAAAAGGAATGGAAGTTTTGAAACAGTGTGAAAAGTGGTTCAGCATAGCTGGAGGCTACCTGAAATCTTAGGAGGATTTGGATAAAAATATTTCTAGCTCGGTTTGACAGAATTCTGAAGATGGAAATTGCATCAGAACTTTTGAACCTGAGGCTTTGTTCCCTCTCTCTGTCCCCTTTGGGGCTGCAATAGGCTTAACGAAAAAGTATTCACTGCATCCAAAGTAGCTGGTTTCTGTATATCGCATATTATTCTCAGCCATGATTACTACTGCTCGTGATTTCTTGGGGTCTCTTTTCCTTGAATATTCCTTAGGTTGAAATATCCTCATTTCCCTTTCTATCATCACTGTCGAAAGAGATCTAGAAGACCTGCTCTATATGGTTACAGCTTCACAGTGCTCCATTTCCTCTATTGTTCCCTATTACTTTCAAGCTGAAAAATAAAGTCTTTAGGTTAGCATTCCTCGTTTTCTCCAATCTTTGTTCAAGTTCATGATTCTCCCATATTCATCCTCTGCTTCAGTCAGACTAGTCTAATAATTTCTTCTCTCATGTTCTGACCTTTTCCAAACACCACTATCCCATTAGAAAGACTCTCTAGAATATTCCCCATTCTCAAAATAACACATCATCCTTAAAAAAATCCATAAAACTGTCACGACTTCTTATCATCTAATTGACACTCTTTTTTTCAGTTCTCAGAGGAATATATAACCCAATGTTTAAGAAGATTCTAGGTCAGGGGTGCCTGGGTAGCTCAGTCAGTTAAGCGCCTGCCTTTAGATCAGATCACGGTTCTAGGACTGAGACCTGCGTGGAGCTCCCTGCTCAGTGAGGAGTCTGCTTCTCCTTCTATCTCTCTCCACTGCTTGTGAACTCTCTCTCTCTCTCTCAAATAAGTAAGGAAAATCTTAAAAAAAAAAAATTCTAGCTCAGACTGCCCACAGTCTTAACTAACCTGGGTTAGACCTTAGTTTAATGACTTAAGCAAGTACATCAACATTTTTAGGGCCTCAGATTTATCATATACATAATTCCAAACTCTACCTCCAAAAATAATTAGCACACAATGAACACTAAATAAGTCTTAATATTATAATTGTTTGGTATTTTTATTAGACTCATTTTGGCAGGTTTCATTGCCTAACCAAATAAAACTGAAACTACTTGAAAGCAGTGATCTGTTTTTTTTTTTTTTTTTTTTTTTTTTGGTATTAGAGGGTTCATTTTTCCCCCCTCAGAACACCAAATGCAGTATTAAGCACCCTTTAGCTACTGATGATTAATTGTAATCAATGAGTATATTTCAAAGTATATTATATACTTTAAAAATCTTTTAATTATGGAGCTTTAAAATAATAAGGAAAATATAATTCACTTCCAAATTTCAAAAGAATATGTCTTGTACCTGTGGTAGCAAATCAGAGCCTGACAAGTTATATAACAACTTTAAGAGCAATAAAAGCAAAAATGTCTAAAAGTTAAGTCCAAGAGTCATTTTTATAATAAGAAAAGGAATGATGCTTGCTAATGCTTTGTCTAATTAAATACAATATGAAATAGAAGCAGAGATACAGTTTTGTTTAAGGAGGTAGAATTCTGATTATTTATTGACAAGATAATTTTTAATGGAAATCCTCAAAGAATTGAGTTAATAGAAGAATTGAATAAAGCGGCTAGATATAAGATAAATACGTCTAAACTATTGGTTTTTCATGTACTGCCAATAACCAATTAGAAAGTATAATAGGATATAATAGGAGAGAAAAAGAGAATAAGGTATGTAGTATGCATCAGAAGTTGTTTTAATCTACTGAAATTATAACTTTCTATTTCTATAATAAAAATAGAAATTTATGAATTATATCATTACCATATTTTATTTCATAAGATAAAATAATGGTGGTCTTAAAAAAAGGAAGGTAAACATTGATCATTGAGATTGGTAGTGATAGTTGACTGTAACTTTAGCACTTTCTCCATGATCCAAAATATAATTCCCCAACAAGCTCAGAGTGATTCTTTATATCATGGGGATAGTCAATTTTGTTTAAAGTAATTAAAAACTCAATTTTTATGCACTATTTCTCTGTGCACATTATGAAATACACATTTTTAATACTATCACTTCCTTACATGCATTCATCTCAATGTATCTGTAGTGTTAGTAATGGATTTTTTTCCTTGTAAAAACAAAAAAGCTTTTTTTTTTATTTTATTTTTTATTTTTTTTAATTTTTTTTTTAATTTTTATTTATTTATGACAGCCACACAGAGAGAGAGAGAGAGGCAGAGACACAGGCAGAGGGAGAAGCAGGCTCCATGCACCGGGAGCCCGACGTGGGATTCGATCCCGGGTCTCCAGGATCGCGCCCTGGGCCAAAGGCAGGTGCCAAACCGCTGCGCCACCCAGGGATCCCGCTTTTTTTTTTTTTTTTTAAAGATTTTATTTATTTATTCATGAAAGACACAGAGAGAGAGAGAGGCAGAGACAGAGGCAGAAGGAGAAGCAGGCTCCATGCAGGGAGCAGGATGCGGGACCCGATCTCCGGACTCCAGGGTCACGCCCTGGGTGGAAGGCAGATGCTGAACTGCTGAGCCACCCAGCCGTCCCCAAAACAAGCTTTTGAGCTGTTATTTATCTGTTATGTCCAACTCCATCTTCTATACTCTTCCTGTGATGGCTGGGGGCTGGGTCACTACAAAGTCTTCTTTCTCAGCTCCCTTTTCAGTTGATTTCCGGTTAGAAGTGGGTGGGGGAGGATAGGCTGTAAATTGAAGTTGGAAAGATATATTCTGGATTCTGTCAGTACCTCTTCTGCAGCAAAGGACAACTATGACTCAAACCTCCAACAGTTTTGGCACCCCTAGCCATGACCACCCAGGCATATGAAAATCAGCTAGCTGTCCATGTTGGTAATTCAAGCACCAGTTGCACACCACCTAATTGTCTAAACTCATGTCTCAGAAAAATTACAAACTACTTTAGTCCATTGACTTTTGTGATCACCTGCATAATCAAAATAGATCTGCTGAAATGCCAAGCATTTCAATAAAAGTTTGAATTATGAATGCTGTTTCCTTCCATTTTTGTGATACTAATTTAGTCTATTAAACTAATATTCCTAGTAGATGCTTAAATTGTCAGACAAAAAACTCAATTAAAACTTGTATAACAAGAAATATATTTCCAGCAAGATTCTAAAATGTAAATGCCTTTGAATTTGATGCAAAATATCAGAAGCAGCAAATAACCATATACATACAATTATTTACATATTTATAAGTAAAGAATAGACTTGTGAATTTCCACAGAATTTCAGCTGTATGTCAACTTTGCTTCTCGAGACCCGAATTGATCTCTATTTTGTATTTTGTCCAAAACTAGGGACCTCACCAATCTTTCTTACATTCACCTTTTCCCTTCTTAATTTACCTCAAACCCATTTCCTCCCAATGTATCCTTTCTCTCTTTATGGGATTTTGATAATAATACATGATTCACAGTAACTTAAAGGATTTCATATACGTTGTACTTTCCTTGCTTATATACAAAAGATAGAATTGTTCCACCTGTGAGAATACAGTTACTAAAATAAAAATGTTTTATGATCGTGTCTTTGATTAAGATAGATAATAAGAATGTACATAATTCAAAATAACAGATAATATGCCAAAACTTGTACATTTTTGTCTACAAGTAAATTTTCTATTTGTATTAATATATGAATGTATTTGTTGTTCTGCTAATACAATTTTTTTTCAAAAATAAAAAGAGTAAAAATAACATTGTGAAAAACCAATTTAGAAGGAACTGGAAAGTTATTTTGCTTAACTCATTTTTATCTTCCATTTCGCAATGCAGATGGAGAAATTATGTTGTATTTTTAACCTGAAGATTCACATTAGCATTTGCATTTTTCCGGCATTTCCTTGGGGAGTAGAGAATTTACTGGGGAGCAAGGCAAAAATGGGAGAAAAAGAAATAGAGTCTCTTCAATGTCCTCCTTTTTGTGTCTTCTACGATGAGGACCTTCACTTAGAATAAGACTAAAATGAATCTTTAAGGAAAAACAAAACAAAAAAAATTCTCAGTCTTTATGATTTTAAGACTTTGCTTAGAATTCTGCATTAAAAATGGATTATCTATTTATGTATAATTTAAATATAGCTGCAATTTCAATCTTATTTCACTTCATATTGATCAAAGCCAATCGGGGTAAATGTAGAAGAACGGAGGACAGTTTTGATAGTGATAAATAAGATTGTCCTCACCACATCGAAATGTTGAAGCATAATACGATTTTTGGAGGTCTGTAATATTAGTTTTTATCTGTGTTTCAAGCTTGTGGATGTTCCCAAATGAATAGCCTATTATTAACTACACAAAGGGGACCATTCCATTTGACCCCTGAGGTGATCAGTCAGAGCCTCAAGTGGGAGAGTTCATTACCTGGAGGTTGGCATGAATAATGATGAATGCTATTAGTCATCATAAAATTTTTCAACAGCTTTCAAAATTCTAGCCACAGCATTTGATTCAGTGACCTCCTATGACAATTAACCCCGCAGGCTAACTGTGTACCATGTAATGAAAGATTTTTTTCATTTATTCTATATTAATATGCCATTAATTCCATAACACTAGGGGACTATATATATATATATATATATACACACATATATATATATACACATAGTTATATAAATATATAAAATGTAAACTGTTAAAGCTATTCAAATGTTTTCTGGATATTAAACCTTGAAAGAAAACAAAACAATAACATTGTCTCCTGAATCATCTTTTATAGAAAGATTATTTTATTACCTATGGCTAGGACCAGGTTTGCTTAGCTTTCAAAAGAGATTGTACACTGACACATTATTTATATTACTCTAAGATTCCATTTAATGATATACAGCCCTACATAAAGTTAGAACAGTTATCATTTTTACAATATACGAGCAAAAGGTTTGAAAACAAGTCATGATAGTGTGGACTATGTTTGGAAAATTTTCCAACCCTCCTCTCACTGTAGAGTATACTTCCTTTACCCACTGATGTTGGACTTCCCCATGTGACTTTAAAGAAACATCACTAGGGAACTAGGATTTTTTTTAGTTTTAGCTGCTTACTTCAGGATAAATTTCAATCATTTTTTTTTTTCTGGAAACAATAGGTTAGGATGATACCATTGATGCATGAATTGTATTAAAAATATTTTACAGTTATGGGAGAGGAAATGAAAGAAGCAGGAACAGCAAAATAAGGTATATCTACCCTCTGTTAGACATTTTTGGCAGTTTAGATTTTTTCCAAGTTAATCCTTATATTGATTTTTTTTTAAATTCCTGATTATCTGATCAGAGTAATATATTATTTTCCAGATTCCTTGCAGTTAAAAACCACAACAACCAACATTGACTTTTCCTCCCCTTCAAATGACTGGCTCCTCTTCATCCTTTAGACCTCAGCTTATAACTGTTACTTGAAGGGGTCATCCGCAAACAATCAAGAGTAGGATCTGCACACTAATGTATCTTCTCTTGTATTTTCCTTAAAGGGGATTCATCAGTATTTTATTTTATTTGTTTACCTATTAATTTTCTTGTTTAAATCTCATCTCTTCTTCTAGACCATGTACCTATTAAAAGCTGGGTAGTAGTGAGTCAACACTTAGGGTCTAGGGTAGTACCTGGAATCTCTTAAGGTATGAATGAAATTTTCTGTTAAATATTAAATATTCTTTTTAAAAATTATTTATTTATGATAGTCACATAGAGAGAGAGACTGAGAGGCAGAGACACAGGCAGAGGGAGAAGCAGGCTCCATGCACCGGGAGCCCGACTTGGGACTCGATCCCGGGTCTCCAGGATCGCGCCCTGGGCCAAAGGCAGGCGCTAAACCACTGCGCCACCCAGAGATCCCTAAATATTCTGAATAATACTTAAATATTTCTGAATCCACATATGAGGTGTGAGTTTGTGCCCTAGGCAGGAAGGAGCAGGTGGTGGGATCTGAAAGGTCTCTCATTAGGAGTACAGATGACGCTACAGTTACTTTTACAGAGAGGCTCTATCTTGTTCTCTAAAGATCCACACAGGCCATGGCTATTCTCCTTCGTGCTTTGTAACAAGCCTCCACAAGCCCCAAACCAGCGTCTCCATAGCAGATAGGGAGACAGACATTCCTCATATTTTGTAGACTTCTTTCAGAGCACTGGAACTTCCTCCCAGCTTGGGGCCTGTTTTAAACAGAAGTATTCTAACAGAGTAGCTGGGGAACGAAAGGGGCAAGGGCAACCCCGGTGCAGATGGTTAGCCACAGGAAGCCAGCCAGCTTTAAGCCACTCCTTCATGTTCAATGGCAGGAGGTACAGTTTGAACACTTTCTGTCACCATCGCTTTATTATTAATAATATTATACCACAGTGTATTACAGCAGCTTGTTTCTCAAAATCCTTGATCTAATCTAAAAGTATAATTTACTTCTTTTGTCTGGAGGCCACTATTCCAGGCCTTCGAAGTATACTATAGATTCTGCTTCAGTTGACTGCAGTTATTTTCATTTGTCAATGAGAAAATAGCACTAGTCTACTCTATACAATTCATTCTCATATATGACCAATAAAATGATCGCAAGTTACTTGTCAAGGGTTAAAAAGGGAAATATGTATGATAACAACAATAATTTCCTTAGAGACCAACCGGTTTTATCATATAAGAGCTTAAAGAAACTCTAATTTTGTTTTTACTCTCCACTAGAACAACAAAATGTGCCTACACTAATTAGAAATATTTGTTTTTTTTTTTTTAATTAGAAATATTTGAAATGTAATTAAGTATCCAACTGAAGTCATAGGAACAGAGCTTAGGAAATTTCACCTTAGCATCATCAGGTTTAAGTCCTTTTGATATAAATAGAAATTCCTTTTTTGTCAATATCTTACAACTTGCAGCAAAGTAGTCTTGGTTCATTTTTTTTAAGGTCTCACTGCTGCTCTTTCCAGAAATGTGTAATAGAATGATTCTATATCTTGCTTTTGAAGACATTGTCACTGGTGGAGTTACTTATGCTAACTCTCATATTGCTATCTGGTTTCTCTTTAGATGGGGCTTTAAAGGGATGTAGGGAAAAGAGGGACTTACTACTTTTATTAATCAAACTTCTCAGGAGGAAGAAGGTGAGAATATAATAATGGCTACTTCTGCCTTCCATGTGCACCTCTTTCATTCTGTTCAACCTTCATGACCTTTCACTTATGCTAGTTTGAAATGACCATTCTCTTAGTAATCCATTCCTTTGAACTTGTATGAAATGGCATTATTCTCAAGGAGAAGCTTGTGAGCCTCTACTCCATGACATTCTCTGCTTTCCCTGGATGCCCTTGGACAGCCGTTAGTTTATTTCACACTTTGCATTAGACTGATAAAGCATTTGTTTTATGTTCCCAAATGAGATTTCAGATCCTTTACGTGCCTCATATCATGTAACATGGTACTCTGTATATAATACACACTCAATAAATGCTTTTAAATCAAATTGAATGTTGTCTACTGCTTCACATTTGTCACAAAATGAAGACTTTATAGTGGTGATTATGACTCACTCAACCTTTATGATAAGAAAGAATTTGGAAGATAAAGACACGATCTCTTATTGACCTTCTCTCCTTCTCACTCTTATAGGCAAAAAGTTTCCTTTACCTCTACCATTTTCTTCCCATTGTGACTTCTTAATATAGGCACAAAACTCTACAGTATACCTTTATAAATTGATGTTTAAGTGAAATATAAAATTATTTTTAAATAAACAACTCTCAAGAGGATAGAGTATAATGTGGGGTTGGGAAAGAGCTTTGCTTTTTTTCTCATAGCAGCTTTAAGTAGATGTTTGTAGTGAGGGTTATTTATATATTCATAATGAGCTAAAAATAGCCTTGCATTTTCCATCTCTCATCTGTGTCAAAAGGGAGTCACCTAGACTCTTGAAATCCTTCTTTAGAAAATCAATTTTGAGGAAAGATTATTCTAATGTGCCATTTTTACAGCATATATGCCCTACATTTTTATCAAATAGGGATGAGAGGGATGATCCATCAGTGACCACAAATTGTGCTACCCTAAAGGCTAATGCTGCTCTTTAAAGTAAAAGTCTCTACAGTGACTGGAAGATGCAGCTCTAAACAAGGCAACATTTCCTAGCTTTGTAATCAGATTATAAAACTTCCCCCAACCCTATCCCCAAATGTGGGGACCACTTCGGAATTATTTAATCTGTCTGTTCATAGTTCTTCCAGGTCAGGTTACCTAGGAAACAGACTTTGAAAGGGCCATCAGCAAGCAGAAAGTTACTGAGGGGTTTTCTCAGGATTAGCACCTCTCCAGGGAGTGGAGGAAGCTGATGTGTACAGAAGGAGATATGAACTGAGTGCAGTCACAACAAAGGCCTGTGTGCAAAGCCAAGGGGAGTTCTGGAGCTTAGATGCCTCTACAGAGGTATCACAAGTTAGTGCAAGGAGATCAGGCCTTTATATCCCTGTGCTGATTATCCACTGGTCTCTGGCTATCCCTGGACAGGGGGCACAAACCTGGGCAAAATGGCTTTCTTCAGACCAGGGCTGAGAGCTGTTAGCTCTTAATACTCCCAGTCATTGGGGGAATGAGTGCTTCAGTCCTCAAGGTAGAGAGCTGTGTAGTACAATGCACACCCATGACGATTATCTATAAAGGGAGAAACTTATAAAATAATAACATATTAATATAATAAATAATATGTTTATGTAATTACATATGTAAACATTTTCATCCAATTATAAGAAGATTTTGTTATTTGAGAGAAACTCTGAAAGTCATAAGTGATAAATGATCTCTATTATTAAACCAAAAGTATCCAAATAGAGAATCCTAGTCATTGATTTCTCAAAATGCATGAATATGAGTTGAAATAACACATTAATAATAATAGGACATATGATCTAATTTATATTTTCCTCAGTGTTCTAAGTGTTCACATTATTGTTGATCTTGGATTGAGAACTAATCATTTTTCTATTTATGGGGTGATACTATTTAGAAAAACTCACCAGAAAGTTGTATGGGTAAATTCACTCAGTCCAAAATAATTTATGATCTCATAACTATCATTTTAAAAGTGAAAATATTAATGATTTTTTAAAAAAGTCAAATATAGATGGATATCTGTTGCCTAAAAACTACTGGGAAGATAAATGAATGGGGTGGGGTGTGAAGAACTAATAAACAGAAATATGTATATGTATGTGTATCTGTATATAAGCAGAATATACATACATTTATATGTATACGTGTGTGTGTGTAAAAGTGGAAGGAATTTTGTCAAAATGTTCATTATAATAACAAAAATATCTCTGGCTAAAGACAACCCTGATAATTTTTATTTTCTGTATCTTTTTTCATGAAATTACAAATGCATATACATGTACTCATATCTATCTATCTATCTATCTATCTATCTATCTATCTATCTATCTATCTATTTATCTACCTACCTATCATCTATCTCTCCATCAAATAGATAATATCAAATGCATTCCTTGGTTCACATTACATAGGGAAAGCAAACAAAGAATCAAATTATTTTTCTTTTCTCTCAGCTTATATATACTGGAGCATGAAGTAGAAGGGACTCTGAGCAGTTCTGTCAACTGGAGCCAAGGGAAAAAAAAACAAAACAAAACAAATTCTTTACAAAAGGCAATAAGGATCACAATGTTTTCTTTTTAATAGCCTTTACAGTTTCTCTTGTGGAAGATGCCTGAAAGACAAAGCTGAATGACTGAGTGAGGTATTAAAATAGCTTTCTCTCCCTCTAACCCCAATGAATAATCATTTGGTTTCAGGATTTTGCAGATATTGGCCTTACAGGGAATGGTTTCAGGTTTTATTTTTTCCATTTGAAACAATATTATTCCTTATTTACATTCTTTGAACCTCAGTTCAAATGTCTCTTTTTATTTACTCAGTTACATTTTGAACTATGAATTTTTTATTTGATTTTGCCTTTACTTATACAATCATCAAAACATTTGTCCTAAGAGATGTGTTCAAGAACAGGATCTCTGAATAGTTCAGAACTAGCTGAACTTTCCATTTCTCTTTTCATATATTTTGTTGCTTGTCACCTAAGGAATTAAAAGGTGCTGTTGAATCTCCTATTTTCCTCTCACTCAGTGCTCCTTTACTTCTTTCACTGATAACACTTTACAGATTGGCTTTTTATATAGTGGGATATAGTCAACACTGATGCTCTTTCCGATCGATCAAACCAGCTTCCTTTGTTGCTCACTGGCGACAGGGTTAGTGATTTTGCTCACATCACTGTCAGACACAATATTATTGAAGTTTTTAAAAATGTATTTTCAACTATTTTTTAGACCAATTTAGAGATTGAGGGAGAGCTATAAATATGCAATCATTTTGCAAAACTTCCTGCCCTAAAGGATTAGACATTGAGGTAAGGCTTTCTTTTCCATTGCTTCAGGAAGTTACTTGACAATTCTGATGAATTCCTTGCAACAAAGTTTGGTGGTTGTAAAGCAGAAGGATGGATGTCTCTTTGTAAATAAAGGAGCTCATTTTGTGCTGAGACCCCAAACTTGAGATTTACCACCATCTGGTTGCTAGTCCTCAGCTTTTCAGGCCTAAGAATTCACCTTGTCTGCTTCCTAGATTTGATTAGAGGCTGTGATCCTTAGATTTACCAAGTTTCAGGAGAGTTACTGTATCTATTGTGAATGATGTGTCTTAATTTACAGTGAGAATTTTATCAAGTGGAAAAATGATTCATATCAGTTCAACACTAGGACTTTCTCCCTGCAGCATGCTAAATGTCAGTGGATTACTGGGTGATTCTAGAATCAGACCTCTGTAGTATATAAATTTAGAATTTTCAGTGGTATCAGGTCAAGATAGCTTATCTATTTCCCAATGTTCCTGGTAAACATTTCCTCTCTCTTACATAGCTCTTGAAAGAATACTGTGCCTTTCTTCTATGACTTTCCATTTTCTATTCCTCTGTTAACTATCAGGGTTTTTTTTTTTTTTTTCTAGTAGACACATATTTTTGGTAGAAGTATTAAAGTCTTCATTAAGATACAGTCACCTTTTGGCCCCAATGCCTTGTGTTCATTTGCATTTTAACTTTTAGAGGATAAGATTCTACTCCAAATCCCAAGTGTCACCTTATTTTGTTTTCCCATGATCTCCTTAAGAGTGCCAATAATTTTTAGCTTTCTAGTTTTACTATGGTTTGTCAATGTTGGGTACACATAGGAATCATTCGGGGAAAAATTTAAAATATAGATACCTGGAACTCATGCCATTCCAACTAGCTTTGAATCTCAAAGTGAATTGGGAAAGTACATTGAAAACATCTCCACAAGTAATTGTGATGAGCCAACATGGTTTAAAACCATCAGCTTATACCCTTGATCCAACTACTAAGGTGTATGACTTTTTGCAAGGATGAGAAGAAATCTGCTACAGTTTCCAACCCCCTGCTATATTTGATAGATTTCCTCTCCTGATCTCAACTATTTCTATTTCTGTGAGTCCAAAGGAAAGTCCTATCACTGTTCCTTCTCTATCATACACTGAAATGTTCCAACAACAGTGCTGAAGAGTGCTGACTGTGGGGATGGTTTGGAATGCTAACAAGAGCTGACTTTTATCATGGGCTGATCACGTGCCAGCTACCTGCAACTGTAGGTTGCACCACAAATGAACCACAAACCTCTGCATTTGTTGTGTTTGTTGGTTTCATTTGGCAGTTGTATTTTAAGTAATAGGTGTGTCTTAACTTCGTGAATTAAACACCTTACAAATAGATAATAGAATTAATTCAGAATTTAAAAAATATTTAAAAGAAATGAGGAGAAAGGAAACTTTAAAACTGGAGTGTGCTGCCTGTTAAGAATATGCATTTAAAATATTCATCCTTCTTTACAACCCTAGGTGGCAAGCATTATTTTCATCCCCATTTTGTAGTAAAGCTAGTGGGAACACAGAGAGATCAAATAACTCTCCAGAGTGCTGGAGCTTGTAAATGATAAGCATATTGGAATCCTTAGTGGAACCCTACAGGCTTCCTTTTTTTTTTTTTTTTTTTTTTTTTTTTTTTAAGGAAAAAAAGGGAAAACAGGAAATATTTTATTCTTCCATTCTTCCAAACAAGGGACAATACAATTCAACCACCATGCACATTCCTGGAAACACACAACTGTATTTATAATTCAAATATTAAGGAAAATAATTTATAATCACACCACATTATAGAAATTAAATTAATTAACTACACAAAATGAATACTAAATATTAACCTTTTCAGTTCAAACATACACAAAAGTTAGAGTAACAAGATTTTTAAAATAGCATTGCATTTGTTATAATAAAGATAATGAAAATTTGAACACTTTAATAAGTCATTACACTTGAAGGAGCATTATTTTTCAGTACTGGGTATGTGTGGTATGTGTGAATGACTAGATCCTTCAGAAAGTGGTTAAATCAGTGGCTAAAAAGAACTTGGTCTTATGTTAGAACATTAATCATTGTTCTTTAATGTCTCCATTAACTCAATAAGCATTCAAATTAAAACAGAGCAAAACAAAAATAAATATGAAATAAAACAGAAGACTTGGTTTCTTCTCTCCAGAAACATGGTTTATAGGTTATAAGGAAATAAATAAGGACATTCATGACTATATTAGAGATTTATATACATTTATAGATAAATGCTGAGAAAGAGAGGTGACAAAGCTTTAAGGAAGAGAGTAATCCTGAGTAGCAATGACTGGAATAGAAATTTGGATTAGAGAGATAGAGGAGAGAGTATTTCATTGTAGGAAAGAATGCATAGTGATAGGTGGGCAGCCATATGCAAATATTGACAAAAAGAAGAAGCTAAACCAGCTCGGTTTCTCCAGGGCAGGGTAGGAGATAAAAAATGGATTATTTCCTCCTTGTATGGAGTTTATACAGGGATTGTGGAGATATTTATTTAGGATTGTTAGGGAGGGCTCTCTTTTGGCATCCTAACACTTATGAGAATATCCATTCCTGGGAGGGCCCCAGGAAGCTGACTGGGAATGGGACAGTAGTGTACAGGTTTATTGGGAGTACCCTTAGGATCAGTGCCTGATAGCCACCTGCGCAGCGAGACTTGAATTGTAAAGCTGACTCACTACAGGCCTTAGCCCATCCCAGGGAGGTCTGAGGCTGACATAACCCCTCACAGATGTCCCCAGGGTAGGATAAGGTGCTGGACTTTCGTCTTCATGATGCAATATGCCTTTGGCTGAAGAAGTCAGCTTCAGTTTAGGCAATTCCTCAGGGAAGTTGGTGCCTTTTTGCCAGCAGCATTGAGAGCAGTTGGAAATGGAGACTTAATTTCTGAAGGGGGCCTGGGTGGTGCTCCACTGTGTTCAGATGCCAAGCTGATAGATTAGTGGTCCTGAGTATCAGAATTAACTCTGTTGTAAAAAAACAAACAAACAAAACACAAACAAACAAACAAAAACATCTGTAAGTCCACTAAATCAGAATCTCTCAAGCTGAACCCAGATGAGTGAATTAAATAAAAATCTCCACAAGTAATTCTGTTGATTATCCAGGTTTAGGAATCACTGATCCAAAGGGCATAAATTACTCTCACAGAGTTTTGGAAATAACTGTGCTTTTCTTCCTTGGCTATTCAACAATCTCACACAGTATACACTACTCTTTAATGGTAGAAGAGAAAGATGAATGCAGAAATCACATTATGAATAGCTCTGGATTCAATGAAAGGGCACAGAGGCATTTTAAGTGTATTCCACATTACATAAGAACAAAAGGACTAAGAACAACAGGAAGCCCATTAAATTGCGATTGCTTTTAGAAGAAATGAAAGGTTACATTTAGACTATAATGGAATAGATATAAAACTGTGTTAATCTACAAAATCTTCAGAGAGATATACCATGAGCTACCTGGGCAAACAGGTAATATGAATAAAGTCAATTCTGATTTTGCGATACAAGATCTCCTTTACTATGGAAATAGCATGCTATCTATAGAATTTTAGTTCTAATACTTGAGGACAGACATTTAGCAGAAATGTACACATTAAAAACACGTGTAACAGGATATTTTGTCTGAATCTATTATTAGGAGGGCTTATTGTTACTCTCTGCTCCAAATATTAGTATTCGATATTTACTGCTGTATGCTTTTTTCATCTCTAATATTTATTTGCCTCCAGAAATTTGTGTGTTATCCCTCCTGTCCTTGAACCCTTCCCCACTGAGTTTCAGTGACATGATGAATTTGATGGACTGGGGTAGATCTGATTCAGACACGACTGCTGAGTGGAATAGGGCTCCCCTCTTTTCAAAAACAGTGTGCAGCTTGTGCGTGGGGTCGATTTAACTGACACCTGATTTGCTGGATAGAACACCAGGAGCCTGTTTTTTTAGACACAGCATGCAACTGGTAGGCATTCATCTTTGCCCTGAAAGCAGTGAGGCTTGCAAATGGAGGTAATGTGTGAACGTTTATCAATTTAGAAAAGCTGGACAATTGAACAGCCAAAACATTGGGGCCCTGCCTGTTGTCCTGTGGAATACCCATGACCAAGCATTATAAGAGAAGGAGGTAATATTTCTTTCACAACTTTGTGGAACATTTGTCATCTGGACCAGGAGGGAAATGGAGAGTTTCCAGTAACTGCAACAAAATTGGCACTGGGTTTCCAGCGCCTTTGGGTGGTAGGGATTTAGTGGAGCCTGACTGACTCCTCCAGTGACAGCTTAGTACAGTATTTTGATACAGCTGAAATGAGTAGGAGGTTTTATGGTAAACAGGATTAGATCAAATCAAGGGAACTAGTGAGTTCTGAGCTTGACCTTGAGAGGCACCTCTGAGTTCCCATGAGAGAAGTTACAGGCAGCGAAAAGGAGGACAGATTCTTTGAGGAATACTCAGTAGGGAGCTTTGGTGCCATCAAGAGAAGACAATCTTTTGAAAAGACAGAATTTCTGTTTGTTAATTAACCACTGCTATGTAGGATATTGATAAAAGTGACCTCATTTCTAGGAGCACCATGATAAAATCTGCCCATAGTATTTGTATGAAGAATCATTATGCTTAGAAAAGATGCTGAAATGCTCTTTAGAAAAGGCAAGTGATGCAGGAATTACATTATGGAATAAAGGATATGCAGATATTCTACTTCAGTTTCAAAACTCTCTTAAGAAATTACTTTGCCAAAAAAGAAAAAAAAAAAAGAAAGAAATTACTTTCCCATCTTCCTAAGTGCCATAGTTTAGTGCTCGACATAATTAAGTAAACTATTTCAGAGGCTAGGAACTTTTTAAAATTAGTGACTTTAGGTCACAAGCAAGAAATAGAAATATACAGTTATTCTCCTCTGAATAACTATAGCAACTGTGTTCTTTCATTGAAGCCAGTATTTTAAGTCAGAAAATACAACAGGGCCTGTCCATGGCAGGGCATGGAAGGGGTTTTCTATTGTCTTAAATGTATGACTTGCCAAATGAGCTCTTTGGGTTCACCTGACACTTCAAAAAACAGAGTTCACACAGGAAGTTCTTCCCTTAAGACTTCTAGGAAGATTGGAGCCTGAGGATAGACAGCCATTCATGAGAGAAACATAAACTTCTCCATTCTAGGAGAGGCACCAACCTACTGTCAGTTTTGAAGAGAATGCTATACTCTCTGGGAGAATATGGTCCACTGAGTCCAATTCCCAGATGGCTGCAACTCTGCAGTTCTCTTCTACTGCAATAACCAAAGAGTGAGGCTTTTTGCCAAAATAATATGCAGTTTTATTCCCAATCTCTTTTTCTTCCTATAATAATATTAATCCTATATTCACTGGGATTCTTAAGGTACTATCGCAGACCAAAGGTATGCACCTTGCCAAAAAAGTGACATGATTCAGCAGTTGTGAACTGTGCATGTATGTGTGTGTGTGTGTGAGAGAGAGAGAGAGAGAGAATATGTGCATGTTTTGAAAGTACTCAGATTTTTTTATCTGAGCAAAATCATTTGACTATGACCATTTTAGAAATGATACACAGTAAAGGGAATTTGGTCACTTTTACTGTCTTTGTACCGATGTGGCTTATACCTTTTGACACCAGATACATTCATATGACATCCTTTGTCTCTCATTTAGCAAAAAGTGTCACCTAAAATGCTCAGGAAAATAGTTTTCTGGGGTTTTCTTTGGGGGAGGGGTTGTTTTTGTTTTTTACAGTGTGAGGCGCCACATCTAGATGCTAGAGAATTTTCTGAAAAAATTGGGGCTCTCATGATAATGAAATTCTGTCTTGGCATCTCCATCATCCTGGGGTGAGTTGCTATGAACTCTTTAACTGAATTCTTAATCATTAGTACTCAATAAGCCAAACAAAATGTGAACTGAAATTGAATAGTATGATTTCAAAGGGCATTGTGAGGCTTGTCCTACTGAAGAACAGTTGCACCATAGCTGTATATGATGTCTTTCCTTTGGATTTAATGTGATGTTTCCGACTGAGTCAATCCCTTGGAGTAGACAACAACTTCCAAGTTTTTGTATTTAGAATATCATCATTACAATCAACATCTATTAATTGAGAATGAAGGAAGATCCTGAAGTTTTATTTTAGTTTTGCAACAGGTAGTACTTACATATCCATTCTTAGCTAATTGCCATTTTGAAAGTGACAGGGTGGCTGAGATACAGGATTGCTAAATCACAGTGAGTAAGTGTGAGTGTAAATAACTCACATTATCATGTTAATTATTTATTTTTTTATGTTAATCATTTATTGTGGCACTTTGTTGTAACACATAAACTCAGGAGCAGCTGGTAGTCCAGTGTTTAAGCATGAACACTTAATAAAGGGATAGAAAAAGCTAGTGTACAATGAAGTCAAAGAATATAGTAGTTGCTAAAAGAGAAGAGAGACATCCAAGAGATAAAAGTAGTAATTATCTGAGTTTATGATGAATTTCTGGTTTCTGGCTCTCGCCTCTTCTCCAGCCTGGTAGCTCTTACTGCCCTTGGGCACTCTGCAATAATACTCTATCCTGGCAATTAATCTTTGTATTAGTTTGGAGCTAGTTTGAATTATTTCCTGTTACTTTAATCTAAGAAAAAGTCTAGATAAGGCAGCAAGAGGTACTAACTGGTAGATACCTGCAATTGTTAGGAGTGTATTACATCTAGTACAATACATAGTCTATAGGATATGCTGAATAGGTACAGAAAGATGATCTGGCTAGGTGGTGGCAATGAGACTGGAAAAGACAGAATGGAAACTAGGAATTTGTGATAAAAGAAAACCCAAAAGATCTGGCAAGTGACAACATATAAAAGAGAGGGATTGATGCCTGTGGTGAAGATTCTGGCTAGGAAGAGCTGACTCTAGAGGTAGATGACCCGTTACTTTTTTCTCAAGATAATCTTATTCCAATACATGTTGTGTTGTTCTCTCTCTTTTTTTTTTTTAAATCTAAAAGTACAATAACTAATGAAAAAAACACAGACCAAAATAACCAGTAATATAATATATAAAGCATTTGTAATTTTAAAATCTTTATCTCTTTCTTTGCATTTGATGAGAAAAGTGATCCCCCTCCCCCTTCTTTTATCCTTTGCTTTGTGAATACAGAGTAATGTTTTTAGGCATTAGAATGAAAGCTAAACAGTGCTTTCTTTAGAAAGATAATTTTTTTCACTTTTTAAATGCACATCAATTTAGCCCTATACAATGCAGTTCAAAATGGGGTGTTTCTACTTCAGTGAAGGTGTTGGAAAGACAGTAAGTGTAAGGGATTTAGTTGTAAATAGCCTCAGACACAGCGAGTCATAGCTGAAGGACAGTGTACGCATTGATGTAGGATGGAAAGGACCATTAGTCACATACCCATCTTTTCAGTCACCGGAGAACAATCCCCATTAGTAACATCATTTTTGAATAATAAGAAAAATGTATGTATGTCCTTGGAAATTCAATAAATAGTGAACCTTACCCCTGAGAAATTTGCAGGCACCTGAGAAAGTTAATTAACTCCTTTATACCTCACAGTTTATAGTATGTTTTTTACATTGCTAGAGTAGTATATTTAAATGTATCTTGGTGATCACAAAACATATACAGGCCCACAAGTAAAAACTGAGAGAGAAATATGTGAACATTACTTAGCACAGAGTCTGCACAATGAAGTTGCTGGTGATAAATTAATACAGGAAGAAACGTTTCCCCAATCCAGGCCTGAGTCCATGTATATGGTATAAGATGCATTTGGAGCCCTGCATCGTGACAGCTAGGCTGACCTATGGTGTGGCTTATCCCTGCGGATCCATGCCTGCAGGAGCTGAGACACACCAACTGTCGACCCTGCTGCATCTCAAGTTCAAGCTGCCCATGTTTCTTTTTTGGACCCAGGAACTCCTCCAATGCTGGCCCCATTGAAACTGGGCTCAATCTCAGCTGAGAAATGTGGAAGGACTCATGTCCCTAATGGTAACTCTTAAATGGGAGAGGGAGCTTGTGGAAAAGCTCCCTGAAGAGGGAGCTTCAGGTTAATTGTTTACCTGAAGGACAGAGGGAGCTCCTGTCCTTCAGGTAAACAATTAATACAGGTGTTCTGCCTGCATCCCCAGGTGATCCTGTCAGCCTTCAACCCAGCTAATGCCTCCTCACACTGGCTTTTTCCTGATCTCACCTTCCTTGTTTCCTCACTTCAAGTAAAATAACTGTACCCAAGTCCTTGTCACTGGCTCTGTTTTTATGGAATCCTAAATCAAGACAATAGGTCATTGTAAATTAGAAGGTTAAAAAAAATAATTCGTGAATACTACAATGAAACACTTATTTCACCTATGGAAATGGATATAAATCATTTTACTCTCTGCGTTTATGGAAAGTTATACCTGAGCTAAGTTCTGCAAAACAAATCAGTCATTAGGAACTTTCTCAATTTCTGAAAATGTTTCTTCTATCACTTTATCTTTAAATTTATCTTATTCTTAGGTAGTTAATAATTTATATAAATCAATGCATCCTTTGTTAAATACAGTAAATGGGAGAAACTTGATTTGTAAGTGAATAAATTGTTTTAAAACAGGAATAATTCCCTTCTCATTTGGTAAGTGCTAATTTTGATATAAGAAATTACTTACTGTGGAAGCCACGCTTATTCTGCAAATATTGTACAGAGTGAAGACTTGAATTTTCATCTTGAAGTAAATCCTTTTTAATTTCTTAAGGAATATGTGAACTTTAAAAGGACAAAACGGGATTGCTTTTCATGAATTAATTTCACTACTATTAAGAATCTGTTATTATAGGGCTTATAAAACTGCCTAGCATACATTTTATGAGCTTCAATTGGTAGCATAAAATAAATTAATCTGAAGGGAAAAATCTACTTATATCAGACTTTGAAAACATAACAATATAGGAAAAATGTAAAAGGCATTTTAAAATGTTACCTAATTATTGAAAATAATTTTCTAAAATGAATCAGAAAATTAATTCAAAATCAAGGAGAATGCTAGGGTAAACATAAAAAAAATTCAATTATTTACTCTTAAAAATATTCTGTTTGAATAGTATTTCTGGAAAACAATCACAATGAACATAAAATTTTTCTCTATGTATAAAAACTTAGTTTTAAAGAAAACCTTGAGTTATAAAGAGACACAGGAATCTATTAATTTGGAAATTTCTCTTATTTAGCCTTGAAAGTTTTTTTATAAAGTTCTGAAATTTTTACTTAGAATCATTATCAACAAATATGTTTATAATGTGCCAATAAAGAATAGAAAATGCAATTGGATGTTTATTTAGAAATACTTTATATTTATAAATCCAAAGTGATTATTACCTAAAAATAAAATGATTGTTTCAGGTAGAAGTAAGTAGTTACTGATGTGGGACTCCCAGCTTAGGAAATAATAGTATTTTTAAGTAACAGGTATTCATTACTCCAACTTTAAATCTTAGATTTTATGCTTAGTCTTCATCAGGGCGAAAAAAAATGCAGACTCCTTTTTGATTAACAATTCATACATTTAATTATTGCTTTTATTTGGTCAGTTGGTCAACCACATATGACTTTTGCTAACATGGTATCGTTTTTTTTTGTATTTCTATACTGATGCCATTTAGACACATTCACCTAAATTAAGTGTAAAGATCTTTCATCAAAAGTGATTGTAAAAAATAAAAACATATCTATGTGATATATGCAGGAAAAACTTAAACATTCACAAAATCCTTTTGATCATCTGAGTTTTAAAAGAAATGATAACATATTTTACTCTATAATTTGACAATAGAATATAGGTTGTGTTAGTATATGTGGAGACTGGATGTCAGCTAAACTTTTTCTTTATGGAGATATGAGAGGGAAGACATCCACCATGTAATAAAAATCTCCAAAATTCAGAAGGCAAAGTTACTTCTAGAATCAAGGAGACCAAATTCAGGGTAGGGAGGTAGGAGAGCTCCACCTTTGGTACATGCAGTAAGAGGATGCATTATTTAGTAGGGAATTCACATGAAGTTCTAAAAACTAATTAAACAGGCCTGCATTTTCTTTACACAACGTGCCAGTGTTTTTAAATAATTTAAGTGACACAATGCAGTCATCCATTCCTACAAGTCTTTTGTATTTCTCAGTTCAAAACAACTGCAGAATTATTATAGATTATCTCTCTCTCCCTATCTGAAATTATGTACTTAAAATGAGCCAAATTAGTATAGTGTTTATTGCCTATGGGAAATGGAAGTGGTAAGGCTTAAAAGCTGTCAGTAGTTATGTGAAAACTAGAGTGAGACTATTGTAATTATTTGCCTACATGTACTTCTTTATGCATTCATTTTGTGAATTCAAGAGAATTTTCAATCATCCAAGGACACAAGGGCAAAATTAAGTTTTATAAGATCATGATTAAGAATTGTTATGGTTTCTAGTTTTTAAAATTTCTATTAGATATACCTGTATATCAATAAAGCAATAAAAATTTGCAAAAAAAATAGTCATGAAATCAGGCAAAATAGACAATAAATATGATAGAATCATGTTTTAAAGATATGATGATATGAAGTTTTATTATTAACTAAAGTATTATTATGAACATCTACAGAAAAAGAAAGTTTGTGAGTCATAAATCCTTAATAAAAAACATGCTAAAGCATTTACTTTAGCAACAAGGAAGTTGAAATCATAAGGAAGGAAGGAAAAGTAAGCATGCTGGAAACTCTAAATATAAAATTAATTTCTGGAAGCAAAATATAGCAGACATACTGAACATTGAATAATAACATTGAAGATGGGACATCAAAAGGTTGAGGTACAATATTCTAAGGCTTTGGATTATTATGAAATACATTGGTATTAAGTAACTTTATTTGTTATTAGTTCTACATGTTAAAGATATATAGGTTAAACTAATAGTTATCAGAACAAGCAGAGAATTTAAATTTTAAATTTCAAATGAATAGAAGTCAAAACAAATGGGAATATTGATAAAATTAATCAATATAATTGTATGCTAAATAAAGGAAAATATGTAAAAGAGAGACATGAAGAGACACTTATCAATAACAATAATAAATATAAATGAAATAGACATATATTTAAAAGACAGGAATTACCATATTAGATAAACAACAACCACCACTGGACAAATCAGTTTCTATACTATTTGAAGACATGAAGCAAAAAGCATAGGAAAGCCTGAAAACAAAACACGGACAAAAAATACTAAGACCATACATACCTAAAGAAAGCTGGCTTAGATATATTATTATTAAGTTCAAGTTAAAGCAAAATCATTAATACAGATAAAAGTCACTACAAAATGACAATGAAAAAATCCACTGAGAAGAGTTAGCAAAGAAAACTCCAAGTAATCACATTAATACATAAAAATTTAGAAAGCAGCAACTGAGAGAGTTGAAAGGAAAACTTGAAAAAATAATAATCATTTATGTTAATAATTTTGACACATTTTCTCAGGAGCTAATTTATTTTTATTTTTAAAATTTTTTTCAGAGACTGATTTTTAAAAAGGATGCATATTTTCTCTTTGTTGGGTACATGTTATCTCACAAATGAAATGCTCACAAATATTAGCTGACACAGGTGTATTGGCCACAAGCTCCATTATGAATCACAAAATCACTTCAAATTGTTATGTACAACAGTTTCTCTGACCATAATGCAGTTATAGAATAACTATAGTTCTATATATTATTGGGAAAAACACTTTAAAATAACTTATGAGTTACAGAACAAGTTAAGGGATATTTAAGATGATTTTGAATACTGTAATTTAAATTTTTGTATAAATGTATGTGGTATGCAGATAAATTGTCCCTTAGAGGAATACTTATGGCTTTAGAGGATTCACTAATAAACAAGAAAAATGATAAATTGGGAAAACAATGAGGTAATTCTTCAACTCATGAAGCTAGGATAATATAAGTTAAAATAGTGAGGAATATTTCGCCCATAGTCAGTCATCTTCCATAGCTATTGTACTGGAAATTTGGAAATTGTGGAGTTGTTGTCATTGTTCATTATAATATGCTTTTGGCATTTAGTGCCAATTGGTCAGTGATACAAATGTCCTGTGGTGTACTGGGCAGTTCCATGTAAAAAAGGATTCTCTAGCTCGAACTGACAAGAGCCTTTCCATTAAGAAACATTGTATAGTTATATTATTTGGCTTTTCCTTAAGGAAACAAACATGGCAATACTTCTGTTAATCTTGTCTGGTGCTTACATTGTTGTATGTTATTCTCTGTAACTTGATCTATTTTTTGAAACATAATTTTTCATTAATAATCTCAAGCACATTGAAGTGAAATGTTTACATTTGCATGGATAATAAATTAAATAATAGAATCCACACTGGAGGGGCACCTGGGTGGTTCAGATGCTTAAGCATCTGCTTTGGGCTCAGGTAATGATCTCTGGGTTCTGGTCTCTAGCCCCATGTTGGGCTCCTGGTTCAGGCAGGGTGTCTGCTTCTCCCTCTCCTTTTGCCTCTGCCTCTCCCTGCTGCTCATGCTCACTGTCTCTCTGTCTTTTTGTCTCAAATGAACAAATAAAATCTTAAAAAAAAAAAGAGTGCACACTAGAATAAGCTCTTAAGTACAAATCTCTACTCTATGTATTATATTATACTGTTTTGTGCTCGCTTGGGCAGCACATATATATTATACTGTTTCTTTCTTTTTCCACTAATTCCTTTTTTTTCTCTTGCACTGAAATTTTGGACATTATTTAGTTCATATATTTGAAAAATTTCTTAGTTTAACATTTTCATCTACAGGTTAAATTAACCAGATATTTTACTCTTTAATACTAAGGCTTTTTCCCCCTTGACACATTGATTATTTTTTTTCTCCTCTTTGCCTTCTTAAAGTTCTAAATTTTGTAAAATCTTATTATAAGTCATAATGGTTATCTAGTTTTCCTCATGTCCTACCACGTGAACCAGATCTAAAGATACATTTTACATGAAAGGCAGTTTGCCAAGATGTTTTGTTGTTGTTGAGGTGGAGCATATATAGAGATACAGAGTTTGTTTCTTAGGGACTTATGGTTTAATAGAATGGGAGATAAAGTTAATGTATCTAACTTTATCATATAGTATTAAAATAGTATTAAAATCTCATATATAAGATCTTTTATGTAGAGTATAGGAATGGGGAATCTTGAAATCAGGGAGAATTAACTCAGGGAAGAAATCTATTGGAAGAAATAGTTTGGGTTTTTGTTTTGTTTTGTTTTTAACTAGGAAAGCACAAGACATCGTATTTCAACATTTCTTCCAGATTATTGTTAGGAAAGTGACTCTAACCACATTGCAGAGGGCCCTGGTGATCATGGAAATGAGTACTTAGTTCTGTAGGTAAGAGAACCGATGAAAAGCTTTAACTTGGGTGGATGGGAAGTGCAGATGACATACTCAAACTTGCAATGTGGGGAGATTCATTTAAAAGTTATATATAAATGATCATCATGGTCTTCTCTGATTCACTGTGCATTCTCTGATGGCAGCACTAGCACATGACACACTGTTTCTGTTTATCTCTTATGCCATAGGCACTCAAAAGATATTGAATGGACAAAGGCAGACATTTACTTATCAAACATTCACTGAGTACCTACATGCAACGGAAGCTTCCTCAGGTTTTAGAAATACAGTCAAATGGAGGCTCCCATCCATTTTACCGAGCCCCGCCCTCTGCTGTCAGTCTTGCTCGATGACATGTGTGTCCTCATGGACTTTAAGTTGGTAGCACCAAGACCCTTCTGAAGCCAAACTATTTTTGTGACTGTCTCTCTCTCTTTCTTTTTTAAAGATTTTATTTATTTATTTATTTATTTATTTATTTATTTATTTATTTATTTGAAACCAGAGAGAGAGAGGCAGAGAGAGAAGCTGGTTCCCTGCAGGGAGCCTGATGCAGGACTCGATCCCAGGACCCAGGGACCACAACCTGAGACAAAGGCAGATGCTCAGCCATTGAGCCACCCAGATGTCCCTGTGACTAGTCTCTTAACCTGTTGTCTTATCACCTGTTGCTCAGTGGTCCTTCTTTAGCCTATAACTAAAGAGTCTTGAGATAGTCCTTCTTTGCTCAGGCCCAGCTTCTTATCAAATGAACCCTGCTACTTCCCTAGGGAGATACATCTCTTTCCCCAACTCCATCATTTGTGTGATAGAACCTATTTATGTTTATAAACTAAACATAAACATAAGCATCATTTATAAGATTATCAAGTGCTTAAGATTTAGAAAATACCTAAGGAAACCACATTTTTTAATCAAGGTGTTATATATGTGTGTGTGTGTGTGTGTGTGTGTGTGTGTGATATGCATGTAAATATATAGCATACTATATATAATATACAATATATAATGTACTATATATACATTATACACACACACACACAAATAGTGAGACTGTAATCTTTATCAAACCTACCTAGCACCATTGAACAGAAAACCCATTTGTTTGACATCTGTTCACTTATAGTAGTAGTTCTGATGTTGGTGACTTTACAATTTTGAACTGCTGATTGATTTTTAGTAGAATGATTTATTTATAGAAAATAAAGGTACAGATCCAAAGCATTGCCTTTCTTCTCTTACTTTAGAAATTTTCTGCATTATCAGGTGGAAAAGTGACTTTACTATTGTTTTTGATAACTAGTTTTCTTCCCTATGGAAGCTTCTCAACAAATGTGACAAAGGACTAGAAACCAAGGTATCTCTAGAGATAGAAACCCAAGAGGAGCCCCATGACATTTTTCAAAATAAGTGCAAAGTGAATTTAAAAAAAAAAAGAAAAAGAAAAATATAAATAAGTTAAAGCATTCCTTTCTATTTTTGCCCATTCCTCTGCTTGATTGGTCAGGAATGATGATGTGATTCATCATCTTCACTTCAGCTATTGGGATTAAAACTTCCAGAAATGCTGGCAGGGTTGGGAGAACTCTTCCCCTTTGTCTTTTCTTAGACTCTGTCATGGCTAATTAACTGTGGTGGAAGGAGTGAACATGAAATTCTAAAGCAACATTCCTTTATACAAATTGTACTGACTTTTTTCCTTCCAGATGCCAAAACTGATAAAGTAAACCATCATCAATTTACAATGATAAGATTATGAAGAAGCATTATACATGTAACTAACATAAAATCATGCTTGCTCCAAAATAGCTGACTCCCTCAGGAACACTGCTTTTGGTTAGAACAAAGAAAGCACACTGGGACTCTGTCATATAGAAACAACCATCATGTTTTCTTTCTTTCTTTCTTTCTTTCTTTCTTTCTTTCTTTCTTTCTTTCTTTCTTTCTTTTTCTTTCTTTCTTCTTTCTTTCTTCTTTTTCTTCTTTCTTTCTTTCTTTTTCTTTTTCTTTCTTTCTTCTTTCTTTCTTTTCTTCTTTTTTCTTCTTCTTCTTCTTCTTCTTCTTCTTCTTCTTCTTCTTCTTCTTCTTCTTCTTCTTCTTTCTTCCTTCTTTTTCTAAAGAAGAGACAATGATATCATGTATGCAAGTCTGTTATGATCTAAAATATTAAATCTCCAACTTTTCTTTTAGTTTACTATCCCCTGAGCTTGAATTTATGTCTTTGATCAGTATGAAAACGCCTGCTGTCATCCTGGGCAACATCAGCTGTAGCCTGGAGGCTCTTAAAAAGCCTGGATCAACTATTCAAGGGCATTTGAATTTCTAGCTCTCACTATCCAAAATTGGTGGAACACGGAGTGACCTACAGGTAGAGATAAAGCATGTAAAGTATTATATAACTTATCAGAGTGTTGTAGAAAAACTCAAATGATGAAGAGAGCAGCATGGTTCTTAGATAAAAAGGCAGGATATTGTAAAGAAAAGGTATTTTCCTAAAATGAAGTATAAAGTGAAATACATTTTCTCTTATAATTTGACAAGATTGTTCTTAAGTTCTTCTTGAGTAAGGAAAAATTAAGAAAAAAATCGGAGAAAAAGTTTAAAAATAGAATAACAGCAATCCAAGGCAATATCTATGAGTCACTAAAATGTGATTAGGTTCAATCCCAAGCTGGAGCAGAATAAATAGAATGAAACGAAACAGAGAGACATAAAACAAACTTAATTCCATGAAATATCAAACAATAAAAAATAAATTCATCGATTAATAGATTTTTAAGAAAAATCACTGGTTTAATATTTTAAACAAATAAATTAAGATCACAATCAAGCTGTGTCAAATTTGGTTTCAGCTGGTTTGACGTACTTAATGAATGCTAATACACTCTAGAAACTTAAGAAAAATACATATACACTTTCTGTCAGAGGGATGGTTATTCTTTGTCTGAAATTAGTGCTAGAAGACACAAAAGGATTACAGATATGTTAGAGTAAATGATCCTGTAAGAAACTGCATTATGGAAAATTAAATAAAAAGTCTAATTATAAATTTGCAGACATTATCAATAATAACTTTTAAAAGTTCAAGAGATATATAATTAATATCCTTATCACAAGAAAATTATACTAATGTATTAACATGTAACTGAAAAAAGAAATTTAAAACTAGTAAAATACACAATGAAAAGTCAGCAAATCCTGTAAAAGTTACACATGAAAAATTTTAATGACAGCTTTTTTTTTAAGTAAGGCAGTTATTTAGAAAAGATAATATAAAATATTGAAGAAGGAGTGCCTGGATGGTGCAATTGGTTAAGCATCAGACTCTTGGTTTTGGCTCAGGGTGTGATCTCAGGGTGGTGGGATCAAGCCCAAAGTCAGGTTCATGCTTAGTGCAGAGTCTGCTTGAGATACTCTCTTTTCCTCTCCCCCTGTCCCTCTCACTCTCCCTTAAAATAAGTAAATAAGGCAGCCTGGATGGCTCAGCGGTTTAGCGCTGCCTTCAGCCCAGGGCCTGATCCTGGAGACCCAGGGTTGAGTCCCACATCAGTCTCCCTGCATGAAGCCTGCTTCTCCCTCTGCCTGTGTCTCTGCCTCTCTCTCTCTCTCTCATGAATAAATACATATTTTTAAAAAACAATCTTTAAAAAAATAAAACAAAAGTAAATAAATAAATCTTTAAAAAATAATAAAATATTGATGAGGTTGTGGTAAAAAATATGTTTTCTTTATTGCTGTCAGCATGTAACTTGAGACAAACTTTTAGAAAGAAATTTGACTACATTTTTCAAATATGGTAAAAGTAATAATGCTTGAGTAATACAGTCTAGGAATCTTTTATAAAAAAAGTAATCTAAATTTAAAAAGATATTTAGCTACAAACCTGTTATAACAAGTTACTTATGTTGCTGAATCTGAGAAAACACCAATTTATGTTTAAGTGAGATATTTAGCATGTAAAACTAGATTTATACACTGTTTAATAATACATATCTATGTCATATAAAAAGAAAACATTCAAATAGCACATATAATGTGCCTCAGCTATGTAAAGCATACATCTAATACATACAAAAGAGAAATAAACTCATATTTAAAAACATATTTTCTTATATGTATACATCATTCTTTTCTAAATTTTCAATAATGAGCACATAATTCTTTCAAAATGGGAAAATACAATAATCTAAATGAGTAGCAGAGGAATGCAAATGGCTTAGTTAATTGAAGTAAAAGTACCTACATATTTTTACAGATAAGAATATTGAATAAATTCAAAATTTCAATTCTTCATTAATTAATATTTTAACGATTACAATAAAAAAACATGAGTTTTCATATTGGATTAATTCATGTTTTCAATTCTTTGCTATGTTTTATTGATTATAATTTAAAATTAGGGTTTTTTTTTATTGCCACCTGCCCATATAATTCTAAATGTCACTTATATGACTATCCAGATGAGCATAGGAATATTTTTCAACATTTTAGGTGCAGAAATCTATTGAATATTAAAGCATAATTATAAAACCAAAATTATTTAAAATTTCCATAAGCAGTAAGAGAGAATGAAGATTGATGGAATCCAGGAAGAGTACACCTTATGAATATTGTTTTTTATATAACTATCTTCGCCTGGGTTCCCAACAACTTGAAATTGAGATTAAGGTTGAGGTTAACCCTTAGGAGGCTCAGTCTGAGGTTATATAATAAAAGCAAGGGACAGAGAAACTAATTCAGAGAAGAAAGGGAAATAAATCATGAAAGATGATGCATTAATGTGCTGGCCACTACCTTCACTATTATTCTTTAAGACAGTTGATCGCTTGGCAGGTCTGTCTGCTTGGCCTCACCTCAGTGGACACCAGTACACAGAAATCTACCTTGTTGCTGTCCAGGATGAGGAATGAGGAAGGAGGCTCCTGTTTCCCAGCCATCAAATTTTTACCCCTGGGAGGTGACAACTATAACCCTCCTGAAACACACACACATACACACACACTTCCAGATTGTATTATTTGCCCCCTTTGGGGGTTGCTTGGGGAACTAAACCTGCTGTGCTATATATATAGTGTGGTGCATCATTCAAGTTCAGAAGGAAGGAACCAGAAACTGAAGGCAGCCTGAATGTGCTGTGGCAATTAAAGTTACAGCAAGGCTTCATGACCCTAAGTGGAATATGTCAGCCACAGCAGTAGCTGGAGGAGCTGAGGAGGAGCTGGCAGGTGCAGGAAAAAGTGGTGCTAACGAAATCTGAGGAAGTGTGTATGACCCATGTAATGGCTATCCCTCATGTGCCCAAGTGTGCTGTTAAAAACAAAAACTAAAGCTCAACAGTAAAAATTTAGTGATCCCTCATTTTTTTCCACTTAGTATCCTTTTCTCTCATGTACAGTAAACATTCTCAAAAGAATTAGCCATAATCACCATGGCACTTCTAAAATCTCAATTTCCTCCCAGCTGTTACTTGGGGTTCTTATTAAATCAGTCTTTACAAATTTCCTTGGGAGTTCAGATGGTCGTTCCACCAGTCTTTTACTATCACATCCCCACCCCCGACCCCCACCCTGGTTCTTACATTCCTCTTTTCCAGCTAGGATCCCATCTTTAAAAACTTTCTGGCATCCCTTTCTGTTCTTAACTCACAAGCATTGTGCAAAACTCATCACTCTTTCATTTTTCTTCATTATGTTCATTTTCCTAGCTTCATTGGTAATTTCCCGTTTTTCTCTAGCCCACCAGCTATTTTATCTCTGCTTTTTGGGTTCCTCTCCTCTGCTCCGTTTCTGAATGCTGGCATGCTGCAGGGCTTTGTCCTAATGCACACAGTGAGAACTGAGTACTATTTCTTTTTATTTATTTATTTATTTATTTTATTTTTTTTTGAGTACTATTTCTTTACGTGAACCAACTCTGTCTCCTGCCTGTCTCAACTTTGCTTGTGGCCATGTTGTTCACCCAAGCCACATACTGTTATTTTGGTTTCTCAGAAATGCCAAGAAATGGTCATTCTCAGGGTTGTGTCCTAGCTGGTCCTTTCTGGCTGGAAATATTTTCCCCCAGACCTTTAAATGATGACTTCCTATATTTTAGATCTAAATTTAAAGTATAATTAGAGAAGTCTTCTTTGACCACAAATCCCTACGATTCCTCAATTTCAACCACATTTTTCCTATTTATTTTTCATCTTGGCATTTGAAAGAATCTTATTCCCTTTTTATTGTTTCATTAGAGTGGATTCTTTCTCTCCACACTGTAAAAGGATCTGTTGGGAAGAAGGGCCTTATCCATCTTGCTCACCACCATGTATGATGAAGCCATAACAATGTTAACTCACAGTAGGCATGCAATGGATAGCTTTCAATGAGTAGCACTAACACAACATCACTTTTACTGATCAAATAACCTAACATTTTTTAAAAGTAAAATTAGGGCTGGATTAAAGGTGTAAATGTTGTATAAGGGTCATTTTTATACTTTGAAGGTGGATTCTGAGTTGTTTTAAAAAAATATCTTTGCAATACACAGCAAATACTTCAAAAATTATGCTCTCTAATTAAAAATACTAGTCAACTAACCACTGGCTAACTCTGAACAACATAGAAATTTGTCTCTATAACAATAATATTTTTATCTATGGGTAAAATTACACATACAACGTACAATTATCTTGAGCTTGCTTTGTAATATATTCACTTATGGTTTGGTTATATTTTTTATCATTCCAACTTATTGAGGTATAAGGTTGTATAAGGTTTTTATACACATATACATTGTAAAATAATTACCACAATCAAGCTATTGACATGTCTATCACCTCACATACTTACCATTTTCTTCCTCTGTGTGTGTGTGTGTGTGTGTGTGTGTGAGTGTGTGGGGTGAGAACACTTAATATTTACCCTCTCAGCAAATTTCAAGAATGCAATGTTGCAAACTAAAGTCACATTGTTGTATACACTAGATGTCCAGAACTTAATCACCTTGCATAACTGAAGCTTTGTACCCCTTGACCAATATCTCCCTTTTTCTCTCCCACCAACCCCTGACAACAACCACTCTGCTCTCTGCTTCTATGTTTCACTATTTAGATTCTACACATAAGTGAAATCATGCAGTAATTGTCTTTCTGTGTTTGACTTACTTCTTTTAGCACAATGCCTGCAGCTTCATGCATATTATCACAAATGGTAGAATTTCCTTCTTTTTTTAAGGATGAATAGTGTTGGTGTGTGTGTGTGTATGTGTGTGTGTCTGCACGCGCGCGTGTGCATGTGTGTGTATCACATTTTCTTTATCCATTCATCTGTCAAAGGACATTTAGATTGTTTTATATCTTGGCTATTGTGAATACTGCTCCATGAACATGGGAATGCACATTACCTCCTCAAGATCCTGATTTCATTTCCTTTGGATATGCAGTCAGAGTAGGATGGTTAGATAAATGTTAGTTCTATTTTTAAAATTATTAGAAGAACTTCCATACATACTGTTTCCACAAATGGCTGTACCAATTCAAATTACACCAGCATTGTATAAGAATTCTCTTTGCTTTTGAATAATGTCATTCAGGTCCATTCTCCATTTTAAAAATCAGGTTATTTAAAAAATACATTTATCTATTTTTGTTATTTCAATTGTAACAATAATTTTAGGTTGTCATATAAACATAAAATATATAACTTGCTGGTATAGATTAGGAGGATATTACAGATCACTCCATAAGTAGGATGTTTACAAATATCTGAATCCATTAGACTGCCTAAGAAAGCACATTATGTAAACTGAATTTTTAATATGATAATTCCTTTTGTCCTTTTCCTAATGTGTGAGATGTGTATCTGCCTAAAACAGTCTATTTTCATTTTATCTTTCAACTTTCCTATTTAATAGGTTATAGTAAATATTACACACACACACCCTAAAACTAAATAAATAGAATAAATTGAGATTTAATGGAAATGCAAAAGGAAAATTCCCTTTGTAAACAATAAATTCTCACTAACCTACTGATAGACTAAATTATATAAGATGGCCATGAATATACATTATTCATGGGGGGAAAAAGCCTCAGATACTTGTATGATTTAAGCGGTAAGTACTCTGTACACCAACACAGATATGCTGTGATGTTTTGGACAGGTTACATTATATTTCTTGTGTATATACAGGTAATGCTGAAACAAAAAACTGTTTATGAGAAACTTTGATCCTATAAAGCCCTACATTAGCATTTAATAAGCCCAAGAAAAGTATGAGAGGCTCAATTTGCTTTTAAATATAATCTATCAAAATACATTATAGCTTCTGTTACTTCCTAAATAATTTCTGTATAGATGCAGATTTGTAATTAGCAGCAGCATTTTGTGTCTATTTATAGCAATTGAATTTACTGAAGTCATTTTCATGTAAGTTAAACTATTTATATTTAAATTAACTTGTATTTTTTAACAATTAGAAATACAAATTCAGCTCATAGCAGCAATATCAGGATCTGACTGCTGTGCTCTTCATTAGTTCATCCATTAATGTGTTGAAAAGTCTTTTATATGATTTATGCATTCTAAGAGTTTTCATCAATAATGGATTTTAATTTTTTGTTAAAATGTGCTTTACCCACATCTTTTTAAATGCTCTTGATATTTTTTTCTTGAATTTGTTAGTATGGTGAAATATAATGCTATTTTAAAAAATTAGTCTCTCTTTGTTAATTTTCCTTTTTACCTTTTGATCTCCACCCATTTCTCCCACCCCCCCAAAACTGCTAGTTTTTATGATGAATATAGATGTATTCTTTTGATAAACCTTATTTCATCATATTATTTTTTAAATCATGTACTACTACATTCAGTTTGCTAATGCTCTAGTATTTTAGTGTTTACAGCCAAAATTGACACATACATTTACTCTAATGGACAGTTTTTGTATAGTTATTGAAATGGACTGAATGTAACCCCTCCCAATTATATGGTGAAATATAATCCCCAGTGCAGTGGTGTTTGGTTATGGGGCCTTTATGAAGTGATTATATCATGAATGGGATTAGAGCCCTTATAAAAGGGACTCCAGAGAGTTGCCTCAATCCTTCAGTCATATGCTGTCACAATGAAAAGAAAGCAGTCAATGAGGACATGTGCCCTCACCAGTCACTACACCTGTTGGCATCTTGATCTTGGACTTTCTAGACTACATACGTGTGAGAAATATTTTTCTCATCTTTATAAACCACCCACCTATGGTATTTTGTTATAGCAGCCTGAATGGACTAATAAGATAGTTCTAGTATTAAGGATATAGCATGTATGACCTATGTATTTTCTTATTTATTCTCTAGAAGAATTTGTTCAAGACTGAATCATCTCTTCCCTGAATGTTTGTTCTGTTCTGTCTTGAAAACTGTCTGAGCAAAGATTTTTTTCTTTGTAGACAGATTTTAAACAAATTTAATGAGTACAGTTCTGTTTACTGTTCTAGTTTCTTCTTGAACCAGTTTTATTATATTTTTCTATAAATTTGACCATTTAATTTAAACAGTGTTGGTATAAAATTATTTGTAATATTCTCTTATTTTTTAAAAGTCTGCTACATTTGTAGTCACATCCCATATTTTAATGTCAATATTTTCTCATTTTCTTTTTATTTCTTTACAAAACATTTATTTTCCTAGAATTTATGCTATCTCCCTCAATCATTTTATAAGTTATACATAATTTCTACAATTTTTATGTTCATTGTTCATTTTGATTTTTTTTCACATCTTAACTGCGATGCTTAACATATTAATTTACAGGCTGCTTCTTCTATTCTAATTTTAGCAAATAAGTAAGAATTTTTCAGTTGCATGTCATGTATTTTGGTATGTGATATTCATTATCATTCTGTGTCCAGTGTTCTCTAATTTCTGTTCTGTTGACTGCATTAGTACACAAGATATATAGGTTTTTATAGGTTTGTGGGTTTTTAAATTATTAATGCCTCTTTTTATTGCATTTAATCAGACAGTGTGGTCTGTATAGCACCAAGACTTTGAAATATTCTGATATTCTATGACTAGTTGTATGGTCATTTATCATAAATGTTCCATGTGAGTTTAATATAGATTGCTGGATGCATGTTCTAAGTAAGCCCATGTCATTAACTCTATAATCTGTGTTGCTCAAATATTCTATATCCCTATCCTTATAGTCATTTGTGTTTGAGAATATCAGAGAAAGAAGTACATTTGACATCTTCTATCATGAACATGAATTTATCAACTTCTTTTATTCTGTTAATATTTCCAAGGTACTAGTCAATTGTATACAGGTTAAAAACTGTCATTTTTTCCCCAGTGGAGTATAAGTTCTCCCCTAGAAAGTTATCCACAAGGGCAGGGCACCTGGGTGTCTCAGTTGGTTGAGGGCTGGACTCTTGATTTTGGCTCAGGTTATGATTTCAATGTCCTGTGCTCAGCATGGAGTCTTCTGCTTAAGATGCTCTCCCTTTCCCTCTGCCCCTCTCCACCCCCTTGCTTGTGTACTCCCTCTCTTTCTAAAAAAAAAAAAAAAAAAAAAAAAGGATAAATCTTTAAAAAAAAGTTATCCACAAAGATACATTATGGATTTGTGTTTTCACTGTCCTATTTCCAATATCTGAAACTGTGCCTAGCTCCAGAAATATTTATTAACTTCTTAGTGAATTAAATGTTTTATCATTTAAAAACAACTTTTAAAAACACTGAAAGTGTTTTTTCCCCCTTAAAATATATTTGTATTTTTGATATGTGGAACAAACATTTTTATTGATTAGTAATGACTGATAATTCTATTTTCCATTTTTTTCCTCTAAATTTTTAGTGTTAAGTATTGTTAATATCACATAGTTTCAAATATATAGCTGAAACTCTGCTAACTAAAGAATTAATCTATTGAGATAACTCACCTACATACATGTCTTACATGTCTTTATCTTTTGTGCTCTTTGCCTCATTTTTCTCTACCTATGTTTCTGCCTTTATTTTTTTTAATGTGGTTAATTTCCCCTCTTTATCTACTTCCCCCCCAATTGTTTCAGAAGTCATATATTTTAATTTTTTTTAGTGACTGTCATAGGTATTTTACATGCACACCTATTATAACAGTCTAACATTAAAGAGTATGCCTCCTGTCCTTATAAACTTAAAGGAAACTTACAGTATTTAAATTCTGTTTATTGCTTCAAATAAAAATGTTTGCAAGATATATTTTGGCATTTTGATTCAATATTTTTTAATCTGACCAATTAAATATTACTGTTATTATAAGTCAACATTTCTTTAGATTTTTTAAAAGATTTTATTTATTTATTCATGAAGGACACACACACACAGAGAGAGAGAGAGAGAGAGAGAGAGAGAGGCAGAGGCACAGGTAGAGGGAGAAGCAGACTCCTCGCAGTGAGCCCAATGAGTGAATTGATCTCAGGACCCTGGGTCATGCCCTGAGCCAAAGGCAAGCGCTCATTCACTGAGCCACCCAGCTGTCCTTTCTTTAGGTTTTTAATTGTTATTCCTTCTCTCATAGCACATTTCTCTTAGTATTATTATTTTTATTTTCCTAACATATGTCTTTTGGAATTTACTAAGTGAGGGTCTATTTATGGTAAATTCTGTCAGTGTTTTCATTTGTTTTTCTTAAACCACCTTTATTTCACTCATTCTTCTAAGTTAGTTTCACTGGGTATAAAATTTGAAGTTAGGAACCTTCTTTAGGTATTTTAAAGAAATTATTCCATAGAATCCTGAATCAATTTTGCTTTTGAGAATCTACCATCAGTATAATTATTGTAAATTAAGGTTAATATTTGCTTTCTTTCTATTATTTTGAATATATTATTCATTGTTAGCTTCCTATGTGACAATGGATTAGTGCTGCCTGAACCAACTACAGAAATTCTGAAACTGGGCAGCCCAGGTGGCTCAGCGGTTTAGCACCACCTTGGATCCAGGGTGTGGTCCTGAAGACCCAGGATCGAGTTCCACATTGGGCTACCTGCATGGGGCCTGCTTCTCCCTCTGACTGTCTCTCTCTCTCTGTGTGTCTCTCATGGATAAATAAATAAAATCTTTAAGTTAAAAAAAAGAATTCTGAAACTCCAAGTTGTGTTCTACATCCCCAAAGAATTGCTTAAAATAACTAGAATATTATAGAATAAAAATTCATAGTGGCTTCTTCTTTGTAATGCATGTTTATAAACTAGACACAAGAATCATAGCCTTCAGGGATAGCTTGTCTCTCTATCTAGAAGGTGAAGATCTGATAGTTTTTATAGCGTTGTAACCATAAATGACCCTAGTACTAGACTCACCTAGATTTTAGCCCTGGTCCACTACCCAAACGCTATTTCTGGACCTTTTCAATGATTCATGTCCCTTTCTCTGCTCCTCCTGGAATTGCTGTAGGTTCTTTTAGTTACTTGTACAACAGTAGTTCTAAACCCTACTTGACTTCATGTCTCACAATATTGGCAAAATTCCTAGAATATCTGTGGCCAATTTTCTGGTCTAGGCAGAAGCTGTGAAGAAATATGAGAAGATCTGATTATCCCTTGCTCCATCCAAAAAGACTCTAGACAATAACCTGGGTAAAACTAACTATTTGCAAATTTACATTGAATATTTAATATAATATAAATCAGTTCTCTGAGTGCATACTATACTCCAAAATTGCACTTCTCATTTTAGTATTTGTATCAATATATTTCTTAAGTCTTTTGCTAAATACAAAGAATCACAAAGCTTCATGTCTGAGAAACATACGTGCTAAGTAAGTACCCTGAATCTAAGAGTTAGGAAGTCATGATGAATACATACTCTAATGCAATACTGAGTTAATTATTTTGATCTAATTGCATTTCTAATTTGTACCTTTGGTATAATTCTAATTTAGAAGTTTCTCCAGTGTGACTATGAAAAAATCATGGGTCCCATTAAGGCTCAATCTCTGCTCAATCTCACATTCAAAGAAACTGTTGTTCAACTCCAGAAACCTATAGTATTTATTTTAAAATGTGCTTCACATAAAAAAAAATATTTCTTAAAGGCTTTAATTTCTCTGGGAAAGTACCCTTTGTAAATAACATCTTTGAAGTGTGTAAAATTGATTCTATGGAGCATAAGTTTTGAGTGCCAAACAATGACTGATTAATACATTTTTGGATGAGAGGTTTTTCTTAATTTTGAAAATTTATGTATCTCTTTTTAAGTATAGTAAGACATGGTGCCTTTTCAAGGAGATTAAAGCCTAGTGGAGGAAAGAAAACACAAACTAACAATAGTAATACATATTTACTTGGCACAGTAGTTTTCAAGAATTCAGTAAATAAATTTCTAAATAGACTTGGGAATGTGAATTTTTTCCTGGAAAAAAAAGATGTTTAAGCTAAGATTTAAAGGATAATAAAAAGATGATCTGATGGAAAACAGAGGAATAGTCTTTCCAGGGAGATAAAGCAGCCTGTGTAAAAACACGATAATTTGAAGCTGCATGGTATTCTTAAAATTGCAAATAGTATAGTATGACAAAAAGAAGAGTGTCTGTAAGGAAATGACAAGAGTGAGGTGAAATGATGAAGAGGGCAAATACCCAAGAATTTCTATTTAATTGAGAAACTTAAACTTTACTCTTGACTAAATTAATCAATTTAAATTAAGAGAATGGTGTAATATTTGCATTTTAAAACAAAATCATTTCATTAGCATTATGAGCCATGGATACTGGGTATTGAATGAGAACTATTGGGGCCAGGATGTCACTTATGGGATGAACTATAATGAGAATTTGCATCATAATATTAGAGATAGATGAGGGGGAGCTGATCTTCAGGAATAGGGCAAGGAAGGAATTCAGAATGATTCCAAAGCTTCTGTGCAAATATAAATAAGTTCCCCTATCAACAGCTGGACCAATACACATTCAAGTTTGAGGGGTCCTAAGATCATCACAGATCTTTCAAGCCATGATTTTAATCTCAATAATGGAGATATTTTGCAATGGTTTACCTCCCAGAACACAGAGCTACCTTCATGGCAGAATGAGACAGCAGTCTTCTCTAGGAGTTATCCTATCGTTCACTGGACTAAAATCTCCATAGGATCACTGGCATCCTGCATCCTGCATTAAGCTATGGAAAAGCCGATGGTTTCTGGACCTGAATACATCTTGTATTCCACTCATGTTAACTCTTCAGTAATTGGCTCTTATATCACCCTGGGTCTGTAAGCACATGTTTGTAAGCACAAACATATCTGGGTTTGATTCATATCAAATTGTTTTTGCCACTTGGGTAGGAAAAACTTGAATAGTATTTGAAAATATTACCTTAAAGAAAAATCTATTTTTCTATATTATATAAAAACACTATTCTATTATGGTATATTCAAAGTTATAATAATCATTTTTATAAATGGAAGTAGGCTGTTTGAGAAATAGTTGGGCTTGTGAATACTAAGGATGTCCTACATGCCAATTCTCCTGAACTTCAGAAATAGAGTGATGAATTCCACCTAGCTCTGACAGAGACTGATTAACTGGTCACCATTTTTTAATCTTCCTGATATACACTCAAACAATATTTCCCAGCTCCTTTGTAGTTGTATATGGTCATAAGACTGAGTGTTGTTTAATAGAAGGTAAGCAAAAGTGATCTTCAGTACTTCTAGGTCTGGTTCTATAGTAATTTGCCTTGAGGACTCAATACCCTTGACTTTCATATCAACTAAATGCAAAGGACTATAGTACTTCAGAACATGCTGGGGACACTTGATGAAATCAGTCTAGATCATGGAATGATTATTTATGTCCTTCACATATTAGGGACATTTGTTTACTAATTAAATTTTCAGGAAATAAATATCTATTGAATAAAAATCACAGAGATTTTAGAGTTTGTGCATTTCAGCATAATAAACAGAATTTTGCTCAAACCCAGTAATGTAAATTACTTACTGCTATGAGAGTTTCCTAAGCAAGGAGTACCATTAAGACATGGATAGCCCTAAACAAAAGCCGTCTTTCTTTTCTAGAAGTTTCTGTAATGTGCAATCATTTGTCAAAAATTGTGAAGGGCTTGAAATTTTTGCCTTATTTGCAAGCTAACAAAATAGTCTGCCATAAATAATTTCATAGAGGGATCCCTGGGTAGCTCAGTGGTTGAGCATTTGGGCATGATCCCAGAGTCCTGGAATCGAGTCCTGCATTGGGTTCCCCGTGGGGAGCCTGCTTCTCCCTCTGCCTGGGTCTCTGCCTCTCTCTATGTATCTCTCATGAATAAGTAAAATCTTTAATATATATATTTAATATATATGTATAAATATTATATATTTATAATATATAATATATTTGCATTATGTGATATAAATATTAAATATATTGTAATATACATTTATAAATATACAATATTAATATATTTTATATATAAATATATTATATATATAAATAATTTCATAGGTATTGGCAGAAGACACAGTTCTCCTATGTCAGAAGAAAGGATCTTTTCACTCAATGTATAGCAGGTAACATTACATTGGATCCTCTTGCCCTCAAGTCCCATGAAAATGATGCAGATATAGGCCAAGATGAATCCAGCACACACAGTGAGTTTGTGTCAAAGCTGAGGAACCCTGAGCTTAGGTCTTTATGTCTTCCAAATGATGTTGCTAGCAAACTGCTCAACTTTGCCCCAGAGGGAGTCATCATCCGTATTACTCCGTTCAGAATAAAATCCACCCTTTTCCCCAGGAGATGACACTGCACTGTCTTCCAAGGCTGTTGGCTATACAAACATCCTTTAAAAAAGACAGTTTAGGAGAAACACTGATACCAGATGTACAGAAATATCATGGAGAATACTCTGTTGATATGTTTTAGATTCTGGGTTGGGTAACTAAAGAGCAAATCACAGAAAAATACAAAATGAAAGTGCAATTAGAGATTTTGGAAGCCATTTATTCTGTTTCTTCCTTTTTAGGTTAAGGAGGAGACAGAAATTCAGAGGTTACTAACTGACTTGGCCAAAGCCACAGAGAATCAGTGAGAACCTGAATCTGTTCTTTATATCTTGCTCCTCAAAGAATCAAATCCAGATTACATATGCATATATATCACTGATGTTAATTCATATACACATCAGGCTTAAATGTTGAGGTTTAAAAGCAGTACTCTGCAAGCAATGCTTACAACTGTCTTTGTTGAGAACCAGAAAATCTTTACTCTCATCACAGTCCTGCCAATAAGGGTTTTATGAAGCCATTGTGATCGGGCCACCTTCAGGGACAATTAACTACTTCCTTCTCTTCTTTCAGAGTACATTGTTCATATCTCTATTATGTTAAACTGATGTATTTGATTATGAATTTTTTAAAGGCAAAACTATTTCTAAAAAAAAAAAAACTACCTGAATAAGTTGAAAAGTACATATGAAAAAAATTAAAATGAAGATTGCTCTGGCGTGACTGCTGTATCCCAGCTGTTATATTATCTGCTTTCTAATATCTGGACCGTGATTTATGCCATCTTTCAGTAATCATATTTAGTTGCCTAGCCAAAACCTGAATAAGATATCATTTCCATTTGTGTTCTGTTACTTTGAATTGTAGACCAAAGCTCCCAGAGATAATAACTAGTTCCTAGAAAATGTACCTTGTCTCTTCCATACCACATTAATGATACAATTGGTATAACTAACCACAGCCCTGCCATTATATTTCTGCAGTTGGTTTATGCTCCTTGACGAATGACATTGCTAAATTAGAAAAGCAGGGGGAAGAAAAGGTATTTTTCATAAATCCTGTGAAAATTATCGACCTGGGCAATATGGCTAAATAGTAAAGTTCAGATTTGATGTTGCCTTTTCGGCAGCTCTGACATAGCACTCCACAGCCATCTCCTACACATTCACGCTCACCTAAAAATGAAGATGATAGGGGCAAACAGAGACAAGAGTTTCAAGTTGGGGCTATGGGGCAGCCGTGGTGTTGCAGCGGTTTAGAGCCGCCTTCAGCCCAGGGCCTGATCCTGGAGACCGGGATCCAGTCCCACATCAGGCTCCCTGCGTGGAGCCTGCTTCTTCCTCTGCCTGTGTCTCTGCCTCTCTCTCTCTCTCTCTCTCCGTGTGTCTCTCATGAATAAGTAAATAAAATCTTAAAAAAAAAAAAAAAGTTGGGGCTATGGTTGCAATAAGTAACAAACTCTGCTTTCTCCAGATCATTAGATTTTCAAAGACATCCACCCCCACTCCCCCCACACAATACATCAGTTTGTACCCACGGTTGCTTGTTTTCTAATTCTCCCTAATCACACCAGGAATAATTTCATCAGCCCATCATTAACTGATGATACATTACTGAGAATGAGATTTAAATGTGATATGAACCTATATTTTGAATACAAAGTATATTCTTAAAATTATGAAAAGTTGCTACCAAATTGGCAAGCTAGTGTTTGACTCAGTTATTTTTGTTTACGGAAGTTTTCGCTATGAACCCAGTTTATTTGTATAATCAGAATAATCATAAATGTTATTTAGAAAATAATTTGGGACACAAGGGTGGTATACAAAACACTTCAACAGGGGCACCTGGGTGGCTCAGTGGTTGAGCATCTGCCTTTGGCTCAGGTCGTGATCCCAGGGTCCTGGGATGGAGTCCCATATCAAGCTCCCTTCAGGGAGCCTGCTTCTCCCTCTGCCTATGTCTCTGCCTCTCTCCCTATGTCTCTCATGAATAAACAAATTAAAAAAACGAAAAAAAAAAAAAACCCACTTCATCATCGTCTAAGTACATACACACTCTGGTTTCTTAGAAACTATTAGTAATATCATAGTACAATCTCTGTAGATTCCCTTCCTGAACAGACTCCAATCAGTCTCCTCTGAGTCCTCTTCTTAACTAGATCCTGACTTTTGGGCTTCTGTGTTCATTTGCAAGGCCCAGTTTTAGCAAGAATTCTAAGTCCGCATCTAATGGAGTTCCTCATCCTCCAACGTTCCCTGGGGGATCATGCTGGCCTATTTTCATCCAGATTCTGATTAGGTGGGTTAGGTAGAAATCTACCCTGATCCCCTGGCGTTTCTGGTTACTAATTTTCTGTGCACTCACCCCCATCCTGCTCTTTGGCTATAAATTCCCACTTTTCCTTGTAAGCAGAGGTGAGTCCTAGCTCTCTTCCCTATTATGAAATCCCGTTGTAACAGCGTCCTTGAATAAATATCCCTTACTTTCTTTAACAAGTGTCATGAGAATACTTTCCTTATCAGCATGCAGATTAAAGTTTATTTATTTATTTATTTATTTATTTATTTATTTATTTATTTATTTTTGTCCCTTTTTACAAAATGCCCACATTCTAATTCTTGGAACCTGTGCATGTACTAGTTAATATGGCCAAAGGGAATTATGTCTGCAGATGGTATGAATGAGGCATATCAATTGACATTGCAATAAAGATGTTATCCTGGGATATCCATGTAAGAGATCATTGTTATTACAAGGGTCCTTAAAAGGGAAGGAAGGAGGCAGATAAGATCCAGAGAGATGAAGTAAGGAAAAGACTCTGCTCTGATTTGCTGGCTTTAAAGACAGAGGAAAGGGCCTGACCACAGAATGCAGACAGCCTGTGCACACGGTTAAGTGGCAAGAAAACTGTCCTGGAGCTTCCAGAAGGAACACAGCTCTACCTGCATCTTGATTTTAGTCCAGTGAGACTGTGTCAAGCTCCTGTCCTACAGAACTGTAACATAATCAACTTGTGTTGTTGACAGGCTGTCGGTTTGTCATAATGTTTCACAGCAGCAAGAGAAAGCTAACACCGTCTTTATGCGGTTTGGTCAAAATCAGAGGCCAGTTTAGAACAGTTGAAATGTCTCTGAAGAAGCTAGAACACAGAAATTTATGTTGGCTCCTAGGAAGACTGCATGAATTGGGACTTCTTCATTTCTTCTTCTATTTAGTGCAGTTCCATCCCCTAAAGACGCACCGTATTTTATCAATCTTCAACTTTGGTGTTGACCATGTGACTTGCTTTAGCTACTACAATGAAGCAGAAATGAGAAGATGCTCTTTCAGACCAGGCCTTAAGAAGCCTAGGGGTTTTCCCCTGAACTCTTGACATGTCTATGAGAAAGGCACATACCTGCTGGTCTGCTGGTCCCTGGAGGAGGACATATGTCACATGGATAAGAAGCCAACAGCCTGAGACAAGCTCAGCCTAGATTGCCAAACCCCTGCTAACCTTCAAATATGTGAGAAAAGCATACCTGATTGATGTGATAAGCCACTGGATTTTTGGAGTACTTTGCAGCTGAAGCAAACAACCTGCTCTAACCTAATGACTTGCTGGTCTGCTTTGTTTTGATTTTGAATGATAAAGGAGCATAGCAACTTTCATGCTATAATGGCCAGCTTTTTACTTGGAGGCCTAAATCTGGAAACTGCTAATGCTTAGTTCTCCCCACCAGAGATCTTCCCTCTGAAGTGGCAGTCCACAGGGCCTTCTCATTTTCTTACTTTAGAAAGGTCAGGTTTTTATTAAACATCACTGCCCTCCAACTTCCCCTGGGGATCTTAGATCTACATTTTCTGAGTCTTGGCAGAAAGTATGTTATTTTAGTCCATATTTAAATGTCATATTTGTACCATAACCCTTTTTACTGATATCCTGGATGTCTGCCTGTGTTATATGTACATTCCTCCTGATAAGGTTTCTGAAATGCAGTGGTGCCAGCCAAGGAGCAAATGTTCTTGTTATCACTAAAGGAAGTACTGCGAATTTACGAGTACTTTAAGTATTGGCAAAGTTTCTTTTTAGCAGTGGAGGAAAGAAAAGCCCTTTACTATCAGCTTCTGTTCTCTCCCATGGTTTGCTTGGCTTTCCTTTCACTATGTGATGTTCTCTAGAGAGACTGCTAAGACACAACTTGGCACCCAAGTTTTGTAGTGTCTCCATAATGCTGATGTCTGCTCTTTTGAGAGGAATAGAGACAATGAAGAGTGAACAAGTATTTTGGAGAGAATGGAATCAGTTTCTGCATTTTCTTACTGTGCTCACATAGTCAATAGTTTTTAAAGATTTAAAACATGCTTCAAAACTGGGCTTCTTAAATCCTAAACACTTTCTAAACTATGGACAACAACAGGAGAAAATGAGATGCATAAAATAAAAGCTGTGGCAAGCTCAGATTAACTGTGAGACTATGAAATTTGGGGCTTCTCTTCCATTAGATCAGAAACTTAATGAACACAGGATCTGATCCATGTTGATTGGCTGTTCTGTCCACAGTGATCACATGAGACTTGACCCTAATATCAATGATCAATAAGTAACTTGGTGAATGAGAATCAGTAAATGACTGGAGTTGTCCTTTGGGTATGCTGAGTCATTTATATGTTGTACAAGACTATTTCCATTAAAATGGAAGTTATTACCAACGATATTTTGGGCAGCGTTCCCTCCTTTCACTTGGAAGAAAAAGAATGTGGCTATACAAATAAAAAAACAAAAACAAAAACAGAAGAGTATATAAAAGAAGGGTCTGGAATCAAATATGAACCCTAGGAGGCATATAATCTACTTTCAGTTTTTGCCCAGATTTTCCCTGTGAGGAGCCATTTCACATTGAAAGTCACAGTTGCAAAGAGAGTGTTAGATATGTGGTTGCAAATAGGCATGATTTTATAATGAACATGAACAGGGGTTTGCTATTCAAGAGTTCAATGATAACAATTTTATAGGATATTTTAAAAACTCCTGATTCTTTTTTTTTTAATGTAAATCTTGCAACAAGCACTCTGTATCATTTTAAACTCATAAGGTATGGAGATGTAGGGTAACAAAGACAGAAAAATTGGTATTAAAAAAAAATATTTTCCCTTCTAGCACATAAAGAGGATTTCTCTGTGGGTAGGGTCCAAAGAGAAAATTAAGGGTTTCTCATTTTCTGTAAAGGAAAGATGACATATCCTGAAAGACAGAGCCAGGATGTTGGCATTGCACTGGCTGACTGTGCATTAGATATGACAGCAAATTAGATATTGATAGAACTATTTTGAACAGTCGATAAACTTTTTTTGATGATTGATATCTTTATGCTGTCTGGTAATATCACTGCCGACATTTAGGAACTAGAGAGAGAGAGAGAGAGAAACTGTAATATAATATTCTCTTTGTGGAATCCTTAAGTGTAACCCAAGCTCACAAGTCTCATTACTTAGATAGCAGAGTTTACAGAATTGACTTTCACAGGAACAAGGGAAAGAAAATTAAAACATTACCCTTTCCTTTGTGTACAGAACTATCCTTCCAGCCACCCTTCAATTTGAATCAGAGAATGAAGCAGTCAAGTTCTTTAAAGTTCTTCTGCTGTGAGAAAAAGAAAAGTAGTTCACAGAATCAGTCAGAAAAAAAAGTGTATTTTGGAGAACAAAAATAAACTGAATGTGGAGCAAATGGTTCATTTCATTATCTGACTGTTTCTGGTGGGACATTCAGCTTAAAACTAAGTGCCCAGGAAACCACAAAATATATCACTGTCCACCTCTAAATAATATTTCCTGAAATGTAATCAGGAAAGTGGAAGATGATGTAAAAAAAAAAAAAAAACCAACATAACAACACTGTGATTTATACAACCTCTGTTTTACTTTCTTCTATCTCTTCTCCTCCATCATTTTATCTTTCAGGAAGAAATTTTCTGCAAGATTAATTAATCAATCACTTAAATAAATACTTGTTCATTCATTCTTCCACTTATTCATTCAGCCAATATTTAGAAAATGCCAATTTAATACTAATAGTACTATAAGCAAAACAGCAGTGGGCAAAAATAAATAATTACCTTCACAAAACTTACTTTTTGATGGGAGAAGACAGATTATTAGTTGATGGATAAATAAAATACATAGGAGGTTCTATTGGTATCAGGGCGAAGTAACTAAAGTGGGTAAAGAAGTTAGAAAATTTCATGAAGTGAAGTTTGCTATTAGGAATGCTAGATAAAATATAGGATATTCAGTTAAATTTGGATTTCAATTTTTAAGGAACTAAATAATTATTTTAGTAGTTGTATATTCCAAATATTACTAAGTGAACAAATAGGAAAGTGATTGAAGATGAGATCATGATGGATTTGGTGAGCAAACGGTATTACAGTCTTGTATAGATTTCAAAGAATTAGAGAAAGTATTAAGTTGAGACATAAGAGGATATAAAAAATGCAAGTTGGATTTTTAGATGTGAAAATTAAAATGCCTGGAATGAAAAATACACTATGTATGACTAATAGCAGATAAGACTATCCTGAACAAAAGATTAATGAATTTAAAGACACAACAATAGAAAATACCACACAGAAAACACAAATAGTAAAAAAAGTGGAGCATCAGTGAGCTGCAGGAGAAATTCAAGTGATCTAATATAAATACAATTGGAGAACAATAAAAGGAGAACAATAAAAAAAAGAAGAAACAATTGAACTCCTTTCAAATTTGATGAAAACTATTAACTGATAGATACAAAGAACCTCAACAAAACCCAAACCTAAGAATATTTAGGAAAATTATACCAATGGACATTATTATCAAAGTGTTTAAAACCAGTGATAAAATATTTAAAAAACAAGTGGAGAAGCATGGCAGATTACACACTTAGGGACAAAGATGAGAATTAGAGTAGATTTCTAATTAGAAATAATTTGTGCAAAAAACACAAGGCATTGCATTGTTTCTGATTGGAAACCCATTGTGCTAAGAGAAAGTAAAAACAAAATAAAACAAGTTCTGACAATGTGTAAATCTAAACCCAAGGAAAATGCTTTCAAAATATAAATGAGAAATGTATTTTCAGACATACAAAAGCTTTAAAAAATTAATTAACAGCCAACAGGCCCCACCAAAAATATAGAATAAAGCCCTTGATTCAATGAGGGAGAAGGAAAATGACATTAGTGGGAAATACGGATATTTGTAAGGAATGAAGAGTACTGGAAATGGGCATAAATATAAAGACCAATTTTTAATTTAAACTTCTTGAAAAGATAATTTATTGTTTAACATGAAAATAACAACCACACTGTGGATAACAATATCTACTGTATAATCTATGTAGAACTAAAGTGTATGACAAAGATAACAAAGGCCAGGAGGGAAGACATAAAAATATCCTGTTGGGAGACTCCTATGTTATACCTGACATGGTATAGTATCACTTGAATTTTGACTGTGGTAACCAGACAGCTTCCATGATAGCTCTCAAAGAATCTCTTATTTCTAGTAGCCACAGGGCAAATATTGGGGAAAATCAAACACATTTTTAATCATGGGAGTTGTATTACAATTGCAGTTGAATTCAGGCTCACTTTGTTTCTCATGTGACAATTAAATTCTGAAACTAGAATTGGGGACATCTCATTGGATCCAGGTGAAACTGAGAATCTTGAATCCTCCAGTTTTTCTGAGACTCACTTAGAAGTAGAAGAAACTTTCCATCAAAGGGCCAAGGAGACTAGACTTCCTTATATTGAAAACTCCTATAGCCATAAAAGGACATGTTCATTTTCCTCAAGACCCATTGCAACCATCTGTTGCCACTAAACTCATAACTACAGTTAAATCTCAGCATGCTCCAGTAGGACACGCACTCCTTTCCTCTACACTCCAGGAGAAAAGGAAATAGCTTATCCACTGAAAGATTGCCAAGACCTTGCCGAGATATCTATCTATCTATCTATCTATCTATCTATCTATCTATCATCTATCTATCTATCATCTATCTATCTATCTCAAGGTCTTGAAAATCTTTCAGTGGATAAGCTATTTCCTATATCAGAGATATATATATTTCTTCATATATCAGCAGAAATCTGAGAAACATGTGCAAATAGATGTTAAGAGCATTTAGCCAAAGAGGACAAAATGTAACAGAACATTGGGCTGACTTCATTGAAATAGGTACACTTAATAGAGATTCCAGACTTAAAGCATTAAAGTTTGTGCAGCTGGATGTAGCGCTAACTACTTACTTGCTTATTTGGCTATGAACTCAGTCATAGATCCATTTAATGAAACAGACTTCAGAGCTTCTTTGATATGAAGTGAGAAGAGAATCCAAAGCCTCAGCGAGATGGAAATGTTGAAGTAGAGCTATTATGTATAAACTGCACACCCATCCCAGAACTATGATCCACAAGAAGACCTAGAAAAACTCTCATTACTAAAGCACTGATAAATACAGAAGGAGCATCTCTGAAAGGTTCTGTTCCCACTCTCCATTGTAGGCTGGGTGTGACTGTAGAGGCTGCCACCATTCAGGTGGGTGGGCTTCCTGATTTCAAAAAAGAATGATAGAATCACAGAATAGCTGATGTCAAGCAGCAGGACTTAGGCAGGACTTAGGCATCAAACGCAAGGTGGCCACATCAACTATAAAGAAAAATAGGGATGTGCCAGTAATTAAAATGCATTGATCTGTAGAGATCTTTAGTGGTAGGTAATTGATCACAGTGTCTCTAGGAATGATATAAATGATCAGCCTACTAGAGTGCTTTTTGATTTACATTACAGGAAAAACTTTAAGTCTACTAACAAGGCTTCTGACTTGGATTGCCAAAATAGAGAAATATGGCTTCTTACCCAGTTTCCAGACCTATGTTCATTCATAGACTCAGAGTCCCTTGATGGCAAGAGTTCTGGTTGCTTTGGAGGCAGAGACAGCATTTTATTGTGCAATCACACACTGAAAATCTTTCTCCAAACCTTCTTTACCCAGGTACTAAAGTAACTTTGTATTGGGGAAATGAAACATCCAGATCTTTCAGGGATTGCTTGACCCTGGCTCTGAACTGAGGCTTGGAATGCCACTCTGGCTCACCAGTCAAAATAGGGGCTCTTGTTGGTGAGAGGAGTCTTAAGAATGAAACAGAGGTCCAACTAGATTTGCAGACACCATGTAGTTATCTCTCTAGCTCCTGAATATATAATTGGAATAGAGAAATGTCAACTGGCATGATCCCCACATTAGCTCTTGAACTCATGTGGTAAAGGACCGTTCTGGTAAGCAGGGATAAATGGAAGCCCTTTGAACTTCCTGTAAAGATATGACAGTAACCCAGAAGCAATACCACAGCCATGCAGGACTGAAGAAACTAATGCCACCATGAAGACTTAAAAGAAGCGGGAATGGTGATTTACATCATATCCCCATTTAATTTACAGTTTTACTTATGCAGAAATCAAATGGAGAATGACTGTGACTATTATAAACTTAATCAAGTGGTGACTCCAATTGCAGCTACTGTGCCAGATTAGTAACATTACTGGAACAAATCGGTACAGCCTTTTGTACTTGGTATGACCTGGCTCATGTCTTTTCTCCACACCAATTTTTAAGTATGACTAAAAACGGTTTACCTTAAGCTGCTGTGGCCAACAGTATAATTCACAGTATTGCACCACAGTTAAACAATTCTACTGTTCTTTGCTGTAGTATTGTCTGCTTCGGTCTTAATCATTTAGACACTCCATAAACCATCAAATTGGTCCAGTATAGTGGCACCATTTTGCTGATTGTACCTGATAAGCAAGGTACAAGGTTAGTTGCATGAATAGATGATTGGGACTCTTTTGACATCAACCCTTGCTGTATTGTCTTCTTCCCTCAGGCCAAGTGTTTGGATTTTTGGAGAGTTCCTTATGACCTATTAACTGAGGAAGAACAAACTTGAGCCTGCTTTAAAAATGAATTACATGACAAGCTGTTACCATCCCAAAATGGAATGTTGAAACACTATTAACCCATTTAAAAATAACTCTGAAGATAACAAAAATTCCGAACAGAACTTTGAGCAGTAAATTTTGTTGTCCTCTATGTACTAGGTGAGAATTAGGCAAAGGAAAGATTTATGGGAAGTTGGTAATGGTTTGAGTAGGTATCTGTGGACTCTGAAGGAACATGATTGGAAAATTGGGGATAATTTATGTATGAGAAAGAAGTGTATGGATGGGCCTTTTAGAATAAACTCAGATTGTAAAATTATGTCTCATGTGAGTGCTCCTCAAAGGGTATCCAATGCAGAGAAAACTGTTCAGAGTGGACAGATAATCAGCAGACAAAATGACATGATCTTTAGATGACAGGCAACTTCTTTGCTCAGTTATTTCATTTCTTGCTCAATGGGTCCATAGACAAAGTATTTGCAATGGTACGGACAGAGGCTGTGCATGGGCTCAGCGACATGGGTTTCTCCTCACCAAGGATACTGCTACTGACAAATGACTAATATGTCAATAGCAGAAACCAACACTGAATCCCTGATAAGGCACAATTTAGTGAGGGTAATGGGGACCAAGCTTACTGTGTGGTGGCAGATTAACTATATTTTATTTCTTCCATCATGGAGAGGCAAATATTTGATCTCAGGGAAGTAGACACATATTCTGGAAAAGGATTTGCCCTCCCTCCTTATAATGCTTCTGGTAGCACTTTTACCCATAGAGTCACAGAATGACTTATTTAACATCATGACATTCCATACAGCATTGTGTCAAATCGAAGTCATTTCAAGTGAAGGAAATGCTATAATAAGCTCGTGTCCATGAATCAATCAGCTTATTATATACCCTATCACTTGGAAGTGGCTGCTCTTATGGAGTGGTAAAGTGACTTATTAAAGACACACTTATGGCTATATTTGAGGAAAAAATATCCTGAAGGTATGGAGTTCTCTCCTATAGCATATATTTTTATGCTTTGAATCAAAGATCATTTTATGTTGTTACTTCCCCCAGAGCTGGAATACATGGGTCCAAGAATTCAGCTTTGGAAATGGGAGTGGCTACTCTAACAACTAATTACTTATGCAGATTTTTACTTTTATACTCTCATGTCTTTGAGCTCTGCTGACTTGAAGATCTTAGTCTCCAAGGGGAAAATACTTCCAACAGAGAAAATAACAGTTTCACTGAATCAGAAGTTAAAACTTTCATCTGGCCATTTTATTTAAAGACTTATTTATTTGCTTTTTAGAGAGAGAGAGAGCAAAAGGAAGGAAAGGCAGAGGGAGAAGGAGAGAAGCAGACTCCCCACAGACTGCAGAACCCTACTCAGGTGGGCTGGATCTCATGACCCTGAGATTGGAACCTGAGCCAAAATCAAGAATAGGTCACTTAACTGACTGAGCCATCCAGGCACCCCCTATCTGGCCATTTTATATTTCTTGTACCATTGAACAAAAAAGGCAAAAGAGAGAGAGAGAGAGACAGAAAGAGAGAGAGAGATAATCTACTTGTTGGAGTGATTGATCCTAATAACCAAGAGGAAAGCAAGGTTGCTGCTACACATAAAAGTAAAGAAGACTATGTATGGGGAACCAAGGGAATTCTCTGGAGTTCCCCTGGGCATGACAATAGTAAAATTGATGGAAAACTACAGTAACCAGAAGAGGTAGGATGACTCAGAATCCTAACACTTAAGGAAATGAATATACATTTGGAATTGAATAATAGCTAAGGGAAGCAGAGGAGTTGAGGTTTGGCTGAAAGCAAAGAATTAGTGAATGAGTAGTTAAAGAAGAAGGCTATACGGGTCAATTATGATTGTTGGGAAAATTAGAGAAATGGGGACTGTAGTTGCTTTGCATATTTTCCCTATGCTTGTTATATGTATGTGTTTATTTGTGTCTATTAATCATTGTATTCTCTTTCTCTTTTCCATTTCTTTTTTGAAATTTTTGCATAAGTTATTGGAGTTTAACTTTAGAATTTAGTCTCTTGGTAATAGAATATTCAGTAGGACCATGACTGAATTTGGAAAGTAATTATTATGGTCTGCATTAGAAACAAAGTCTGTTGGGACTGTGTCTTCTCATTTTGGGGAAGAATGAAAACTTCTTCACTTGTAGGAGGGATACATGTGTCTTGTTAGTGGGAGTATCTTGTTAGGTTGTTTGTTGTTGCAAAGGAATTAAAATGGATATGAAAGAGTACATATGGAAACTAACAGACAAAGGGGTAGATGATGTCAGTTATCAATTTATTGCCTCAAAGTTCCCAATGAACCCTTCTATATAAGCTCTATAATAAACAAGGGGATTTCTTTAGCCACATCTCCATTAAAGGGGGGGTTTAATCTTCTGATTGGATTCAGATTGCCACAGCCATATCAACAGGCTGAAAGAGAAAACCTACATAAGCATCTCAATAATTACAGAAAAAAGTATTTGGAAATACCCAACATCAACTCAAAAAAAAAAAAAAAACCTTTCAGGAAACTAAGAATAGACTGGGACTTCTTTAACCTGTTAGACATTCTACAAAAATTTGCACTTAATGTCGGAAGGCTGAATGCTTTCATCCAAATATCAAAACAAGAAGTGGATCTCTGTTCTCAGTAGTTTTCATTAACATTGCATAGAAAATTCTAGCAAGTACAATAAGGTAAAATAAATACATAAATAAATAAAATACATCCAGGTTGAAAAAAAAAAAGAGACTCTATCTGCAGATGACATAGTAATCTATGTGGAAAATTGAATCTATCAAATTGCTACTGAAACAAATCAGTGAGTTTAACAAAGTTGTAGGATTCAAGTCAGTATACAAAAATCAACTTTATGTTTATATACTTCAATGAACATGTAAAGAATGTATATTTAAAATAATATTATTTAACGGAGCTTCTGAGTGAATCAGTTGATTGAGCATCCGACTCTTGTTTTTGGCTCAGGTCCTGATCTCAGGGTCGTGGGATCCAGGCCCACATTGCTCTGTGCTCAGAGTGGAATCTGCTTGTCTCTCTCCCTGTGCTCCTACCCAACCCACTGTCTCTCTCTTGCTCAAATAAACAAATAAAAATCTTTAAAAGAATGTTATTTAAAACAGTATAAAATGTAGAAGTAATCAGGGGTATAATGAAAAAAAATTCTAAGGCCTGTGCACTAAAAATTATGACATTGTTGAGAGTAACTGCAGAAACCAAAATAAATGGATAGATTGTACATTTGACAAATGTTTCTGGAGCAATTAGAAAACAACATGTACACCATAAAATCTTAATCCACACCACTAAATATATAGAAAAAAATAACTCAAAATGGATCATAGACCTAAATGTTCAACCTAAAATTATATAACTCCTAGAAGAAAATATAGGATAAATCTTTGTGACCTGAATCAAACAAAAGATTTCTTATAGCTGAATCAAAACCTTGATCCAGAAGGTGAAGGATGACAAATTGGATTTTATCAAAATTAAGAACTTCTGCTGCTTCTTAAAAGACACTGCTTAGAGAAAGAAAAGACAAAAAATACTGGTTGAGAGAAAATATTTGCAAATCAAATATCTGATAAAGGACTTTTCCCCTAAACATATAAAGATATCTCACAAACCTAATAAGAAAACAAACAACCTCATATAAAATAGGCTACAGATTTGAACAGACACTTTATCAAAGATGATATACAGATGCAAGTAAACACATATAATGATGTTTAACATCATTAATCAGCAAGGGAATGTTAACTAAAATCACATTAAGATAGCCCTTATTAAAATATCTATAATAATAAAATCTGACCATACCCACTTTTGACATGATTATGGAGCAAAGGAATGTGGAGTAGAACTAACTTCTGGCAGGGTTTTAAACAGTATAAAAACTTTGAGAAAAACTTTGGTGACTTCTTTAAAAAGTTAAACATACAGTGAACATATGACTCAGCCATTTCTATTCCTGATAGTTACACAGGATAAATGGAAGTATATATCCATACAGATATTTGTACTAAAATATTCTCAGCAGCTTTATTTGCAAGAAGCAAAAACTAGAAACAACTCAAATGTCACTCCACTTGATCAAAGCATAAACAAATTGTGGCACTTAAAGAAAGAATGAATTATTGACATGCAACAATATGAATGAATTTCAAAATAATGATGCCATCTGAATGTAGCCAGATGACAAAGAACACATATTATATTATTCCATTTATATACAATTTTAGAATAGTCAAACTAAGCTACAGTGACCACAGGTAGATCAATGATTGCCTGGGAATGAGAGGCTGGCAAAGAGGAGTTGGAGAGAAGGATTATGAAGAGACATCAGGACACTTTCAGGGTAATGGATTTGTGCTTTGTCTTGATCATAGAGATGTTACTGGTGTGTACATATGTCACAACTTATTAAATCGTACACTTTGAATATATGAAATTCATTATTGTAAATTATACCTCACTATAGCTGTAAAAAGCATGCAGGGAAAAGAAAAGCCAACTACAGGTATTTCAAAGAGAATTTCAGGGGAAAATTAGAAAGAAAACCCAAAGCAGGTACTATCACAGTTTTTCAGGAAAGAAACGGTTTCAAGAAGGAAAATAATCATTAAACATGTTGAATACTGTTGAAAGAAAGAGAAAGGATTAAAATGTTCATTCCATATAGAAATAAGTTCCTTAGAAAGAACAGATCCAGCAGTGGTCAGTGGGGGTGAAAGCCAGGTTACACAGAGTTGAGTGAAGCTGAGGGGCAACATTGCAAGACAGAGTGAAGGCAATTATTTCAAAAGTGGCTGTGGATAGGAAAAGAACAAGAGCTGGAAGGGAATTTGTAACATATTTGTCAGCTTCAGGCCTGGTGGAAAAAGCAAATAAAGAGACAGAGTTTGAAGACAGAAAGAGGGACCATTGAACAGAGACCTGCTGGGAGTGAAAGAGATTGAATGGCAAGGGCTCAACCTAGTGAGAAACAAAAGTTAGGGAGGTTAGAATTGTGAGGGTGTTGAGTGTACCTGCATAAGGAAGCTGTTCCAGGGGATGCAGTAGTAGTTTCCACAGCAGGACAATGATCAGGTTGGAGATAAAATACATTTGGGGGTCAGAATGGGATGACGAAATGTGTGCCCCTGAAGGCTTTCTGGGGCTTTGCAACACCAGGCTGGAGTCGACAGAGTACAACCAGAACTTGAAGACAAGCATTTGACCTTACTGCTTTAACTCCTGGTGCCCCAGTGCTCTTTAAGACTTACTTTAAAGCAATAAGAATCTCAGCGAACTTCTTGGACATGTGTATATTTTTCTCATATCTTAGTATTCCATTTGCAATGCTTTCTGCTTCCTTTTTGTTTACTTGTTCTTCTTCATCTTTTTTTTAAAGATTTCATTTGTTTATTTGACAGAAAGAGAGAGAGAGAGAGAGAGAGCATAAGCAGGGGGAGTGGCAGAGGGAGAGGAAGAAGCAGACTCCCAGCTGAGCAGGGAGTCTGATGCTGGGATCAGTCCCAGGACCCTGGGATCATGACCTGATCCATGGGCAGATGCTGAACTGACTGAGCCACCCAGCACCCACCTGCTTCTTTTTCCCAAATGATATTCCCTATTTGTGGATAATATTCAGCAGACAGTAATGATTCTGATTAGACAATCTTGGTTTTTATTTTTATTATTGTTTATCACATGATGTCTGGACTCCCCAAGAAGATTCAAATTAAAAACAGAAACAAAACACAAAAACCAAAAAGCTTCACAAACTTTTATAAAGGAGCCCTCCTCACTTTTCTTGGTCTTTCTCTACAAACTTCTTTTATTATCATAGTAACTATAATAATCCATAGTCAATAAAAAGGTTAACACCAAATAACAGAAGAGACAGGAGTGGAGTCTTTCAAAGTCTGCCTTTTCCAGGGGACTTTTCTTTGCCAAAGTTGATTGAACTGCCATGATCCACTTTACTGCTAAATATGTGTAAAATATTAATTCTCTATAGAATCTGATAACTGTACAGATATATACAGATATATATTTTGGTACAGATGTATCCTCCCAATATATAGGATCCTAAAGAACATAAATTTTTTATAGCACATGGGGACATTTCATCCCTGAAAAAAGAACAAAAAGGATGATATAGAAAATGTGTAATTTGTATGGTTTAGAGATTATTACAGCATTTAATCAAAGAAAAAGATGAATACCAATTTGTGAACAAGTTAAAGATTCAGATAAAAGCAAAACAGTCTTTTGAGTTTTGCTTTTTTCTTACCGTAAGTCTGGTAAGAGTTATCACTAAGCATGACCTGGGGAGAGAAAGAAAAAGAGATGGAAATCTTCTATCTTGGCAATGTCAACCCTATTAAACCAGTAAGCTTTCAACTGGCTCTTTGAGGTGTCTGTGACATTAAAGATTTGACATGTAAAGAGGAAAGAGACCTGAATTGGGAATGTGAAGATTTGGGCTCATGTTCGGCCTTCTCCATTAAATTGCTGAGTGACTATGAACAGATCATTGAGCCTCATTTTTAATTACCTATAATATGACTGTAATTAAACATGTGCCATCTGCTTGCCACAGATCAAACTGAGAAAATTTATGTGAGGGCTTTTAAAACTGTTAAATGTATCATTCTGACAACTCTGAAGATAATTGCTATTTTTGTTATTGTTTTTATCATTGTTGATAATAGGTAACTACAAGAAAACCAATATAGATATCTTAAAAATAAGATAGGAGGTCTAAGATGGATATCTTAGATATCTTTTGCACAAAAAAGTGTGCCCTTCACTTTTTTGATGGTGGTTAGTGAAGGCCCATTGAAAATATGACAATGAAGTTTCAGAGCTGGAGAGGTAGCTCTATTCTAATAGAATAGAGGATGTATGCCTAGCTACTTCAAATATTAATTGTAAGGCAGTTATCAAATGAACTTGAAAACTGTTGCAGTCTGAATCATGCTTTAAAATAATGTTAAAATACCAAATAAAAATGGTGTGATAGCCTGAAGTTTTGCTCTTCCCATTTATTTATCTCTTTATATGAATAAAGTTTATACACTATGACAAGCTATTCATTTGTTCTTTATCTTTTCCCAGGAGATTCATCCATCTGAAAGCAAATTGAGCATAGGTGTCACAGTGTAAAATGCTAGACTCTGGACATACTAGAGTCTAGCAATTTCTTTGACTCATGGTGGCCATTGTATACTATAATGTGTTTGACAAGAAGCTTCCACTAAATATACTTTTCAGATAAAAAGACAGATTTTGAGACACTGTTAAAATATTAACATTTCCAAGGTAATAAATTTGGAGCACTGTTGGGATAGCTGACACAGCCCTGTGTAGTCTGAGAGAGAACTGAATGGTTGTTTTATAGTATTGCACCAGATTTAAATATATTCATTTTGATTGTGCTTAATAATATTTAAAAGAATTTTGGAAAGCCATATACCCTCACAACATAGACAAAATTACTAAATGTTATTTTTAGACAGTTAGGGGCTCTCACCATAATTGCTATGTGGAAAGAGAATAATACAATATCTAGTACTGATACAATTAAAATGCTGTATTTAGCCTGCATGGAACTTTTCATCTGGGAATTACAGAATGCTCTGCCCTATTTAACATAGCATATGGACATAGCATATACTATTATTGTAGTCTTCTTTTTCTATTAAAATGCTAATGAATAAGAAGGGATTTCATTTTTATTAAGGAGGGTAGAGGTACAAGTGTGGGAGAGTGAATTAAAAACAAACCTACTGGGAGAGGAGATAAGAATTCTAGACATCTGCGTGATTCTTCCTCCCACATATCACACTCAGAATCATACATCCACAAGGAAGAGGAATATTAAAATACAAAAGAAAACTGAACCTGAACTTATAAAAGAATAGCAGACTAAGCCGAAAGGGTTCAACAAAACCAAACAATTTTCTTATTCATAAAATGTCACTGGTATTGATAAAGTCTAGATACACACATAGTGGGTAGTTTTATCTTTTGTTCTTTCTGTCATTTAGAAAAATATTTAAGAAAAATATAACAATACCAGCATTTTATTATTCTGGGCTTTTCTCATCATGTTTCTGTATTTTCTTGCTGACTTGCCTATGGCTAATTCAATATTCATTACTGCCTCCATCTGCCTGCAAAAATGTTTGTGAATCTGTTCCTACCTTAATCTATATCCTAAATCCATACCTCCATTCCAGGTTTCAGATCTGTTTAAGCATTTCTTTTATAGAACTACCCTGATGGATAAATTAAGTACCCTGAAAAGCCATCATATGACCTCACTGTTTATTATTTTTATCAGAAAATTAGGAACTAGTGTCCCTCTCTAAACCACAAATGTTTTTGTGCTGACACTCAGTTGAATTATTTGAGGGACTTTGCTTTTTATGATGATCACTAACAAAGATGGGGAACTGAAAGAAACTGTGCTATTTACAATGGTCTTTGAGGCGAAAGAAAAGAAAGATAATGTAAAGTTGGATGTCCTAACTAAATTTGCATGAGGAGGTATATTTGATAGTAATGCACCTACAATCAGTAAACACTAAAAATTCTGAAAAAAAACCCCAGAAACTTTCATAGTTAAGATTCTTTCTTAAAAGGTAACATTGCTTTCAAGACTTAAAACTCTTAAGCTTTAATTATTCTTTTAGCCATGAAATTAAAGTTTTTAAAAATACAAATAAAAAAATCTTTCATATCCAGATGGATTGTTATATGGATATCCCACAGATTCAAAATGTCCAAAATAAAGAAATGCCTTATCTCTTCCAATATATCCTTATCCCATATTAACTCTCTGGGCAGATGATATGTAGACTCATTCTAGCTCCTCAGCAAGAAAACTAGGAATCATCTTATGTGAATTCTTCTAACTCCATAGCTGACCCTTCAGAAAATCTCTATTACTTCCAATTGCTTTTTTTTCTTCCTATGCTCATTGCCATTTCCTTATTGAGAAATCATTCATAATCCATCCACTGTCAAGAGACCCCTAACTCAAGTCTAATTTTTACCTCCTCAATGCCAGAGAAGACACCAACTCCTGTCATCCCAACAGCTGAAGCTTTTTATAATTTAACCTCTAGCTGCCAAAACCATTTTCCATAGACCTAATGCTTAAATGTCACTTTATACTCCAGGAACTGATTTTTTCCCCAGGTTTCCTATATGGAAAGTTTGCTTTATACTTTCATATTTTTGTTCTATTTTTTACCTCTCTCCAGAACGTTTTCTAACCTTTCTCCTTAAGGGGGGAAAAAAAAGAAACATTTAGCATCCAAGTGAGGCATTACATTGTTTAGGATATCTTTGCAGATGTGTATTCACACATCCTCTATCTTAACTTTGTACAATGTATATGTGCTTATTTTTGCATTTATCACCCTGTATACACAGACATGGGCAGCAACCTCTCCTACTCTCAGTTACTGGATGAACCACATAGTGCATTATTCATTATTTCTGTCCTCACAATAAAACAAGGTTTACAAATGGAATAAATAAGACAATTTACAGGAAAATGTGATTCACATGACAAGGATAGGCAAATGTTAGTATATTGAAACTGTGGAGAATGGCAGGATAACAGTATTTTAGAACAGAAGGAACAATAGTTATTGAAGGCAAAGTAGATTATGATTTTAAAACATGATGCTGCCCCCTTTGGGTTGTAACCATTCTCTGAGTTTTATGTATTAAGAAGCCCATCTGCTTATTGCTGACTTGGCTAAGATAAGTGAATCGCTCTTCTTACATCTAGGCTACCCTCCTATAGTAATGAGGGTAGAAAGGCCCACAGTTAATGGACTATTCAAAATTTTCTGAGTTGGATGGATTTGACTGTCCATTGTATAAAGCCCTTGCTTAAGTGCTCTCTCAGGTTTCATCCTTAGTTCCAGGTCATTTGACTTTTTGGTGCTCTTTCTCCTCTCTTGTGACAAAAAAAAAAAAAAAAAAAGTCTTGCTTTTTATTTTAATTTTATTCAGCACTGCATTCTTATTTTTCATAGGTCTATTTTTTGGTTGTCTTAACAGATGGCAGCTATGTTTTAAGACTTAACCTATTTACAAGTCGTTAGGAAATATAACACTTTTTATAGGTAAATATGAGATTAAATAGGAGAGCCACTCAAATGAGAACATTTCCACATTTGCACCTACACTGGAATAGTGGTACACATTATAATAGAAATTTAAAAGGTTCTAATATAATTATTGATGCTTTCCATGTAGCAAACTGATTATGAAAGATCCACAATTGATAGGTAGGTTATTTTTTTTTTCATCAGATTAAGTTTTGGAATTAAATTTTTGAGGTACTTATATTATAAATATAACATTAACTTAATTAAGCAGATAATTTCTAACAATGTCACATAGTATGTTATTGAATTAGTAAGTGAAGAATGGTATTTAATATATATATATTTTTTATTTTTGTGTCTTCACCATATTTGAAAATAAACATTAAAAAAAATTTCTTAATCTGGGGTTTCAGTTAAAGATAGCAGAAAAGTAATGATGTTAGAAAAATGCTTTTTCACATCCCCTAATTATTTTACATTCTCAAGAAACTTTCAAATATTACTATACATTTTCTAAGAAACTTCAATGCCCTACAAAGGCATTCTTAAATTTAGTTAATTTTAACTAACATTTATTTTGGAGATACTACCAAATTACTGTTAACTAAGAAGCCAGTACTTGACAGTGAAACTATGTATTTTTGAACTTAAGGTTTTGCTATGGTCAAGTATATATTCCATCTATCTATCAGTCACCTCTATCAATCATTTATCCATCATCCATCCATCCACTCATGTAACACACATACACTGAGTACCCATTCTGTGAAATTGGTGAGTTATTGCCCAAGATTATATAATAAATCAACATAAGCTTTGTTCTAAAAAGCTTACACTCTGATACATTAGATAAAATGCATATATAAACATAATGGCAGGTAACATTTTTTAAGCAATATAATAAATGTAAAGGCCAGCTGCTATAAAATTACCCAAGAAGGGTAAGCCTTCTAATGGGAGAATAAAGGAATTTTAATAGAAGAGATAGTACTTGAATTTGGCCTTTCTTTTAAAAAGCTATGACTAAAAAATAGAAGATAGGAAAGGAAGATCATCACACATAGGAGAAACAGACTGTCGAGTGGGTAAGTGATGTCATTCAGGTTGGCTGGTGAGCATTGTAGATCAATAATGATATTGATATCCCCAACAATAAAGGGAAGGGGAAGTAGGGACTGTGTTTTATGGATTATCTCTTTGGTACTTTCTCGTTATCATACTTGTACTGATTCTTCAAATGCTGTCAAGCACATTTATTTTAATCTGTCCCTTTCCTTCTTTCCCTCACCTCAGTCGAATCTTTATCTTAAGGACATTATTCAAGAGTTACTTCCCTCTTTAATCTGTGCTTCATGCAGACAAGGGAGTGGCACAGTGAGAGTGGGACCCGGTAATTCATTCCCCCAACATTTTGAAGCAACTTACTTTAAAACAGGCAGCATTTTTTTGAACATCTATTAAGAGTTATTAAGATCTATTAAGATTCTGAAGCAGTTGGAGAACAGAAATGAGGCCCCAAATTTAATGGGCTAGTGACTTTTAGAGGAGGCAAAATTCGTTTGGGAAGAATAAAAAAATACCAATTTTGAGATAGAATGAGATTGAGTTTGAGGATGTATGGTTTATCAAGAGGGGATTCTAAGGTTGTTATATTTTTTAATCAAACATGAAAAGTAGCTGATTCATTTATTTACTCATTAATTCATAAATATTTATCAAATACTTAACATTTGCCAGACAGTTTCAACCAGGGCAGATACAGTAGTGAATAAAAACACATAAAAAATGTCTCACAGCCTCATGAAGCCTGAACTGAAATGGGGAAAATCAATCAGTAAATTACAGTTTATAAACTATACTACTATAATCTTTATATTTTATCAGGCAGTAGTGAATGCCATAAAGGAACATTTTAAAAGGTAAGAGGAGTTGGGAATATAAAGTGTCACAAATGATAACATAGATTGGTTGAGGAAGGCCTCTGATGTGGTGTTATAAGCAAATGCTGATGATTATGAAAGAGTGAGCCCCAGTGAAAAAATATTCCAGACACAGGTACTATGAAGTCCAACAGCCTTTGGGGACAGAAGTTGGATTCAGTTGTCCAGAGAAGAGAGAAGAGGGAAATGGGTTTGAAACTGAGTGAAAGAGAGAAAGAAAGAAGGTATTAGGGGTCATGCCAAGGTGACACAGGATCCTTCAGGCAAAGACCAAGGTAAAGTTTACAGCTTCTACTCTGAGTAAGATACAGACACTGGAGGGTCTTGAGAAGAGGAGTGCCAGGATCTGACTTACATTTTAGGGAGTCACCTTGCTTGAGAGTAGACTATGGTGAGCAGAGAAATAGCATAGGTAGTTGAGGCCAATTTTGAGTGAGAAGAAATTTGACAGCAAAATGAACGGTCTACAGCAAGAGTTCACAATCAAGGGGTACAGGTCCCAGAGAAAGAGCATTCAACAATTCGTATCCACACAAAGCACTGTCAGTTTGGTCTTAATTTAGCTCTAATAAAATATGCAGCATGAATAATGAATATGGATGCATGGATATTAATACAATCTACATTCTTTAAATGCATACTGATTTTATAAAGAGTACTGCATCATTATGAATTGTTCTAATCAATGGATTTTGAAAGAACAACTACTATAATATAGGGGACCTACAATTTTTGTTATTAAAGTTTCATTTCATTAAAAATTGGAAGCCACTGTGCTAAATTAGAGGACTTGAACTTTGGATGAAGTTTCTCTTCATTTTCAAAGGAAAGCATGAGAAGTGGCCACTACCTGGGGTAAGACATTAGATTGGCTAATGTTGGTGTATTTCCTGCTGTATCCTTTGTATCTCTTTGAGGGGTTAAAGGTGATTATGGAGAGGCAGTGATACCTACAGAGATACTGGGAAAGTTGGCACAAGTGTCACTGCTGTTGGATCCCAGTTTCTAAAACCTCAAGATCTGGTAGCACTGGAGGTCTTGGAATTTTCCCAAAGCAATAAAATATGTCCATTTAGATATAATCCATAGTTCCTCCTCCATACAGTGATAACTATGTGATAGTCATAGTGATGACTGCATTACACAGATATGAGGAAAGAATTTAAATTAAACACACACATACATACATGATTTTACATAGTCATTGAAAAATTTGATTATTGCTGATTTTTCAAACTATGCTTTGTAGTTTATTGAGTATTTTAAAAATGGAATGTATTTTAAAATGGTGCTCTTTTAACTGCCTTCCAGAATTGTCAGAAAATTGGGATGCTGATGATAAATAGCACTGGCTAAGCCTCATTAATTTTTCTCAGTTTGAGAAAAACTTGCTGGAACATTGACAGAATTTATTAAATTAAACAAGAATAATCAATCACTTTATTGTTTCTAATAAATATATAGAGATAAATCTGTGAACTTTTGTTAATATTTAGTTTAAATCCTCAGGTTATTGGTCAGAATGAAGAAGTTGCATTTGTTTACAGTTTCATTTTGCTGTATTTCCAGCCCCTACTTTTTGTGAGCATCCACTAAAATAAATCACACTGTAACTACTATCAGTATATTTTTGTTTCCTCAGAAAGCCTCCTTTACTAAGGCGTGTCCTCTATTTCAAGGTCAGTGCATTAATGACAACACATTACTCTGGCCATTCAGTCCAACCCCTTAGCTTGCAAAATGTTGAAATTTTGCTAAAAGCAATTCTTGAATTAATTGTAACTCTTTGGCCAGTCCAGGCTTAAATGATCCCATCTGGATTTGCCAAATTGGACTGTGCAAGAAAAAAAAAATGAAGCCCCTTTTGAAAACTAGGCTGTATTCCACTTTGCTCTAGGAATAGTCACAGAGCACAGCTTTCTTTTCTGCCTCCTGAATCACTTACAGCACAACACAGGGTAATCCTCTCTATTATTGCTCATGCTTCTTTTTTGTCTCCTGACACTGGAAGCTTTTTCATTTGTCTGATATTTCTACTCCATGATGAAATTAATTTATATCCACCCCTCAACTTGTCTTCTTTCAGAACTCCACTTTAATTAGAAACAAATCTTTGTATTAGGTAAGCAACAAAGACAGCAATGTAGGGGAAAAGGTTGATGGGAATCTGTCCACATTATTTACCAAATGGTTCACTATTTCCAAACAGCTGATGACAGACCAGTCATCAATCCAAATGCATTTCCAGAGAGACACATAAAAACTTTACTGCTTAACAGAGCTCAAAATATCCACCTGTCTCTCTGACTAAAGTGCAAGCAGAGACTATTCTGCTGATGCTGGGGATCTTCTCTAATCTTTTACACTGGGTATGACCATCTGATGTTAATTATATTGTTGATGTTTCTAATTCTTGTTTAGACTGGAAGTTTTTATTACTTCAGGTTTGGGTAATTGAGATGTTGGGGCAAATAAGCCAGGTCATGGAAAATGCATGTGAGTATGTATGTGCATATACATGCATGTATTCTCGGAATAACTGTGGACTCTGCAAGTTCAAACCAAAAATGCCAAAAACAACAACAACAACAAAGAAAAAAAACAAAAAACAAAACAAAAAAACAACAACCAAAAATGCCCACACCTATTCTGCATTTCTACTTAATTGCTTGATCACTTTTACTCCTCATTAGTAGGAAGTTTATTATTAATCCCTTCTTGAGAAATCCCTTTCCCTGTACTGAAAGCACAGTTAACAAGTGATTAATCTGGGCTTCCACAATGAACTGCTGATGAAACTGGAGTCTGATTATCTTGCTACCATCATAGCTTTCTTGTTGCTACACAGTGTATGGCACAGGATCATTGAGGATGGCCACCTCTCAAAAGGCAATTTTCCCATAGCAGACCCAAATAAATATACTTAGCTATCTTTGACAAAGGTGCAAAAGCAACATGATGAAGCAAAAATAGCCTTTTTGACAAGTGATGTTGGAATAACTTGACATCTATATCCAAAAAGAAAAAAAAAACAGAAAAAAAAGATCTAGATACAGACCCTATGTCCTTCAAAAACTTAACTCAAAATGGATCACAGACCTAAATGTAAATGCAAAACTATGAAACTCCTAGAAAATAATACAAGAGAACATCTAAATGACTTTGAGTTTGGTGATGACATTTTTAGATACAACAAAAGCACAATCCATGAAAGAAAAATATTATGAAGCAGACTTCATTAAAATTAAAAATTTTTGCTCTGGAAAAGATACTTTCAAAAGAATGAGAAGACACCCTATAGAGTGGGATAAAACATTTGCAAGACATATCTGATAAAGTACTGTTAATCAAAATTTACAAATATTTTTAAAGACTCAATAAAAAACAAACAACTTGATTAAAAAATAGGCCAAAGATCTTAACAGATACCCTGCCAAAGAAAATATACAGAAGTTAAATAAGCATATGAAAAGGTGTTTCACATCCATTTCCTCAGGTAAATGCAAATTAAAACAACAGTGATATACCACTATACACCTATTAGAAAGGCCAAAATCCATAACAGTGGCAACACCAAATGCTGGCAATGATGTGGAGCAACAGGAGTTCTCAATCATTGCTGGTAGGAATGCAGAATGGTATAGCCACTGTGGAAAACAGTTTGACATTTTTCTAGAAAACTAAACATACTCTCACCATATCATATGACAATCGTGTTTCTTGGTATTTACCCAAAGAAGTTGAAACATTATGTCCACACAAAAACCCGCACACAGATATTTTAGTGGCTTTATTGATACTTGCCAAAACTTGGAAACAACTAAGACGTCCTTCAATGGGTTAATAAATTATGAATAAATCAACTATGGCACATCCAGACAATGTAATATGGTTTAATGCAAAAAAAAAAAAAAAAAAAAAAAAAGAGCTATCAAGCCCCGAAAGATCATAGAGGAAAGTTAAATGCATTTTTCTAAGTGAAGGTAGCCAATTGAGAAGGTTGCATACTGTATGATTCTAACTAAATGAGATTATGGATTCTAACTATGGAAATTATGGAGACACTAAAAAGATCAGTGGTTACTAGGGGTTGGGGATGGGACAGGAGGGATAAATAGGCATTGCATAGAGTGTTTCTGGGGCAGCAAAATTATTCCCTATGTTACTATAATGGTGGATACCAAACTCATGGAATGAACAATACCAAGAGTGAGACTTAAGGTTAACTATGCACTTTGGATGATAATGAAGTGTCAATATAGGTTCATCAATTTTAACAAATGTATGACTCTGGTGGGGGATGTTGATAATGGAGGTAGTCATAGTCATGCCTTTGTGGAGACAGGAGGTACATGGGAAATCTCCATACTTTCTGCTCAAAATTGTGGTGTACCTAAAACTGTTCTGAAAAAACTAAACTCTATGTTTAAAAATACATTTTTTTTTTCCTCTTCAAGAACACATGCACCTGTCAAGCATCATCATGACCCTGAGGCGGCAGTAAGATCACAGGGTCTGGTCTAGCACCCTTAATCTCTTCATCTGAAGCTTAGCGTTCTTCTTCCCTCCATGGGATTCCAACCTAGAGCAGTTAGGGTGGTATTCTTTTCTAAAGAACACTCCTACAATGAGTCTAAGGTGATTTTCTCATACCTACAGCATATTAAAGTTGTATGTGTAGTAATGCATATTTATTATTTCATATCTAAAAATATATGCTTACATATTATATATGAATTCATATGCTAAATAATTAGATCCATCATAGCCACTGGCAGTTTCGGCAATGAAATAGTAGCATCATAATGTGCATAATAATACCACAAGAGTTGTTCTTTTCCCCTAATCTACATCAAAGGGAACAAATGACTATTATATTCCTCAAATATACATTTTGAACTCTTGAAGGGCCATCATGTACCATATGCAACTCTGGAAACCAATCTTATTTATGTACATTTTTAATGCAATGATCTATTTTAAATTATTTGTGACCATTAGATGAGAAGGAAAATGTGGAGCAAAATTGGATACTGTGTAAAAATCCAGTAATGATTTTACAAAAAAATATTATGCTATGACACATTAGGCTTTTATACCAAGTGAAATTACCTTGCTGGAACCATAGACGTTTAATAAAAATAAAGGAAAACCTGTTAAAGGCAAATATCTTAGTATATAGTAATATCCTTTCACCTTTCCTTGCAATTTCTCCACTTGGCACAAAGAATCTTGATGCTTTTAAGTGTTTTTATGTAGTGGGCAGAATGGATTTTTCAATATATCTTGATTCCCAGAGGCATTACAGGTTTTGCAAACCTATGGGAAACCGTAATTTGTATAAGTGTTATTTTCTCATACAAATGTCATTATTCCATAGAGATGGGCTGGCTGAGTGGATTGAGTACCGCAGTTTCTTCTCTGTGGTATATTCAGAATTTGGTTCAAAAGACTAAAACGTTGAATCAATGAAGAACAATATGGAAATTAATAGAGCAGAGAAGCCCCAACTGAGGGAGAAATAAATGGTTTCATAAATTGCGAATCAGTGCCATGTAAGAGGTCACATACCGGCCTAAAGACACCTGCTAAAGGTTTTTTCTTCTATCTCAGGATTTTATATTCTGGTTATCAGAGAGTTCCTATATCATTATTTGTGCTACAGAACACTGCAACTAGTGAATAGCTGGCCTAAGTCATGATTTGAAGCAAATTCAGTAAACTCCCTCACTTCTATTTACTCACTACTGTTTTGTTCGCTATTATGAGCTGAATCATGTCTTCCAAAAATTCATATGTAGAAGCTTTGAACCTCAGGAGATAATCTTATCTGTAGATAGGTCTTTACAGAGGTAACCAAGTAAAATGAGGTCATCAGAATAATGATTTTCAAATATTACTGGTGTCCTTATAAAGACAGGAAATTTGAAGGCAGAGATGCATACAGGGAAAACATTGTGTAAACATGAAGACAGCCACTTATAAGCCAAGAAGCTAGGCCTGAAAAAGATCCTTCCCTTAAAGTCCCCAGAAGGGACCAACACTTAAAACACTGATTTCAGAATTCCAGCCTCCAGAACTGTGACACAATACATTTCTCTTCCTTAAGTCACTCAGCTGGTGGTATTTTGTTAAGACATTCCTAGTAAAATGCTACAGACACCTATTATGTGAAAGATAATGTTCTAGGTGCTGAAGAGACAGAAATAATGAACACAATTCATATTCTGAAGGAATTTTCCAGTAAAAAGAAGAAAGACAACACACATACAAATGCAATCATTGTGACATTTGCTACTCAGAGGAATGTCCAAGGCATTTGAGGTACATTGTAGAGGAGGAGACTACCTCGACAAGGGTCACCAGGAAAGTGAGGATCTCAGAGCGCAGTCTTAAAAATTAAAGTGGATTCAGGGCACCTCAGTGGCTCAGTGGTTGAGCGCCTGCTTTTGGCTCAGGTCATGGTCCCAGGGTCCTGGGATTGAGTCCTGCATCAGGCTCCCTTCAGGGAGCCTGCTTATCCCTCTGCCCTGCCCGTCTCTCTCTCTCTCTGTGCCTCTCATGAATAAATATTTTTTAAAAACCAACATGGATTGATGAAGATAGAAAACAAAAGACAGTCTATAGTGTAAAGATGATGAATTATAAGTGTACATCCCAGGTCATATAGGACATTGTAGATCCTTTTGGATGATCTAAGCTTGTAGATATTACAGGAACAGTCTTTGTAAAGATAAGGAGATGCCAAAATAGAACAAGTTTTTGTTGTTGCTGTTGTTAAGGTTTAGTATATATACTAGAGATTTGAGATGAAGGATGTCAAGTATATTTGTATCTTAATGTATAAGATACAAATAAGTATCTTAATGTATAAGTTACAAATATAAAGTTAATATAAAGTTAAACTGGGAAAAAGGGTGACCAATTTGGTTGCTGTTGTTATAGTGAAACAATGATGATATTGACAAAGCAGTTGTTACTTGTATGAAAATGAGTCTGTAATCTACAAATGGGGTAATGAGTTTACAATAGTTAAGCCATTTATTTAAGATTACATAGTTGATCAATGACAGCACTGAAATTTCAAGTCATGTCTGACTATAGAACCTCTCTTAGACTACTCTACTATATTGCTTTTGAAATGTCTGATGCAGTCAACAGTGGAACCATGAGACATCAGAGAGGCAGAACAGAGCAGTGCTTAGCAGAAGGTAGTGTGGGTACAGGCCTGGAGAAGCTTCTGTTAGGGTTTGTAGCCAATATGATTGGAAAGTGGACCATGGTGTGATCAATCAGCCTCAGGATTTATAATTAGATCCCAATATAAAGAGAGGTGCCTCCTCAAGAGAAGTTTTGGGTAGAATATTGTATTTTATGAGATGTATTCACCAATTTATTTGACGGAAAATTAGAATCTCAGGGCTCAGGCTTGGGCCTTGTACCAGCCAGGATAGGCTACTTTCTGAAACAAACATTAACAATAAGATACACTAGTTTTTCTGATATAACAGGCAATCCATGAATCTCATAGGTTTAAAAGAATATTGACTTATTTCTCTAAAGACTGTTGCACCAGTAGCTATATGATTTATGCATTAGGTGACCCACAACATTTCTACTGTCATGTCATTGGTCAAAGCAATTTACATGGCCATAAGTAACTTCAAGGAGGAAAAAAATAGTATTTCCCACATGCATCCAGAAAAGGAAGAATAAAAATACTTGTGAGCAGCAGTAGGGTCATCTACAGAAACAACTCAAATATTTCAATGGCTTAACTAGGAAAAAAATGTATTTCTCCTGTCACGATATCAGATTACTTAGGTCATTAGGTTGACAGTACTGGTGTGTGTGTGTGTGTGTGTGTGTGTGTGTTCATTCAAGTGATCTGACCACACAAGCTTTGTAAGCCATAGGTCTCTTCCCTATTTTGACTCCGCTCCACTTCAGAGTCTTTTTTCAGATATTGGTTTGGAAGGAATTAGCAAGGACCACACATAGAAACATTCTGTGCCCTGGGGCTGGGTGTGGTGACATCTGTTCTATTTATATTCCATTGACCCAAAAGCAGTCATTCAGCCACAGTGAACTATAAGAGTCATTGGGAAAGTTCTCTGGCTGTGCCCAGGAAGAAAAGCTGAACAGATTTTTGGTAGCCATTTGCACACTGGATGGACTCCAAGTCTCTAAGCCAAACAGCTGACTGCCACTTTGTTCTGATTTCATAGAAAGTAGGTCCTTTAATAGAGACAAGAGATCATTGGTCATTTATTTTAGAAAAATCAACAAAACCTTTTAACACTCTTTGTTTAAGAAGTCAAAACGAATTAGGAAAAGGTGAGTTATCAGCTATTGCTTTTGATTCAAGAGAAATATTATTTTCTCTCTCAAGTACAAAACCTTCCTGATAACCTGAGTATGTAAAGAGAAAAACTTCTATTTATTGAAGTAATTCCATTTTTATTTTAAGGAAAATTTATTGTCTGCTGCAAAGGGCCTTTTAACTCAGGAAGAAAATACTAATTTAAGGGATAAATTAATATATATTCCCTTTGTGCAGAGGGTCAGAAACCAGATGAATGGGAAGGCCATTTTGTTAGATAGTTTTCTATACTATTATAATCTTAGCAAAGCAAGAATGGAGATTTGTTCATTTCTTTTGAATGAGCATGAGAATATGTGCCTATTGTTTATAACAAATGTTATTTGAGTAATACCATAAGGCAAATTTTGTCTGGTCTCAAAGGCTGTGGGAGAACCATTTTTCTATAGGAAATGTGATAAGAAAATGAACATTCTCCAGTATTTGCTATCTTTTGATTATAATAGACTTTGCCTCAGAATGGACCAAGCTTTGATTTTCACTGAGTATACTAAAATATATCTTGAGGTTACTATTAACAATTCGGAAATGCTTGTAAGAAAATGTGTGGGTATTTCTCTGTGAATTGCTCTGTACCCAGGGTCCATATTAATTTTAGATACTGTACATAGCTCCATTCAAGGAAACTCACCTTATGCATATCTGCCTTTGGCTATAATGACTATGGGACGAGATCAGGCGCGTTCAGGGTGGTATGGCCGTAGACTATAATGACTATGGGAAACAGTTCATTTTATAATTTTAATATAGCTCCAACCTACTATAATTAGAAACACTAGCAATAGTGTTTTGATTGTATAATTAGAAGAAATAAAATTCTGCTTAGAGCTTACATAGAGATTTTGTCTGAGGTGTTCAAAGTCTGCTAATATTAATCAATTGCATAATAGCTGATTCTGCAGGGCACAAATATAGAGATTCCCTTGTGAATCTGGACGTTGTTTTCAGTCTATATCCTTGAATATTGATTTTATGAGTAGACAGATGTTTTATTATGTGGCAATATCCTCTATTTAAACTAGCATATTTCTAATTGTAAATTAAAATGTCATTCAAATGAATATTTGCAAATACCACGTTTTGGGAATCTATTCCTAGCTAGGCATTGTTTCAAAAACTAAGCATAAATACCCCTCGTGATTAAGTACTATGTAGTTCACCTCGGAGACTACGAAATATAAGAGAAATGGGGAACAAAAAATTACTTGTCAAACTCCATACAAGTATTAACTTAAGCAGGGATAAACACCAGGACTGGATAACCACCACTCCTTTACCAATCCACAGCCGCCCCCCCCCCCATACATATACAAAATTATGACCACCAATTTAAAATATGACAGGCAGCAGAGGAAGTTGAAACTAAACAAATGTTGGTTTTATCTCCACAGTGTTGGGAATTAGACTCTTTAATGATAACGACCCAATAGTCTGCGGCACCTCTTGGTATCATTAGTTATTTGGTAACACTATCAAAGTTTCCCATGCAATGCCTTCTTTGGTGTATTTTCTTATCTAGAAAGCCTTTATTCCACTTCTCTGCCTGATAAATTCCCACTCTTCTCTTTCGTTTCTTCACTTTTTCTTCTAATCCTTTGAATAATTCATAGCTCCTATTGTGTTCTCTTTGCAGTGTATATTTATTAGAAAATTGTCACATCACCGTTTGTTATTTAAATGTTCATATTCCCACCTGGTTTGTGAGTTTCGTGAGGAACTCCTCAGTGCCCTTCACAATTGTTGCTCTTAGTTGGTGGGTTAGTAAAAGTGTGACAAATAGCTCTCATTTATACTGATTAAAGGGACAGTATGTTGTGGAGAAAACACTATAATTGTATGTCACTTAATTGGATCTCTATTTTCTGCTCTGTAAATTTAGGATGTTGGGCTGAGTACCTTCCATTTTATTTCTAAATTAACTGTTGTCTGATGACTCCAAGCGCTATGTTTTCACAGCCAGTATGAAGCATACATGGAAATCAAGGGAGAGGTATGACCTCTCGTCATATTCATTTTTTACATTTCTAATCGATCAAATAATAGAACTCAAACCTTTTCTATCATGATAAAAGTCAAATGTCTATAGATAGAGCATACAGGAGGAAGAATACTTTCGGTATGTGATTGTGACATCTTTTTGCTGGGATAATTGAGAAGCCATTAGTCTCTAGTCTAAACTATATGTATATAATTGATGTTCCTTATCAAAGGCTCATTTTAAGACATGAGAATTATTCCCGATATTGATATGCATCTTAGCATTTAAAATAAGTTGAATCAGGGGCACCTCGGTGACTCAATGGTTGAGCATCTGCCTTTGGCTCACGTCGTGGTCAGGGGTCCTGGATCGAGTCCCACATCAGCCTTCCTCTCCCTCTGCCTATTTCTCTACCTCTTTCTGTATGTCTCTCCTGAATAAAAAAAAAAAAAAAAAACTTTTAAAAAATAAAATAAGCCAGATCGAAACTCTGTAATTGTGGTTGGGATCTTATGAGTTCCATCTTTGCCATTCTCTTGCTCAGTGACCTTGAGCAAATCATTTAAAACTAAGAGCCTGTTTGCTTCTATGTGTAGGTATATATGTCAAATGAGCCAGATCTTCTGTAAGTTTACTTCCAGGTTGGAAGTTCTTTGGATTCAAAGGTACTTTATTCAGGTAAATATGTTAAACAATTCCAATTTATCATTTTAAGAATTTCCTTTAAAATCGTATTATAATTATTTGCTTTGAAAATGAAAGGAGTAAAACTCATACTTCCATTCATTTTGTCAATAAGAATACAGATATATTGCAGATGACTTGACACACATACAGCAGAAAATAGTTTCACCTAAATGACCCAAAGTAAATAAACCATAATTACTTGCCATGTACTCATCTAAAATACTTGATTTCAAGAGCTCCAGGGCAGGGGGTGAAGGGTGCAATAAAGTACTTGTTGTTTGGCCAGAGTAATGTATTAAATACATTAAAATAATTATTTTCCCCATAAGAACAAACCTCTTACAATTTCTGGCTTTCAAGGTCCTTTTGTTATTCCATAATGGCAAATCTTCAACACTCTCAAAGAAAGACCGTAAATTTGCAAGCATAAATATGTTAATGCTTCCACAAATATGCTTCGAGCTTATTGGATAAAAGACGTGTCCTTGGTACCTTTTAGCAAAAGGCTAATTTGACCCTGAATATGTTGCCAACAAAGTTCCAGCTGTTGATTCTCCAGTGAATAAACTGGATGCACAGACTTTTGTAGAGTGCAAAGTAGAGTGCAAAAACAATGAACACAAAGGAGACTTAGTACGTAGTTTTTATTATCTACCCAATATAGTGCTTAGAGTTGGTGATGATAGGTAAATGATAATATAAATATCTTTTTTTTTTTAAGTTAGCACAAATAAAGTAAGAAGGTTAGACAGTAAGGAGTGGGGAACCAAGGGCCAAAAATATAGTCTTCACTAGCTTCGTACCAACTTGCAAAGTGGCTCTCAGAAGAGGTATTTATAGCAAGGTATAAACCATATTAGTGACTGGGGTTTGAAATTCAAAAGCTTTGGTTAACATGACAGTCTGCATTCAAAGCAGAGCTTAATGCCTAAAAGCTGGTCAATAAACATTTTAGTACTGCTCTTTTCCAGTGATCTGAATTCAATAATGTTACCTTTCCAGAAGCTGCAAAATGGAAATGAAAGAATGATTTATGAAGCTTGGCTATGCATGGCCAGCTAAGAAAGCTTTAACTGATGCTTGCAGGATTCTCTTTAATGAAGTACAAGTTGCCAAGATAAGTTTAGGTAAATGAAGCCTCTGTCACATTACGTTATAGCAAAAGAAATGACAGACATAGCTCAGCAGATGGAGGTTAGTGCAGAATGGTGGTGTCAAACAACATAGTTTAGGTAACTGCACAAAGATGGAGCAGATGCATTAGCGTTATTACTATAAACAAGTTCATAATACCACAACACATTCGTGGAATCTGTTCAAATTAAGCATAGCAGCTTCCTTTGTTTAAGTTGTCACTTAGCCTGCACGCAGGTCATAATTCTGAGCCATCAAATCCTTTCAAGTAAAAGCTCCTCTATTTAGCACCAACTTCTATTTAGGTGGTACTGTTAACCTTAAAACCCCTAGTGGGTTTCGTATAATTTCTTAAGGCGATGTCTGAATACTTTGTGGAAAATGTTACTTCTAGGGCTGTGATTTAAATGAACGAATTGTCACCCCTTCATATCTCCAGTTTTCTTGGTCTGAATGCAAACTGGAATCCTGAACACAATGGATTGGGGGAACTCAGCTGTGTCCCCTCTGCAAAACAATAGGGGCTGGGGTTGGAGAATATAAGCTATATTTGTGACTTCACTTCAGAAGGGTCTGGGGGTTGATTTTGCTTGAAAGGAATAATAATTGCCTTGGATCCATCTTGGAATTCATCTGTGGGGAATGCTGGCTGCCTGACCATCACACCAGAAATAGTCAAAGATGGCAAGAGGGAGTTAATTGTTCAGTGACATTTGACCTTGAACTTGCCTAACAAATAAATATTAGATTTCCCTTCTCCATTTCTTTTTACATATCATGTTCTTTAAAAAAAAAAACTCACATGAACAAAAATAGAAAAGCAAATGTAAAAAGTACCCACACGTGCGCATGCATACAGATGCTGAGAGGGAAATAAAATAACACCAAATTGAAAACCAAGTGTATTGGGTAACCATCATAAGAAAGTATCCAAACTTTCATTTCTGAGAAGAAAGTTCACCGAGTAGAGAAGTTCTCCTAAGACATGCTTGTATTACAAGCTGAGCTGCAGTCAGAAATGTATGGACCATTCTGTGAGAGAGAGCTAAGAGGCTTTGAGAGCAACCTTCTGAAGAGAAGATGCTAAACTTTTACGACAGCCATGCAACTATATTTTTGAAATGGTGAGTGGTACCTGGTGATAGACTATATGGTGTTAATTGTTCTATTTTAAAACTTTATTTCTGTACATTTTCTATTAACTGATTTTTAAAATGTAACTTTTTCTGTACTACTTTGACATTCTTTTCCATACTCTAATTTTTCTTTCCTTTTTTTGGAACCTTGGCATTTGGAACCTTTAAATCTTTTCATTATGGGTAAGGGTAGAAGGTTGCTGAAGAATGTTATAAATGGTAGTTTGGCTCTGGGCTTATCTACAAATGCCTACGTGATAGAACAGAAATATGCCATTTGCAAATCAGGCATGGCTTGTAGCTGATTGATACCAGATAAAGGGCCATCTGGACAGGATAAGCAAAGTAGTTCAGAATATTTCATTTGCAAAATAAACTATTAGAGGAAAGTACAATATTCAAGCCCTAAAATAGAACAATTGACACATATAAACATTTCCCTACCCTGTCTCATTTCCCTTTTTTAGAAGTCCATGGCCCAGTTAAATCTTAGTTTGTTAATTGCAGGTATCAAGCATCTTCTTCTTCTTCTTTTTTTTTTTTTTTAATCAAGCATCTTCTATAATGAAGGTTTCTTTCTGCTAAATCATTTGAAGAACCTAAATGTGAACTCCAGCACAAGAGAAGGAAAAAAAATCGTCCTGCAGGATGTGTTTGGGGTTGTAGTACCATTCCCATGGGGCTCTTACAGCATTTCTCAGAGGCATCCAGGTCCCACCTACCAAACACTGCCCCCCCCTTTAATAGTGTGTCACACACACAGCATGGTAAATAAATGTTCCATAGCCCCACCTTGGATTCTGTCACCCCAGCATCTTAGATACGCTTTCGACAGGACTATGGCTTATCCCTTTTTATTGTCGGATCACCTTCTTTCTGCATTGGTATAAGCACACAGTTGCCCAGAGCTTCTAAATAATGGGGTTTAGGTTGGAAAATATACTTTAGGTTTACATGTCCTTTATGGTGACCTTCTAGCATTTATCACGTACCCCAAGACTTACCAAACTTACTGACATACCTTCTCAAGTTTCTGGAGTACAATTGCCAGGAGACTCTGGCAGTAATCCCTAACTCTTCAAAGACTGCCACTGTGCCCTCTTCCTCACTACACCTTTCTTTTATTCTGTTGTGCCTCGCTTTTTCATTCCCCTGAACGCACCAGGATCCTCCCTGTTCTGGCATTTCAATTCTGCTCTGACATGGGGCACCTGGCACCTGGAGCTCATTGGGCTAAGCATCTGCCTTCAGCTCAGGTCATGATCTCAGGGACCTGGGATCGAGTCCCACATTGGGTTCTGTGCTCAGTGTAGAGTCTGCTTGTCCTTGTCGCTCTCCCTTTATCCCTCCTAACTCATGCTCGAGCTCTTTCTCACTCTTTCAAATAAATAAATAAAATCTTCTTCTTCTTCTTCTTCTTTTTTTTAATTATGCTCTTACTTTTGTTGGAATGAGTCACCCTCCCTTCACCTTGTTAACTCCTGCAAATAGTTCTGGTCTCAGTTTCAACTTCACTTCAACGTCTATAATAATACAAATAATTTCTCCTATATTCCTTTTTCATAGCAATCCTAACAAGAGCAATAAATTTTTGAATTATTTTAAATGTCTGTTTTCTCCACTAGACTTTAAGCTTCATGGTGTCAGAGGAAAATATTGCCATACTTAACTACTGCATTTTTGGTCCTATAAATTCATTGAGTACTAAAGAAAATTTGAGGGATGAATGAAGGAAGGAATATATGTGTAGAGGAATGAGTAAAATGCTCATTATTAAAATATTAACAAACTACTTTCTAAACTTTTCTAAACTTAATTTACAGTTTCCTTATATATTTGAAAATGCCCATTGACCTGCATCTTTTAGTAAAATGAGTGTTAGTGGTTTTTCAAAAATGTTTATTAGGTAAGTGAAAAATGTGTTATTGCTCTACATTTTTTGATCATTAATATTTTTAATCACTGCCAATATTTTTCATGTTTATATTAACAATAATTTATTTATCTGTTTATGTCCTCAGTAAGTCTGAAATTTTAGTTTAGTCATTGATTTTTATAATCTGTTCTCATTAAAAAATATTTTTAAAGATTTTATTTATTTATTCATGAGAGACACAGAGAGAGAGAGAGGCAGAGACATAGGCAGAGGGAGAAGTGGGCTCCTCGCAGGAAGGCCAGTGTGGGACTCGATCCCAGACACGGAGATCATCCCTGAACCAAAGGCAGACGCTCAACCACTGAGCCACCTAGGGGTCCCAGTATTTGTTAAAATATTAATCATTCATTATCAGTGTCTTGCAAAAATTTCATCCAGTTTTATAATGCTCATTTCTTTGTAATTTAAAAATTCTTCATGTTTTAAAAAAGCTTTTAGGTTTACAGAGAAAATAAGCAGAAAGTTCAGAGAATTGGTGTGCACCTCCGCACTCTTACCCTTAGTTTCTCCTGTTATTAACATCCTGCAGTAGAATGGTACATTTGCTATAATTGCTGAGCTGATGTTCATTCATTATTATTAACTGGAGCCTATAGATTACATTAGGGTTCTATAAATGTTACCAAATGTTTAAAGGCATACATCTACCATCATAACATCACATAGAATAGTCTCACTGACTTAAAAATCTCCTGTGTTTAAAAAAAAAAATCTCCTGTGCTCCACCCATTGGTCCCTCCCATTCCCCTCTCCTGTACCATCCCATAGTTGAGCTGGTAGGCTAGACCATTGTGGACTGGACATCTGTCATTTCCAGCCTTATTTTTTTTGTACTATTAGGTGGAATATGGAAGTTTTAATATCTTATGTGGTGAAATCTATCACATGAAGACTCTCTTCCACACATCTAATCATTAAATTTAATAAGACATTCCAAAGAAATGACATTGTTTTCGTACCCTATCTATTATATTGAAGTAATTTTCTTAATTAGAAAATAAGCAGATTGGGAACAGGAACTGACCATAACACACAAAACATGTCCAAGCAGGGCCCTTGTTTTTATACACAGCATAGACCCTAGAATTGTAACCAAACATGTTTATTGGGAAGAACACCCTAAAAAGAGCATTTCAGACATATGAATAGAGTGCATTACTAATTTTCTTGATGCCATCTCTTCTCCCTCTGAGAACCAAGAAGGATTAAATAGCTCAAAAGATTCTTTAACTCTCTTTTCTGAGCTGAAACACCTAAACTGAATCCTAAAGAGCTCTTCTTCATAGTAGCAATACTGAACGTATAGATGCTCATGTTTAAGGCTTCTGAATATCTCCTGACAGTGGAGGCTTTTAAATAAAGACAGGTCTTCTTTCCACTGGCTTGCCCTTCGGATTCCTCTAGAACTTTGGTGACTTTTCTTCGGAATGCCCAGGACCCACCCATTAGTCTTTTCCATTGTGGCCACGCTCCCACTCAGTTTTGTAATCATGTCATGTGTGTGCCTGTCTTGCTAGAATAAGAGCTCCTTGAGGCCTGAGGTTTTGGCTGATTCATACTTGCTGCTTCATTGTTTGCTAGCACTGAATTGGACATAGAGCAGGTCTCTGATACCTTGGGCTCTCTGTGTGAAACAACACATATAATAAAAAATATGAAAGAAATACTGAAATACATTAAGCATGGAATAAATTTCATTTTTAGCCATTGGCATTCCTTCAGAGTGTTCATGTAACATCTTCTGTTGCATTTTTCCAGCTTCCTCAGAGAAATAAAGATGTAAAAAGAGAGGCAATTATATCAAAACAAAGCAAGAGTGTTTAAGAGAGGGTTCTAAATTCATTATTTGAGGAATTATGCTTCCATGGCCCTATTTCTATCTAGCAGTTTTGCTTCTTTCAAACCCACTAATTTGTTAGCTGCAGCTTGACTAGTTAACATAAAAAGATCCTTACACATTCCTGGAAAGTATGATTATCATAATACAAGGACATCATAGTTCTAAACATTACTGTTTATATCAGACTTGTTATAACTCATAAACCCAGAGATTTTTCTTTATTTCTCCAGAGGAAAAGCATGCCGGAATACGTTGCATTTAAAAGATGTTTTATTTTTATTGGTGTTTCTTTCTTTGACAATCACTGTTTTCCTATGGGTGTGGATATCTACACACATATAATAAAATAGCTGTTCTGTATTGAGTGCCTATGATAGGCACTGGGCTAAATGGCTCTTTTGTATTACTTCATTAAATCCCCACAACAAATCTATTAGGTAAGATTGTTATTCTCTCCATTTTACGAATAAGAAAATCAAAGCTCAGTGAGACAAAGCTGCCCAATGTCATATGGACAAGAACATACTAAAATAAACATTCCAGATGGAGTATGCCTACTTCAAATGCTTTTGGAAAAATGAGTCTCTACTCGACTAAAAAATAATATTGACTGATTGCCCAGCACAAACTCTGACTTAAAAAGGACACTGACAAATTGAATATTGGTTAATATACCAAATCTATAGCACATGGAGTGAGGATTTTTCTTTTGGCTGTACAGGACTAATGTCCTGATTTAGTTGTCAGTGAGGTTGTAATATTATGTATTTATTTCCTTATTTATTCCACATATTAAAATTGTCTCATTCAATCATCTCTGTTCAGACTTTTGTGGAATTTCAGTGTAATGGTAACTAGTTATGAGCATGGAACATTGAGCAAGATTTCCTGGCTTGAATGTCAATTTTGCTACTTTGTAGCTCTTGACTTAAGGCAAGTTACTTCACGCTTCAATCTCAACAGCCCCTTCAAAGAAAAAGAATAATAATAGCTCCTATTCTTTGGTGTTGTTTGAGGTTAATTTAGTTTTTATACTTAAAGTGCTTAGAATAGTGCCAGGACATAGAAAAAAACCAACAAGTCTAAGCTGTTTTTCTTTCCCCAAACTAACAAAATCCTGTTTTTTACTCTACAGCAGGTGTAGGAACAGGAAAGAATAGAGAATGGAAAGCAGAGGAAAGAACACAAAATAGTCAGAAAGCTTCAGCAGGAAAATAGATCCAGGGATCCCTGGGTGGCGCAGCGGTTTGGCGCCTGCCTTTGGCCCAGGGCGCGATCCTGGAGACCCGGGATCGAATCCCACGTCGGGCTCCCGGTGCATGGAGCCTGCTTCTCCCTCTGCCTATGTCTCTGCCTCTCTCTCTCTCTCTCTCTGGGACTATCATAAATAAGTAAAAAAAAATTAAAAAAAAGGAAAATAGATCCATGTGACCACAAAGAATAAATTCATTTATTGTAACTGTTTTTATTTCAAAGTGTCCTCGTCCTCCATCAGTGGCTCTGCCAGGAGTCAGGTCTCAATTGTCAGTTTCTAGCTGTGGCCCAGTTGGGAGTTTGCCTAGGTGAAAAGCCACTGCAGATTTTTGATAAGGAATTCACCAACTTGTAAGGGCTTTCTCTTCTGCTGGGCATTGTCTGGTTGCCTTGGCAGACCTTTAGATCCCAAGGACTTCAGGAAATTTGATTCTGCTTTTCTGATGTCTTGGCTTAGCTCTGCTATCTGCTGCCCTGTACACCTTCAGGATTTACCAAAGGTCTAGAAGGGGAAACCAGTTATATATTCAGTACTCTCAATTTTCTAGCTTTGTCACTAGCCACATGGCACCGCCAAGAGCTGTGTTGTTTGGTTGGTGCCTTCCAGTAGGCCTGGACCCCAGATGCTTATCCTGTTGACTAACCTACAACAACCAAATATATCCTGGGAAAGCTAAGAATCCTCGACTCATCTTTGTGAAATTCTACTCCCTCTAGTCCTTGTTTCCCTAGCCTATAACAACTGAACTTACCAGGGATGCCTGGGTGGCTCAGTGATTGAGTCTCTGCCTTCAGCTCAGGGCGTGATTCCAGGATCCAGGATCAAGTCTCTGCTTTGGGCTCCCTGTGGGGAGCCTGCTTCTCCCCCTGCCTCTGCCTCTGTTTCTGCCTCTGTCTCTCATGAATAAATAAATAGATCTTGAAAAAATATCTAAACTTAACAGACTTCTCTAGTGGTTCTCAGAGCATTTGTGTAACATGACTTAGTCTAATCAACTTCTCAGATTTTAGCTTTTTTAAAATCAGGTATATATTTTATACATATAATCCTGGTTTATAAATGTAAACCAGGTATATATTTTAGCCAAGTCTTTTCAAGTTCTATAACTTTCTCTATGCCGCAGTTTCATATCTCTAAAATGGGGCTAATTAGAAAAGCTGTCTTATAAAATTGTTGTGATGATTGAACATGTTGATACATACAAAATGCTTACAGTGATGCTTGGCAGATAGTAGAATATGAAGTAATATGTGTTAGCTATTATTATTGAAGATGACTTCAGAAGACAGGAAATCAGATTCTTCTCATGCAATTAAGATGATCTTTTATTTCATATACTAATTTGGAAGAGCTTTGGCTTTTAATAAATTAAGTTATCCTAGTAGCTCCTAATTCTATTAGACTCATCGTCCATCCCCCTCCAATTTTGAAACAATTTCTGATGACCCATTTACTAACTTGAAATCAAACATACAAATAATATAATCTACATCTAAATGTAATTTTGAAAAAAGTTATAGTGTCCTAAATTAAATATAAAACAAAGGGGAAGTAATTTATAATAAATTAATATAAATTTCAATATAAACATAATCAAGCATGCATATACTAGAAGACAAAAATGTAGTCAGATGTTTTTATCCACTTACAATGAGTGAATTTGAATTTAAAAGAAGAGCAAGACCCTCTTCACTAAATAATACAGAGAAAGAAGTACAATGGCAGAGGATACTGGAATAAAACCAGCAGTGTAAGTATTAACATACTACATTTATAAGAGAAAGAAGAATATACTCCAGTTGAAGTAGAGATTTTATGTCAATTACTTTTGAAGTGAAAAATATGAGGTACTGGGTGCTGGGTGGTATTTATATGCACAATGGTTGCAGTAATAAAAATACCTCATGGGGAACCCAAGATGAGCATACATCTGGTTTCTACAAGTCTGCCAGAACATTTGAGAGTCATTACCAGTTGTGAAAATATTTTTTTGTTCAATGGGTGCAGATTCAAAATTTTTGTCATTCTTTCCAATAAAAACTGAAGCTGATCAATTCTAGAGCTGGATACAGGAGACGTTTATTTGGCCAGAAATTACCCATTAAGTACTTAGATTATTAAATGCTGACAGGCCAAGGGTGGCTGGTACTTAGGAGACAGAGAAGCTTACATCCACTTGCAAAGGAGAATTTCAGTACACAGGTGCACAGAATTTCAGAATACAGGTGCACCGAAGTGAACCACCCGAATATTAGCCTTCATTGTATGGGCCTGTCCTGAGCACTGCAGACCTCCAGGGGCCTCATCTCCTGCTCAGTGAACGTCAGCAATGTATTTCCACCTAGAGTGACTGAACGATCATAACCCCAGAAATGTTCAAAGTAAGCCTGCAGGGAAAGGGGGAGCATAACACATTATTCCAGTTACAATAAAAAATGTATAATATCTATTACGAACAAAAGGCAATATAAAGAGTTGGTAGAGAAAGTACTACCCCTTTAATATAGAATCCACTACTAGTGAGAAAAATGTTTAGGAGAGAGAAGCTTTTGTATTTCTTTTTGTAAGAAATATTCACGTACTCAAGTTCTACATACAATCATGTGTGTGGTATGGTAAATACAGCCTTAAATAAACAAGCAAACACACACACACACACACACACACAAAACTTATAATAAATTCAGTTTTCTTAGGTTATCTGAGCAAAAAATAATGACACTAGATACCATCTTGCTGTTGATGCTCAAAACACTGTGACCATAACCTACTTCTTTACAGAACAATTGAAAGACTGGGAAATAATTACTAGTGTGCCTTTGAGTGCTAGATACATGCCTAGATTAGAAACCCACAGATGAAATTACCAAATAATTTTCAATGCTTTTCAGCACAACTTTATTTCAAATTAATTTATAAATACAAATTTTAAGTGATTTGCTTATTTTGACTTTCAGGAAAAAGTAAAGCTTTTTCTTTTTCTTATCCTTTCATTATTCACCTCTAAAATATAACTATTTATTTACATAAATAAATATTCATTATGTGAACTTTTAAGATAATTTTAAGAAATATAGATTACTTTCCAAATCTGTAAATGGACACATCAGCTTTATTTGTTGTCAAGCAGGAGGCAACTTGTCTACAATATGTTCAATATCATTACCACAAATATAGAATAAGGCATACTTTCTTTTTTAAAGATTTATTTATTTATTTGAGAGAGAGAGAAAGACTATACAAGCAGGGGGGGGGGGGGGTAGAAAACATAGAGAGTGAGGGGAAGCAGACTCCCCACAGAGCATGGAGGCAATGCAGGGCTCTGATCCCAGGACCCCAAGATCATGATCTGAGCCGAAACCAAGAGTCAGATGTTTAACTGACTGAGCCACCCAGGTGCCTGGGCATAGGTTTTATGAAAGAAAAATAATTTCAAATTTTCTAAATAGAACTAATAGTTTAAAATTTTATTTTTTAAAAGATTTATTTATTTATTTTAGAGAAGAGTGCACATATCAGTGGTGGGAGGGCCAGAGAAAGAGAGAGAGAGAGAGAAAGAGAGAATATCTCAAGCACATTCTTGCTGAGAGTGGAGCCCTATTCAGATCCATCCCATAACATATGAGATCATGACCTGATCTGAAATCACCAATCTGATGCTTAACAGATTAAGTCACCCAGCCGTGCCAATACTTACATATTTTAAATGAGTAATTATTTCTAGTTATAAATGACATTTTAAGAGCTCTTTATTTTGTGTTTTAGGGTTATTATTATCTTATACTGACTACTGTTTAAATTTACATCATTTTGCATTTGGATTAAGAAAAACCTTATTTTACTGCAGAATTTTGGGCAATATTTCAGTGAATTTAGATTGAATGTAAAATTAACAGCAAAATAATTATCTATGTTATAAAAATAATAATTGGAGATCAGTATAAAAAATTCAAACAGCACAAAAAGTTTCTCTCCTATTCCTGAACCCTAACCCCTCATTGATCCTGCTATCATTTTGGTTATTTTTAAAGTATAACTTCAGAAATATTTTATGAATATACAGGATATCAATAAACACATTAACAAAAAAGAGTATCCAGTTTTATCTGAGCTAAACTATTTCTTTTTTCTCTCTCTGACTCATGGAAATTCGGTAAATCATTTTTTCAATAGTAACCTCTCCCTTTCAAAAAAATATCATTGGATAAAGTCACTTGTTCATTAGAATTTTTTATATAAATGAGGGGAGGGAGAAGATCCATGGTAGAAAAAGTTAGATTTCCCTAACTTCCAAGATATGAATGAATCCATATAAACTGTCATAACAGGAGGAAGTGAACAAAAAAGATATAAAAAAACCCCCAAACTATATACCCGTGTTTTTCTTTTAATTTATGAAGCTGCTCTAAAGAATAATTGAACCTTCAGATGCTCAATAAATGTTATTGTATGATGAATGAATGAATGAGTTGTTCTGAACTCCAAGAGAGGCTAGAAACATTCTTCATTCTGTCAACATCTGGTTCAATATGTCTATACTCAAAAACACTCAAAAGTAAAATATTTCTCAACAGATGAAGGATAGGAAGTTGACAAGATTAAAGCCTTAACCAGGCAAATAGTAAGTCAGAGATTTGTAATGGTTATAAAAGGCTTGATACTCAGGTTAAAAGCTGCTGTCACAAAATATGTGAGAGCCACAAAATACTATCACTAGGTCTACATTTTAACTTCTGGAATTTTTCTAAAATTTATGGCTATCTCCAGGGCAAGCATTTTCAGCGGTGATTCTCAATTTGTCCTCTTTTAGGATAAAGATTTTATATTTAATATCAAAGAACGATAAGCTCATTTTTTTCCCTGTTGAAATGATATTTGCAGGTGAATTTATTGTACTTGACAATGACCATATTTATAGTCCTGGTACCTGAATCATTTTGTTATACCTAGGAATAGAATAATCTATGTTTTACAGTAATTCTTACCCTTTGTTGATGGCATAGCACTATTTTCTGGAAGTACCCTATATAACACGGCTATTTTCTCCCAAATCTGCCAATAAATGGCTTTCTACATCTATCATTCTCATATACATGTGTCTACCTAAGAATAAAATTGTACACCCAACAATCACATTTAGTATTTTCACTCATGCTTTAAAAATTCACTTTTAAAAATTTTGTGAAGTTCTTCAGAATATTTGTGGGAAAGCAAGATAATATTTTATAGTCTCAAGTCCTAACCTAACTGAGCTTTTGGGTTTTTCACTAAGACATGGTTGGAGGAAACGGATGATAGGTTGTTGCTTTTCCATTTGGTTCTCATTTGAGATGTAATCAAGATAGCTGATAAAGAGTCCTATCTCCTGAGTCACAAAGATTTAAATTCTCTCCCAAACTAGCACATATTAACAACTATTTAACATTTGTGTGTGTTTCACTTTCTGTAAAATGAACATAAAAACACCTAATTTATATATGTTTTTGTAAAGATTAGATTAAATAATCAAATATGAAGTGGTTAGAAGATTTGAGACAAAAAAAGACAAAAAACTAAATAATGATGGTGTTGATGATGATGATGGCTTTATGGATGAGAGTCAATCTTCTTTTGTAATATATAAATAACATTGAATTCTTGGGTTCCTTATTGGTTGTGAAATATAATCTTTAATTACAAATGATGATAATAAGTAGCATTTATTAAGTACTTTATTTTTTAATGAGGTCACTTTATATCAGAGTTCTGGACTACCCACATTTTTGATCAAATATTTATTGTTTAATTCTGGATTGTGGAAGATCACACATAGTTTCTGGCTGTCTAGGTAGAGGAGCCCTAAATAGTGTCAGATTAGCAGGAATCATAACATTTTAGTATTTTTAATAATTAAATTTAAGTGTTTCAATATTTTAACAATGCATATCAATTGAATTTCTGCTTCTTTACTATGGGATAGCAAGATTCCAGTTGGTATCTTGGGAATTGAAATGAGTAGAGAAAATATCCAACCAATGATAATTAAAAAGAGGAAATATTTTTCAATCACTTTTGCCCATCTTTATTGGAAAGGAAAAAATCTGTTGTTCATTATGGCCTGAATGTTAGTGTTTCCCCAAAATTCATATTGTGAAATCCTAATTCCTGATGTGATGGTATTTGGAGATGGGACTTTTTGAGGGCAATTCTGTTTAGATAAGGTCATATAGATGGGGACCTCATGTTGGGATTACTTCTTACGATAAGTGGAAGAGACACCAGAGCTCTTTCTCCATCTCCCATAGGAGGACATGGCAAGAAGACAGACATCTTCAAGCTAGGAAGAGGCCCTGACCAGTAAACAAATGGGTTGGCACCTTGACCTTGACCATCCAGTTTCCAGAATTGTGAGAAATAAATGTCTGTTGTTTAAGCCACCCAGTCTATTGTGGGCTTGTTTCTTTCTTTCTTTCTTTCTTTCTTTCTTTCTTTCTTTCTTTTTCTTTCTTATGGCACTCTGACTTGATTAAGACACAATGGTTCATTTGAATGAGATGGTGTGCTTTGTTTTTGTTTTTTTTTTTTAAGAGCAGATCAGTTTCCCCAGTATCTGACTGTTTAATACATGGCCTGTACTTGACTGCAGGTGAGCAGCAATCATGAACTCACCACCTCAATAGCTAAAAAGGTGCACCTTTGTCTTATCACTAAAGATAGTGCTGCCTTCACTGTTGTTTTTTAGAAATATAATTATTATTTATAAGTTGTATTTTGGCTATTTGTAGTATATGGCATCTGCTTCTGACTTTCTACAATTTCAGTACATAAGTCTAGACAGAGGTTATATGTTCATTACAAATTTGAACTTTTTTGTGTATTTTCCTTAAACCAAAGCCTTCTGTTCTTTCTTCAGTTAGAAGTTATAATGCTTTCAAAAATATCTTCTCCACTCATTTTGTCTTTTTCTTTTGGGATTTCTATTACACCTATGATAGCAAGAATGCCTAATTAATCAAGTGTTTTATGATATTGATATCAGTGAACAATTGTTTTATCCCCTGAAACAACAACATCATACAAATAAAAATTATTCATTTAGAAATGAAAATAACTTCTTTAGGTTTAAATTTTAGGGCTAAAATTTTTATTTGCCTCATGTTGAAGAATCTGAATTGCTGGACTTGCATCTGAATAAGTAATAACCTGATTCAATAGAAATCAGTGACCAAAAATACTATAAATATTTTGAAAATCCTTAGTGCACTAATATCTGATATTCTATGAAAAAATAAGAATTGTGAACATGTTTTGAATGTAAATGGGACTTTTTGTATTATTATTTTACAATATTTTCTGTAGTGGCTAGTGGATGTAAGGGTGGAGGGAGAATATATATATATATATATATATATATATATATACATACACATATATATAGATCACCACTATATTATTGAAGTTTAAGGACACAGGCAATATATATATGAGTGTGTGTGTGTGTGTGTAATATAAAATCCTTCTCTTTTTTACTCTGAATGTTTATTATTTCTTTTCTATGATTCCCTATAAGAATCTTTGTGCAATGTTGCCCTACATTTTCACAGCTAAGGCAGCCTCTTTGCCCCTCACAGCATGATTTCTAATACAAAGCTCAGAATCATGAGCTATATTCTGGTTTGACCCAGAAAGCTTTGACATTCAAAGTCAGAGTGGCCTGAATGGCTCAGTCAAGATTCAAGTCTAAATTAATTGGGAAATTTGATTATAATGACACTTGAGGGAAGGGATCATATATTGGACTTTTTTTTATTAAAATGATAGCTATATAATTTAAATGAATAATTGTTAATAAAATAGCTAAAACTAAAATGTGTTCAGGTTAAATAAATGAAGCAACCTCTTCAGTCATTCTAGTGTTTCAGAAATAGAGCCAATTGCTTCTGGAATGAAATGGGCTTAAAATGACTGGAAGAAAAAAAATATGAATGTGTAATCATAATTATTAGTATAGTGCTGAGATGAGTGCATATAGCTTTTAGTTTTATATGAATTGAAATAACTCAGATACAGAAGTATCATCAGCATGTATGGTGATATTTAGCACATGTGATTGCATTGAATTACATAGGCATCTTTTATTTCCTTCTTGGGATATTGCTAAGTATGCTGTTAAGAGTCCAACTTTGCTTCTTGTTCCAATAAAGCACATCGGGTCAAGAGATTTAAAGAATTAGCAAGAGGCAATTTTGTAGCTTTTGCAGTGACCACTCTAGGTTATAATTCAGTATCACAATAAACTACTTAATAATGTTTTGAAGACAAATGATTTATTTGTAAAAACTGATGTAAACTTTCAAACTCCTCAAATTATATCTATCTGTTTTTATGTAAGAACATTATTCATTCATTTAATTATTTAACACACAGAGAGATTCTAAATGTCATTGGATTTAAAGCAGACAAGACAGACATTCTCCCACTTTCCTCCACAAAACTCACTCTACTGACAGAACAAATTAACCTTCATTATGCAATTAAGAATTTGATTTCAGTTCTGCTAAATGCTACATATATGAAAATATTGCCATGAGAGTATATAATGGGGAGCTTTTCTTGAGAAAATGACAACTTAACTAAACTTTTGAGGAAGAATAAAAATTGAATCCGGAGAGACAGAAGTGTTTGAAAACCTGCAAGTTATAGGAAACTGACTATAAAGGAATCCTGAGGTGGTTAAGAATATAGAATGATGAAGATGATAAATCAAGGATCATGAGGCTAGTAAAGAGATAAGAGGTACATATGAGGCAGTGAGAATAACTGGTCCAGGTCATGCTGAAACTTGCAAGTTAATTTAAGGGTCTACTTATTATCTAAATTACAATGGAGAATTAATGATGATCTTTAAGCAGGAGAGTGACGTACACTTTTCTTTGAAAAAATGTCACTTTCTTGTTGAAAATGGATCAAAAAAGGGCAAGAATAGATCTTAGAGGACTGCTTAGGAGAGTCTGCACTAGTCCAGGTGAGCCATGATGATAATTTGAACTAAGAAATGGAATGATCAGGGCTCTGGGACAATAACATATGAATGATAAAGGAGAGGGGATGACCAATGATTATTCCTAGTTTTCTAGCTTAAGAAACTAATACCATGGTGATGGCTGTTAACTAGACTTTGTGGTTATCATTTTGCAATTTATACAAATATCGAAACATTATATTATATACCTGAAACTAATATATGTCAATTATACCTCAATAAAAAATAATCAATGTTTTTTAAAATTTTGCATTAAAAAAGTCCTAATACCATTTACTGAGATATAGAGTCCTGAAGGAGAACCAGATTAAATGGTTGGGGAAGATGATAAATTTAGATTCAGGCATGTCAAATTTGAGAGGCATCTTCAGGGATCCCTGGGTGGTTTGGCAGTTTGGCGCCTGCCTTTGGCCCGGGATATGATCCTGGAGTCCTGGGATCGAGCCCTACATCGGACTCCCTGCGTGAAGCCTGCTTCTCCCTCTGCCTGTGTCTTTGCCTCTCTCTCTCTCTCTCTCTCTCTCTCTCTCTTTGTGTCTCTCATGAATAAGTAAGTAAAATCTTAAAAAAAAAAAAAAAAAAACAGAGGCCTCTACACATCTGCTAAGATGACCAGAATAAAAAAAAAAAAAATCATATAGTAAAAGTAGTGGTGAGGATGTGGAGAAATAGAATCTAGAATGGGAATATCTATAAAGGCAGAGAGTAGATTCGTGATTTTGTGGGGCTTAAAGAGTAGATGGGGAAATAGGTAGGTGATGGCTAAAGAGTATAAGGGATTAGGTATTCTCAAATTAGATTGTAGTGCTGGTTGTTCATATCTGTGAATATACTAAAATCTATTGAATTGTGCACTATAAATGAATAAATTGCATTATGTGAATTGTATCTCAATAAAGCTCTTTAAAAAATTTGAGGGGCCTGTCAGCTATTTGAACTCAGAGAAGAGGTCTTGCTAGGAGAAATGTATTTGGGATTTGTGAATACATTGTTACTGAGATTGGTGTACCTAGATGGTTCAGTGGTTGAGCGTCTGCCTTTGGCTCAGTTACTGATCCTGGGGTTCTGGGTTTGAGTCCCACATCAGGCTCCCCACAGGGAGACTGCTTCTCCCTCTGCCTATGTTTCTGCCTCTCTCTCTCTCTGTGTCTCTCATGAATAAATAAATAAAATATTTTTAAAAAACAGATTGTAACTAAGATTGTGAGTAGAGATGAGAGAATTTGAAATTAGGATTAAATATGGCTAATAAATGTACTTGTCAAAGTTCTAACATACGTAGTTTGGGTCAACACCAGTGGGTCAGTAGAAAAGACTACAAAGGAGCAGTGAGACATGAAGTTTGAAAATAAGGTTGTGGGATTGTGGTTTCAAGGGCACCAATAGAGTGTGTGAAAGAATATGTGTGAACAGTTTGGAATGAAATTAAAGGTCAAGTAGAATATGGTATGAAAAATATCTATCAGATTGAGTGACTCAAAGTCATAATTACTTCAGTTAGGGCCATATTGTGCAGTGTCAGTGGAAAAAGCTTCAGGAAGCAACAACAACAAAAATTCAGAGCCATGTGTGTAGGGGAGGATACGGTGATAATGACAGATGACAGTAATTCTCTTTGCTGTAATAGGGAGTGATTTTAATTAGAAGGTAAGTCAGGATGAAGGGTATTTTTGTCTTTAAACTGGAAAAATGCCAGCATGGGAGCAGCCTGGGTAACTTAGCAGTTTAGCACCGCCTTCAGCCTGGGGCATGATCCTGGGTACCTGAGATTGAGTCCCACGTCGGGCTCCCTGCATGGAGCCTGCTTCTCCCTCTGCCTATGTCTGTGCCTCTCTCTCTCTGTCTGTGTCTCTCATGAATAAATAATAAAATCTTTTTAAAAAATTCCAGCATGGTTAAATGTGGATTGGAAAAATCCCATAAAGCAAAATATGAAGAAGATCCAGGATCTATAAAGGAATAATCAATATGAGAGGATTCCTGAGAAGGAAGATACATGATTTGGTTTAGATCACACATTAAGTTCTGATCTTAAATGATAATGCTTATACACTGGGAAAAAAAGACCTCTACATATTGGTCATTGGTGAAATTAGGGTTTGACTGAGCACTCACTATTTGGAAATTAGATTGATTAAAGAGCATTGCTACTAAATATCTGTCAGTGTTGGTACCTATTAGTTTCTTAGAACTTGATCTCATAAATACATAGATACATAAATAAAACATAATTAAAAACAAAAAAATTCAACTTTGTAAGGGAAAAACGGTAGAATACTTTCAAAGAGGAGAGATATGGGGACTCGTTGGAAACTGTACAATAGATAGATAGATAGACAGATGATAGAGTGTATGCTATATGCACTTTATAAATACATTTCTGCTATGAAATTAATTATTTCTTATATACATATATATTGAATGAATGACATACTAGATGGTGTTTTCTATTTTCCCAATAAATTAATCAATAAAGCCTTTAATAATAAAGTAAAGCTACTAATGGTATCCTTTATGAATATTACAGTAATTTATATCATAGTAAATGAAATTGACTCATAGCCCCCTTGTTCAACTCCACTTATGCAACTCTCAAGTTTTGATTGTCAAAACTTTTTTTTTCTTTAAGATTTATTTACTTATTTGAGAAAGAGAGAGAGCATACACAGAGGGAGTCGGAGAGAGAGAATCTCAAGCAGACTCCCTACTGAGTGTGGAGCCCAATATGGGGCTCAATCTTATGACCCTAAGATCATGACATAAGCCAAAATCAAGAGTTGTATGCTCAGCTGAGTCACCAAGGCACTGCTGATTGTCAAAACTTTTAAATGAATAATGAAAAGTTTCATTGTTTATGTATTTTTGTATAAAAAATTCAAAGTCTTCTCAATATAATAAACAAAAGAGCCAAACCAGATAATCAGAGTTGTCATCCATGACTCCTTATTCCACATCTATATCAGTTTCCAGTGGTCAGTGTCCCAGCAAAAAATTGTGACAAATCTGATAGCTTAAAACAACAGAAATATATTCTCTAATGGTTCTGGAGTCTAGAAATCTAACCTTAGGTCCGATGAGATGAAATTGTGGTGTTAAAAGGGTAGCACTTTTTCCAGCAGCTCTAGGAACAATCTGTTTCTTGCTTCTTCCAACTTCTGATTTTTACCTGCATCCCTTGTCTTATGGCCACATCACTCCAGTCACTATTTGCATGGTTACACTTACTCCTCCTCTTTTGTGTGTACCAAATTCCTCTCTCTCCCTCACATAACAACACTCTTCATGACATTTGTGATCCACAGATAATCCAGACTGATCTTTTGAGAGACTACCATTAAAGGTAACCATCACAGGTCCCAGATATTAAGGTGTGATATCTTTGGGGGCATCATTTATCCAAGGAAATCATCTCCAATCTACACTTTTAATATGATATCTTAACTACTCTTCATATTTTCAACCTCTCCCATTTCTGTCTTTGCCAGTCCACAATACGGCTTTCAAAACTGTATTCAAAAGCAACATCCTCATTGCTCTGAGAGAGTTTTGGTTTTTAATTCAAGAATAATCTTTACACTCTTGGGTTGAGACTTAGTTTTAAGCATCAGAATAAAGTTTCAATATATTCTTTAACATCATAAAGCCCCTTTGGATTTGTGGTGTGGCCCCTGTTGGTTTAGATGCACCATCTTCTTTCATTGTGTTTTCCTTGCTTACTACTACAGGGAAAGCAAAATTTCTGTGGCTCTTTATTCTTGTCCATAAACTCTTCCTTCTGTTCAGAATGTTTTTCCACAAGTGTTCCTCAGAGCACTTCTCTTACGTCTCCCTTATGCCTCATCAATTTCCCTTCAAACTATATACTTATCTGAATGTACCATAAAATTCCATCTTCCAAATACTTATAAAAGCTTAACTGGATTTGCTCCTTAAAAAAAAAGGTAATAACTTTTATCATTTTAAGGATTTGCTTCAAAGGCAATTATAACGTTAGTTAGGAATATTTTATTTTAGAATAAAGTTCAGTATGGGGCATCTGGGTGGCTGGATGGTTGAGTGTCTGTCTTTGGTTCTGATTATGATCCTGGGGTCTTAGGATTGTGTACATTTTTGGGCTCCCCGCAGGGAGCCTTCTTCTTCCTCTGCGTATGTCTCTGCTTCTCTCTCTCTATGTGTCTCTCATGAATAAATAAACAGGGTCTTAAATAAATAAATAAATACATAAATAAAGTTCAGTATAACATATTAATAACAGTGACACCATAATAAACCAAAAATCAGTGTTTAGGTTTTTTGTTTGTTTGGCTTTTATTATTTGTAATAATTTTATTTTTATTAATAATTTTATTTTAATTTTATTATTTGTAAAAGTTACATGCAATATATCATATTTCTTACCTCATTTAATCTTCCTTCCTATATATGACATCTCCATTACATTGATGAGCAAACTTAAGAACTCTCTTAGGTAACAAACAAACAAACAAACAAAAAACACCTCCCTCAGGTAATTGGTAGAAGAGGTGGTGTTTGAACACAGATAATCTGGTTCTAGAGCTTTCTCTCAAGTACTTCACTATGAAGATAAGAAACATTGTATTCATGCAGGCTCACATTTTGGACCATCAGGGCAGTACTGATTATTTCCAATATTGTAACTGAAACACATTCAATAAAGAGCCCTAAGAAAACTAATTATAGTTAAATATGATAGACTCTAATTATTAGGATTTAATTTAATGTAATTAAATAGAATTTTAATTAAATCTATATATTAATAGCTAATATTTGTATAGTTCTCATACTTTATAAATAGGATCTCATATGATTGTCACCACAAATATGTAAGGGAAAGAAATCTTTTTGTTTACCAAGTTATAAATAAATGCATTAGACTCATTAAAGAGTTTAAAAAGTTGATCCACAATGTTTGGACACCAGAATCCTTCTCTTGCACAGTTTACTGCTTGACAGCTTTAGGAACTATAACTACTCAACCTATTTAGAAATGCAGAAATTTCAGAAAAAATGTGAAGGAGAAACCACAACAATTCTTTTTTACCTTACTTCAGCTTCTTTTTTATGCTTCTGTTCAGCCTTGGATATAGGAAAGAAAAAAGCATTGGAGATGGTTCTACATTATGAGGGTAAAGGACAAGAAGAGCTCCCAAGGAACAGTGATTACATTTGGCCCAAGGGATACATAGACTGGTTCTTGCCTATCTCTTGTTTCATTTTCTTGCAGATTTTCATGTGAGAGGTTCATATAGTGCACAATTCCATGTACAAGTGAGGGAGAGCCCCTTTCATTTTTGATCTGCTAGCTAAGCCAGTTATTGCAATTCATATCCAAAAACTATGAGGAATCAAATGTTTAAGTGTTTCTCTTTGAAATTAACTCATATTATAGACCCTCCTGAAAGAGATTATTGCTGATGGCATTACCAATTCTCAAGAATGGGAATTTTCAAGCTATCTTTTTCATTAATGTGGGTAATAACATACAACTCTCACTTAAAATTTTCTCAATTTACTGAGAAAATGGAGAAAAGTATTTCTTTATTGACCTTTCTCTTTAACAGTTTAGAAACACCTCTCTTTCAAACACAGCTTGACCTTGAACTAAAATTAAAATATTATTTAAATAACATTGATTTTTTTTATTTTTTATTTTTTTAGTAACATTCATTTATATATATATAAATGGATATTTAAAAAATATTTTATAGGCTGCCATAACAAAGTTCCACAAAATGGATTAAAACAAGACACTATTATCTCACAGTTCTGGAATCTAGAAGTCTGAAATCAAACTGTAGGTAGGGTTGATTTCTTCTGAGAGCTATAAGATTAGGATCTGTTCCAGGCCTCTCTCCTTGCTCCTGGATATCATCTTTGTGTTCACGTGCATTCTACCTGTATGTAAATCTGTTTCCAAATTTCCTCATTTTTTAGTGACCTAATTTTAAGTTGATTCCTTCTGCAAAGACCAAATCTTCAAAAAAGTTCACATTCTAAGGATTAGGAAAGTAACACAATAATTTTGAAGAGACACAATTCAACCCACATTGCCCATTTACAATATTTTTCTATCCTGGCTTTCTATTCACATTTTTTTTTTTTTTTTTGCTTTTAGAGTTGGTGTTTATTGATGGAAAAATGCTTACACAGTTATGAATGAATAAAAGCTGCTATTGTTATTGCTGTCAATATGCTATTGTTGCTGCTGCCTTCTTTTTTGTATATATTTTTTTATTGGAGTACGATTTGACAACATATAGCATAACACCCAGTGCTCATCCCATTAAGTGCCCCGCACAGTGCCTGTTACCCAGTTCACCCCATCCCCCTGCCCACCTCCCCTTCCACTACCCCCTGCTCATTTCCCAGAATTAAGGGTCTTTCATGCTCTGTCACCCTCTCCGATATTTCCCAATCATTTTCTTCCTTTCTCCTATAATCCCTTCAAAATTTCTTATATTCCCTGTATGAATGAAGCCATATAATGTTTGTCCTTCTCTGATTGACTTACTTCACTCAGCGTAATACCCACTAGTTCTATCCATATTGAAGCAAATGGTGGGCATTCATCATTTCTAATGGCTGAGTAATATTATATATATATATATATATATATATATATATATATATATATATATATACATATATATATATATATACACCACATCTTATTTATCCATTCATCTGTCAAAAGACATAGAGGCTCCTTCCACAGTTTGGCTATTGTGGATATTGCTGCTATAAACATTGGGCTGCAGGTGTCCAAGTCTTTCACTGCATCTGTATCTTTGGGGTAAATCCCCAGTAGTGCAATTGCTGGGTCATAGAGTAGCTCTATTTTTTTTTTAAGATTTTATTTATTTATTCATGAGACACACACACACAGAGATAGATAGAGAGAGAGAGAGAGAGAGAGAGAGAGGCAAGACACAGGCAGAGGGAGAAGCAGTCTCCATGCAAGGAGCCCGACCTCACACTCGATCCCGGGACTCCAGGTTTATGCCTTGGGCCGAAGTCAGGCACTAAACCGCTGAGCCACCCTGGGGATCCGAGTAGCTCTATTTTTAACTCTTTGAGGAACCTCCATACAGTTTTCCAGAGTGGTTGTACCAGTTCACATTCCCACCAACAGTGCAAGACTGTTCCCCTTTCTCCACATCCGTCCAACATTTGTTGTTTCCTGTCTTGCTAATTTTCCCCATTCTCACTGGTGTGAGGTGGTATCTCATTGTGGTTTTGATTTGCATTCCCCTGATGGCAAGTGGTGTGGAGCATTTTCTCATGTGCTTGTTGGCCATGTCTATGTCTTCCTGGGTGATTTTCTGTTCATGTCTTCTGCCCATTTCATGATTGGATTGTTTGTTTCTTGGGGGTTGAGTTTAATAAGTTCTTTATAGATCTTGGAAACTAGCCCTTTATCTGATCTGTCATTTGCAAATATCTTCTCCCATTCTGTAGGTTGCTTTTAGTTTTGTTGACTGCTTCTTTTGCTGAGCAGAAACTTTTTATCTTGATTAAGTCCCAATAGTTCATTTCTGCTTTTGTGTCCCTTGCCTTCATCGATGTATCTTGCAAGAAGTTGCTGTGGCCAAGTTTAAAAAGGGTGTTGCCTGTATTCTCCTCTAGGATTTTGATGGATTCTTGTCTCACATTTAGATCTTTCATCCATTTTGAGTTTATCTTTGTGTATGGTGAAAGAGAATGGTCTAGTTTCATTCTTCTGCACGTATCTGTCCAATTTCCCCAGCACCATGTATTGAAGAGACTGTCCTTTTTCCAGTGGATAATCTTTCTTGCTTTGTCAAATATTAATTGGCCATAGAATTAATTGGCCCATTTCTGGGTCCTCTATTCTGTTCCATTTATCTATGTGTCTGTTTTTGTGGCAGTACCACACTGCCTTGATGATCACAATTTTGTAGTACAACTTGAAATCTAGCATTGTGATGCCCCCAGCTCTGTTTTTTTTTTTTTTTTCAATATTCCCCTGGCTATTCGGGGTCTTATCTGTTTCCACACAAATCTTAAGATGATTTGTTTGAACTCTCTGAAGAAAGTCCATGGTATTTTGATAGGGATTGCATTGAATGTGTAAATTAACCTGGGTAGCATATACATTTTCACAATACTATTTCTTCCAATCCATGAGCATGGAATATTTTTCCATCTCTTTGTGTCTTTCTCAATTTCTTTCAGAAGTGTTCTGTAGTTTTTAGGGGATAGATCCTTTACCTCTTTGGCTAGGTTTTTTTCCTAGGTATCTTATGCTTTTGGGTATCTTATGCAATTGTAAATGGGATCGATTCCTTGATTTCTTATTCTTCAGTCTCATTGTTAGTGTATAGAAATGCCACTGATTTCGGGCATTGATTTTGTATCCTGTCACATTGCCGAATTGCTGTATGAGTTCTAGCAATCTTGGGGTGGAGTCTTTTGGGTTTTCTATGTACAGTATCATGTCATCTGTGAAGAGGGAGAGTTTGACTTCTTCTTTGCCAATTTGAATGCCTTTTATTTCTTGTTGTTGTCTGATTGCTGAGGCTAGGACTTCTAGTTCTATGTTGAATAGCAGTGGTGAGAGTAGACATCCCTGTCATGTTCTTGACCTTAGGGGGAAGGCTCTCAGTTTTTCCCCATTGAGAATGATATTTGCTGTGGGCTTTTCGTAGATGGCTTTTATGATGCTGAGGAATGTTCCCTCTATCCTTACACTCTGAAGAGTTTTGATCAGGAATGGATGCTCTATTTTGTCAAATGCTTTCTCTGCATCTATTGAGAGGATTGTATGGTTCTTGTTTTTTCTCTTGTTGATGTGATCTATCACGTTGATTGTTTTATGAATGTTGAGCCAGCCTTGCATCCTGGGGATAAATCCTGCTTGGTCATGGTGAATAATCTTCTTAATGTACTGTTGGATCCTATTGGCTAGTATCTTGTTGAGAATTTTTGCATCTGTGTTCATCAGGGATATTGGTTTATAATTCTCCTTTTTGGTGGGGTTTTTGTCTGGTTTTGGAATTAAGGTGATGCTGGCCTCATAAAATGAGTTTGGAAATATTCCATTCCTTTCTATCCTTCAGAACAGCTTTAGTAAAATAGGTATTATTTCTTCATTAAACGTTTGATAGAATTCCCCTGAGAAGCCATCTGGCCCAGGTCTTTTGTGACTTGGGACGTTTTTGATGACTGCTTCAATTTCCTTCCTGGTTATTAGCCAGTTCAGGTTTTTTATTTCTTCCTGTTCCAGTTTTGGTAGCTTGTGGTTTTCCAGAAATGCATCCATTTCTTCTAGATTGCCTAATGTATTGGTGTATAGCTGCTCATAATACATTTTTAAAATTGTTTTATTTCCCTTTATAGGTTATGATCTCTCCTCTTTCATTCATTATTTTATTAATATGAGTCTTTTTTCTTTTTAATAAGGCTGGCTAATGGTTTATCATCTTATTAATTCTTTCAAAGAACCAACTTCTGGTTTTGTTCATCTGTTCTACAGTTCTTCTGGTCTCTATTTCATTGAGTTCTGCTCAAATCTTTATTAACTCTCTTCTTCTGCTTGGTGTAGGTTTTATTTGCTGTTCTCTCTCCAGTTCCTTTAGGTGTGAGGTTAACTCGTGTATTTTGAGGGTTTTTTTTTTTTCAATTTTTTAAGGGATGCCTGTATTGTGATGTATTTCCCTCACAAGACTGCTTTTGCTGTCCTTTTGCTTTGTATCCCAAAGATTTTGAATGGCTGTATCTTCATTTTCATTAGTTTCCATGAATATTTTTAATTTTTCTCTAATTTCCTGGTTGACCCATTCATCTTTTAGCAGGATGCTCTTTAACCTCCATGTGTTTGAGTTTCTTCCAAATTTCTTCCTGTGATTGAATTCAAAGCATTGTAGTCTGAAAATATGCAGGGGACAATACCTATTTGGTATTGGTTGAGAGCTGATTTGTGACCCAGTATATGGTCTATTCTGGAGAAAGTTCCATGTGCACTTGAGAAGAATGTGTATTCAGTTGCGTTTGGAAGCAAAATTCTGTATGTATCTGTGAAATCCATCTGGTCCAGTGTATCTTTAAAGCTCTTGTTTCTTTGATGATGTTGTGCTTAGAATATCTGTCATTTGCAGAAAGTGCCTTGTTGAAGTATCCTACTGTTAGTGTATTATTATCTAAGTATGTCTTTACTTTGGTTATTAATTGATTGATATACGTGGCAGCTCCCACATTAGGGGCATAAATATTCATGATTGTTAGGTCATCTTGTTGGATAGACCCTTTAAGTATGATATAGTGTCCCTCTTCATCTCTGACTACAGTCTTTGGGATAAACTTTAATTTATCTGATATGACGATTGCTACCCCAGTTTTCTTTTGAGGACCACTTGAATGGTAAATGGTTCTCCAACCTTTCATTTTCAGGCTGGAGGTGTCCTTAGGTCTCAAATCAGTCTCTTGTAAACAGCAAATAGATGGGTCTTGCTTTTTTATCCAGTCTGAAACCATGTGTCTTTTGATGGGATCATATAGCACATTCACATTCAGATGAACTATTGAAAGATATGAATTTAATGTCCTCATAATACCTATTCAGTCCCTGTTTTTGTGGATTATTTCTTTGGGCTTCCTCTTTCTTTTACAGGGTCCCACTTGATATTTCTTGCAGAGCTGGTTTGGTGGTCACACATATTCTTTCAGTTTCTGCCTATCTTGGAAGCTCTTTATCTCTCCTATTCTGAATGAGAGCCTTCCTGCTTAGAGTATTCTTGGCTGCATGTTCTTCTAATTTAGGACCCTGAATATATCCTGCCAGCCCTTTCTGGCCTGCCAGGTCTCTGTGGAGAGGTCTGCTGTTAATCTAATATTTCTACCCATATAATTTAAGGATCTCTTATCTCATGCTGCTTTAAGGATTTTCTCTTTATCTTTGGAATTTGCAAGTTTCACTATTAAATGTCGAGGTGTTGAACAGTGTTTATTGATTTGGGGGCAGGGGAACCTATCTCCTGGTTCTGAATGCCTGTTTCCCTCCCCAAATTAGGGAAGTTCTCAGCTATGATTTGTTCAAATATGCTTTCTGTCCCTTTGTGCCTCCTGGTGCTCTCTGGAACCCTAATTATACATAGATTTTTTCCTTCTGAGGCTATCATTTATTTCCCTTAACCTTTCATCATGATCTTTTAATTGTTTTTCTTTTATCCTCAACTTCCTTCCTTGCCATCAACTTTTCTTCTATGTCACTCACTATTTCTTCCACCTCATTAACCCTTATCATTAGGACCTCCAGTTTGGATTGCATCTCATTTCATTGATTTTTAGTTTCAGCCTGATTAGATCTAAAATCTGCAGTCATGAAGTCTCTTGATTCCTTTATGCTTTTTTCCAGAGCCACCAGTAGCTTTACAATTGTGTTTCTGAATTGGCTTTCTGACATCAAATTGTAATCTAAATTCTGTAACACTTTGGCAGAGAGTATTGTTTCTCATTTTTTTTTTGTTGTTGTTGTGAGTTCTTCTTTCTAGTCTTTTTGCTCAGTGCAGAGTGTCTGTATCAGCAGACTGAGTCAAGAATATCAACCAAGTAAATTTCACCCTAGATGATGTTATGAGGTCAGAGACCAGAAATTGAAAACAAAGATCAGAACAAAATAAAACAAAAGGACCACTAAAGTGAAAAATAAATTTTAAAACAACGTAGTGAAAAATAAAATGCCAAGAATCCCAAAGAAGAAGAAAAAAAAGAAAAGAGAAAAAAAGGAGAGGAAAAAAAAAGCAAAAGTAAAGAGGGGAAAAAAAAGAAAAAAAAAAAGGAGAGAAGGGAGGGGGGGCGCTGGGAGATGGTGGTGACAAAGTTGTAGTGGAGGGAGAATGTAGTCTACCTGAGGCATTCTAGAGGGTTATCTTCTTGTTTCTGAGTATATTAAGTTCTGTATGTTAGAAGATGCTCAGTCCCAAATTAATATAAAGCAGAAATATTTGTAGAAGGCCCCAACATTGACCACCAAAACATAAATGAGATAAAAGAGGGAGGCAGAATGGTAATGAGGAATCTCAAAGAATGGACCAGCATGGTATTCCACTTGGTTCTGGGTGCATGCTGGTCATGTTTTAGAAGGTATTAACTTCTGCCATTGTAGAGCAAAATGAGGCAGAGAAAACAAAAAACACAAAGCAAAAAACCCATATCCAATATATCTCCCAAAATTAAGCTGAGTATGTTGAAGGGAATCTAGAAGTAGAAAATATATCTAGGACCTGTAATTGTAGAAATATGAAAGTCAAAAGGAAGAAACTTAAAAATGAAGAAGTGGTAAAATATTGTAGTTAAGGTGGGAAGAGAAAAAAAATATTGGGAATTTTTAGTCTGATATAAAAACATGTTGTATTGGAAAGGGGAAAAAAGATGGGGGTATCCTCTAGTTCTATATACTGTAAATCCCTCAACTTCCCCGGTGCTTTCCAGTGCTGCCTGGTCAAGAACTTGCTCTTCCCCTGTCCTTCCAGCTGGTCTTCTGGGGGAAGGGCCTGCTGTGCTGATTGTCAGGTGTGTGCTCCTGGGGGAGATGCCCTGCCCCTTGCCAGGTGCACAGCTCAGTGGGAGCTGTTTACCCCGTGAGGTCCCTGTTCCCTGGCGGCCCCCCTCCGTCCCCGGCACAGGGTGACACTAGGAGGAACAACACTACTGGTGGTGGCCAGGTCTCCAGCCCTGGAGTCAGCTCCCGCAGTAACTACCTCAGCTCCCAGTCCGCAATGGCCTGGATGCTCTGGGAGCGGGGGGCGCTGACCTGCACAGCTTGGGGGCGCCCAGCGACAGAAGTGTCCTCACTGTCCTGTACCCTCCCCACCTCCACCTGTCCTGGGGGAGCTCAGGATCCCGGCTGTGTCCCTGGGCGCCCTGGGGTCCGGGGCCTGCACTCCTGGAATTGTGCTCCCGGCCGGCAGCTCCCGAAGGCAGCAGGGCGCAGCCCCCTCCGCCCGGAGCCCCCGCCTGACCCCGGCTTCTCCCCGAGGCCCCCCGGGGCTCCAGCCCTTTACCGAGATTGGCCGTGGGGTGTGGGGCGCTCTCCCCCGGGCGCACCTCCTCTGTTAGTGACCTCGGGAGACCGGAGGCCCCACCGCCCTCCTGCGATCCTGCCCGAGGTCCCCGCTGAGCGCCCGGTCGGGGAAGAATCCGGGGTGGAGTTAAAGCTCCCGCTTCTCCGGGGCTGGGCTCTCCTGTCCACAGGCTCTACTCCCCCCCCGCCCCCCGCCCCCGGCCTTAGCCCGGCTCCTCGCAGGGCCCCTACCTCCTTCATTCTTTTTTATTTTTATTTTTTCTGCCTTCCTACTTGTTAGAAGTGAAAACCCTTCTCTCTGTAGCTTCTGGCTGTTCTCTCTTTAAATCTTAGGTTGTATTCGTAGGTGTTCAGGATGGTTTGAAAGTTATCCAGGTAAGTTGGTGGGGCCAGGTGAGATGAGGACCTTATTCTTTCGCCATCTTGCCCCACCTCTTCTCTATTCAGGTTTTGTGATTGCTCATTTACTAATAAGCTTTCTGTTTTATGGTTAGAAGAGTGGTATGTACTATCTAATACATAAATGTTGATTGGATTTATAAGAAAAATTCTTAATGCAATGTACTGAAGAATCAGAATCTATTAAAAACAGACAACATATATAATGTGAGTAAATTACTAAAATATAGCAAAATCAAAACCCACAGGAAATCAATATATATTATTACAACTAGAGGACATATTATAAGAGCAAAGAAAGATAAAAGGGTGAAACTTTTCCATGGATGTTGGGAATTTTGCTAAACGTCAAATAAGCAATCTTTTTCTAACTGAGGGAAAAATGCCAATGAGGCTGAATATTCTGATTATTCATCTCACAGCTGGAAATATGATTCTTATAATTACCAGTTTGAGATGAAAAATTAAAGCATCTGTTTTAATGGTCCTCTCTCTTAGATGATTAGATTTATTAGCATGTTTCTGTTTCTATGTTTATGCTTTATTATACAAATAAATTTAAACCTATGTGTTCCAGAGTCTTTTTAACTTTGTTGAAAATTCTGTTTTTAATGATATTCTGATGGCTTTGGAAGTTTTAATAACTTTCCTTGGATGTTTATATATAACACATTCTTTTAAAGATAATATATATTTTCCTTTCACTACAGTCTATACTCAATCTCCAATTTTATCTGACATTTCATTCATTTTTTTTTCAGAAAGATTTACTGAGCACCTATTATATTCCAGATACTTATCCAGATACTAGATAAATAACAGTAAACAAAATAGAGAAAACATTTCTCTTTGTTGAGTTTAAGTTACCATTTGGGTAGACAGACCACATACAAAGAGCTAGTGAACTAATTATGCAGCATATTGAGAGCTTTCACATACTATGGATAAAAATAAAACAAAGAAATTGGATTAAGAAGTGCTGGTTTGTGGAAGAGCAGTTTATAATTTAAAATAGATTCTCAGGGAAGTCATCATGAAAGGCATTTGAACAAACATTTAAAGGAGCTAATAGAGCAAGTCATATGCAGATTTGGGGGTGTGAAAGAGAAAAGTGTCAGTAGAGGTCAAAGGGTCCAACCTGTGTAAAGGTCCTGAGGCTGAGGAACAGCACTGCAGCCACTGTAGTTAGAGTGGAGCAGACAAAAGAAGGGAAATTAATGATGAATGATGAGATTGAGAGTTAATGGAGAAAATGCAGAGAAGTATAGATAGTTTTCAACTTCTGCATAATGTGAAGGAGTTTCTAAGTTATATTAGCTAAAGGAGATAAGCATCTCTCTCCAAATATAAAGATAGATTTCAATCATCTTTATCTCCTACTCCAGTTACCAACTTGCCACATTTAGCTAGCCCTTCAGAAAAGCCATTCCCAGGTAACAGAATCACAGAAAATGTTACAGAAAGTGCAGCAATAGGGAAATTAATTTCCTTAAATGTTATTATTTTATTGATTACATGACTGCAAAGATTATATACTTATTGCTGCCATTGTAACTGGCAGCAAGGGAAGAAAATTGCCCATCTGAATTCTGAAGTTTGAATTATTGAGGCAAAAACTTCTGGAGTTTTGCAGCTTTTAGATCAGTTCTGGAACAATGATGTGACCAGAAGACATTTAAGACGATTAACATAAGGCAAAATTTTAAAAATGAGAAGCTTTATTAAGAATTGTCATATTCAGAAAAGACTTTCCTTTTTTTCTTAGTGAGTTGTACTTTGTGGTTAATATCAAGACAGTATTATAGTTATATATTGATATTATTTATCATTTGGTATGTGTATGTTTAAGATAACTAGTACATTACATGCAGTTTATTTCATAGATTTTTTTGTTTTCAGTTTTAAATGTATATTTTGTGGGTCTAATTTGAAATACCATAATGAAGAGAAACCTTTTGTATATTATTAAAAAGTACCTGCACATTTTTAAACTAGTAACTGTGATCAGAGCAGCTGATCAGTCTGGAATAACTTTTGTGGAAAGGTTTTCAGCTAAGGATTCTTCTGTCCACATGGGTCTGCTAGTGGTTACAAAGACAAAATAAACCTCACAGTTTAACAAACAAAATCTTATTTGACAGATTTGCATCTTGAAAACTTTTGTAGGTAAAAATGCAATCTCTGAATAGAGTGATGCTTTTTCTATCTTGGGGAGCAATTTTCAGGGGAGTTATTTTTCAAAGAGCTGGGATTCTACAAAGATACTTTCCTTTCCCCCCCAAATTGGTGAAGCAATTAAAGAGACTCAGGAAAATGTTTATTGAGTGGGTATTATTCTAGTAATGAGAACAGAATTACTTTTCCCAAATTGAGAAATCAGCCTGTAGTGAGTGCTTGAACCAATTAAGCCAGATAGGAAAGACCATGTGTAATGCCTCATTATATTATATATGTACTACTTGCTAAATTCAGCCTCTTTTAATCTTGTTAGTCAAAAATATCATTCCCATTAGACAATTTATTTGTTATATCTAGTCAACATTTTTATTGAAACACGAGTTAAATGCAAAGAGAGTGCCTTTTCAGCAAGATTTTAATGTAGTTTCTTGCAATGGAAGAATGAAAGCCACACACTTTACCTGCTACTGAGTACAATTAAAGTATAATTAGAATCTAATGGATTTGCTAAATCATTTAATGATGAATAACATGTAATTTTGCATACTGTAAAAGGTATCTAATTGATATACTCAATTTTAGTAGCCAAATGAATACACTAATATAAGGTAACATTTAAGAATTGTCATACAAACCACTGAATAATATGATAGTTTCAAGACTGACTGCATATGCCTACATAATCTTTTTATTTATCCTCTTTAAGGTGGAAACTATAGTTCCTAGAGTGGAAAGTAATATTGTCTACCATAGGATACCTTTGGTTTTACAACAAAAACATCCCAAATGCTAGGATGAAATGCTTATTAAGACAATTCAATATCTTCTTCATAGCGAGCTTGAAATTATTTGTAATTTTAGTTTGATTATATTTTATATTATCAATTGTGAAAATCATTTAACCACTATGGGTAAATTAAAAATATATAAAGTACACACAAATAAAACACTGTAGGTTGGCAATTTTGCAATGTGAGACTATAAATATGCAAGACTACTTAGCAATGTTTCACTTGGTGATAAATTGAAAGAGCTGATGTTTTATGCTAGTGAACATAAAACAAAGGAGTTGAAAGGAGAGAAATATTTGGAAACATGTCCCTTCAATTTAATTATTAATATTATTTTATTGATATTTTGCTATCAGAACCTAATTTATAGATTTGAAATATGTTCCAGGTATAAGATGATCTGTGTGGGATTGTTGCTGTCCCAGGTGCTCAGTTGAAATTAAATAGACATATGGTCTCTCTATGAAACACTTCTCATGGATTGGATGATTCAATTTTTCAACATGTTCCTGACCTTTTCAGCATCTGACCTTCTGAGTAATGTTTGTGCCCATGATTTGAATCTACCCAGGATAGTTTTGCTTGTCATCACTCTCTTGTGTTACAGACTTTGGATCCATGACCATATTTCTGATTTTATAATTCTAGGAACAAATACAACATTCAACTTAGTAGTTGCCAGGATGTTTTATCTTGATCAAACCCCTGTAAGATGTATCTTAGTTCTTGTGATTGGTAACATGGCAACAAATGGATCAAATAAGTTAACTCAGGCATACCCATGATGAATGGCCAATAGTTAGATCCATTAAGGGATGTGAAAACAAGCAAACAAACCAGTAGACTAGAGATCTATTTTTTTCCTTAGCCACAATACCAATTTTAACAAAACAAAAATTTATCATCAAGAAATACTTGTGGTTTGACATCAACAAATTGTAGTTTGGCTTTCTTCATGTGTTTACTTCATAAATACATTCCTGGTATTTTATGATGGTGCCATGCTGGTTTCCAAATAGTGTGTCAAACTTCTGACCTAGGCAATATGGCCTAGATATGATTTTCTCAACTCTTCCTCACAAAGTAGAAACTATAAATCCTGGAAACAATGTAAAAGGCAAGCAAGTAAGATTTTTAAATTGTATAAAGAGGAAGATAAGAATGGTTAGGTACCATAGCCTGGAGGAGGAACTGAGCACCAGAGTGCCTTCTAGGCCCAACTTTCCTGACTTCCAGTTTAGCAAGGGAAGGAAACCCAGATAGGCTCGTTTCTGCCCTCAATCTCTTGGGAGTACTCTCTCAACAACACCAGAGATACACTCTGGTGTATCTCTCTTGTTGAGAGAGATATACTCTCTCAACAATACCAAGAGATCGCCTGGGAGTGCTGCTGATAACATAGCAGAGATATAAATACATACAATAGACTCTCATTTTTCTCATAAGTGTTGTAAATCTTATTTGATAATTCCAACAAAAATATAGCAATTTCTGATACTTAGGACAACGATGTTTAAAATTGGGATCAGATCGCAAGTAAGATATCTACAGTCATTTGAAGTGGTAAAATATTATACCAGTTACAATACTATGTCAATCTACATGTGTATATTGTAATACACATAGAAGCCATTAAAAATGTATACAAGAGGCACACTCAAAGATACTATAAGTAAAACATGATGGAATTCCAAAAAATGTTCAAGTAACCTATAACAAGGTAAGAAAAGCAAAATGAATCAGTATTTTGTATCATTTGGGTAAATATCCTTTGGGTAAACACTCTGATGTTTATAACAGTGCAATAATAGCTAAATTATGGAAGGAGTTCAAATGTCCATTGATTGATGAATGGATAAAGAAGATATGGTATATATCTCTATCTCTAGCTAGCTAGCTATTATCTATCATCTTTATATGCAAACACATATACAAAGGAATATTACTCAGCCATCTAAAAGAATGAAACTTGCCATTTGCAATAATGTGAATGAAGCTGGAGTGTATTATACTAAATGAATTAAGTAAGGCAAAGAAAGATAAACATTGTATGATTTCACTCATATGTGGAATTTAAGAAAGAAAACAAGTGAACATAAGGGAAGGAAGGGGAAGAAAAGAGAGGCAAGCAAACTATAAGAGACTCTTAACCATAAAGAACAAACTAAGGGTTGATTGTGGGAAGGTGGGTTAAATCAGCAATGGGTATTAGGAAGGGTACTTGTTGTGATGAGTATGGGTACTATAGGTAAGTGATGAATCGCTAATTTCTACTTCTTAAACTAATGTCACACTATATGTTCACTAACTAGAATTTAAATAAAAATTTGAAACTAAACAAAAGAAAAAAAGAAATGAAATGGAAGATCCAGAAACAAAGGAAAGAAAAAAACCCCCAAATTTTAAAATGATAGTCTTAAGGGTAATAAATCATTACCTTAGTATAAATGGTCTAAATATGCCAATTGAAAAATAGAGATCAGCAGACTGAATTAAAAAAGGAAAAACAAAGACAAAAGGTCAAGGTCTAGCTCTGTGTTTTTTACAAAAAAAAAATCACTTCAAATTCAACAGCATATGTAGACTGAAAATTAAATGATGGAAAATAATGCCAAATAAATATTAATAAAATAAAGGGGGATGGCTATATTATTTTCTGATAATGTAGAACTCAAAGGAAAACCAATTAGTACTGACAAAATGGTACATAATAAAAAATAAAATACCTTATCCAGTAGGAAGACATAGTGATCTTAAATTTATACACAACACCAAATCTTTAAAATGTAGAATGCAAACTGATAGCTGATAGAGCTGAAAGAAGACATAAATAAGCCCACAATTTTATTTAAGTATTTCAACACCCTAACTCTAACAAACTATAGAACTATTAAACAGAAAATCAGCAGTGTTATAGAAGATCTAAAGAAGGCAATCCACCAAAAGGATCTAATTAACATATGTAGAAACACCATTCAACAAAAATGAAATATACATATTTTTCTCAAGGTGACATGGAACTTTCACTAAAAAAGACCATATCTGGAGCAATAAAAAACCTGAAAAGCTTAAATAGGCCTTTTAAATCAAAAGAATTGATTTCACACAAACTATGTAAATAAATCAATCAGTGCATGATTTGCAAGACAACAGGTGCATACCTAAATGCATGGAAATTAAATCATAAACTTCTAACTTCAGAAAAACTCTCAAGGAAATAAAAATATATAGAACTAAATGAAAATGAAAATATTGTTTCTATGTGGGATATAACTAAAGCCGTGCTAAAGAGAAAATTTATGGAACAAAATCCTTACATTGAAAAAAGGAAAGGGTCTTAAATCAATTATAGTAAGTTCCTCCTTTAAGAAATAAGGAAAGTGGGTAGCCGGGTGGCTCAGCGGTTTAGCGCTGCTGCCTTCAGTCCAGGGTGTGATCCTGGAGACCGGAGATCAAGTCCCACATCAGGCTCCCTGCATGGAGCCTGCTTCTCCCTCTACCTGTGTCTCTGCCTCTCTCTCTCTCTCTCTCTCTCTCTCTCTCTGTGTGTGTGTGTGTGTGTCTCTCTCATGAGAAAATAAATAAATAAATAAAATCTTAAAAGAAAAAAAAAAGAAAGAAATAGGGAAAGTAAAAGCAGAGTAAACCCAAAGCAAGCAGAAGAAAGGAAGGAAAAAGATAACAACAGAAATTGATGAAATTGAAAATAGGAAATCAGGAGGAAAAATCAAGTAAACAAAAACTGAAAAAATATTAGTAAGATTCATTAGCATCCTAGCAAGGCAGACAAAAATAAAAAGAAAGAAGACACAAATCATCAATATCAGGAATTATAACAAGATTTCACTAGAGATACTGGTCTACAAAAGAATATTGAAAGTTAATAGTAGGGATAACTTTAGGCTAATAAATTCAACAACTTATAAAAAAATGGGCCAATATTTCAAAATTCATAAACTACTAATACTCAAGCAAGATGAAATAGATAATTTATTTTTTTTTTAGATTTTATTTATTTATTCATGAGAGACACAGAGAGAGAGGCAGAGACAGGCTGAGGGTGAAGTAGGCTCCATGCAGGAAGCCTAATGTGGGACTCCATCCCCGGACTCCAGGATCATGCCCCAAGCCTAAGGCAGATGCTCAGTGGCTGAGCCACCCAGGAATCCCTTAAATAATTTTTAATAATCATTAAAGAAATTGATTTCAAAAAAAAGAAAGAAATTGAGTTTCTAATGAAAACACTGAAAAAAAAAAACTCCAACCTCTGAGCCCAGATTACTTCATTAAGTCTACTAAATATTTATAACAGAATTAACACTGACTCTATACAATCTTTTCCATAAAATAGAAGAGAAGAGAACATATCTGAACTCATTTCATGAGCTTATCTTTATCCTTATAGAAAAATCAGACAAAGGCAATATAAAATAAAGAAAAAGAAAGATTGAGAGAGAGAGAAGGAAGAAAGAAGGAGAGATAGAGAGGAAACCAACCTAATATCCCTCATAAACTTAGCCACAAAAATCGCCAGCAAAATAAAAACAAATCCAGCAAAGTATAGAAGGACATATCCACCTTGATCAAGTAGAATTTATTGCAGGTATGCAAGCAAGACTAGCTTAACATTTAAAGGTCAATGTAATTTACCATGTATCAAGCTAAACTGGAAAAATCATATGATCATATAAATTGATAAAGGGAAATATTTGCCAAATCCAAAGTTTACTCATGATAAAAGAATGCTGCAAGCTAAGGATAAAAAGAACTACCTCAACTTGATAAGGAATATTTCCAAAGAATCTTTATACTTAATGGTAAAAAGCTGAATACAAATGCTGTATGATTTCACTCATATGCAGAATTTGAGAAACAAAACTGATGAACATAGGGGAAGGGAAGTAAAAATAAAATAGGATTAAAACAGAGAAGGAGGCAAATCATAAGAAAGTCTTAACTAGAGAGAACAGAGTTGCTGGAGGGGAGGTGAATGGGGGATGGGGTAACTGGGTGATGGGCATTAAGGAGGGCACTTGATGTAATGAGCACTGGGTGCTGTATGAGACTGATGAATCATTATATTCTACTCCGAAATTAATAATACACTATATATTAACTCACTTGAATTTGAAAAAAAAAGGGAAAAAAAGAACAAAGCAAAATGCGGATTCTTATTCTTATTTGACATAGTCCTAAAAGTTCTACCCACTGTAACAAGTCAAGAAAAAAACATGAAAGACAAATAGATTTGAAACCAAAAACAAAATGTCCCTATCTGCAGATGGCGTGATTGTTTACATTTGAAATCCAAGGGATTTATAGAAATGCCTAGAACTAATACATGAGTTAAACAGGTTGCAGGATACAAATCAATATGTAATTATCAGGTTCACTTCTATATAACAGTAACACTGTGAGAACCAAAACTGAAAACACAACACCATTTATAATTGTTCCCTAAAATGAAATATTTATGTTTAAACTTAATAAAGCATATCCAGGGTCTGTAGGATTAAAATATAAATACATATTATAAAATATAAATCTTAAAAAATGATGAAAATAATCAAAGGAAACCTAAATAAATGGAGAGATATCCTATGCTCATGGTTCAAAAAGCCCAACAGAAAGATGTCAGTTCTCCCCAAACTGATCCACAGAGTTAATGTAATTGCTATCAAAATCCACACAAAGTTTTTTGTAAATATAGGCAAGCTTATTCCAAAGGTTATATGGAAAGGGAAAGCATAGGTTCTGGCATCACTCAATCAATGTTGAAAAAAGAAGAATCACTCTACACAATATCAAGGCTTACTATTAAGTATAGCATTAAAGTATAGTATTGTTGGAATGGTAGAGACATACATCAATGAAACACAACAGAGAACCCAGAAACAAACCCACAGAAACATGCCCAACTGATTTTAAAAAGATGCAAAAGCAATTATTTGGAGGAAGGATAAACTTTTATTTTTTTAAATTTTTTATTAATAATAAATTTATTTTTATTGGTGTTCAATTTGCCAACATACAGAATAACACCCAGTGCTCATCCCGTCAAGTGCCCCCCTCAGCGCCCGTCACCCATTCACCCCCACCTCCTTGCCCTCCTCCCCTTCCACCACCCATAGTTCGTTTCCCAGAGTTAGGAGTCTTCATGTTCTGTCTCCCTTTCTGATATTTCCTACCCATTTCTTCTCCCTTCTCTTCTATTCCCTTTCACTATTATTTATATTCCCCAAATGAATGAGAACATATAATGTTTGTCCTTCTCTGATTGACTTATTAACCTTTTAAATGGACTTAATGAAGCAATTGGACAATATGGCACTCATAAATTAAAAAAAAAATCTGAACCTAAACCTCATATACTATGCCATAAATTAAGTTGAAATAGATCATAAATTTATTTATTTATTTATTTACTTATTTTATTTTTCTCATTTGAGAATTTTATTGGTCAAGGAGAAAGGAAATCAGGCAGCCCCCCAGCTTCCCGCCCAGGGCTCCACAAGCTCTCACTGCTTCCCGTTGCCATTGATGCTCCGGGGACACTAGGAATGCCTTGAGCTTGGGTCTGGTGCTGAGGCACACCACATAGGCTGAGAGCAGAGGGAAAGAGTCCAGGCAGCTGGGGCCAGGACCTGGTGAATCAGCAGCAAGTCCAGCAGGTTGTAGTCCACGAAGGAGATCTGGTTGTCCACGATGAAGGCCTGGCCCCCCTCATTCTGGGACAGCAGCATTTCAAATGGCTTCAGGTAACCTGGTAGTGCCTTCACATACTCCTCCTTTCCTGCCTCGTAGTTAGTGTAGATGAGGAGGATGTATTTGCAGCGGAGATCCTCTACAACATCGTTCACTACATCCAACAAGGCTGCCTCCTGCTGGTCCTTCCTGTAGAGCCCAAGGGAGTGGCCCAGGTGTCCTAGGATGGCATTGGACTGGTACAGGGTGAGGTCTCCGTCCTGGAACTTGGGGAGCTGCCCATACAGACAGGAGGCCTTGAGTGAGTCCTTCATCCCTGTCTCCATGGTCACCACCTCCTTCTTCCAGCTCTGGCCCTGGTCAGCCAGCAGCATGCGCATGGCCTCACAGTGCCCTCAAACAGGGAAGTAGATGGTGGAGTAGGGTGGCATGGGTGCAGCGCAGGTGGCGGTGGCAATAGGAGTGGTGGCAGCAGCGGCAGCCTAAATAAATTTCAAGTTAAAGCCCAAAACTATAAAACTTAGAAAAACTCACAAAGGAGATTATCTTCAGAATGTTGGTATGGGCCAATCGTTTTTAGACTTGACACCAAAGATAAGACTGATTAAAGGAAAAATTGATAAATTAAACCTTATCAAAATTAATTTTTTGAGTGGTACATTTGTGGTGGGAATATAAAATGGTACAGCCGTTCTGGAAATCAGTTTTGCAGTTTCCTAAATAAGTATACATGTAATTTCCATATGATCCAGTAACTGTTCTCTTGGGTATTTATTCCTGAGATATGGTTACTTATAATCATACAATATCTGTACATGAATGTTCACAACAACTTTATTTATGATTGCCAAAAACAGAACAACTCAGATGTCTTTTAATGAATGAATAAACTGCTTCATCCATACCATGAAATACCAATCAGCAATAAAAAGGACTGCCCTAATTATACACTTAATAATTAAGGAAGTATACAAAGTGAAAAAGCCCATCACAAAAGGCTATAATACTCTACACTTCAACCTAATGACATTGAAAAGGCAAAATTATAGAAATGAAAAACTATTAGTGATTGCCAGAGATTAGGGGCAAGAGTGCATGTGTGTGTTTGGGGCGGGGGAGTCTTAGAAGGTAGAGGATGGAAGAGTAAGTATCCCCCCAACTGAGAAGGCACTAGGAGACCAGAAAAGGAATCAGGACACTGCTTCTAATTTATACAGAGTTTTATTCAGAGTAACTTACTGACATAGGGTGATCTGGTGGAGGATGATCCATGGCAGCTGCATACTTATTTTCCACAAAGTCCAGGCCTTTGTCCACAGATTTTATAGAACAAGTGGCATTGTAATGAAATCAAAGTGTTCCCATATTCAAAATGTTTGCCTGCACTTAATTGGCAGCTTGCATTTAATTAGATCTTGTGGCACCATCTTTGCATTAGGAAGGGGAAAGACTTCATTATCTTTAACAAATTCATGGAACATGAAAACATGTCTCCCCACATCGCAACCTTGGCAGGCATTTCCAGGGTATGCATATTAATACCCAAGGCCTGGACACTTAGCTCCAAGAGCTCACTGGGCAAACATGAACAAGATGGAAGGCCAAAGATGGAGTCAGTATTGTCAGCACTCCTGCAGGGAATGAATAGATGGATAGAGAGAGGAGGGCAGATGATAAGGGAAGTTCAGTATTAACAGACCACATCAGGAATTCTTTTGGTGATGCACAGTTCTGCATCTTGATTATAGTAATGAATTAACAACTGCACATTTAATAAAATTTACAGAATTAAATATACACATGCACACACATACAGGTAAATAAAACAAAAATGGGGCCATCTGAGTAGATCAGTATATTGTATCAATGTCAACATATTGATTATGTTGTACTGAAGTTTTACAAAGTGCTATAATTCACAAAACTCTATAAGGATAAGTGAGACCATTCTGTATTATTTCTCAAAATTTCACATGAATCTATAATTTCTGTCAAAATAAAAAATAATTAAAATATATGCCAGCCCCTGAGAAGCTTATGGTCTAGAAAGGAACACAAGAAATGAATAATGCTATTATATACATAACATAAAGGAGAATGTATTACAAAAGTGTTGTGTAGAAAGAAATGTCTTCCATCTACGTCAATTGAGTGATGACTTTTGAATGTCAGGAAAATTTTGCTATTTGGAAATTACAAATGGATTAGAAATACAGGTAGAGAAACATCTGAGGAAAATTGCATTGGAGGTATAGTCACTTACATAGATTATTAGTTTGAGGTGAGTATCACAGACAAAGTAGTGTTCAAAATTAGGACTAAAGAAGAGAGAGGATATTAAAAATCAAAGTTTTCTCTTTTGCAATTTGGACAATTCTTAACTATTAAACAATCATGAATGGATGAGTGAGACAATTTGCATGATATTCTAGGAAGATTACATAGGCATAAATATGAAGGAAGAAAGAAATAAGAAGTGGGAATAGAGGGGGAGGAAAAATAAGAAGTACCAACAATTTTAAAAGCTATGGCATAGTCCATGGGTGTGCAGTGCATTCTCTAAAAGGGAGAATGGAAGATGCATGTGTGAGCTGTTGTGGTGGTGGAATCTGATCTGATAGGGGTTTTTATTGAGAGAAACAGAGAGGTAGGTCTTATAATTGACTCTGTGGTTTTAAATCTTAATGAATGATGAGAGTACTATCAGAAACAGGGGGTACAGAGTTTGGGGAAGAAAATGAGTTTCCTTATGATTATGTGATTAAAATGCCTGCCATACATCCAGCCAGCATTGTCTATGGCAAGGTTTCTCAACCTTGGCATTATTGACATTCAAGCCACATTGTTCTTTGCTGGTGGGGCCTGTCATGTACATTACAGGATTGTTAATTGAATGAAATTGAATGACCCATACATTCTAATAATAAGGTAATCAACTTTATGAAGTCATTCTAGATCAGGGAGAAGAAAAATTTATTTGCCAATTTTAATTAAAAATTCAAAAATTTCACCATAATGCAAATGTTTGGGACATTTCTATGACCTACCTTTAAGTTACATTACACAGAAGTATGCTTTTAATTTGATTTGGATATTTACTTTTTTGAAAGCCCTTAACACAAAGTAAGAATAATAATGGTACATTGCAAAAGTATTTATTCTAAGATTTTTTTTTTAAGTTTTACTTTGTCCAATACTTCTATTTTGATTTCTTTTAGTTATTATGAGGGAAAAACTTATTGTTTCTTCCCAAATGGCAATTAATGTTTCTTGAATTCATTATATTTAGGCTATCAAGGATTTGAAGTATCTATAACTTTAGAGTTATGGAGTCTGGAAATAAATTTCAAAAGAAAAAAGAAGCGTCAATCAGCACTCAACGTTTTTAAGCTTCCGTAATTAAGGCAAAATAGTCCATGGGCTACTATAAATTTTAATAAATGAACTAAATTTTATAAAGTATGTTATAATGAATATTGGCCCATCTAAAATATTGAATATGGGAACTTTCCTAAGGAGACAAAGGACTTAATCTATTTTCATAGCCCCAGGTTTCCCTATAGAACAATAGCTTCAACAGTTCTACAAACAAACAAACAAACAAATATTATTTTTAAAGGAGAGGGAGTGGAAACTACTTAAACTAAAATTGGAGTTACATGGTGTAAATTAGCATATTAGCAATTCTGAGAAGTTTTACAATAAAATAATATGTTTAAGTTTGTTCAAATTACTGTGTTGAATTCTTTAAATACACTGCTAGGATTTTGCTGTAACTAGTTCTATATATACATTACGTGGTATCTAGTTTCATGTTATTTCTCCTATATCTCTTTACATAGAAATGGGGCCCATTTTGGTGCTCAATCAATGTTATGAATGATTCTTCATGATAACTGAAAGTAATTACCAAATGTGCTTGCTATTTTGTATTTTAATGTATCTGTATTTCCTAGTAGACAATGGACTTTTTAAGAGAAGGAGTTATTACTTCTTCACCTTTTATAATACCACCCTACCACAAAAATGCATGTGGTCGAGTATTATTCAGACATAAGTATGTCTGCAGCTGTCATGTGGTATCCAGAACGCATCTCTACCTCACTAAAGAAAAGAACATTTTCAAGGTCCTTTCATTTTTTTCAGTAGATTAGAAGATTGGTAGATTGAAGTATACAGTCTTCTATTCAAGTAGAAGACTAACAATGCCCAGATTACTTCATTAGTAAATGGTTGTGAAGAAAGCACAGATATATGTGTGTGTATGAGTGTATGTGTGAATGCCTGTGTGTGTATGTGTGTGTGTAGTTTGTGTGTGTTTTCTTGGTGCTATTATCTAGAATATTGCTCAATCTTGGCTGACATTATTTTATTTTTAAGATTTTATTTATTTATTCATGAGAAACAGAGAAAGCGAGAGAAAGAAAGAGAGAGAGAGAGAGAGAGAGAGAGAGAGAGAGGCAGAGACACAGGCAGAGGAAGAAGCAGGCTCCATGCAGGGAGCCCGACATGGGGCTCAATCCTGGGTCTCCAGGAAGGGGGTGCTAAACTGCTGAGCCACCCAGGCTGCACTTATTTTCATTATTATATTTATCAATGTTCTTACTATGTTTACCAGTGATTCCATACAAGGGCACAGAACTCTCTTCTACTACTAAAATATGCTAGTAGAAATTGAAGCTACCTAAGACATTAGATTAATTTCTCAAAACTAAAGAAAACAAAAAATATTTCAACTTTATGAGTCATTCTGAATTTCAACCTTAAAAAAAAAGAATATGACCACTAGAATAGCCTTTACTCCAAAAGAGAAAGTCTCCTTTAAAACACTTAGATGTACAAATGGGATGCTAGTTTATTGACTTCCATCTTTTTTTTTTTTCATTTAATGAAATTTTTACTCAAAGAACAATATAAACTATTCATTTAAGAAAGACAAGTACTATATTCACTGGCAAGAAATTTAAGTATTAATGAACTTATTACCTTAGTGATCTACACATGAACACATATTTTCAGTGAGGTTATAAACTATAACATCTGAAGCTGGTGTTAACAGAGTAATTAATTGCTTTTAAAATACAGACTTTTGTATTTGTATAATGTTTTTGCATTTGCAGTTTTCATGTTACTTTAGTTGCAGTTTCATATTTATTTCTATAAACACATATTTCAAGTAGTGGGTGGAAATTAAGGCAGCCAGATGGCTCAACGAACTATATGAAAGAATAGAAACTCAGAGATACAATTTCCCTACTTTGATTCTCTGTCATATAACCTCAGATATAAGATGGTGATCTCAGTTTTGTAGGTTCCTGTTAGGTAACTGTTATAAGTCCAGGATTTTCTATGACATCATTGGAGTTATTTGATGAACATCACAGATAAAAATTATGTCCAATCTATATTCTGATGCAGACTAAGCATGAATCATACATAGGTCTATATGTAGAGGTCCAGGATCATCACCAACAACATTTAAACATCTCTATGTGATTTTAACTCCTCCACTCAGTTTTTTTTTTTTTTTAAATATGAAAACTGTACAGGTGCAGAAGCAGTTGGCAGCACCAGGTTGGCAAATTAGTAGGCCAAAAAGGGCAGGAGCAAGAAAGCATAATACATGGGTTTCTTTCTTTCTTTTTTTTTTTAATACATGGGTTTCTTAAAAGCAGTTTCCATCCAGGAACAATGAGACAAACACAGATGCAAGCAGTTTCCATGGCAGATTCCATATAAAACTATAAAAAAGTGTCATTACTCTTGAGACACACGGGGTGTCTAAAGTTCAAGGTTAGGGCTGTAATCCTACTTCAGTGCCTGACTATAGGCAAGTCTCTTATGTTTTCTGGGCTTCTGTTGCTTCCTCTGTAAAACAATTAAAAGAAAGCCTGATTCAGAGGATTGGTGTGAGATTTTAATGAGATAACACACTTAATGCAGCTGGAATATAAATTCAAAGAATATTAACTCAGTGGATATATTTATGTGCTAGATACTGTGCTAGATACTGTGCTAGATGGTGAGACACAGTGTGGAATATCTGTGTAAAATGATTTTTTTAAGTAAAATAATTCCTGGCTTTCAGCTGGACTTATAGCCTCCAGGAGAAAGATCACCTTTCCTTGTCTCTTGCTCCTTCTGCTAACCGGAATGAATGTTGATGATAGCTGGAGCTCAAGTAGCCATACTGAATCGTTAAATGTATTACACATAATGAGAATGGTAAAGTAACAAGATCAAAAGAACCCTGGTTCCCCAACCGCTGTGAAGCCACTGTGCCAGTCACAGGCTAACATAACATGAAAGTAGGCTATACCATGGAAGGAAAATACGCTATCATTTTTAAGTATTCTGGGTTTCCGTTCACTTGGCAATGCCCACTTTACCTGATGTTGTGAACCAGCTACTCTCTGTCTTCATGGAGCACATCCGGTGAAGGAAAAAAAGAAATAGCATAATTTATCTTGGCTATTTCTGAAGCCCCAGAGATCTGTGTGGTCTGGAGATCTGTATTAGATCCTGTGTTGATGGCTAAAAAAGCATTTTTCAGGACTGGACACAAGACCCTTGGAATCCAAACATTTCAGAATAGGACCGCTGAGAATTTAAAGATTTCACAAGAGGCTAGTCTCAGGCACCACACAACATGTCTCTCGGCTGCCTCCCTTGGGCATCTGAGTTGGATGGGCTTTTGCAGTTAGTTCATCCCACAAAATGCAGTGGAGGCTGTCAGACAATCCAATGTGATGAAGGTTTAAAGAATGTAAGAACTGGCAATACTTGAAGCTGTGAGAAGTAGTTGTGGATCAAACTGTGTATTCTTTTAAGGAGCTTAAAAAGTAGGCAGAAATAAGTATGTTGATAAGTGATATAGTCAGAATGTTTTAATAACAGAGCACAGATACTGTGCAATGGGAAGAGTGTAGTTGGTTACGGGAAGCCGATAGAGAGGCAGTTCTTGAGCCTCCACAGCGCCACTTTTGATGGATCTCTTTCCCTTGATGTTATAAGAATTGACCCCCTAATTGACTTCTAGAAGAAAACAATTGTATGGAAAGTAATAATTGGCTTTGCAGAAGATAATTACAGTTAGTTCTCAGAAGGAAAACAGGACCTAATAAATCCCAGACAGATTGTTCCAGTACAGCAGAAAAATATCCAATCCAGCAAACACAAGTTAGTAAATTTTCAATATAAAAAGAGTAATGAGAGAAGCAATTCAAATACTAGAAACTGGAAATGGAGAAAGCAATCACCAAATAAACATCCATCTCTGAGCTTATATGGAAAGTCTTAAAAATGATCCAAGCTTCGTAAGACATGGGTTAGGTACTGATTTACTCAGGTTTCAGGCAATCAACTTGCTGATACAGATGACAGATTCCTGAATCCAGTCAAAGTCTTCCTGATGCTTGATTTTGTGCTCTAAGGGCCTGGAAAGAGAAAGCACATTATCATTAATTTTTTTTCTCTATTTTTTTTTAATTTATAAAATGATGACAGAGGTACACAAATATAAAAAAATAAATAAATAAAACAGCAGCAGCAAAGCACTGTTGAATTTAAGGTCTCCAATACATTTGCTTTTCCAACCTGATTTTGTGTCGATTCCCTGTCACTTACTCTCTTTTACTCTGGCCCTCTTTCAATTTTTCAAATATTCAAAACCCCTTTTCAATGCAGAACTTTGCCTGCACTGTTCAATTTGCCCAGGATGTTTCTTTCTCTGATTCTTTAGTTGTCCATACTACTCACTGAAGCTTTAGCTGTCCTCCTTAGCTTTAGCTTACCTCTGTCCTCTAGTTTTCTATCTCTTATTTCTTATTTTCCCTTACTGCACCTGTTTGATTTCTTTTCACTCTTTATAGAACACAATACTTTGTTCTCCATTTGACTTTCTACCTTTCTTGGCACTCCGTATGCAGAAGTGAGCACAGTGTCAGAAGAGAGTAGTTATCGGTTGAAAAAAATGAGTAAAAAGTATTGCATTTATCTTTTCCTTAGCTTTCCTGAAAAATACAAACTATAAAGTCATTTAGGATGCAGTGATTAAGGGGGCACTTGGGTGGCTCAGTTGGTTAGGTGTCTGCCTTCAGCTCAGGGACCCTGGGATCCAGGATCCATGTCCAGATCCCTGCTCAGCAGGGAGTTTATTCTCTCTCTTCCTCTGCCTGCACTGCTCCTTCTGCTTGGGCTCTCTCTCTTTAAAAAAAAAAAAAAAAGAAACAAAGAAAGAAAAAGAAAGAAAGAAGAAAGAAAGAAAGAAAGAAGAAAGAAAGAAAGAAAGAAAGAAAGAAAGGATATAGTGATTAAAAAGCACTTCTTAAGAAGAAAATTTTAGTTGTGTTGTCATTATGATGATTCTAAGGTGTATACGGAGTGGTCAGTAACCTTTTGATCATATTGATAATTTTAAAAGGGTGTTTTTTTTTTTCCCTTAAAACAATCTCATTTGTAAGATTTTTTTTCAGGAAAGAAAGTATTCTCTTTAATGAACTCTTACAAAGTAGTCTGTTTGCAGTTGAACACTTACTTCTAAGCTATTGAAGTAAATAATTTCTTTTCTTGCCTGACTTCAAATAAACCTGTAGGTATTTGAGTAAAATAATGTTCTGAAAATAACTTTCTGTTAAAATGAATTTGGTATGTTCACTCTCTATACACTAAGTAATTATCATGCAAGTTAAATAAATATTTCTAGTAATTGAGCAAATAAAGTCAGGTTCAAGGACAATTCAAGTAGTTGATAAATGTTATTAGAGAAATTAAAATGAGGAGCCCCTGGATGTCTCAATGGCTTAAGTGCCTGCCTTGGGCTCACATCATGATTTCAGGGTCCTGGGATGGAGCCCCACATCAGGCTCTCTGCTCAGTAGGGAATCTGCTTCTCCTTCTCCCTCTGCCCCCCTCTCTGCTTATGCTCTCTCTCTCAAATAAATAAAAAACATTTTTAAAAAGAGAGAAATTAAAATGAGCATATAATATTTATAATTTTTAATTTTTCCTTATGTTCATGCCTAAGAATTAACAGATGATTATGTCAATAATTTCAAGGCTATCAGGGACTGATGTTTAACAAAGTTAATTGCACATAACGGATGTACTTTAGACAATGGTTTAGGTTTCGTAGGGGCTGTGGTCAGTCCAGCACAAGGTGGGCCATTTTGGCATAAAATCACTTTTGTCTTAAAAACAATCAAAACCCATCTCTTTACCTACCCCTTGACTGCTTAAGAGAATTTAGGTAGAGGACCTGCTCCAGGAAATGAGCTATCATGATACATAACTACAAATTAGGTACGGTAGGCAGGGAGGACCTTACCAATGTTCTCTTGCATCCATTATTTCTGAGTGGCCTAGAAAACATTTGTGTACCAAATATTTACTCTTTTTCATCTTCTTGTGTATTGAATACCTTGCTTTAAAATTCTAGACCTTTTTCTCTTTCTCCTTAGGTCAAGAATGATATATGCACCTCATTTTGCTTGGCTATTTTTGGAATTTCTATATCTGTATGGATTACCCATATGTATGAAATTAAATTTGATTTTCTCTTGTTAATCTGTCCCATGTCAATTTGATTCTTAGTCCAGCTAGAAGGACCTTGAAGGGCAAAGGAAATTCTTGCTCCCTAACTGTCACATTAACTTCTAGTCATTCTATAGTATGACTTTAAAAGCTATTAAAAATAAGACAGATTTTGTGAGTCAGGAAGCACAAAATACACATTCCATGTTTAATTCACAGGAAAATATTTCATAAACCTTACATAGAAAGCAAATACATTCTTTAACTAGGCTATGGCCTGTACTAAGTATACTATAAATAAAGATGATAAATCTCCATACTGTAAAATTAGTGGGCTATGTGTTTGGCAAATAGAAAATTATTCAACAGATAATCAGAAAATATATATATATATTGCTTTTCTCAAAATATCTGCCTGCCTATAATACATACCCCTGAAAGCCTTAGTATTGTGCAGGTAACTGATTAACTATGATCTTCTCAAGTGACCTTAAGGAGATATCAAAAACAGGAAGACCCAGAAAACCAGTGAAGTGGAGGCATGCAAGCATTATTTTTGAATAATCAGATATGGTAGAAAATATAATGTATTGCAAAGACCTACGACTCTTTCATGTGTCTATGTGAAAGTCAATGAACCTTATTTTTTTTTATAACTGATCAAATTATACCTTGTGACACACATTTGGAAAACTGCCTGGAAGCATGTATACCTGTACCCCCTTTTGGCATATAATCCCTTGTAAACCAAGTTTCAAAGCAGTTCTTCAGAGCAATCTGATATATTGTCTCTTTGCCATAGTCCTTGGTAAGGCAATGAAAAAACTATTTATTATCCAGTTTTTGACGTTGGCCTTTTATTCAGTTGACAGTATTAGACACTATAATACTTACCTTACAAAGAATAAATGGGTTGAAACATTTAATGTTTACATGTTCAGGAAAACCTTTTTTTTAAAAGATTTTATTTATTTGAGAGACACGGGGGGCGGGGGAGAGGGAGGGAGAGAAAGAGAGGAGTTGGGTGAGGGGCAGAGGGAGAAGCAGACTCCTGCTGGGCAGGGAGCCCCATAAGGGACTCCATCCTAGAACTCCAGGATCATGACCTGAGACAAAAGCAGCCACTCAACCACTGAGCCATCCAGGCGCCCTAGGAAAGACTTTATAAATACAAATTACATCATTAAAATCTGCAGTTTCATTCTAAATTAAAAACTGATATAGATGAGAATTTATTTTAAGAACGAAATACATGGTGATAAATGTAATATAAATAAATAGTGTAGAAAGGTATTCTAAGACTTATTTCTTGGGGACATCCTTTATAATTATGTCATCTGACATTCCACAAGATTCTTTACATCAGAAAAATGGAATCATCTAGAGAATTAGATATTTCAAGAAATTACTACATTACCAGAAATGTTTTAGTAACACCCTTTCATGTTTCTTTGTCTTTAAAGATGGTGATTCATGCTAACTGCATGATTGAAAGAGGGACATTTTGTACCACAAAGTCTCTGGAAAGCAAGGAGTCCTCTGGCATCCTTAACAACATGCTTTGTTTTGAAGATAATAAGGATATTACAAGCCATTTGGGTCTTTTGTCTAAAAATTCCCGCCAGAGGCTCCTGTAAGCCACTGTGGTTTTCAGGGAGGGCATGGTTCCTGCAGAGCCCAAGTCTGGTTTTGCTGCTGCATCAGCTGTTACTCATGCTTTTTGGGTCCTGTGTGCCACTCAGGGGGAAAATACTTGATATTATGAGAAATCCACTCACTTTTGGTGCTCTCCATTGGGGGGAAAGTTTTGATAAGCTTTTCAAACTAAGATTCTTTCCGAAATCCTGAGCAAGGTGACATACATTACCTTGCCATGCCCTGACCTGAGTAGAAGTGAAACAGAACTAATAACTGGCATATGGTAATGGTTGGAAAGACCATATTAAATGAATATGGTGAAATATGATACTTTTTAAATTTTCAGAAGACCGATAATGTTCCATCAGGAAAATTATAGTTGAGTGTTTTGATTGAGGTGACAAAATTTTGTCTTTTGTAATGAACCATAATGGACAACTGGCTTGAACAAGGAATTCCTTTTTCTTAAACATGTCATTGCCCTGCAATTAGAACAAGATGATATATCAAGGGGAAAATATTTCAGTGACATTGCCTTACCTGTTGTAAATTTATCCAGTAGAGTTTATGACTGTAAAGTACAGATTAAGAGCAAACAGAATTTTTTGAAGAACTGCTGGGGAATATAGAAGAAAATTATCTGAATTCTGAGCCTAAAGTCTTGAAAGTAATCATAAAAAAATCCACACTATTGTTATAAAAATAGAAATAACTTGGTATAGATATAAGAATGGAATGGCCAATTATGTATTAGTTAAGGTTTTCAAAGCTGGCAGGAAAAATAAATAAGAAAGTGTTTTTCCATTTATGCATGTATGTATAAAAACTTAGCTAAATAAGACTATACAAATTAACTGAACATCATCTAGGAGGTTCAAATACTTAAAAATACAGGGGAGAAGGATGTAAGATCATTTTGGCAACATAGCTTTAAACATTTTGTAATAAAAAATAGTACACATACAGAAGTGAGCATATAGTTTAATCAACTTTTTTATACCCAGCATCTAAGTTAAAAAATTATTAACACTTGGCCAATATTATTGCATCTATACCACTTCCCACATCATACACTCGCGTGTTGCCATAAGCTTAATGACACTTTTATAGGATACTGTGACTTTAATGACTACCTTTGATTTTTTTTTCTAGTACATAGGATAAGTTAGATACATATATATATTATTACATTATATAAATATATATTACATTATATACACACCCATTACTATGTACTCAATACTATCAGAAAAGATTTGCCTTAGAAAAACTTCAGTGTTTTGTTTTTTTTTAAAACTACAGTGTTTTAAAATAAACCTTTCAAATTACTTTAAGTAAGTAGTAGTAAATAATAACATAATTATGTTCTTGACATAGCTTAAAATAGCTTCTCCTTATGAGATTTTGAGCTTAAATGTTATATAGTCCTTCCTCTTACAAGCTTTCTGAGGAATACCTAGTGGGATTATTCAGGTATATTTTAAGTCCAAGGACAAGAAATCACACAATTTCAAATCCCAATTCAAGTCGCACAAAAGATTTCTGATTTTTCTAGCATTTCATAAGGCAGACAGAAGATAATGAGGATTCTGAATGTCAGGAAGATATCAACTGATTGATTTAAATAAGTTAATAAAGCCATTATGCTATTCCAACCCCATTACTCCTTGTGATCCACACATTAATGTAACATATACTGCTGAAGACTGCGGATGGGTGAGCAGAAGATTGAAAAAAAAATGTGAGCCCATTAGCCAATCATTTGGCTTAGTTTATTAACATGAGAATTGTTTCTGATCAGGAAATAAAAATGAAGCCCATGGTTTATTCAAGATAGTACTTGGTTCTTTGAAAAGCTCTAGAGGTATGTATAGAAATTATTCTTGTTTTTATTCATCTTGAGGTAATTTTACACCTGGAAGGGATTATTATGGTTGGATTGGCTTAAAATTTATAGTAAGTATTAGACATGTTTTTACTTATATAGTTTAGATACAAATGTACTTGCAAGAACACAAATCCTCAGTGTTATAAATTTTTCAGCAAATGAAAGGCACATTAGTGTGAACCTATTCAATGACAAGTGAAATTTTTCAATATGTAAATATTATTATTAACTTGCCATATAAAGCATTATAACTACCTTGCTGTTTTACAAGGAATCTTACAAATATAGAACAATCCCTTATTTTGTTATTAATACTAAAAATGCCAGTTGCATTGCCTTTAATGCCTTAAAGATAAAATGTTACTATTGTTTATAGTGGTTTCAAAACTCAGGCATTATTTAAGAAGAAGGGAAGTGGGTTTGGCAGGGAGAATTATTTCAGATGAAGGTCAACCAGAGAGAAACTGGTTCTAAAATTAGGCTTCAAGGAGAGAATGCCGGTGGGATTTACCATGGCGATATTAGAATTGTAACATCTCCAAAGGCCCTGGGAAAGTGTGGGTTTCCCTTTACTGCAGATGGCATCCTCTGCAGTCTTGGAATTTTTGAGAAAAACATTTCTTGGTTTAATTTCAACAGTATGCTAAGGAGAGATTAGTAGAGCAAAAAGAAATAAAATTAGGAAAAGATGAGGCTGCTAAAAAAGGTAGAGAAAGAAATAGAGGAGTATAAAGCAGCATAGAGGAAAAAGAGCTAGTAAAAGAAACTTCTGATTTTGGCACTAACAAGCTATGTAACTTTGGAGGCATGATTTACTTTATCTGCACAAAATACCTCTATTTCCCAAACTAACAGCTTCTCTCGAGGGTTCTACACAATTAGACCATTTGTGTAAAGTACCTGTACACAGTAGGTACCCATCAAATAGTAACTGTTTACTATATGCATATTCCAATGTTCAAAAACACTTTTGTATTCTTAACGATATCTTTTTCTTTTAATATTTTGTTTATTTATTCATTTTAGAAAGGGAGAGTGAGTGAGAGAGAGAGAGCATGCACACAAGGGAAGGGGAAAAGGGAGAGGGAGAGAAAGAATCTCAAGCAGACTCTATGCTCACATGGAGCCCCACTTGGGGCTTGATCTCATGCCCCTGAGATCATGACCTGAGCTGAAATCAGGAGTTAGCTGCTTAACCCACTGAGCCATCCAGATGCCTAACAATATCTTTGAGTTAACTAATGATAAAAGAAATAAATCCTGTTAATTTATAATAACAATTCATCACTATGAATTGTGTGTCTATGACACAGAGTAAAGAAACCTCATGGCTTTGAACTTTTATTATAGATACAATTTCATGTCTTGATTATATTAGTGGGACTCCAAAATTGACATCTGATTATTTAGATAATTACTCTCTATCGGAATTTGAGAATTCATGCATGCTCTTTGGATAGACTTTCTGAAGTAAGGAATTGCCAAGAACCTAAGTTCTTAAGCCTTTAGTGTGCTACCAGGAAATTACATAGAATATATCCTTTTTTATAAATTGATGCCGAATCTCGTAATCCATGTAGTTGCTCAACAATTACTATTTTAACCTTATAATCTTGAAATTTAGATGAGGGAGATGTTCTCTTCCCCATATACTCTGCATTCACACAGTTGGAGTCCTCAGTTACTATGGTAAGCACCACTCTAGAAGTACCTTCACAGGAAGTACAATATAAGATCACTCAGCCTCTCATCAGAATGATGAAAATGTCTCAGAACCAGCACGTACAGTACTGATCAAGCAATGAGAAAAATGCCTAGAATAATCTTATATCTTTAGGACCTTGCTCTGTGAATCTCTGGATTCACTGAGCAGTTTCAAGCTCTCTAAGAGGGATGAGTCATTTAAGGAGTGCCTCTGCTCTTTGTTTTACATCTGTGAGTGTTTTGTTTTCTTATTTTCTTACTGTGCTTTGTAAATTTATTTGAGCGAACACCACAGTACCTGGAGAGGAACCGTCTTTGAGCTAGCTTGGTTTTAATAGTTATGTTCTCTCAAGTGTTTAAGCTATTCTGACTGGCTCTTGTGAGTTTCTTGGCAATAATATAGTTTGCTCCTGGAGTCTTCAGCACCAATGCTGCCTGCTGACAGGAGCCACATGGCTGATTTTGGTTACTCTGGCCTGGCAGCATTGATATGTGAAGGAAAGAAGAGATATTAATGTGGCCTAATATGGCTCGCTCAGCCTGTGTTTCTCTCAACATCTATTTAAAATGAAAATGTATCAGGATATTCAAGTGCATGTGGAAGGGGGAGATAAGATGTGTACAGGAAACATAAGGGATATGATCTCTACGTTACTTCCAAATAAATGACTACTTTTTTACCTTAAGCTGGAAGATATGCCATGATATGTTTATTGGGAAGTTCATGCTGAGGCATGAAATATGCTGAGGCATATTTTTCCTCCAAAGATCATAAAAGAGCTCCCCTGAGAATGGCAGAGTGAATTATCTGAGAATTTCCGAAGGTTATACAGTGAAATCTGGGAAAGTGTCCTAATCACTGTCCTAATGACTCACCATACTCTTCCTTCCTTTCTCGTTGTTGTTAATGCTCATTTTATGTAAAAATCTCAACTGGAACTAACTAGGACATCTTTAGGGTAATGTGAGTTTCTAGGCAATAGTAATTTTCAATTAAAATTGCACAGTGTACCAGTGAATTGAAAGTCAGCTACAAGGACGATATATGATGGAGTTTTTGGTTTCTCTAATCAACTCACACTGCATGCTTCTCTTAAAATTGGCAACAGGTTTCTGGACTGCTCTTGGGTTTATGCCACGGTGTTTGTAGAGGGGAGACAAAATCTCCCCAGGATTTAGGCTCAGGTCTCCTCAGGCTATCTAGAGGCCTGTGTAGTTCGAGATAAGAGAAGAAAGCACTTCAAAGAGCTAGGAATTCATCAGCTGGTCTGGCTGCAAGCACAGTGTTGTCACTGAGCAATTCTGTTTCGGAAGCTCACTTACATTAACTGGAATGAAATGAGACAGGCTCATTTAATTCCTGTGTGTAAAAGGCTCTTGAAGCACAGTTTAAACCAGTTACTTTGTGATGTCATAAAGCGAAAGGGCTAATTGAGCTCATTGGAAAGGGAAGCCCCTCCCCCCCCCCCCCCCCCCCCGCAAAGAGGGATTGGACTGGCCTTTGAAACAATTTCCTTATGTCTTATTCATACCTTTATAGTGTTACACTTTGTGCCATCCATTATCACATAACCAGAATGTTTAACCTCTCTCTTGCATCAGTGCTATTTGTAATGGAGGAAGCTCTTTATGGAATACATGATAGTTTAATTGTTCTGTGAACCAATGGAACTTAAGGTCTTACTCTCATTCTCTTTATACTTCAGAAAGACATTTCTACATTTGAGCAAAAGCATTAATTATCATATTAAATAATTCCAGAAAACAGACTTTTCTTATGCTGATGGATTTTGACTAAGTACTCAAACACCAAGTAAATACAATAAACCAAAGTATTTCTTGGTTTTCAGTTTTCTAATCTAATTTCTAATAAAATTTCTAGTTTTATTTTCACTAATAACTAATAAATAGGTGTGCATATATTTCATCATATGTTTCTATTGGAATTAATTATTCAATAACTTTTATGTAAAAGCGACACTAAATCTCAATTTCAGATTTCAAGAATAAATTTGCACAAAATATGTCTACTCATTATTAAAGTTTGAGAATTGTCTTGAATAAGTTTATTAACAAATGTTATCTATTTCCTAATTAAATGACTAGCCAATCAGAGTAATCAATGTATACTAATGATAAGGCTAAAAGTAAAGTCCCAAATGGGTTTAAATCTATGACTCTAAACTCAGGATCATCTGTTGTGATGATTAAACCATTTGCTCTCTATATATCAGATACTAGCCCATTAGCTTAGTCAAAGATATCGAAAGCTTTTTCTTCTACAGGCTGTTAGTAAAGCAAATAAAACATTTCTCTATGTTATTGACAAGCTCTTAATGGATTTATTCATTAGACACCGTGACCCTTCAACTAAGCTTTAGTCATGCAGAGACAAACATTAAGAGCATTTGAATATCTCTGGTGTTGATTAATATATGATCCTGCATGAAGGTTAAAGTTGTTCAATACATTCAAAATATATTTTGTGTCTGGATAACTCAATAATAACAATTTAATTGTGACTTCTTTAGTCATTATCGTGAAAAGAAAACTGAATTTAATAAAAAGCAAAATTGAAAATCTATAATGCTTTGCAATGTGGTGGGAATATTTTTCTTAAATATGGATTTAAATGGAGAAAGGTTTCTAAATAGGTGGTCGATACAGAAGGATTTAAATATGAAAGAGAACAGTGATTCAGTTACTTACTAATGTTCCACATTAATTGAAAGGGCATTGATAGATAATGCTGACCACCATAGATATTCTCTGTCTAGATGTTGACCTTAAATGAACTGATAGCACTGTTTGTAATACAAAAATTTAGAAATAGCCCAAATGTATATCAACAGGAGAGCGGGTTAAATGATCATATGATCATATAGTGATATATGACAGTGACAAAAGAAAAAAATATACTATTACATATTAATTTGGAAGAATCTAAAAAAATTCTGTTGAAAGATAAAAGCAAAGTACACATTAATATACATAGTATGATCCCATGTCTATAAATGGTACAATCAGTTGAATTTAAGGAATATATTTTATAGAGATGCATATGAAAATGTTAAACTAAGTAGAACAACAAGATCATAATGGAAGATATATCTAAAGCCCTTAAGTATATGCCAGATATTTAAAAAAATACAGTATAGGGATCCCTGGGTGGTGCCAATGGTTTAGCGCCTGCCTTTGGCCCAGGGCGCGATCCTGGAGACCCGGGATCGAATCCTGCGTCGGGCTCCAGGTGCATGGAGCCTGCTTCTCCCTCTGCCTGTGTCTCTGCCTCTCTTTCTCTCTCTCTGTGACTATCATAAATAAATAAAGCTTAAAAAATACAGTATATATTTTTTTACCATTATTATTTTTTCCAATTACAGATGGAAAATGGCATACAGAGAGACAATGACATACAGAGAGATGCCCCCCAACCACATAGCTATAGAGTAGAAAGTCCAGGATTTAAATCCAGCAGCCATTCTCAGGAGGTTGTGCTCATTCACTTTGTTCTACAGCTGAGGGAGAACGATTAACAGAAAATTCACTATAACATTTACTTCTTGGAAAGGTGACAGAAATGGGTATAGCATACATTTGATTGAAAACTGAGAGAGGGCTTCAAAGTATGGTAATATTTCTGTTGGATGGTGGTTATACATACATTCTTTTCATTGTTTTTTCGTTTGTTTTGTTTTAAAGATTTTATTAATTTATTCATGAGAGATACAAAGAAGGAGGCAGTGACATAGGCAGAAGGAGAAGCATGGTCTCTGATCAGAGCCTGCTGTGGGACTTGATTCCAGGACCCTGGCATTGCAACCTGAGCCAAAGGCAGACACTCAACCACTGAGCCACCCAGGTACCTCCCTTTTTATTGTTTTTTAAACATACGCATATCTTATATACAGAGTTTATAGAATTTTTATATCTTTAGTTATGCTTATCTAATTTACTGTTAAAAATGCATACCTAAAAACCTTTCCACTTTCAGCTTAATTCATCAGAATTAATCGAAGTATTGTGGTAATAGAAATAAATTTTTGACTATTTTACTACAAAAGAAATAAAGTGTTTAAAATTAATACATTTTGTAATCAAATTCTCCTGTTATTTGGGTTTTAATACATTTTGTAACCAAATTCTCCTGTTACTTGGGTTTTAATAGTGCATTTTTTTAACCCTGAAAGTTGATGAGAGGAAAATTACTAATGACAGATTTAATGCGTGATAACATTGAAAGGAAGAAATGAAAAGACACATATTAACCTAATGCTTAGTATATGCCTGAAAACTAAGATCAGCACTTCACATATTGTTTCTCAGTTATTTCAAGTTAGTAGAAAAATCTGTAAGGTAAGAGTACGTAAAAAATGATATTAGCAGCAAATGTTAATTGAGCACTTAATATATTACAGACATTTTGATTGGTGCTGGCATATATGGTATTTTATGTCACGCTTACATGAAACTGAGAGAGAGGTGTTTTATTATCTCTATTTTTTAATTTTTTAAAATATTTATTTATTTATTTATATTATCTCTATTATTCGGATAAGAAAAGGAGGCTAGAATAGTTTAGGCAACATTTATTTTTACTCAATTATCAAGTTGCTGAGCTTAAGTTAAAGCCCAAAGAATCCTTATAATTCCACAGGCAATGCTCCTGATCACTATCCCCATGATTTTTTTTAGTCTTTTTTATATGTAAATTTTGGTCACATTAGAGTTGAAAGAATTTTACAATAAACACCTATCATTTTAATCTTCTTGGGCTGCCATAACAAAATACTGCAATGGCAGGCTTAAACAATGAAGTTTATTTTTTCACAGTTTCTGGAGACTGGAAAGTCCAAAATCAAGTTTCAGTAGGGTTCAGTTTCTGGTGAGGTCTCTGTTCCCGGCTTGAAGACAACCATTTCTTTCACATGACCTCTTTCTGTATGTACATGAAAAGAATGAACACGTGTGCCACAGAGAGAGGCAGAGATGGGGAAGAGAGGCAGAGAGAAAGAGAGAGACAGAGACAGAGACAAAGAGACAGACAGAAAGACGGAGAGAACTGACTCATGTGATTATAGAGGCTGAGAAGTCCTCAGATGTGCAGTTGGCAAGCTGGTGATCCAGGAGAAACAGGGGGTAGTTCCAATCTGAGTTCAAAGGCATGAGTACCTGGAAATGTGATGGCATAAATTCTAATCCAAGGGCAGAAGAAGGCTGATGTCCCAGCTCAAAGAGTCAGGCAGGTTGAGTTCCCTTTTATTTAGTTCTTTGTTCCACTCAAGCTTTCAACTGATTGGATAAGGTCCACTCATATTAGGCAGAACAATCAATTTTACTCAGTTTCTCAATTCAAATGAAAATATCATCCAGAAACACTCACAGACACACTCTAAATAGTGTTTGACCACTTTTCTGGGCACTTTATAGCCCAGCCAAGTTGAAACAAAATTAACCATCATCCCATTTATTCCAGCCCCATTGTTGAAAAGACTGCTAAAAATCAGATGACTATGTATAAATAGTTCTGTTTCTGGGTGAAAGAAATACTTGTTACATTTATGGATTCATTGAATTCAAGGTGCTGACTCTTGCTTCTTTCAAAAAGCTTTTTAGTCTCTTGAGGATAGTGAGAGCGATAGCAGAAAGGGCCAATTGACAAGTAAGACTCACAAAATTCAAGGCTCTTACCCAAGTATCAAAACTGACTAATAATAGGTAAGAGGCTTGCACATTTTTAAAAAATAAGTGGACAGAAGGCAAATATTTTAGACTTCACAGGCCACACATGGTCTTTATCATACATTTTCTTTCCTTTCCTATTTTTTTCAAACAACTCTTTAGCATCTGGGCTATTGTTTGCTGATTCTTGATTTAAAGGAAAGTAATCACATACCCCCGAAAAATGAAGTCTGAAAACTTTTTATACAACACTTTAGGTCTGTATTTCCTTCGCTAAAATGCACTTCAACGTGGATTTAACATATAGGATAGCTGAGTTACCCATGCATGGCATTGCTCACACAAAGGGGACTAATTCATTTATTAAAAAGTCATCTCCATTTTATACTCTAATAATTATATAGCTGACACAAATGAATTTCAGCAGACGAAATGGAAAAATTACAACCTAGATAGAATACACATATCCTGCTAAAAGCATTTTAGTAAATATCACAAGAGGTCTGGGTCTGGTGGTGTGTTTGCAAGCTGAGTTTGGAACATTTCTTTCTTTGTCCAGATTCTCTCCCCACTTGTGGCCAAAGTGGGAAGAATGAATTAAAGACTACCTACCATTCCTTGCTTTCTAGCAGGATTAAAGACAGTTGGTTATTGGTACTGAAAAGACCTGAGAATGGTTTCAAATGATAGAAATATAATGGAGATCAAATGAGAAATTATGAAAATGAGTAACACAAGATCTTTGAGAATCTATGGGTAGATAAGGTCTTAGCCCTGAGTTGGAGAAGGTTTATTTTTCTTCAGCAACTAGCTGAAGGGAGAGTGAGTATTTGTTTAAGTATAAATATATTTATATTTAAATTTATATTTAAATATAAAGGGATACTCTTGCATGGATAAAATGACAAAGGTATATTCATACTGGATAACCTTGACTGGAAAATAACCGTGGAATTTGTGTATCTGCTACAAAGGAAGAGGGAAGAATGAATATGGGACTTGAGAGAAGTAGAAAAGTTTGGAAGAAACACTCTAAGGGATGAGGTAAGCCACCAAGAAGCTAAAATAATTAGCGGTTTGGGTTGCTTTATACTAGTCATAAAGGAATGAATAATGATCACCTATTGTGATTTCATATATTCAAATACATTGTCTGAGAATTTCCAAGAAAGGACAGATCAACTACATCTCCTGAAATCTAATATAGCCACATTTTCCTTCAGCACTGAAACAGATTGCTATTTGTTTTTAGAATTGAAATCTTGCATTTTGGGAATATGTTGCATGACAAGGATCTTTGACTAAAGTTCCTCATGTCATGTTTACTCCAGGGAAGAGACCTACTTGGTAGAATGGCTGATGGAACCATCCATTCCATCTACTTTATTCTTTCTTTCTCAAGCAAAAACATTTCATTTTGAGTAAGTTAAATACTCAGGTAATGAGACCCTATGATTCACACAAAGACTGAAACTGATGATATTCTGATTTTACAGATGAGGAAATTCATGCTCAGATAATGTCAGTACCTTGAAAAAGGCCAAATTATAAACAAGTAGCAGAGCTGGCATTTGAGCCCAAGTTTCTTTGAATCTAAAGATTCTAAAGATCTTGTTTTGTTTTATTTTTTAAAAACCCTTGGCTAATATTCTGCAGCTTTTGAGTAAAAGATGAAAAAATAGAGATGACTTTGACTAGTGATTGATGAAGAGAACAAAGAGACTTAAAATGACATTGGTTTTTAGAGTGTTCAACACATTGATGAAATCACTTATTTTAGAATCCTAACTAGTTAGGGAAAAAAGGGAAGACTAAAGTGAACACATATAGGACAACTGGAAAGATCCAGAAACAAAGGGTCAGTAGTGTTTAATACATATAAATTGAACTAACTCATACTGTGTTTCCATGGGAAACTGATAAGGACAAACATGAAGTTGAACTATAGAATACCATGTAGATGAAGATCAGTTTTAGTAAGAAGGAGTTGAATAAAGTTCAGTTGTACTTGAAAAACTAGATTCACCCATGAGGGCAATTAGTGTTGTATATATTGGAGGCTGTGGAAGTGAGTCATCATTTGGTGGCAAACGACAGAAACATTTTAAAGCAAGTTTATGTGAGCTCGAGTTTTAGTAAAAGACTTATGAGGAACATCACATCCCCCTACTACAGAAATTATAGCCAAAGATCATGAAGACTAGAACTTCTGAAATGTTTGTCAATCATTTCACTACATAAATGTTTACAGATTTTGACATTTTCTACACACACACACACACACAACACACACACACATTCTGGCAATGCAGTCACTAAATGAATAATATTTAATACTTTGAAAGTTATTTCTTTGACATAGAATGAGATTTCTGATTGGCGGCATTTTACAAGTTGATTCAAATAAAAAGCTGTGAAACAACTTGTCATCCACCAAAAAGGATTATAAGACATCTTCAAAGTGTTCTTTACTGACAGTTGTGTGGTAAAAGGGTGTAATGCTGAAATAATTAGCAATAGTTACAAATTAAAGAAAATCAGAGGGGATCAGTCCCTCTCTTAAGAATGTGTGGGAGACCACAATACACTGTGGATTTAGCATAGTTTTCAAAAACACTCAAGGCTACTAAAGTGAGAAAGAGGTAAGAAATAACCTTAAATGCATCTTTTTAATGTGACTTATCTGTTGGGGAGTTTTATTTCAGGCAGGCTGTGTAAAAAAAATGAGAGAATACAGGGATGAGCTAGTTTTATTGTTTTTTATTAAACTTTATTTTTTTTTAGTTCATTTCCTGCCTTGAAAGTGTTCTAAGAGAAACAGAAAATACATTTCTAGTTACAGTTGAGTATATTTTCAGGAATGATTTTCAAAACTTGAAAGAAAGTTCAAAGAGATGTAAATACAGTGCTCTGTGCTCTCCCAGCTCCCCTAAGGTCAGTTTCTTGGCACTGTTCTTTTCAGTCAAGACGATTGTCTTTGCCAGGACCAGTCTACTGGGAGACAATTGTGCATTGGGCAGCTGCCTCTTCAGTGAGAGATGTGTCTCTTCTGCAAATCTTTTTCTTGTATCTTCTCAGGAATGAGAAAGCTGTCCTCTAGTTGTCACTCCATATGTTATGCCATATGCTAATTTGACACAAAGCTGTATTGCAGGCAAGTTTGTTTCTCTAGGACAATAAAGCCACGCAGACATGGGATCAAATTCAGGCCCATGAAGTGGGGCCCACTCGCTATTTAAGCTATAGTCATTAGGGGTGAATAGATGATTTGGAGCTGGTCAATCAGTCTTATTTTGGGTCTAATCTCCGAAAGCAATCAATATGTTCTAGTGATAGATGCAATACTCACTTTCAAAAAAATTCTTTGTTAGAATTCTGACTTCAAAGGAAAGACTCCCCTAACAAGAGGGAATAAGCTATGTTACACCTTTCTATAGGCAGATGTAATTTGATAATGACATTATCCAAAGGTCTGCTTCTTAGGCAAACTTGAGATGTTGCTTTGGAGTTGTTCTTTTTTGCATGGATGGGAAATGAATTTTTTAAATTAAAGATAAACAAGAATGCATTTCAGAAGTGTTTTGAGAAAATATCCTGTTTTTTAATCTTTATCCAACTATTTGTGGATGTGTAGCCAACTTGTGACAATAATGAATGATATTAAAGGAAACACAGAGAAGCAAATAAGGAAAAAAGTCAAATGAATAATTTTTCCTCCTTTAATGCCCCCACAAAAATCATTAAAGCAATTGGAAGCAGAATGAGATTTTAAGAACAAGGACTCATGATGAGCTCCAAAAACATGTGATTGTCTCCAGTGAAAACAAAACAGACTTCATTATTTTAATCCCTGGGGAGAGTTTGAAGAAAATTGACCAAAAAATGATAGAAACAAAAAAAAACAACGCAAAACTTTCCCCTTTCACTGTTAGGAATGTGAGAAAATGACTACATTTGATTTTGTGGGATACTAATAGGATGGTGAAAGTTGTGACTATTCCTCTATATCCCACCATAATTCTCCTCAGAGAATTTCTATTGTGATGTATGTCCTGGAGCAGCTGGCAAATTTCTGTTGTGATGTATGTTCTGGAGCAGCTGGTCTCAGACACATCTGTACTTGCTCACTGTGTCAATCAGCCATTTGCAACAGGAACTTGGCATTGAAAGTCACATGTATGGTATACGTATTAGAGGTAGTGGTGTTTAATTAAAGCAGGATGATGAGGATAATGATGATGATGTGTGTGATTTCCTTAAGTTGGGTGAGGGAAGTTGGCTGGGAAGGTTGTACATGGTTTTGTTGTACATGTTTTGCTGGTTTTGTTGTACATGTTTCTATTTAGGGACTATTCAGTCTTAGAGATTCTGAAATTCAATTTTTCTGAGCTCTACTAGGGCTTATAGGCTTTGTGGATTCGATGCTGACGAAACTCTCAAGGGACCAGTGATAAACGGCAATGTCAATTTATTTACAGTGGAATATTTATCTGGCCTTCCATGGCTTCTCCAGTTTGTCCAGTGGGAATATTAGCAATCCTCACTGGGAAAATGTTTACCAGAATTAAGTTAGACTGCTCAATAATTTGGCCACCTAAGGGGAAGAAGTACAGTTTCAGAGTACTCTTAACCCATCCAAATAAGTCAATGTCCTATATCACAAGTGCCATAGCTGAAATCTTTTAAATAAAATGCTGAGAAACAGAGGCATTTGAGTTTGGAGCCTCTCCTATCTTCCTTAACATCATCCATCCTTCTCATTTCTTGTTTGATCTATTTGTTCCTTTACCGTTGGGTAATGCCTGGTTCAAAATGCCCTTTCCTTAACCATCCTTTGTCCTGTATCCCTTGGCAATGCAACACTGAACTCCTTTCACAAGATTCCTCAGAGGTGTATCTAAATGTTAGGGCAGAGCTAAAGCCATGGCCAGGTGAATTCTGAGGTACACAGTACTAGCAACATCACAGTCTTCTTCGGGATGTCTTCAAAGAGATGGAATGAAGTCAGAGGATGAAATTTAAGGTCTTTCATGTGTAAATAACTTCTTGTGTTTAGAGAATGGGAGATTTTGCTCAGCAACATGGGACAGTAATGCTGTAGATATATAACTACTGGGGAAAGAGGGAAGGAATTGATCATTCTGGTCTACTCTGTATGGGACAAACTATTATGAGTATTTTGTCCATTTCTAGCAGTCCCACCCATTCATTCATTTATGTATTCAAGCATTAAGCATATGGTGTATTCCAGTCAAAGCATTAGCTTTAAGTGATACAAAAGTTTAAAAAAAATAGCTTATGCCAAAGATCTCACAAGTTGAGGAGGAAAGATAAAAATGGTATTACAAAAACCACCATAATCATCATAATAGTATCTACTCTTTATTTATTGGTACCTACTTAGTGTCATGATCTGTTCTCATTCCTTTTATAACTCTTTTAGCCTTATAACAACATATGCTACTATTAATACCATATAATATGAAGGATCATTATCCCCATTTTACAAATGAATCACAGAAGCTAAGTAAATTGCCCAAGGTCACATAGCTTTTATTTTTTTTTTATTTTTATTTTTTTAAAATTATTTATTTATTTATGATAGTCACACAGAGAGAGATAGGCAGAGACATAGGCAGAGGGAGAAGCAGGCTCCATGCTCCAGGATCGCGCCCTGGGCCAAAGGCAGGCGCCAAACCGCTGCGCCACCCAGGGATCCCGGTCACATAGCTTTTAATTGACAAATGTTGGGTGTTAATTCTTGCCTATCTAACTCTGAAGCTCATATTCTTATTCATAATATTAGACTTTTAGAAAAAAAATTATAATATAGTGCTATATAAAATATATGATAAGGAAAAGAAGGAGATGGTAAGGGTTCTGTTCAGGAAATTTTCCAATTGGGAGTCATGACAGGAATTGAAGCTTTGAAATGCCTTAGGTCAGAAGATAAGACAAGGCAAAGAACAGGGGGAGAGAGAGTTTAACCTCTTAAGAGAACCACAAATAGTTCTGTATTACTGAACGTTAAGGAAAAGTAAAATAAAAAAACTGAGGAGTTAGGCAAAAGACAGATTCTAGAAGTCTTGCATGTTTCCATAAGAGGCTTAAACTTTGTCCTGTTAGCAATTAGGAGACATTAAAGAATTTTAAAGCAGGGAGACATACAGTATGGGTCTGAATTTATGTCAACATTAAAAATAAGATTATCCCTTACTTTCACAGTTGGAAAATATAAATATATAAATGCAAAAAATGTTTTAAATTATGTTTTTCCCACTCTTGGTGAAGCTGGTATATTTTTATTAATTAAGAAACACATTTATAACCTATAATATTATGCTTGATAAATTAATTTAGAATCATTGCTTTATTTAACTGTATCATTTCTCAACTTTCTATTCAGTATCTGTGACATTAATAGCAAATAGATCATTTGAGATGCTTTTTGAGTTGGCTAACTTACTTTTTCCTGAACACATCACTTCTACAAAATTTGTTTGGATATAATACATTGTGAATCCATATTTTAAGATGTCATTGAAAATTATTTTCCAGCTACAAGACCCCAATTTCTTAAAGGAAAATATCTTATAGGCTAAGACTGAAAATACACTTATTTATTGTATTTTTTTATGAATGGTCATAAACTCACTTATGTACAATTACATAGAACCCTTATAAATGTTATATCAGAACTTCAGGAAATATTATTAAATCTACCTTTTATTCAGTACGTTTTATGTGCTCCACATTTTAAAGATTCCTCTATACACATTCTCTCACTATTAAAGCCAAGTCATTCTAGATTTAAGTGACATCTACTACGGACTCTGTCATATAGAATGTACTCAATGAATCTTTTGATTGAACAAATAATTCTTCAGATATAGTTTCTAGTAAGAGTTATTTTCTCAAGTATTAATGTATGTTTAATTGCATGTTTTTTACTCACTTGTCATGTAGCATCACAAGCTGGCATGAAGCAGGACACAGGACTTATATGTTTTGCAGCTCTAGAAAAATTTGGTTTTGCTAAATTTTTGTCAGACTTTAAAATTTGGATCATTTCATGAGTGTGACATGGTATTTCTGTATTGCTTTAATGCATTATTTCCTGCTTGCAGTAATACTGGGCATATTTTTATCTTTATTGGCAATTTATATTTTCATTTCTGTGAATATTCTTTTTTTAAGATTTTATTTATTTGACAGAGTGAGAGAGAGTACAAGCAGAGGGAGCAGCAGGCAGAGGGAGAGGAAGAAGCAGTCTCCCCGCTGAGAAGGGAGGCCAATAAGGGTCTCAATCCCAGAACTCTGCGATAATGACCTAAGCCAGAGGCAGATAGATACCTAACTGACTAAGCTACCCAGGTGCTCTTCTATGAATATTCTACAGTAATTTTTGTTCAGTTATTTTTCTTTCATCATTTATCTGCGGTAATATTTCACATATTTTGGATTTAGATTCTTTGCCAGTTATGTGTTTGAAATATCACTGGCTGGGCTTTTTTTTTTTTTAAACTTTGTTCACCATGTCTTGTATTGAAGAGGTGTTTCTACTTCAATGCAGCCAAAGATGCAGAATGTTATCCTTTGCAGATCCATCAACATTTCAATTAACTGGCCAATTACTAGAATCTTGTCATATGGATATAGATGGGTAGACAAAGTGAAAAAAGAAGCAAGTGCATTACAGATTGAGTGATGAAGAATTTCATATAAAGATGACTAAAGGGGGATAATACACTTTAATGGAGAAATCATGGGATTATTTAAATAGTTTTAAGGAAACGAGCCATTTAAGTGCAAGACATTGTTAAACAAAAGGATAAAAAATGCTATACATCGTTCAGAGTGCACACATTAGTTACCCTTTTCGTTTTATATATTGAGTACCAGGGTTCTTGGTTGTTTAAATGTCAGATATTTTCTTTGATGTTCTTTGACATTTTCTATAAACCTAGAATCCATTTTTTTTTTAACAGAACAAGCTTAGATTGTGAAATGTCACTTGCTATTACTTTCTTGAAATACATGACTGAATATAGAGTGTATCGCTGTGGTGGTTGGTATATGTAATACTGCAATGGGCACTTGCAAAACATCTTGCATGAAGAGCTAATTAAATTTCTTGGTAGCTAGATAAAAGTGGTGGCCTTTATTAAAATTCATTTCTTAACCAGAGAAAACTCAAAGAACAAAGAGTCTATTGATAGCTGGTAAAAACAAATCTGACAAAGATAAGCATATAATTACTGTTGTTACGTAAAATGAGGATGGTTTTTCTCATCTAGTCCCACTCCAAGAACAACTTTTTATCTATGTCATAGAATTCATAATACCTTTATGTGATTTACCTCTTCTGATTCTCAAAGCTTTGTACAATTGGTTGTATAATAACCACTATCCCCATTATAGATATAGGAAAACTGAAGCTCAAGAAGTTGAGTGACCTGGTCATAGTTAAGGTTCAGTTAGCTTTTAGCTGGGCACATGCAGAATTAGTACCCAGATTTGTTTTTAGTGTTTGTTTTTGTTTTGCTTTGTTTCATTTTTCCTTTTATCTTACTAGATCCCTAATCTGTATATTGGGTTCTTGATGCTCTAGATGAGCTATCCCCATATTCTTTTTTTTTTTTAAGATTTTATTTATTCATTCATGAGAGACACAGAGAGAGGCAGAGACATAGGCAGAGGGAAAAGCAGGCTCCCTCCGGGGAGCCTGATGCAGGACTGGATCCCAGGACCCCGGGATCACGACCTGAGCTGAAGGCAGACTCTCAACCCTGAGCCACCCAGGCGTCCTAGCTTACCCCTATATTCAACATACCAGCCTGGTATAAATGCTAACACTGAATGGCGGAGAAATGCACAATGATTTTAGAGTGTGTGTGCAAATTCATTGCCATTATTTCTTTCAAATTGTGACGTCTGATCTTCCTCTACTGAAATATGGACAAGCTTTGGGTAATCACTTCTGACCAATAGAATATGGCAGAAGTAATGCTGCATGACTTCCAGGCTAGATTTTTAAAAAAGCCATATAGCTCCCTATTGTCTCTCTCCCTTATGACCATTGCTCTTGGAACCTATTGACCATGCTGTGAAGAAGCCAAGGAGCCACATGAAATGTACCAGTGGAAGAGTTCTGGCAACAGCCTTAGCAGAGATCCAAGCCAATAGCCAGCATCAAATGCTGTGTCAGTGTGTAAAGGGACAGTGAAGTGATTTCAGCCTCTGAACCTCTGAGTTGCTCAGGTTGATGCCAAGTATAGCACAGTTAAGCGGTCCCCACCAAACCCATCCCAGATCATAGATTTGTGAACAAAATAAAAGCTGTCATTGTTTTAAGCCATTAAGTTTTGAGGTGATTTGGGTACACTGAATATAGCAAACAAGGATTTGCACTCTAAATTTTGTTAACATTCCCTATATGCTGCCACTGTTCAAGGTGTTGTGGATGAAGGAGGAAGCAAAGAAGAAAGGAAAACAACATTTGCAGTTTGCACACTATGATCTAGGAACTGTGCTTGTGGAAACTTGTGTATATTATCCTCAATAATTTTCAGAATAACCCACAAAGAAAGAATAATCATCTTCAATTAGCAGAAGAGAAACTGAGGAGGAGCAAGGTTAAGAGATTTACTTTGGATTATATAATTGGTAAATTGTAGAGCTAAGGTACAAGCTTATTCTTTAGAACTCAGGGTTTTGTCACAAGGTAATTATGTGCTAGCTGAATCTGAGGATCCTAAATTTAAGGTAAGTTTATAACTAATCATTAAGTATTATAAGAAGTGCCATTACAAAGGTATATATGCACAATGCTTTAGGAACACAGATGATAGAATGATTCTTTATTCTGATCTCTTTTCCAGAATGAATGAAGATTTCTTCTTGTGTTTGCATACAAACTAATAGGGTTTGGGAAGAGAAAGATTCCAAACAGCACTCAGATTAGAAGGAGAAATATGACAAAGTCATAGAGATGCAAAGGACCTGGGGACAGGGAAAGAAAAACTAGAGTTTGGGAACACAGGAAATGGGAGGGGGAAGGGGGGATAGTGGGGGGCTGTGGGGGGGGGGGGCGGCGGGAGGGGGCTGGCAAAGCTTTATGAGATAAAGGAGCCAGGGAAAGAGTTGGGAAATACTTCATTTCTCAAGACAAGGCATTTGCAGCTTATTCTAGAATTTAATAGGGAGCTGGGGATGTTTAAAACAGGGAAGTACTTAATCAAATCATTATTCTAAAAAGCCAGCTTTGGTTGATATGTGAAGATATTGTTTCAATGGTTAAAACCAGCTAGGGGGATCCCTGGCTGGCGCAGCGGTTTAGCGCCTGCCTTTGGCCCAGGGCGCAATCCTGGAGACCCAGGATCGAATCCCACGTCGGGCTCCCGGTGCATGGAGCCTGCTTCTCCTTCTGCCTATGTCTCTGCCTCTCTCTCTCTCTCCTTCTCTCTGTGACTATCATAAAAAAAAAAAAAAAAATTAAAAAACCAGCTAGGAAGCTAGTGGAATAATCTGTGTGAGAAATGAAGAGACATTTAAATAAAGGGGAAGTAGTTGGAATGAAGAGGAAAGAAGTGATTCTACAAAGATATAATGATTTTGAATTACATTGAGTATGATTTGGATGATTGATTATTGATCCTGGATTGGATGGATGGTCCTTGATTCCAAACAGAAGGTAGAATAAGGGGTTTTTGTATAAGTGGGAGATTGAGATCATGTTTCAAAATGTTGAATGAAGGAAATTTAGAAAAAATAGTCAATACAAAACTAAAAGTTTAAATCTATTGCTCAGCCAAAAAGTCAAATTCGAAAGGTGGATATTTGGATGTTGGTGGAAGGAAAAGACAAGAAAAGAATGAAAATGAATGAAATTACCTAGTGAATACTAAAGGGTGAAGGCAGAGAATATGAATGTGGGGCAGGGAAGATCAGATTACTACTTAGGGAGCTCGTATTAGAAATGAGCCACTGGGATAGATGCTAGAGAGAAAAAGGAGAAACAAAAGAATGGCTTTTTGATATCCAAGGAAAGGAAGGAGTTTAAAGCAGGATATGACACAGACAATTTGAGTAGCATATATGTCAAAAAATAGCCATTGCCTTTAGCACGTAGGAAAAAAATATGGAAGTTAAGTTGTAGAAGAAAGTGGGAATTTGAAGAGGCTGCACAAAGGTGGCCTTGAAATTGCAAAAAGGCAAAAATTAAAGAAAAAGGTCAAGACCAGGAAGTTGCTTTTGTTAGGCTCATGCAATTTAGCACATCTAAAGCATAACCTGTTCCCTCTTTCTCACATTGTTAATCCTATTGTTTGAGCTTAAAAGAAGAAGAAAACATGAGCAGATAGTATCAAGAAGTCAGATGAAAATGAGGTTAAAGAAAAACAGGAAGTAAAGAAATTCTGACAACATATACAGATACCTCTTAAGAGTTTGCTGACGAGAGGAACAAAAATAGGGTGGTAGCTCATGAAAGGTATGAGATCAAGAACTGTTTGAAATTAAAATTTATTTCTGCTAACATGGGTGATATAACATTGTTTTTTAATATAAGTAAGTGCATATGTACATGTATGCATATATATATACATATACACATATGTAACTTTATGTGAGTACATTTTATTTAGGGATATGTAAATGTCTTCCATAAACATACATGTATACTAATGTGCATTTAAAAACTGCATATAAATGTATATATGTATCTACATACAAGTATAGTATATACATATTGTCATAGACTGTGTCCCACCCCCTCAAATTCACATATTGAAACCTAATTTCCAAGGGGATGGTACTTAAAGATGGAGCCTTTGGAGGCAATTAGGTCATGAGGGCAGAGCCCTCTATGAATGGGATTAATTCCCTCATAAAAGAGACTCCAGACCATGTGAGGACATAGTAAGAAGATTGGTGTCTATGAACCATGAAGCTGGATCTCATTAGACTTCAAATCTGCCACTTTGAATTCCTAGCTTTCAGAACTGTGAAAAATATGAATTTGTCATTTAAACCACCCAATCTGTGATATTTTTGTTATAGCAGCCTAACGAGTTTAAGATATGAGTATACATATCTATATATGTATATGTATGTATACATATATTAGATTTATTAGATACATTTATTAGATATTAGATATATTAGATATTTCTTAGATATATCTAATATATAGGATACATTAGATTAGAGTTATTGGGTGGAAATGGCACAATAGAGTGGGGCAATTGATATGAAAGACAGGATAGAACATGCTGGAGTGAGAGTCTTGAATAGTTAACAGAGGACAGAATAGGTTATCCTGTATAAGTGGAGGACTGGGCTTTACCTAGGAGTAAAGACAATTCCTCCAGGTCCTCAGGAGGGAAAGAAGGACAGACGTATAAATGGCAGGGAAGCGGGATCCCTGGGTGGCGCAGCGGTTTGGCGCCTGCCTTTGGCCCAGGGCGCGATCCTGGAGACCCGGGATCGGGTCCCGCGTCGGGCTCCCGGTGCATGGAGCCTGCTTCTCCCTCCGCCTGTGTCTCTGCCTCTCTCTCTCTCTCTGACTATCATAAATAAATAAAAACAAAACAACAAAAAAAAAAACTTTAAAAAAAAAAAATGGCAGGGAAGCCTGCAAATGTGGTGGCAGATGTGGAAGTTGCCTCCTGATGGCTCTATTTTCTCAGTGAACTTGAAACCAAGGTAATACCTGGAGTGAGAAAGGGAGAGACTTGTGTTAAAATTTGAAAAGAGAGGGCAGGCCGGGTGGCTCAGCGGTTTAGCGCCGCCTTTAGTCCAGGGCGCGATCCTGGAGACCCGGGATCGAGTCCCACGTCAGGCTCCCTGCCTGGAGCCTGATTCTCCCTCTGCTTATCTCTCATGAATAAATAAATAAAATCTTTAAAAAAATTTTTGAAAAGAGAGAAAAATGAATAAAATAGTGAACTAGAAGAGTATGAGTGTGCATAGACTGGAGAATGTAGATAAATTACTGGGGCTTGTCCCTCATTGGGACAAATCCTCTAAGAACAAGGACGTGTAAAGGAACATCTGGGGAAGGTTAGAATGTACAGGATTCTGTCATGATTGATGATAAAAGTCAAAGAGTACTCTGGACTGATTTTAAGAGTTTGAATAGAAGATGTAGAGGCCTTATAGAATGAGAGTCCTGATAAGAAATGATCTAGAAATGTGAGGTTTCCAAAGATATGTTATAGACTAAATTGTGTGTCCCCCAAAATTATGTGTTGAAGCCCCAACCCATAATGTGACTATATTGGACATGAGGCCATTACAGAAGTAATTAAGGCTAAATGAGGTCATAAGGTTGGAGCTCTGATCCATTGCAATTAGTATCCTTATGACAAGGGACAACAGAGTGTTTACTCTCTTATTCTCATCCTCCAAGTGACGACACACCATGAAGGCAGCCACCTACAAGCCAGAAAGAGAGATCTCACCATAAACTGAATTGGCTGTCACCTTGGTCTTGGACTTCATAGCCTTCAGAACTATGAGAAATAAATTTCTGTTGTTTAAGCTGTCCACACCGCAATATTTTGTTGCAGCAGCCCAAGAAGACTAATCTATGATCTCTGAAGTAAATAGGAATGAAGAATAGGAGAGTTTCAGAAGGACCATCTCCATGCAGACTGCTTTGTGTATGTGTGTGTGTGTCGTTATAAGGAGTTCACTTAAAAAATATATATATTTATTTATTAGAGAGCAAGAAAGAGTGTGTAGGAGCTTGGCGTGGGACACAGAGGGACAATCAGACTCTTGGCTGAGCACGGAGCCTGATGAGGGCTCTATCCCAGGACACCAAGATCATGACCTGAGCAAAAGGCAGACACTTAACCAACTGAGCCACCCAGGCGCCCCTATAAAATATTCACTGTATTTTTATTTTTTGTTGAAATATATTAGTTTCAGGAGTACAATATAGTGATCTGACAATTGTTCATACATTACAAAATGCTGATCCTAGTAAATGTAATTACTTTACTATCTGTCACTACAGAAAGTTATTATAATATTATTGAATATATTCCCCATGCTGTACTTATTATCGACATGGCTTATTTATTTTATTTATTTTGAAATTTGATGTGTTCCTCTTAATCCCCTACACCTATTTGTCTTATCGCCTCCCTTACTCCTGCTCCCCTTTGGCTAGAACTAGTTTGTTCTCTGTATTTATGATGTTTATCCTTTCAGTTGTTGCTGTTCATTCACTTGTTCATTTGTTTTGTTTTTTAGATTCCACACACAGATGCAGAATGTGAATCCTGAGGCTGCAAGTACTGTGGGCAAGAGAGAGGCAGGGCTTTGTGAGAAGCCATGAGTCTTTGTTTCTCAGCTTATTTCTGCTCACGCTGCTATGAAGGCAGAAGAGAAAAGCAGATGTTATAGGTGCTCCCCTTATTTCTTGCTTGCACTCACTGTTACTGTGGGTGCTAACCCAACAGATTTCTACTGCAAGGGCCTGTGATTCTGCTTGCAGAGTTCTCTGAGCTCTGGAAAGCTCTTGGCCCTGTAGGAATACATCAGAAATACTGGGATGTTTGTGTTCCTCGGAGTGTCTCTCAAGCACCAACTGATAGGAGTTGGTGACTAAACCCTCCAACTTTTGTCTCTGTGTGAGGCACCTCTGCAGACTTTCCTGTGAAGTCTCCCAGGAGTTCCCTGTGGGATGGAGTTGAAGTTGTGCAAAATGATAACCCATTTGTTAATGCCTCCATCCTGGCTTCCTCCCCTTTCCTGTCTTGTTTACCCACCCCCCTATGCTGCTGCCTGGGATCACTACTCAAAGAAGCTACATACACTCAGGTTCTGCTTCTGGAGAAGCACAAAGACACCATTTTATATTAATTTGTAAGTTGTGGAAACTATTTTTATCAATCATCAATGAAAAGTTATAAAAATGATTTCCCTTTTAATCTAGTTTTATCGTGTTTCCCATATTAGACTTGCAGGCACAGGATATTCTATAATTTCCTTCTTTGATTGGGGTACTAGGATTGGGATACTAGGAGTTTCTCATTATATGCTATAGTGTATGTCAGCAAATGAAAAAATACAGTTATAAATCCAGTAAAAACAAATGCAAAAAGGAAAGTAAGTATAATGTAGAAGGCTACTTGTCCCAAAAGTAATTAATACTTAGTTATCACTATAGAAAATTAATCTCAATCTAATGAAAAGCTCCGTTATAATTGTAGGGCAAGGATGGGGAAATCGTGGAGATCCCCTATAAAATCTCCTGTAACACAGCTAACTTTCTAGTTTCTTTGATTGTTATTTAAAGCGATAAAGAGGGGACACCTGGGTGGCTCTGTGGTTGAGCATCTACCTTGGGCCTAGGGCATGGTCCAGGAGTTCCTGGATCCAGTCCCACATCCAGCTCTCTGCAGGGAGCCTGCTTCTCCTTCTCTCTATGTCTCTATCTCTATCTGTGTCTTTCATGAATAAATAAATAAAATCTTTAAAAAAATAAAAAATAAAACGATAGAGGGGAACTATTTAAAAAAATAATTTAAAATGACTATTTCTGGGGGTGCCTGGTTGGTTAAGTTGGTAGACATTTGGCTCTTGTTCTTGGGCTTGTGAGATGCATGCAGGGATTACTTTAAAAATAAAGAAAACTTAAAAAGATAAAGGTAGAATGATTATCTCTGAGGAGCAAAGCTGGGAGGACAATGAGCAAAAGGGATACAGTAATTAATTTTTTCTATCAACGTATTAGTGCTCTGATTTCTAGGTGTGTATGTATATTTATGAAACAATTGAAGTACATAATAAAGATTCCACTGTCATATATATTTGTATACATTTGTACCATGCAGAGAAAGTGAAGTTCTTTCATAAGAATGTAGACTGGAAGAGAAAATGGGGGAGAAGGAGATAGAGAGGATAGTCTAGGGGGAAAAGGAGACCTGAAACAAGAATGCTTGTTCTCCTGGAGCTTTCTCATGATTATCATTTTTTCAGTTCTTATGGTTCCCAAAATTGATTATTCAATTCTGCTGTTGTTGAAGACCCATTTCTTAGATATCCAACTAGTTGATAGGTTCCTTCAGTTAAGGGCAATGTTTTTCTTTACTAAGTAGAGAAATCATCAGTCTTTCTTAGATCCTTGACCTCTCTGACTATTACTTTATCTCCAATCTTCTTTCTTCTGCAAAGCAGTTCTACAACTAAGGGAAGAACTCTGACATTTTTCTACATTGTGTTGAAACATGTGCACCTTTACTTTTTAAGGCTATCATTGATGTAGCTATTTCAAACTGCTCTTTTTCTCAAGTAAGCAATTAAACCCAGCATTTTTTCTTTCTTTTTTATTTTTGAGCCACTTAATATCTCCCAGGTTTTAAAGTCTCTTCTTCCTGCAAGCCTTCTTCCCCATTATTGTCAGATGATGATAAGTGTGGGAAAACCTTTCAGAGTAATCAAGAGAGATTACTGAAGTGCTAATGTCCTCTTACACTAATTAATGTGCTTAGCTTAAGACATACAAAACTCTACTTTCTATACTTAAGAAATGCTTCAAACATTGTCTACAAAGCAGAATTATTTAATAATAATTTTAGCAGATCTGCAGGCAGAATGTTCCCATCACCACTGAACACCAATGAAGGGTCAGGAAAGAAAGGAGAGATTTTTCTCTTTGCCTCTTCTTTCTTTCTTTCTTTCTTTCTTCTTTCTTTCTTTCTTTCTTTCTTTCTTTCTTTCTTTCTTTCTTTCTTTCTTTCTTTCTTCTTTCTTCTTTCTTCCTTCTTCCTTCTTTCTTTCTTTCTTTCTTTCTTTCTTTCTTTCTTTCTTTCTTTCTCTTTCTTTTGTCTTCTTTTGTCTTTTCTTTCTTCCTTTCTTCCTTTCTTCACTTTCTCTATGTTTCTGCATCCAGGGCTAATATAAATGTTAGGCCTTCTAAATATATACAAGGAAAGCTAATATGTGTTACAAATAAAATAACACTTCTGTAATAAATGAACGCAAAGGCAGTGAAAGAAACCATTTTTGTATCTAATTTATGCTTCCTTAAGTTTAAACAAGCATTTTTGGAGGAGAGTAGAAAGTTGCATTTGAAAAATGGATGTTTTTTTGTAATGTTAACCCTGCATAAACCTAATTTTTCTTATGTAAACATTTCCTTTCTTTTTTTATCATTTAACCATTTTAAGTATAAAATTAGCTGTCATTAAATATATTCACAACGTTGTGCAGCCATCACCACTATTAATTTTTAGAACTTTCTTATCATCCCACACAGAAACTCTGCATCAATTAAACAATAATTTGATTTTTTCTGTCAAACTACCAAAAATTCTAATATAAATATGTGGAATTTGAGAAATTTTGAATGCTATCTTCATGAAAAGAAAGCCATAAATATAATTTAATCAAATAAAAGTTTCCCCTTTGACAACTTTCAGAATTAAAACATATATTCTGGTAATACAGGAAAACTATATTCTGGTTTACATTTCTTCCATCTTGATAAGAATTTTTCTTAATGGAAATAAGTTGGTTGTACTCTTTAGCTATCAGTTTTGCATTTTTTTAAAAAGATTTTATTTATTTATTCATGAGAGACACAGAGAGAGAGTGAGAGAGGCAGAGGCACAGACAGAAGGAGAAGCAGGCTCCATGCAGGGAGCCTGATGAGGGACTCGATTCCGGGACTCCAGGATCACGCCCCGGGTTGTAGGCAGGTGCCAAACCTACTGAGCCACTCAGGGATCCCAAGAAGCAGGGTACATGCAGGGTGCCTGATGTGGGACTCAATCCTGGGACTCCAGGATCACGCCTTGGGCCAAAGGCAGGAGCTTAACCACTTAGCCACCGAGGCATCCCAGTTTTGCATTCTTGATAACAATTACCATTTCAATGGTAACAGAGGTCCTAGGCAGCCTTTGTCAACATTGTTCTTATGCCTATGGAGTAGATTTATTTTTCTCAACTGAGCTTTCAAGGTAGACTTTGAAAGATAAAACAGAACAAGTGGATAGTATTCAAGAGGACACAGATGTTGAGTTGCAAAGATGCAAAGACATTTACCTTATTTTCTAATTGGAAAGATAAGTCTCCAGTCAAGATGTGATTTAGAAAGATGTTTCTTCTGTCAAGCAATGCTGAGTGACATGTACAGTGATGCTTGAATCATATCCACTATTGCACAAGAACACTGCATTTTTAAATAATCTGTGAACAGCCATTTCCCCAAACAGAATAAGTTAACTATGTATATACTCAAAGCCAGATACAGGGGATAAGGGTTTTCAGACCTGATACTTCTTTCCATGGAGACAGTTCACTTTTCCTGAGTCCTATCTGTACTTAATATCTATAAGACCACTATAGCTACTCTGATCTTTATTAACTGAGAATGGTTTTATGTTAGTAGATCACGTGATTGACTATTTCAAGGCAGCTAATGACAAGTGAGACCACTTAAACACCAAAATTATTCATATACATAAAGATGTTTAATATCCACATTTCATTTCGTTATTTTTCTCTGAGTGGAAAAACAAAATCCTGGCTTCTTTCTATCAGAAAAATCACAAATTATGTTCAAGGTCAATAAATGATAAAGGAGAATTAGATGAAAGATGTTTCCATATGAACCTGAATAGTAGATTTAAATTCTCATAGATGCAAATATCATAATATATATGTATATTATATTTATAGTTATTTTACATATGCCTTGTCTATATAAATATGTAATTAGTAATGGATATCTGTATAAAATATATTAATAATCTCTACATGGGAAGCTTTTGTGATTCTAAGAATTTTGTATTTGATATGTAGACTAGATGGTTCTGTAAGTTGTATTTAGTTATCTTTTAGAATCAGTGTTGTAATGGATGTCACTTTGAGTGCATGGAAAGAGGAGTCCCAGGTAACATCTAACATGTTGTTTATATAATACTTTATGATTTATACTAAATATATTTAATGGCTGTTATGTAATTTATAATGTAACCTTGTCCATGTCAATAGAATTAGACACCTTGAACATGAATGCCATTAACTGAAAATAAAACACAACTGATTTTAATTCTTTCAGTTTTGCATTTTGAAAACCACAAAACACCTCTTGATTTTTTCAGTTCAACACATTAGCATCTATTGTGGTTGAATGAGTACATTCTCAATAAGAAACGATGAATTATGGAGCCTTTTCAGTGGTGACTTACAATAAGCAATAATTCATGAAATTTATATTCTTTACAATCTGTTTCCCTCCTGTGATATGTGAGTTGGTTGACATCTCCTACAGCCTGCTTAATCTTCTGTAAATATTTGCAAGTCTGAGTTATTGGTATGGATTTTGATGCTACTCAAGAAGAAGAGAAAGACCTCAAATGACAAGGGGAAAATATATAAAAATTAATAGGAAAATAGGTCATTTTACCTTTATAGTATACCTAATGCTTTGTATTTGAAAATATATTTCTTGAATATAGATAACTAAGGGTTTGTTTTTCTTTTTGCTCTTGTTTACTTTATCAAGCCTTTTAGAACCAAAAGAACTTTTAGAGAGAAAAAAATAACACTGCTGCCTTTAGCATTTTCCAAATTATACAATCTGTAATGTCGTATAAGTTTCTGATCCTCACCCCTCCAGTGAATATAGTAGCATATTTTGATTTAATATTTGAGAAAATTGATGTACCGTTTAACAAAAGTCAGATTTGTTTGTATAATGTAAATACTATTTTTTAAAGAGGAATAATTTCATTTCCCCTTTTGAGAAGAGCTCATTCACACTGATCCACCACCCAATCACAATGGATGGTTCCTTCCTGGTGCCAATATCCAGTTTAAATATCTTCATTAGTTATTACATGTAACTAATCAATAATTGCATGTTCCCAGGCCTGAGTTTTCTACTAAGAATGCCTTAAGAACAAAGACTGTGTTTGTTAACTTTATCATACAAAACCTATATTCTTCAGCCTGGGGTATTGCAAACCCTCCTGATCAAGTTCCTGGCTTCCACCCTGCCCCTTTTTCAATTGGCTAAAAAGAAAGTCAGATCATGCTACTGTCTGCTCATACTCCATGCAATGGTTCCTCCTTAAGACTAAAAGCCACATTCCTTATCATGTCTTTAAAAAACCTTTTTAATGTCACCCTGGTGCTGCTGTACTCTCATCTCCTATACCCTGTCCCTCATTTACTCTGTTCCAGCCACATGCTTCTTCCATCTATTTCTTGAATAAGTCCAGCATACTCTCACTATGTGGACTTTGTATGGATTTTTCTTCTTCCCCCAAAACACTAATCCCAGGCATTCCTTTGGTTAACTGGTTACTTCAAAATTGTGCTCAGATGTCACATTTTCAGGGAGGCTCCTCTTGACCACCTCATGGACTTGCAATTTTACCCCTCACCTTCCTCCCTCTCCCCACCTCTCCTGGACAGTACTTTAATTCCTTAGCCACACTTTTCATCTTTTAACCATCATATTACAGGATTCATGCTCACCTGTTATTTCTGTTTCCCTTACCAGAACCAGGGTCTCGCAGCAAAGGAATTTTTTTTTCTTCTTTTTGGTCTGTTTTGTTTTCTGACATATTACCCACACTGGTACACGTTGAGTTTTCCCTAAATGTTTCTTCACTGTCAGACCAGCAGAATAAATGGAAAGAAAAGGTCAAATAATGGTCTAAACTATATTAATTAACTAAAAGAGCTAGGAGTCAAAAACTCCAAGAAAAGTTTATATCCTTTACAGATACATCTGTAGTAGCATGAAAAGTCTAATTTTGCATGTTCATAATCTTAATATTTATCTGGCATAATGTCTCTTCTTCCTAATTTGTAATTTTTACTTCTACAAGTTAAAAATATTCTGTCATATGTGTTGTTTCTTCTCAAGGACAGCACAACCTCTCAGAGGAAAACTCAGGCCCCCGATGTAATACTGTTTTTGCCACATCAGAAAATTGTGGGGAAATAAATAACTCCGGTTTCATCATTATGATAGCTAATGGCTTCAGGGATGACCTGAAAGCAGACAATATGGTCGAAACGTCATCTCCATCTGTGTCTCTCCTGTCAAGGGAAATCGGTTTACATCATTTCTTATTTCTTCCTTGGTCCAAATGACAAGTAGCTCATGCAGTGTTCAGCCCTGAACTTCAATGACTGGTAGAAGATGATGGACTGTGAATTGATAAGTGAATCTAACTTTTCTTCAGAGCCACCAAACTCGCAGAGGTACTCTGCCTCCATCAATTGTGCTCTGCGTATCTGAGTATATGTGCACAGAAAAACATGTGTGTGATCTTCTCTGGAAACCTGTCAGGAGAGCTTGAAACGTTGTTTTCATCATGATTCAGAAATGATTTGGAAAATAAGAAGACAGTACAAAGATAGAAATGATGGATTAATGGGCTGTCATAAAGGCATTCTATCATGAAAAGACTTTAAAGATTTTTCATAGAGCAGATGATTGCCACAGGAAAATTGTAGACAAAGCCAAACCTTATATAATTTGTATTCCATCCTTTGCTTCATTGTAAAATATCAGAAGATTTTCATGCTCTACTTCAGTGAGATATGTGTCCTGAACTATCTTTGGATAAAATCATCATTATTACTAGTATCATCATCAGCAAAAATAGCTATGTAAGTCCTCAGTTGTACATGGTGTTGTGAATGCTGCAGAATAGTGTGGCTCTGCAAACTTAAAAAGCTGCAATAAGACAAATGTATAAAATAGTACTTATGCATAATACAGAAAATAATAGTGCATGGGCACCTGTGTGACTCAGTGAGTTAAGTGTCTGCCTTCAGCATAGGTTATGATCTCAGGGTCCTGGGGTTGAGTCCTGCATCTGGCTCCCTGCTCAGTGGGGAGTCTGCTTCTCCCTCTCCGTCTGCCTGCCCCCACTCATGCGCACATGGTCTCTCTTTCTCTCAAATAAATAAAATATTTATTTTTAAAAATATTTTATTTATTCATGAGAGACACAGAGAGAAAGGCAGAGACCTAGGCAGAGTTTGGAGGAGCAACTCCACCCCCTCCCCACCCATCTCCTGGAGCCCCATGTGGGACTCCATCCCAGGACCTCAGGATCACGACCTGAGCCAAAGGCAGGCATTTCAAATAAACTCTTTAAAAACAAAAAGAAAATAATATTGCAATCCTTACTTACAGATGGGTTGGAATGCAGAGTTAAGAATAATTTTTAAAGTATCTTTAATTTGTGTAGTAATATATTTGCATGGGGTTGATGATAACTGAAATCATAATAAAGTCAAAGTATCTAATAATGTCCAACATGCCTAATAATATCCATTTGTTCATATTGTTCTGCGCATATATGATTTAAATTTGACTTCGATAGAGCAAATAAAATCCATGATCCAAAGAGAAAAAGGATGACAAGGGACTCTATTACAAAAAATTATATTTATAAACTCCAATAGTCTTCATTTTCATGTAGAAAAATATGGAGTAACAAATACTTTTACAAAAGTGAATAGTTTGAGGGAATTTGAAGGTGCTGCACCTGGAAAATACAATAATGCACAGTGATCTTTGTTAAATACTAGGATGTGGCTTTTATTCATATAAATTGCTAGATTAGTAGCTAAGTTGAGAAAGAGCACAGGTTTCTTATAACCCACTGAGGTGACTCAGTTCCATATTTTGTATTATGTTAGTGGCAAAATATGATGTTAATTAAATTTTACTCTTAGAAATGAATCTCTGAAATAATCTTTACTGGGAGTTCCTATCCTATGGGCTTTGGATGCCACAGTGGCCATAAGCTGTGGTCGTGAGGCTGAGAAGCCATATTACAACCAACATGGTCTTTGGAGTGAATAGGCAGGCATATCGTGACTGTTTTGCTATGAGATCCATGACCTGTTTTGACAATTCCTTACTTAAATACAGGAAATATAGACAAAAATATTTAATGATGTATCCCTGGTCACACTTCCAGTCAATGACAGAGTACTTTTCAAATATTCATTAGACCAAATATCCTCAGATAAGTGCACACATTACTGGGTCTCTTTAGCTAATGACAAAGGAGCTTTTAAGTATCTGGTGTTACCCATTGTCTTGGTCAACTCAGGCTGCCTTAACAAAATACCATACACTGGATGGTTTAAACAGCATAAATGTATTTTCTCAGAAATGAAGGTTGGAAGTCTGAGATCAGGAGGCCAGCATGGTTGTGTGGTCTCGGGGCTTAAAGAGGGCATTCTGGCTGTGTCCTGGAGGGAAGGCTATTTCTCTCTTCCTCTACTTGGAAAGCCACAATGGTCCTTTTGGATTATGGCCTCATCCTTATGACCTAGCTTATCCTTAACCATCTTCTAAAGACCCTATACCACGTACAGGGCATTTTGAGCTATGTCTTTAACATAAGAATTTTGGAGGACACAATTCAGTCCACAGTACCTCTTAACTTCTAGAGTTTTCATTACATTACTCTTCATACAAATTTAGTTAAACTCCATCTCACCAAATTTAGACAGCCACTTAGGTTAAATTTACATTTTCTTTCAGAGCTAAAACTAAGGTTTGCTTTAAACTATACTATTATGGAGTAAAGGCATCAGATGGCTTTTTGTTTTGTTTTGTTTTTTCCAGAGGTGGTCCTGATTTTTATTTATAGCAATTTTTAAAACTATGGAAACCTATAATTCATGAATTTGTTTGGTAGCTGAAAATACATAAACCTGGCTATGTATTTTATATATACAGAAAATAATAGTGCAAATCCTAACTTATAGCTAGTTGGAAGACAGAATTAAGATTGATTTTTAAAGTATCTTTACTTTGTGTGGTAATATATTTGCATGAGGTTGATGATAACTGAAGTCATAATAAAGTCAAAGTCATAATAAAGTCTAATAATGCAAAATATCTAATAGTGCCCAACATCCTTAAAAGTATTTATTCATTCATACCGTTCTGCTGATACATTATTTAAATTTGACTTCAACAGAGAAAATAAAAAAATGATTGAAATATATATACATATGTGTGTGTATATATACACACACAGATATATATATATATATATATATATATATATATATATATATATGGCTCTGCATACGGCTTTGCAAAAAGTCTCTGACTTGGGTCTTTATTTTTAGAAGATAGTAGGTCTCTACAGAGATGGTGGTAGTACATTTTGATTTCTCTAGGTTAGCTATGAACACAAATCAGAAGATATTAATATTGAGATAGGAGAAGCAATTACTTTCCCATCCTGAATTAATACTGCTAGCATACATGAATCATGTTCCTGAAACTGTATTTTGTAATGTTATTTCTGCTGAATAAAAAATTTAGAGTAAATTTGGTACTCTTGCTCTGTAGAAACGGCAAGAATTCTAATATATGGATTTCATTAGATGTGCATTCAGAATTCTTTTTATGCTGCAAACAATTGCTAGAAAACAATGCACTATGCTGTTTGCCAATGTAACTGAAAAATCTATGGAGGAACTATAAGAGCATAGGAGTTTGACCCATTTAACATGATGATATTAGGGCTTATGGATATAACATAATTGTGCTTGAGGTATTTTTAAATTGTTATAGAAAAATGGAAATTAAATAGGATAAGGACATTTGCATTGTAATTCTTAATAAAAACAATAATTATTGGAAGGCTAATAAATGGATAGTAGAATTCAAAACAGAGCGAGTAAACTGTATAATGGCTGTTTAAAGCTTCTGTTAATATTCAAATACAAATCAAAATCCAGTAATAAAAGATAAAATAGCTAGGTTAGCTATGATAAACAAGGAACAATAGACATTGTTTTCCATTCAGCCGGGTTTGGCTTGTGATCAAAGGCAGCCTTGAAAGAAACAAGCTGAAGTGCAAGAAATTTCCAAACATATTTCAAAGATTATGTTTGTCTATCAAGGAATAGAATGTTGCTGTCAGAAGTTTGTCAAAATAAATACAGAAATACTATACCATTACTCTCTCCGTCTTCCTGGTACATTTTGACTGCCCATCAGTGGAAATAATTTTCCTATTTCCAGAAACTTAATGTTTCTTGTATGCTTTCTTTACAGGTGTTGTCTGGCATAGAATATGTTCATAGAAATAGACTTGTTACTGCTTATTACTCTCTGGAAATGGAAATTTTTCTGAAAGCTTGCTCTTGTCATTCTTTCTGATATTCCCTTTGAATTCTCAGTTAAAAATTAGAAAACATTAAAAATTGCTACGTGGACACTTTTAAAAATGAGACATATATGTTATCAAATGCATCAATAAAGTTTATTTTCAGTGAAATATATTAAGAGATTTAAATAGACCCAAAGATATCTACTAAAAATGTAAAAAATATTTTCCGATAAATTACTAATAAAGCAGCTACAATTGTTTTAAAAAATAAATATGGGATACATATTTTTAAAAACTAAATAAATGTTTTCTGCATATATATTTATATTTGAGTTGTATATATACAATACTTTTTCCTTTCTTTCTCATTTTTTTCTCCTCTTTTTCGGTACTTAAAATTTTTGGATCAACGAAACTCCACAAAATTCATTTAACTTCTTTATAGCAACATTTAGCAGTATCCCACAAGCTTTTTCTTCTTAAGTAAATTTAGTATCATTTTTAGCTCCTCAATAACCTTCCTCCCCGCTCCAAAAAAAAAAACCCATGTCATTTAAGTCTTCGTATGAAGTTTATTGACTACTCAAGAAAAATTTCTTCTTTCTCTGAAAAATTTCATTCTCAAATTTAAGTCAATTCAGGTATGAACATAGCTGCTTCATTGGTCATATGAACACAGCTATATTTCCAATAAGGGATTAGCCATAGATTTTAAGAAGAACAGCAAATAGTACTGGATATATGCCTTTTGTATTAATCTAATAGATCTTAAGTGATTTTAAAAAATATCATAAGTTCAGGAAAGTCTGCAGGATTTGTTTACATTTAAGTATATTTAATTTATATTGATAATTTCAAGAAAACATCTCTTTCAGTGAGATTTTTTATTCTTATTTATTATTTTCCATTTTTCTTTATTGAAAATTTTGTTTAAAAACATATATAAGGGGGATCCCTGGGTGGCTCAGCAGTTTAGCGCCTGCCTTTGGCCCAGGGCGTGATCCTGGAGACCCGGGATCGAATCCCGCATCGGGCTCCCGGCATGGAGCCTGCTTCTCCCTCCTCCTGTGTCTCTGCCTCTCTCTCTCTATGTCTATCATAAATAAATAAATCTTAAAAAAAAAAAAAAAACATATCTAAGGCAGCCCAGTTTGTGCTCAGCGGTTTAGTGCTGCCCAGGAAGTGATCCTGGAGACCCGGGATCGAGTCCCACGTCGGGCTCCCGGCATGGAGCTGCTTCTCCCTCTGCCTGTGTCTCTACCTCTCTCTCTCTGTGTCTCTCATGAATAAATAAATTAAATTTTAAAAAAAATGCTTAAAAAATCAGATTCTTTCCCTTTCCTTCTGCCCCTATTCCCTGTTCCTCCCCCCTCCAAAAACAAAACAAAACAAAACAAAGAAAACAAAAACAAAAACAAACAAACAAAAAAAAACATATCTAACTTCCATTTCTGGGCCAGATGGAATAACAGAAACCAGATACATCCTCTTACCTGAAACAACCAAAAAACAAAATAAATGAAACAAAGGTTTGCAATTCAATTTCACTGGGCAATGGAGTACAGAGATCCACGAAACAAACCAGGTGAGCCATATGATTGCCCCAAATTGCAGTCTTGAAAGAGTTTTCAGGTTGTTGTTCAGGAAAAAGAAACCCCAGCAGAGCCTGGAATCACTATGCCGTGAAGGCAGAGCTGAGTGTGTGGGAAGACCAAGGCAAATGGAGTTCTCCACATAGAATACTGAAGAGGAAAGATGAGCAAAAGAGAACACTGGAGATTTTTAAAGGGTCTTTCTTGATTACTCAGCTGAATCCTGATGAAGACGTGTATGAGGAACAGACTTTAGGCAGGCAAGAACCAGCTAAGAGGATGAGACATGGCCTTGTCCAGCAAGTACACAAGGCCAGCAACAGTGCCTGTTCTCACCAGCCAGACTAAAAACACTTCACAGTTCATAGGGAATTGGATTGAGTCCTCAGAATAGACCAAATGCTATTTTGCCCCACCTAAAAATAAAAAAGCAAGACCCAGAGTATCAAACTCTTAAACAGTATATTAATTGTATCCAGGGATGTGGGGTGGGGGGTAGGGGAGAAGATATTTATAGGAATACAAAGTTATTTATTTTAGTATTAAAATATCCAGTCAAAAAGGTACAATTTACAATGTTTAACATATAATAACCTGGTATGTAAAGGAACAGGGATATGATATCCATAATGAAAGAAATCAAAACAGACCCATAATTGATAAAGATGTTAGAATTAGCTGAATTTGGTCAGTTACAATTAAGTAACAAAAAAATTGTAACAGTTATTTTATTTTATTTTTTAAAGATTTTATTTATTTATTTTTGAGAGACACACAGAGGGAGGCAGAGACATAGGCAGAGGGAGAAGCAGGCTCCTTGCAAGGGAGCCTGAAGTGGGACTCCATCTTGGACCCCGGGATCACGCCCTGAGCCAAAGGCAGATGCTCAACCACTGAGCCACCCAGGCATCCCTGTAACAGCTATTTTAAACGTACTTCACATTTTTACAAAGTTAAGTGGGGACACAGAAGTAACAACATGACCCAAATTAAACTTCTAGAAGTGCAAACTATCATGTCTTACATGAAAAACGCATGGATTGGGATTAGAAATAGAATAAATACTGCAGAATAAAAGATTAGTGATCTTGAAGACATATCAGTAGGACCTTTCAAAATCCAAATGCAGAAATGACAATTAAAAAATAAACAGAGCATTGGTGAGTTGTGGGTGACTTTAAGTGGCCAAAAATGTGTAGCTGGAGTCCCCGATGAGGGGTAGAGGTGGAGGAGGAGACAGAGCATTTGAAGAAATATTGGCTGAACATTTTCCAAATTTGATGACAGCTATAAACCCATAGATCCAAGAAGCTCAACAAGAAACTACAGTAATAAGACTATATCATTGTCATAAAGGTAGACAAATAGATAAATTGAACAGACTAGAGACGAGCAGATTGCAAAAACTTATGATGACAGTTTTGGGAATAATGGTACATTTATTATCTCTATTTGTTTCATGGATGTAGATAAAATTTCATGGGTATATGCATTTATCAAAATGCATCACAATTTATGCTTTTAGTATCTGCAAGTTATTTTATGTCAATTAGATCTTGCTAAAGTTGCTAAAAAATAAGATATATCCTCAAGTACAAAACACTTTTAATATAAGATTAGAATGCCTTCCACTCTCGTTGCTTTATGATTTAGTTCTCAAGAAGTTAAAATTCCTTTAAAAATATTTTCATCTTTAATTATGCCAGGTTTCACACATGGCAAATGGCCTATTCTTGTTTTTTAGGCAATGTGCCATCAATGAAGAATTTATGGAGTATCCATGTTTTATACTGCCATGTGCAAAGACAATTGGAGTATGCATAAAAAAAACATGAGATGTGCTTGCTGCTTCTGGTATCTAACAACTTAATTGTTACCTCCCTTATTACATGCACTATTATTATTTTGTATCCCTTTGTCCATATACATGTGTTTTTTATTCAATCAAATACCGGAAGGATAACATGTTCTAATTTAATTTAGTCTGTTAGAATAAGACCCTTACCTGGTCACTGAGACATTCTTAGTAAAACTTACTTCTATCAAAAAAGATGACATTTGTTATCAAATGTGCTAATACCATATATTTTCAAGGTTGGTAAAATCTGTAGTTTGAAAATCATTCTTATTTTATTTATGTGACCCCTATAATCCTGAGTCCTTCTTCATTTCTATAATGATCTGTCAGTACCTTGACTTCCCATCATTGGATGAATTTGATTTTCACATTTTCATTTTCTGATTTTAAAGAGAAATTTAAAAATAGTATACATATTAATAGTAAACTGAACAAGTGTGGTTTACATCTAAGTCAAAACCTAAATATGCAATAACAATCAAGCTCAGAAGAAGAAAAACACTAAATAAAGAGCTCTCACTTTTTTCCAGGCTTTCCAATTTTCTATAGTAAATGACCCCCAAACTTACAAATATTTCTAACTCCTATGGGGATCTATTATGAATACATTTCTTTATAAGTATTAAGTATTTAATCCACAGTATATCATTTGATTCATTTATTTCACTGAGAATGGGTTCATTCTGTGTTAAAATTATTTTACAACTTAAATATCATCTTTTCCAAAAGATATTTATCATCTCCAAAAAACGATAACATTAATAATGAAGGGATAATAAGAGAAAACACAACTTTTAAAAGTGAATGGCAGAAACTCTGGTTAGTGGGAAATTAAGATAAAAAGGAAAAACAGAGATGATAGCTCTTGTTTACAGAGTACTTTGGTATTTACCAAGCACTGTCACATATATTATCTCATTTAGTTTTCACAAGACAGCTATATGTTAAATCTGATTTAAGAGCAAGTTGTTTTTCAGAGAGTGAAGTAAATTTATTTATTTTTTATTATTGACAAAGGATTTAGAGTGACAAGTAAGATGATTTGCTGAAACCTGACTAATCAGTGGCCAGCCTAGGATGTCAAGCCATGCTTTCTGACTCCAGTTCATTGTTTGAGGTTGATAAAGCACATTGAAATGTGTGCTTTGTATAATGCATCATTTCCCAATGATGAACCACAGCAGCTTGGGCTTTTGGTGCATTTAAGTATGTGAGAAAGTTGATGATCAAGGGCGCTACAAATCACCCAAAGAACACGTATAGTCTGATATGGCTCATTTGGACCCAGGGGAGACAGGATGTTAGTATAACTGGGAAAAGGATATAATCACAGAGGAGTCATCAACTCCATTGCACTCTGCATGACCTGAGTCTCTGAAGCTTCAGAAGATATTGCTTTATTTTCTACATGATGGTGAAATTTATTAGTGTCTAAATGTTAATTTCTTTCCTCTTCAAAATATGATTAGCAATATTTGATCCACAATATATGACTACCATATATTATTATAATATATAATAACATATATAATACTTAATAATTAATTAAAATTATATATATATATATATATATATATATATATATATATATATATATACTAGCAATATATGACTACCATATTTGTCAAATCTATCTAATCACTGCAAATATTTACCATTGCCTTTCCTGGAGAACAGATTGTGGTCAAGTCACCAAGGCTGGAAAAAGAACAAATATCACTTAAAATGAGAATGAATGGTCTGTTAGAGAAATGAAACATTGTGATAGAAGTAGAGCCTTGCCCCAGACACTGTGTGCCTCTTCAATTGAATTGTCCTAACTTTCCTCAAGAAATAGCAAGCATTCTGAATTTGAATTGATAATTTTTGCTTGCTTATATTTTTATGCCTTTTTTTGTAGATAAAGAATGTTTATGAATATCTCCTTTAAAAGACAAATTTTCTAGGAAGAATATGAAATGCAATGATTGGCTATTTTTTGAGCCATACATTTAAAAAATTTATTATAATACATGAAGGTAAAATTTGAAGTGAAAAAGGAAGTAAGATTACCTAACTTCAACCAAGAAGTCACAGTTTAAGTTTATTCTTTTAGTTTTTAATGTTAAAAAATGTAGCTACTCACAAAATAATTATTATTTCTCTTTGGGGATATCATTTTAAAATACACAACTTTACTGAAACAAGAATAATTGAATGTTAAACTTGTTGCAGATTTCATCAAATGTGCTGTTCTGCCCAAAATTCTGACAAAGCTCAAATCTTGACCTCTTCTAATAAGAGCTCATTTCTTTAGACAAGCTAACTTAATGATAATCTCAAGATGAATCCAGGAAATACTCTTCAGGTGACCATTTATAAAAAAAAAAATGCTGCAGAAAAATTACTGCCTATACAAAACATTTTATATTAAAATACTCTTGGCTTTTGAAAATGTTTAGTCCTCAAATAAATCCATAGGGTGCTTTAAAAAATGAAATGAAATTATAATGGTATATTCCATTTTCTTCAGTTGCTAGCACATGAATGCAATCATAAAACTATATATGGTCTCCACACTTTATATCTATGGGCTAAGCACTGATACTAATTGCACTTCAATAAAAATGGTTTATTTTTCATCTAATAATAATAATAACAGTAATTACACTGGGGAAAGACAAGGCAAAAATGCTCTTTGGATAGCCTAAATAAAACCAGACTCATTGGCTCAGTTGGTTAAGCAAATCCGTCTTCAGCTCCAGTAATGATCCCAGTGTGGGGGTAGAGAGCTGGAGCTAGCAGTAGGCAACCTGCTCCGTGGGAGCCTACTTTTCCCTCCCCCTCTGCCCCTACCCGAGCTTGTGTCTATGTCTCTGTCTCTCTTTCTCAAGTAAATAAATAAAATCTTGAAAATAAAAAGAAAGAAAACTCAGTACTTTCGAATGTGTTTTTCCAGCCAGGAATATGCAGAGCCATCACACCCAAAGAAAGCACAAAATGTATTCTTTTTTGGATCTGAGAGTGTAATGGTAAAAATAATATAATCATTAGTTGTCCTAGATTTGTTCTTATATATTGCAATCCTACAGAATTACACTGAGGAGTTCCTGAGAAACGTAAGGCCATGGTGTTTCAATATCATCACTAAATCTCTTACCATCCTATACATTTGTGCAGAGTTATTTCTGTAAAAAAGATGAAGGTGGTATAAGATTATAATGCTATAGTGCTGTAATGACAAGCTAATAATTCTTTTTATTGATCTTAAAATTTTAAATTAAATTTTCAGGGAGAGGGAAGGACCTTGAACTATTGGGTTCAAGTAATTAATTACAAAATTTGAAAGCTAAAAAAAAATCTAAGGTGGATATCTAAAGATTTTATTTTTCTTCTTTGGTTTCAGCCAATCTGAAAATCTTATTGATCATTTCCCACATCCTAATGTAAATCATCCCTAAAGAGCTTAAAACAATCAAGCAGCAAAATCTTGGCAAAAGGAACAAGGTGTGATGTTATTACGATCCTGAAGTAAGCACAGAGGAAAGGAATTTTGAGAGAGGGCAGAAGTATTTGGCAGGTAATAAACCAAATGGAATATCATGCCTCCTCTATTCTTCTAACTCGATCATGTGGGTAAGGAAGAGGTGTGTACAATGGATGGGGTTGGGCTTTCCTTGATCACCATGGGGAGCAGGAACAGGAGCACCTTAGAATTTTGCTTATAAAGGACACTTCTTCCTTTTCATATGTGATTTTTTCCTTGGCTGTCAGGATGCCTGAATCTCCCGGCTTGTCTCTGACTCACCAGACAGTCCTGCTCAGCTACTGCTCTTCTTTCTCTTCTTTCAGACCTCCAGTGCTAGTGTCCCAAGCCTCTGTCTTGGTTGGGCCTTCCCCTCTTCCCATTTACATTCAGTTCATCATCCACGAACTCATCTAAGTCCATATCTTTAAATCATATGTATATGTTGATGACACTCAATTTGTCTTTTATTTGTTGCCTCTCAACTCTCTCCCCTCACCTATAGACTCATATAAACTTATATATCCACCAATTTTCCTGCTTCTGTTACTCCTTATCCTAATTCAAACCATAGCGTCATTTTTCTTGATTATGTAGTAGCTTTCTTTCTTTCTTCTTTCTTTCTTTCTTTCTTTCTTTCTTTCTTTCTTTCTTTTTTAATTTTTTATTTATACTCAATTAATTAATGTATAATTAATATTAGTTTCAGAGATACAGCTCAGCGATTCATCAGTCTTATATAACACCCAGTGCTCATTACATCACATGCCCTCCTTAATGTCCATCACTCAGGTACCCCATCCCTCCACCCACCCTCCTCTCCAGCAACCCTCAGTTTGCTTCCTATGATTAAGAGTCTCTTATGGTTTGTCTCCCTCCCTGATTTCATCTTGTTTCATTTTTCCCCCTCTTTCCCTATGCTGTCTAACAGCTACCCTTGACTTGACTCCCATAGCCTACCCCCAGGGCTCGACTCTATATTCAACCTAAGAAGCCAGAGTGATTCTTTAAATGCATTAGTCAAATGATGCCTCTTCTCCATTCAAAATCCTATGGTGGTCTCCCATTTCACTCACTGTAGAAGCTAAATTCCTAGTAAGAGCTTACACAGTCTAGGTCACCATTGCTTTTTCTGACTGTGGATCCTTCTCCTTCTCCTTTCTCACTTCATTCTAGAAGGATAGCCTCCATAGAGTTCTAGGGATATGTCAGGTAAGCTTTTGCTACCAGGCCTCTCCTCCAGCTTTCAGCCTGGAATTTTCTTCTGACAGATATTTTCTTGATCTTGGGCTAAATATTTTTCTTTTCTTTATTTTTCTTAAAAGATTTTATTTTGTTTTATGCATTTAGAGAGTGAACAGTGTGGGGGGGGCAGGACAGAAAGAGGGAGAAAAACAGAGAGAATCTCAAGCAGACTCCCCACTGAGCACAGAGCCAGAGGCAGGGCTTGATCCACAACTCTGAGATCATGACCTGAATAAAAATCAAATGTTGTTCCCTCAACAGACTAAGGCACCCAGGCACCCCTGGACTAAACCTTTCATCTTCTTCACATTTCCCCCAAGGATTACCTTCCCTCAAAACTTGTCTTTATATCTTATTCAGTATTATAACCACCCCATCAATCCATTTGTTCTAATTATGTTTCCTAGCACTTTATCTCCTTATACACAGCATAATTTACATCCAAATGATTTAGGTTTAACATCTGTCACCCACCACTAGAATGTAAGCCAACCAAAAAATGAGTATTTTTTTTCAGTGATGTCTAGGGACTGGAACAGTACCTTGCACATAGTAGACATCCATCAATATTTGTTAAATGAACAAAATTGGACAGAAAGAGGAAAGGTGGAACATCAGTTTATTTATAAAAGCTTTCCTACTTTAGCAAAGAAAACAAAGGGAGTATTGCAGAAGATTCTTATACACGAGGAATATCACAACTTCAGCATTTGTGTGGTTGCAGTTCTAGAAACAAAAATAGCTATACTAATTTTAATACAGTTGATAAAGACTGTAATTTGGAGAAAAGGTTAAATTTTCAAAGAATATATTTCAGGCAATTATAGAGATCAAGAATTTGCATCTCAGCCATAGGATCTAAGTGGAACACAGAAGTGGAAATGTGTGGAGTATAGAATGAGATAAAAACAGAAAGAAGCAGATAGAACATCACACTTCTCATGAAAAAGAAGAGCATATGTCTTAGACTGTAACAGAAATGGCTATAGCTAATCTCCAATAAAGGAGATACTACTAATTTATTTGAGAGGCAGTATATTCAGAGCTGTAATTTCTGGAATGGTTCTGCCTGGCCCAGCTGGTTATGAGCTCTGTGATCTCAGCCAGTCATTTTGCCTCTCTGTGTATTAGTGTTCTCATCTCTAATCTGAAGATAACAATAAAACCTGAACCTCATAGAGATGTCACTAAGATGAGAAGAATCCATATGTGTGGAACACTTAGGATAGTATCTGGCACATAGAGAAAGTCATGTAACATTAATGATTAGCAGTAGCAGTAATAATTGCACATTGTCCTGATGCCTAATATAATGACATCCAAAACGGTAGCTCCTGGCATTCCTGTGCATAATTTTAGACAGACTCACATATTCAGTGGTAATCAAAAGTGATTCCCAAATATCCCAGTGAGAGATAGTGTCAAAGGAAGCATTGTGAACAAATAAACTTCAGAAACACTATAGACCAGATGCACAGCTTTTGGAGATTAATTTTTACAAAGATCTCCCGTGTCCCATATTAAAAAAAAAAATCTAATTCTGTTTAAACAATTTTCCTCAAGGATTTGCTTCTGGAAAATTTAGCTATAAACATCTACTAACACTCTACATTTAATAGGAAACTGGCACATTTATTTTTGTAATCTATTGGTACCCTTAAAACTGACTTTCTTATACCTAATTCATAATCGCTAAATGATAACTTTCTGTTTTTGTCAGTGTTGCTACCTAAATTGTACAGAAGGGATTGATAATTACATCAATCTCTTCAATGTACTTTCACTATAAAATCAAGTGGTAATCAAAATATATTTATACAACAATAATTATAAATAAAAATCTGTGTTGCAATGATAAAAATATCCAATGACACTGACTCATTAAGACAAAACAGTGAGTTTGCACAAATGGCTAAATTTAACCTCTGATATTAATTCAAATACATATAGTCTGATCTAATTAAATATGAAAAAAAGAAGGGGTGCCTGGGTGGCTCAGTCAGTTAAGCATCTTCCTTTCAGCTCGGGTCATGATCCCAGGGTCCTGGGAGCCAATGTGTTGGGCTTCCTGCTCATCAGAGAGTTGGCTTCTCCCTCTCCCTCTGACCCTCTTCTCCACTTGTGCTCTCTGTCTCAAATAAATAAATAAAATCTTTAGAAAAAAAAAAAACAGAACAATAACACGGTTTAGGGCATGCAACCCTTGAAATATATACTAAGATTCTGAGATGTAAAGAAAGGGTTTTTTTAAGTGTTCAGGAAAGACAGTACTTCTACATGACAGATTTTCATCATATTTAAAATAAAAATTATAGCATCCATAATTTGGCCTCCATTGAAGGTATCTGACCATACATTCCACTACTCTCCTCTTCTGTTACTCTAGTTCAGTCACCCCAGCCAGCTCACTGTGCCTAGAATGTACTGGACTTTCTCCCACCCTGAAGCCTTAGAACATATCCATATCCCAGTATCCTTACAGGTCACTCCCCTGTGTGTGTCTCTGCTCAAGTGACCTCTTCCTAGTGCAGCCTTCTCTTGGACCCCGGCACTTCCATTTGCCCATTTTTTGCACATCCTTCAATGTTTGATACATAATAAGCTAATAAAAATTGAACATATGAAGAGCATTTTTCAAATGAGACTAATTTCATCCATGTCATATTTGATAAATTCCCTCTTTTTAAAATGCTATATAAACTCTAGTTTCTCTAGTGTTCCTTGGATGCTATTCATATGCCTATAAAAGGTCACACTTTCTCCAAAGCTCAGCTTTTGAAAATAGTAAAAACGTTGAAATACATTTTACAACAAAAACAACATTTTTTCTTTCAAATCAGTAAAGAGCATAGGGGAAGTGAAATAACCGAATAGTGTTCATAATTAAGTACCTTAATTTTCCTTGTACATTTGATTTAAGTTCGTTAATACCATAAAAATGTTTCTGGTGTAAGTCTTATTTAATTGCATTATAAATTTAAGGTTTTTACATGCATGCATCACAACTTTTTTTCCCCAAAAAAATATAGTTATAGTCACAGGACTGGGAGTCTGTTCTTTTAATGCCCCAGTCCTGATTTCAAGGAAATGCAGTGCTTTGTTTTTTTGCATTCTGCTAGGAGACCACAGGGAACCATAGTTGTATAAAGAAGAAGATCAATTAAGAGACAGATGATTCTTTCTGATATTTTGGGAACATGGTCTCTACACGATTTTTAATTCTGTTTTTAATCAGTCTTCAGAGAACATTCCATTTAGATTTATTTTTGTGGCAGCCATGAAAATGTGCCACTCAGATCTCCTGCTGTGAAGAGTATAATGGACTGACTGTTGGTCCCAGCTGCTGCCTGTCTGGATCCACCATTTCATTTCTTGCCAAGTTCTGCTTCCCATGGCTTGGTGCCAACCAGTGACAAAATATGCACTGGTACTAATGCAGGCTTATCAAGTGAGATGCAGGACTCGCAAATGACTTTGGCTGGAAGGGTCCCTACTGGTTAGGCCAAAGTTTTCTTCTAACTCTGCTGGCGTCTCAGACTCTTCCTATCCAATCCTCCTTCCTTCCCTCTCTCATTTCACAGGCATCAGACCTGCACTGCAGTATGAAGTCTTCCTGAGTTTTCTCTTATTTAGTTCTCAGTAAATGTTTTGTACACTTAATCCTCTCTTGGCATTTCCTTCTTGGCAGACCCAAACTAATGCACATCTCAAGTAAAGTTGATACTTGTCACAGAAAGATGGCTAAGTAAAAGGAGAGTGAAAATATGGGATGATAAGAAGATTGGTATAATATTTTGTCAAGGTGATTCAACATTTTCATATTATTATTGGTTCATTCAATTATTCATTCATTCAACTTTTCTTGAATGACTACAATATATTGGAAAGCTTTGACAGACTTAGGATGAAAAATTAAAGTCTTACACTTTACTGTATTTTCCTTTCTGGCATTAATATAATTCTTCCCCATTCTTACAATATGATTTATCAATACTATCTCTCTGAACATGTTGTATCTCATTTCCACATACCTCAGGGCAAATTGTTCCTCTGCTTAAAAGATGTCTTTATACTCTCTGCTGCCCACTTAAATGTGTTATCATTCCTAGCCTTTGCCTGGCTCACAGATACCTTCCTATTCAGTTTCTAGGTCTATGCTCAGATTCCATCTGCCCTGTGAGGATTTCTGTGATGCTTTAAAAGTGGATTCAAATGATCCTGGGATTGCCAAGCATCTAGTATTTAAAACAGCAGTCCAGTAAAAAGTAATCATTCAACACTAAAAAAAACCCCTGTAAATTGGAATATGGTTGTTTTCACATCATGCCTCTTTGTTGTTATTGTTCCACAATTTTTTTTAAATAAAATATGTTTAAACATATTCTTGAAACTACTAATCTCTGGTTCTCTACACTCCTGATGCACTTAATGAAAAAAGGAGATACCACTTAGTGAGGGAGGTATATACATGCACAGGTATTTTTAATGCATTTAGATAAATTATTTTTATAATTTTTATTTATTTATTCATAAGAGACACAGAGAAAGAGGCAGATACGTAGGCAGAGGGAGAAGAAGACTCCCTGCAGGGAACCCAATGTGGGACTCCATCTTATGACCCAGGGATCATGCCCTGAGCTGAAGGCAGACGCTCAAACAATGAGCCACCCAGGCGTCCTGCATTTAGACAAATTCTTTAATGGAATATAAAGGTTTTTTGTTTGTTTGTTTGCAATAGTAAGCACAACATCTCAAGAAAAGACATCTCAGGGTCTTAGCAGCCTAATATCTCCCTCAGAGATCACTGAAGTTCAAGTTATATGAGTTTCTTTCTCCTCAAACATCTCTTATTATTTCAGTGATCTTTGATTTATCTTAAGAAACATCTATAATGAATTGGGTAAATTAAATTAGAAGTATTCATGGCACACCTGGGTAGCTCATTTGATTAAGTCTCCAACTCTTGATTTCAGCTCAGGTTATGATCTCAGGGTCCTGAGATTGAGTCCTACATGGGACTCTATGCTGGGCATGGAGCCCACTTAAGATTCTCTCTCTTCTTCTCACCCTCTCCTTCTCACTTGGCCCTTCCTCCCACTCATGTGTGCATGCTCTCTCTCTCTCAATAAAATAAAATAACATTAAATAGAAGCATTTGTGAAAAGAAAGGGTATATTTGTTTAAAGTTTGCATAGATTTTTCTTTTTTTGTGTATTCATTTTCTAACCATTTCTAATAATGTTGAGGTAGAGTTCTTTATTTGCTTTGCAAGTGAAGAGGGAATCCTACACTTTTTAATATTACTATTTATATTTGAGATGGAAAGTCACATGTTTTATATTTAAAAAAATGTATAAGCCAAGACGATATCTTCCCCATAAAATGTAACTTGTTAAGGATTCAACAAATATTATGAGTCAACAAATCTTCTATTTATGATGTGCCACTTTTCCAAATTCTAGGGCATATTTTATAAGATTTTTGAAGGGAAGCATCAATATTATAAATTTAGAATGTTCTTTTTTCTCCTTCTGAATAGTTTTTGTTTTAGGAATTGATGTCAGCTTATTTTCTAGACACCAAAAATAAATGTAATTAGTGTATTATATATTTGAGTTATATGCAAATAACTCAAATCATTTGAATTATATACAAATAAGGCTTATTTACTGTACATGTGACATAGTCATCTTAACATTACTTTTTTTTTTAATTGGAAAGAATGGATGAATCACTTAAATAACGTTTAAGTTATTTTAACTTCTTCAAGGAATAAGGGCTGCTTGGTATTTTAGTAAGTATTGAGTAGAATTATAAAACTAGAGAAGTCCGAAAAGGGTGCAGAAGAGCTGCAGCATATATTGTTCTCTCCATATTCAGTCCCTATTTTTCCTGTTATTCATTTATCTACTTACATACTTTTAAAGATTTTATTTATTTATTTGAAAGTGAGAGAGAGAGAGAGCACCAGCAGAGGGGCAGTGGCAGGGGAAGAAACAGACTCCCCGCTGAGCACTGAGCTGACCTAGGGCTCTATCCCAGGACCCAGAGATAATGACCTGAGTGAAAGGCAGACAGTAACCGACTGGGCCTCCCAAGCACCGCCTTAGTTTTCCCTTTAAAACAAATAAAATGGCTGTGATGATGGGGAAGCCACATCTAAGGAAGATCATTAGGGTTAACATCCAAGGCGTGAGCCACTGAAATGGCTGCTGAGCTGTTGTGTGTGAGGCTTCTGGAAAAGTGCTCTCCAAACTTTCCCACCTTTTGCTCTAGGACATCGCATTCAGATCCCAGCTGACAAGCCTACTGGTATTTAGGCCTGTGACAAATCTGATTTATTTGGGTGTTCCTCCTCTGCTTCCATAAAGGAATTGCTGATGTGGTGACATATTAGTCATCGTGCCTCTAGAGCAGTTTCTTCTGGTAGCGGAACCTCTGTTCAGCAGGACTATAAATTTATTTCAGAACCAATGTCATGTTTCTGTTCTATGTGAAGACTCTGTTAGGTCCTCTGTCAAGCAAATCCCCCGACATCCATTTTCTCAAAGTCAAAATGTCTGGCTAGACAACAATTTAGTTAATTAAGGAGAACACTTCACAAAACGCTGATGGAGTGAGAGAGGAGGGGGCCTGGGCTGTGTGAGGAAACAGTGGGGCTTGCAACTTTATAATTTCAGTGAAATTAGAATTGAAATGTATCATTAAGTACGATTGCCCCTAATAACATCTACAGCAATGTTCTCCATTCTTTTCTCCCTTAAAATCTAATTACTGTACAACCAGCATTGCCTTCTCTGTAGTAACTTCTAAGGAACAGTTTTATTTGTGGAGGTATTTTACTCTCCCAGTCAGAAGCCAGGAATTGCCTTTAGACCTCTGGGAGTTAAATGATCAATGACTAGATTTTTTTTTTTTTTTCTTTGAGTCTCATCCTTTTTTCTTCCTGCCATTAATTCAACTGTATCTTGCAACAAATTCCTGCTATGCTTGCTGGTGTCAGTTCTATAGAATCCTTCTTTTCCTTTTATCCTCCCCTACCCCTCCAGACCAATGGAAATTTTATTCTTAAATTTTCTTGGCAGCATTGTAAACTAAAAATACTAAAGAAAAGTTGTATTAATACCAAAATAAACACTTTGCTTGCTTTTTGCAGCTGGTTGATTCTAGCACTCCAAATTATGATTACTGTTAAATTAACACATTCTAGTTATGTTTGGCAATGCTTTATTTTTTCCCATCCTACTCAACTATTTATTCTTATTTTAAAGGAATTTGTAAATTTAAAATTGAGCAAGTTGCCTCAGTTGTGTGAAGTTTAGAGTATTCTCTCTTTCTCTTTTTTTCTTATACTGAGAATACGTCTAAGCTTCTTTACAATGGGAAAATTTTTATGCACATTATAATGATCATATTGTCTTCATTTTGGCAAATATCCATTAGGTATGAACACTGAAGGAAATCAACCTGTGCCACTTTTTATATTTAATTGAATCATAAGAGTTTCCTTTTGGCTAATAATTATCAATATTTTATTCACATGGTTAAAATAGTAATTTTAAATATTTTAATTTAATTAGAAGTTTTAAAACAGGTATTTCATCCTAATAGTACAAATTTGTTCTTGTGCATAAATAGACCTGCAAAGCATGCATTATAGTATTTGACTTATAATAAATACTAAATATATTTTAGAAGTTATTAAAATCATTTTATAACACAGATGCCTCCTGCCTTTGTTAACAATTATCAATATTTTGATTCTTCCAATCAAAAGTGAATATCTTCCAGCCTCACATGGGTATAAATAACTATGACTGATTCAAACAGAAATGGATAGATTTACCTCAGTCATCAGGCTTGCAAAGTATACCTTAGCTGCTTGACTTGTTTTGCTCCAAGGTTAACAATTATAATTATAAATTTAGTAAAACTGATCCCTATGCTTTCTTAAAATCTTTTCATACTTAACTAAATTATTTGCTGCAGACTTTATAATAAAAACAATGGTGTTATTTGAAAACAAACACATGTTATAAAATGGATAATGTACAAGTTAAAAATTTGTGGAATCAGAATTCTTGTTGCTCAGCATTCTTGTCACCATTTGGTATTGTCTGATTAAAAAAACATTTTAGCCTTTCTAATAGGTATGTAATGGCATCTCACTGAGGTTTAAATGTGCATTTCCTAAGAACTAATGATCTTGAGTGTCTTTTTATATGCTTGTTTGCCATTCTTTGATCTTCTTTTGCGATGTCTGCTCACACCTTTTGCTCATTTTTAAACTGGATTGTTGGTTTCCTTAATGTGGAGCTTCAAGTATTCTTTTTATAGTCTGGATATATATTTTTGCAAAATTTTTCTCCCAGGTTGTGGGTTGTGATTTTGTTCTCTTAAGAGAACCATTTCCATAGCAAAATATTTTAGTTTGGTAAAGTCAAATTTATTCTATTTTTTTATTATATGGATCATAACTTTAGTGTCACATATAAAAACTCATCATTAGAGCTAAGGTCACATCTATTTTTCTCCAGTGTTTTCTTTTAGATATTTTACATTTTCATGTTTTACATTTATGGCTTTGATACATTTCAAGTCCTTTTTGTATAAGGTGTAAAGTATAAATTAAGTCTCATTTTTTTGTATAGAAACATCTAAATGTCCCAACACCATTTGTTCAAAATACTGTCCTTTCTTCACTGAGTTGATTTTGGAACTTTGACAAAAACCAATTGATCATGTCTGTAGTCAATTTCTGAACTTTCTGTTCCATTGAACTATCTTTCTTTACAGTAAGTCTTAAAAATCATGTAATGAGAGTTTTCTGGTTTTTTTTTTCCAAGAATTATTTTGGCTTTTCTAGTTACTTTGATGTTCCATGTAGAAATGACTGTTTGGATTTTGAATGGGATTTTATTGTATCTACACATTAAATTGGGGATAATTGTCATCCTATCAATATTGAGTCTTCCAACCTATGAATATTCTATATCTTTCTATTTATTTAGATTTTTTATTTCAACAGTGTTTTGTACTTTCCAGCCATTTTAGTGCAAATACAAAACAGCATAGTCATTTTGGAAACCAGTTTGGCAATTTCTTATAAAGTTAAATGTGCATTTACCATACCAATCAGTGATCCTGTTCCTATTTATTCAATGAATTAAAAATATGTTCGTACCAAAACCTGGGAATTTTTATAGCAGCTTTATTCTTAATTGCCCAAAACTGGAGGCAACCAAGGCATCTTCATACCCTGGATGGACAGACAAATGGTACATCCAGAGAGTGGATAATAATATTTTGTAATAAAACTATTGAGGAAGTGATTCATACAAGAAGGATGAATTGCTAAGTGAAAGATGCCAGATCTTCAAGATTGCATATTGTTTGGCTTCATTAATTTGATCCTCTGAAAAGCTAAAACTATAGGAATGAAAAATAGCTTATTAACTATCAAGAGTTAGTGTGGGAGTAGAAGTTGGCTACATATGATCAGCACAAGTGAATTTTTGAGGTGTTGAACTGTGCTGTAAGAAAGTTTGGTGGTGAACATATGACTATATGCATGTATGAAAGCCCATAGAACTGTACACAAAATGAGAACTTTTATGTATTTAAATTTAAAGAAAATCTATCAGGATGTTGGAGAATCCCAGGGCATAATGCAGACTTTGACAATAAACTTAATTTCAAATGAATGGCATAATTTCACTGAAAAAAACAGGGGAAAAGAAACTGAAATAGGTGACATTGGAAAAGAGTGTTTTGACTAGAAACTGGAAGCCTAAAAATTGAACTGTACAGTTCTTCCTCAACTTATGATAGGGTTACATCATGATAAACCTGTCATAATTTGAAGATATTTTGAGTCAAAATATGTTCAATACACCTAAGCTAACGAACATCTGCACTTAGCCTAGCCTACATTAAACATTCTCAGAACACTTACATTAGCCTACAGGTGGACAAAACCATCCAACACAAAGCCTATTTTGTAATAAAGTATTGACTATCTCATGTAATTTATTTGATTACTATACTGGAAATGAAAAATAGAGGGTTGTAAGTGTATCAGTTATTAACTCTCCTGATCACGCGGCTGACTTGGAGCTGTGACCACTGTCACTGCCCCACATCAGAAGGGTACCCTACAGCATATCACCAACCCAGGGAAAGATCCAAATTCAAAATTCAAAGTATAGTTTCTACTGCATGTGTATTGCTTTTTCACCATCATAAAGTTGAAAAATCATAAGTTGAACCATTGTAAGTTGGGGACCATTGGTACACAAGAAACACTATACTGTAGTTGATAAATTTATTTTCATGTGTCTATGAATTAGCATTTCTGAATCAACTTTATATGTTCATTAGGTTTGAACAAATACATAGATGAACTGTAGATAATGGGATCCAGGTTTCTTACTGTCAGAGGTAGATTGACAAAAATGAAAAAGAGGAAGGCAGGGATAAATTTTGTGGTGCTGAAATAGAGTTGGAGACTGAAGTGTGAACATATGCTTATTGTAATGTAAATTCTGATAGGTGAAATAAGAAATACAGATATGTATTTCCTAACTCTACCCATTGAAAGGGCCTAGCATCAGTGAAACCTCAATGAAAAAAGGGCACACTTATCTTAGTTTCTAAGCACTTAGATTTTTGTTTCTAAATATCAGTCTCTAATAGCACTCAGATCTTAGTTTCTAAATATCGGCCTCTAATAAAGGAAGGCAGAAGTCACTGGAGAAATAGCTCATTATAAAATATGAGCCACAAAGCATCTTGTAGTATCCATAAGTAAGGAAGTTAAAAAAAATTAAAAGATGGGCCATATCAAAAGGACACAGGAGTTAACTTGAAAGTGTTTCCAGTAGTAAGAGTAGAACAATTTGAGCAAGAAAACAAATAATGATAGTAACAGAGTCTAACCTAAGGATAACATAAATGTCCACAAGTCCATACTGAAATACGTGAATGATTGAATAAATAAATAAATGAGGGAGGAGGGACAAATATTCCCTTCAGAAAAATTGAAAATAGTAAATATGGGAGGAATGAAGAAAATAGAAAATCACAGGTGAATGCAAGAATTAGAGGATCAGAAAGAAGAGACTGGGTACTTACATATCCACAAAGTATCTCCCACAAAATAATTACTGAAGTGCTTTGAACATATGTCCACAAATCTTTGATACTCCTCCTTCAAGGAAATGGAGCTTAATTCGGCTGCCCTTAAGTGTGGGATGGACTTAGTAATGCAATTCCTAGAAATAAGGTATAGAGAGGGAAAAATAGTAACTTTATGGGGAGAAACCTGGCACACAACAGTTATCACCAAGTGACCAAGGTAAAATCATCAGTGATAGCCAGTATTGATGTCATATACCCCCAATACGGGGTGATGAGATCTTCATGGGAAGCATCCCACAATACACATGAAGGATATTCTACAAAGTACCTGATAAGTATTCTTCAAAAGTGTCAAGGTTATTGGAAACAAGGGATGACTAAGAAACTGTCCCAGAATGATGAAGACTAAGGAAACAGAAGACTAAGTACAGTGTAATATCCTGGGTTGGCTTCCTGAACAGAAAATTAACATAAGTGGAAAAACATTTGAATTTGAATAAAGTCTAGTTTAATTGGTATTTTTACCAATGTTAATTTCTTAGTTTGGGTAAATACACACCATAGTTGTATAAAATGTTATCATTAGGGGAATTTAGCTGAAAGTATGGGAGAATTTTCTGTATTGTCTTTATAGTTTTTTTTTTTGTTTTTGTTTTTGTTTTTTGTTTTTTTTTTTTACAAATCTAAAATGACTTCAAAATGAAAAGTCTACAAAGTATCTATGGAATTATTTTCTGAATAGTCACAATTGCTAGTCTGCCATTAGAGAATGGCTAGGGAAGTTTTTCTCCCAGATTTAGTTCTGGGTTTCTGATTCTATTGCCCCATCAGTCTTACACAATCTGCTCCACTGTTTCTGCATCCCATTCCCCAAGTTTTATGGTGATTCCTCTCAGAATTATCGTTTCTCCATGTTAGAGATACTTTTTAAAAAATACAAATAGTTTCTTTACTCATTTTTGCTGATGTTTTGTAGAGTAGATATTGTATGTAATACTCAAAATTCAGAGAGAAAAGCCAGTAGATACAATGCAATTTTTGGAGTTCTGAAATAGGCACCATGCATGTGCATTAGGGATTGTGTTTGCAAAGACGTTGAGGCCTGGGAGGATGTGGTACATTTTCCAGGTTTCAGGTAGTCTGATGAGCATGAAGTGTAGGTGTGTGTAAATGAATGGGCAGAGATGTGACTGTGAAAATGAGGTGGGCCAGATCTTGAGGAATCTGTAAGCCAAATTCTCTAATAAGGTTTTACAATACAGGGTATGAGAAGGCTTCCAAGGATTCAAGCAATAGGTTAAGAAATCAAAGACATATGTTAGGAAAGTTCTTCTCACAGTATAAGGAATAATTTGTAGAGGGCTGATTCCAGAGAGCTAAAACATATGGTTTATACTGAATAATTAAATGAAAGGTTGAAATTTTAAATGACCTAAGGGTCCTTTACCTAATTTTTATATGGCCAGGACTTGTCTGAAGGCAATTGCTAAAGAAATCATCATTTTTCTATTTACCAATATGAAATTTAGTACATCAGTAGTGCATAAACAAAACGGAAAGATAAACACAAACCAAAAATATGTCAGACATATAGTCCAAGCTAATATTTATACTTTTCTTTTTAAAATATTTTATTTATTTATTCATGAGAGACACAGAGAGGGGCAGAGACACAGGCAGAGGGAGATGCAGACTCCATGAAAGGAGCCCGATGTGGGACTGGAACCTGGGAATCTGGGATCACATCCTGAGCCAAAAGCAGGCGCTCAACCGCTGAGTCACCCAGGTGTCCCTATTTCTACTTTTCTTAAGATTCATGAAACTATTTGACTTTATCAAAGGAAAAATTAGCAAAGATAATGAACTGGATATCATAGGTTGCATTGTGCCACTCAAAAATTTATGCTTTGTAGCCCTTTCACCCAATACCTCAGAATGTGACCTTATTTGAAAATAGGGTCCTCGCAGAGATAATCAAGTTAAGATGAGATTTTTAGAGTGAGCCCTCATCCAATTAATTAATGTACTTACAAAAAAGGAATATTTGGACACAGAGATCCATGTGTGGAAGGAAGATAATGTGAAGACACTGGGTGAATACCAAGTACAGATTGGACCTATGATGCCACAAACTCAAGAACTAAGCAGAAGCTAAAGGAAAGATTTGGAATCAATCCTTCCCTGTTGCCTTCAGAGGGAATATGACCCTATTGATATAATGACCTTGGACTTCCGGCTTCCAGAACTGCAAGATGATAAATTTCTGTTGTTTAAGCTACACAGTTTATAGTATTTTGCTATGTCAGCCCTAGCAAATTAATACACTGAGCTCACAAAAAAAGCAATACGAATAACAACTAAGATATGAAAACATATTCTACTATACTTGCCAATGAAGAAATTCAAATTCAGAAAGTAAAATATAATTTTTAGTGATGAAAAAATTTAAAAATAATCGTAAAAGAATGTTAAAATTGGCACTCTCTTACTACCCATGGAAGTGCAAATAATTAGACTTAAATACATGTAAAGATACGCCTAATGTATTATGGCACTTAACACAGTGATTGGTATATTGTAAGAACAGAAGTGATAGTTACAATGAATGGCGTAATTATAGATCTGTATTAAAATTATACATACTATATAATGATAGCAGTAGCAATAAAGTAACTCTGGATAGGAACTTGGCAAAATGCACCAAAGGTCTTAATATATATACTCTGATCTATCAATTTCACTCCTAGAAATGTATTCCCTTTCTGTATTTAATAATACCTTCGCTCTGCCAAGGAGAAAAAAATAATGAGATGATATGAAAGAAATAAAAATGCAGGGTGATAGAGAAGAACTAGAGAATGTTTGGGGTGAGGAGCATGAAAAGTAAAATTATTCACCTTGTCAGAAAAGTCTTTCTTTTTTTTTTTTTTGAAGTGACATTTGAGCAGTTACCTGAATGAGAAGCAGCAGTCAGCCACAGGATTTGTGCAGAAAGAAGGACCTCCAGTTAGAACAAGGAGCCAGAGGAGGGGTAGACTATTTTGTATTATTGTAAGTGATTTAGGAAGACTGAAAGAATTGCACAGATATGTCATGGTGTCCTAATACACACTTACATGCATATCCATGTACACACATGCTAATGGAAAGGGCTCTATCCAATCTCCTTTGAAGATAGGAACTTGCTTGAGTTCTGCAAAGCAGATTGAGCAGAGCAATTAACTTTATCGAAAGAAATTCACAGAGCTATCACAAAAGAGATGATTTTTAAGTTCTGTTTCAAGGAATTAGTAGGAATTACCCAAGCGAAGATGGAAGAAGCTATTCCATTCAGGAAACTGCAAGAATTGGTGTGTTTGAGGAATGGAAAGAAGAGAAAAGTGTCTGGAAGGAGATTGTGCAGAGGAAGTAAACAGAGATTGGGGTGGCTAATTATCTGAGATCAGCTTGTGAAGGATTTTATATGTGCTGATAATAAAATATTGTAAATGGGGGCAGGGATATTATATGGACATTACTTTCTAGTCAGAATGGTTTTTAATATACTTTTATAATTAAATTCCCAACACAGGTTCTAAACATAATATTGCCATGTATTGCTCCAGGACAATCTCTGATACAACATTCCCTTTTCCATCAGAAAGTAATAATATGTTATATTTCAAATAAAAGAGGGGAAGCACAAATCACTGGGATGAGATATTTTAGGTATTTTTTAAAAATAGCCCAAATAACTACACTTAGAGATAAAAATATTATTGCTTCATTTTTGTAAATTACAATGCCCTTCCAACAATCCTACTTTAAAAAATTCTGTTTTTACTATTAGTTCTTAGGATGATCATTATTAATATACTATAATGACCATGAGGTCTTTTCTGACATGCATGCCAATATCCTCTTTTTGCTTAAAATTTAAGTCTAATGTAACAATGATACTAGTAAGAGCAAACATTTATATAGTATTTAGTAATTGACAGTCACTGTTTTATGCACTTTTCATTAATTTTAATTTTATGCTCCTCAGAAACTCTATGAGGTAGCAACTCTCATCATATCGTCATAGCATCATCTTATAAATAAAGAAACAGAAGCAGAAAGAAGAAACTGGTATGAAGCAGATAGGTGAAAAAGCAGGATAAAATCCAAAGATATTTTATATTTATGGAAAAGAAGAAAGATTACTGCTTTGCATAATTGAATAGATTTTTGAATGAAAAACTGTAGAAAATGCAATTATTTGTTAGTGCATTTCCCAGAACATCTAACCTGACCTAGGTCTCATTTGAATTGAATGCCTGAAATATTATTGAATTAAAACAAATAAAATTTTTCTAATTGTTTTCTTCTTTCCAGAAAATTGGGATAGTAATTCTTTAATATAATAGAAGTGTAATAGTATAATAGAAGAAAAATGCATAAATTCAAAGGTTTTTTGTATTAATTAATCAACAATCCGTATATAGAGTTGAAAAGCAGCATATAGCAATAATTCCGCCATCACCAGTGCTGTCAATTATATGACATTTGGAAGTCCAGAGCTTACTCTCTCTAGGTGCTGGGAAGAGACTCCTTTGGAGAAGTAAGGTCTTCCCTCCTGTCTTCATTCTACTGGAGCTCTTTTGAGTGTGCTTTATTACCAACAAATCAAACAAAGAAGTATTAATAAGGTGTTTATTAATACTTTGGAAACTTTAACAGATACGAAGAAGTAAAAATATGATTCTTTAGGTCTTAGGGAGGTGAAAAGCACACATGGACATAAAACATGTTATTTTAGTAGACTTTGCAGATTACTTAATTTATGGGAGGGCTGGGTTAGGACATTCTACGTAATTGCTCCTAGGAAACATTTCAATGACCATCTTTGCATACCCTAACCCCAAACATTGATGGATCCCATATTTAGTTAAGAGTATCACGATTTGGGATGCCTGGGTGGCTCAGGCGTTGAGGGCCAGTCTTTGGCTCAGGACGTGATCTGGTGTCCAGGGATGGAATCCCACATCCGGCTCTCAGAAAGGAGCCTGCTTCTCTCTCTGCCTGTGTCTGCCTGTCTCTTTGTGTCTCTCATGAATAAATAAATAAAATCTTTTAAAAAGGAGTATCACAATTCTGCCTCTTTTTCTTACTGAATTTCTTCGTGTCAAGTTTATTTCATTCATTTGGAAACTTGTGTCAAGGCAATTTGCTGGAAGAATAAAGCATTGTGACTGGCATTGGAGAACTCGCTGGTGAGGGACTTTCTCCTCTTTTCTGCAAAACTTTCTGGGCCCTATGTATTGTCTTAATTCTAAGCTTATTCCTCTCCATCTTGTACCTTTACTACCCCTTCTTGCTCTTCTTTTATTCACAGAAATTCATCAAAATTATTCTGTTAGGTACTGTCAACAAGTGGTCTTCCCTGGGTTTCCGCAGCCAACATTGATAGAAGCATCAGTGTTTAGTAAAAAGACCTGAACTAGAAAGCAGGGATTCACGGATGGGAGAGGCTTTGTAAGAAGCATTAAATAAGTCTCCTTTAACCAAAGGCTAAGTAAATACAAAGGAAGTCCTGGAAAGCTTAAGTGGTTTTTGATGGTGCTTTCTTTAGAAGATGGAGAGAGAGAACAGAACCAATGATGTAGCATCTTACGCAAAATGCACTTAAGATCAGATCTCTTTATTATTACTCAGCAAATCTTCCCAATCTTGAAGACATTATCTGGAAGATTTATGGTCCATTGAAAATTTAATTTACACGATCTCCAACAAAATGCCCAAGGGGAGGAGAAATATGTTTTATTATTTTTATTTTTTTAAAGATTTATTTATTCATTTATTCATGACAGACACACACACACAGAGAGAGAGAGGCAGAGACAAAGGAGGAGGGAGAAGCAGGCTCCTTGCTGGGAGCCCGACGCGGGACTGGATCCCGGGACTCCAGGCTCATGCCACGGGGCCAAAGGCAGGTGCTAAACCGCTGAGCCACCCAGGGATCCCCGAGAAATATGTTTTAAGAAGAAATAAAATGAGAATCAAAACTGAGGTACTTACAGAAATGTCTATGATAATACAGTTGAAGAAAAATAACTTTATATCAGGGGTAATACGTGAAACATTATTATAACCTATTCTTCAGAGAAACCAGATTATTTCATGGCAAAGAATTTTGTCAGATTTCATATAGCATAAAAAGTGGTATTCCTTATCTAAAGGGAGAGGAAGTAAATTGGAGATTTGCAAACATTTACCCAAATGGAACAAAAAAATGAAATTACTTAAGGACTAGTAATGGGCAATGATTTTTTTCAAAATTTCTGGATAGATTTGTATCTTCATAAAAATTTATATTTTCCTTGAAGTCACATTCACCATAATGGAATGGTGTATGTATAAAAGGTATCAATAGTTCTATCTCCAAAATTGAGCAATCTATTCATCTCAGTGCCAATGTAAACTAATGAACTCTATGCCCTGCCATGCAGCTAGGACAAACTTTATTAATCATTTCTGCTCTCTGATTGTCCCCCAATGTGACAACTCTGATTAAAGTTCCTTTTCTCCTACTTTTTCCCCCAGAGCAGGGTTCAGCCCAGGTTCTTTGGCACTCGATTTTCTTTACTATAAAATGTTTCTTCTGTATGCATGAAATCTTGTTGTCAAGAGTCTCATTAATTTTACTGTCCTTTAAACTCCTTGTATGTCTTGCCTACTGTCTATCATACTTTTTGATCCACTTTATTTTGTGACATTTTCTCATCCTCACTATACACCTTGATTGTCGTTCTAATGGAAATAGAAGCTTTCACAACATCAAACTTGGAAACATGTATTTAAGCTGTTGGGTTGTCTGTTATGGCCTCTGCTTGAGAGTATATTGTGTCTGTAGCACACGGCGCTAATCTAATCATTGTTTAAAACATGTTGCTTTTAAAAGGTTTACTGCAGGGTGACAGCAGTACTCCTATTCCTTAACATACCGAAAAACATTGGAATGTAGGCTCTTTTTTTCAAAGTCAGTATTCTTAGTTACAATTCTAGTTGTTCATTTAAGTGTTTAAAAATTTGAGATTATTTAGCAGTAATGAAAAATAAATCTCAAGTTCTTTGCTGATCGAACAATTTGCCAGTGGTGCAAGGAATATGTGGAAAATCCATGGCTATTTCTCTCCTAGCCAGCGCTTCACTGAGAAAGCTTTTTAAGAATGCCAAGCACAGATTTTAACCTCATTTCAACTTTAAAATCGCAAGCTGTACTGACAGCTGAGTCATTCATCTCTTCCAGGCAAAGTGAAGAAAAAATTGGAAATATGATTATTTTATAATAGTGAATGTTCTATTTAAGTCTCAAACATGGGACACATATTTTATCCCACTGCGCTGCCACATAAGGAAACATTCTACCTTCTGCCTCCATCTCAAAACTCCTGTCTTGTCATTACAATCTATCACATATTTCTTCTGATATATTGGTTGGGGACATGCTTTCTATAAATCCATGAAGTCTAGACTTGCCATGTTTTGTGCCATGGACAACTCCCTGGCAGCAGAGTCACACTTCAAAAACGTCAGACCTAATGAGAAAGTGAAAACCACTAGTGGCTGCTGCTCTTTATAGTCCTCTCCCAATGGCAGGCACCAGAGCCACAGCAGTTGGAGCATCTTTGGCTGTGGTGTCAGAGGTAATGGCATATAATGATTTTAGTAAGAAGCACGTCTTATAAGTATAGAATACTTTCAAAATGCATCATCTGCCTTGAAACAAATCTGTTAGGTAGAAGGGGCCAGATTTTTTTATCTTCATTTTTTTAGACAAAGAAGCAAACACAAAAATTATTAAGGGTACAACTAAATAGTAATTTACTCATGACTTACAAGGTCATAAGAGTCCCTCTTGTACAACAGTTAGTTGTAAAGCTCCATCTTTGATTAATAACATCTTTTCAGAGGATTGGGAATGAGAGGAGAAAGTTTTACGTTAGTTGCATGCATCGATTGTAAGTGAATTCCAATTCTGGAAATGTTTAAATGGATAGCAGATCATCAAGGAGCTGCTGTGTGGTGGCTGGTGCTACAACTGTCACTAGATTGTAAGGATTCTGACTTTGTCTGGCTTCCTTTGCTTCTTAAAATTAGCCAGAAATAAAACCAATATTACAAATGAATAACAAAACGAATCAAGGTCCTACTCTTTTCATTTAAAAATAAGATGAAGAATGAAAACTTTTGAAAAAATATTTCAAAGTAAGGTTTTAGCCACCTTGTATTTCTTCTTTATATTGGGTGGCTTATGTGATAATAAGCTGGAGCCTAAATAGAAAAGGATGGCTATGATAAAAGTTTTCATGAGTTCATGCGTGGCTCTTAATATTATAAATTGGTAAAAAATATCTGAATTAGATGCATTAATTTTTTTTAAGTTGAGATACTGTGATTGATAATAGTGACTGATATTCAATACACAAGATTGTTCTTAGCTAAAGGATATTTATGTAAAACACATTTTCTTAGGGAGTTTTCAGTTTATTTAATGCAACTAATCCCATTGATTAAGTGCCTACTATGAGCTAGGCTTTGCTTCTCAGTGTCTTCGTTTGATTCTCTGAAAAATTTCCTAAAGTTGAGGTTTGAGAGTTAAAGCTATTGGTCTAAGAATAAAAGGTAAAATGTTAGTTATTGACAAAACTAAGATTTGATTTCAGAAACTTCTTTCAAAAGATACATTCTTCATCTTATTCAACGAAGATTTTTTTCAGAGTATATATATTTTACAGAATTGAATTGTTAAGGAAATAGAGATATTACAGAACGACAATCTTAGAATAGGGATTTTAAGAAATTGCTTGAATTGCGATTTTTACATTAAAATATTCTATAGAAAAAGTGGGAAATAGAATGCTGAAAGTAGAATTAATGGTTTGGGAAATCAAATGGCAAAATTCCCCCAGAACACAAAAGAACCGTGTGAAGAATTGGAAATCAAGAGTGAGAGCAACAAAACAAATGGGGAATAAATCCAGGGAGTCTATTTGAACAATAGGTATTTGGAAGGCAACAAAAAAAGCCATTAGAAAAAACACAAACTACGAATAGTTACTCACTATTGGCTGAAAAAGAGTTGAGTTTCTAGTCATGCCCAATGAGTACCAAGTGTGATTAATGAAAAAAAGATAACACACCCATAGCTAGCCTGGTGATATTTTCTCCACATCCAGGATAAACTGAAAAAATATATGAACTTCTTGGGAGTGAAAGTCAATTTTGTATCATGGATCTCATCTGCATCATGAAGTATAGAAGACTGCACAGTTCTCTGAGCCAAGAACTTATTCACTATACTGACTTCTTTACTTCTTCACCAAGAAAAGGATAAAGAAAATAAAAGAAAATTTAAAACAAAGAAAGACAAGAGAGGAAAGTAAGCCAGTCAGTAGTTACTTACACATACACATACATTCACACATAAACACACACTCACAGATGGATTATATACTCTCTGAGACAATTATAAAGGATATATACATTCTGAGAAAATTACTCAAGAAAATACTATAGTTGAATGAAAATCACATAGTAATATCTCAAAATATAAGTCAGGTTAATCAAGAAATAAATCCAGTAGAATTCATAGTTCATCCAATATACTCAGGAAATTTAGACAAAAAGAAATATAAAAGCCCAACAAATTTGTGAATAGATGTTCACTCTCACTAGCAGGTTGTTTTTTGTTTGTTTGTTTGTTTGTTTGTTTGTTTGTTTGTTTTTGTTTTTAAGCAGGTTGTTTCATAGGCAGATGAGCCTGAACACAGGTTCCAACATTGAACGGGCCCCTTTGCTTGGGGTCTAGTTCTCTGCGGCCATCATCTTAGAATTCTTAGTAATTTTATTTTTGAATTGGGGCTTTGAAAATGAACTCTGAGGGGACATTTGGAGCATGTGTTTTGGCTTATGTGAGATCTAGCCTCTTCCCACCTTCCTGCATCCTTCCTTCTGGGATGGCTTCTTCTCCTTCCTGAGGGGAAAGAAAGCACCGTGTATGGCTGAGGAAGGCCTCCATCTTACTGATGCCCCGTGAAGGCAGTCGTCCAAAGAGGGCACCAAAAGAGATGGCTCAGGCACATGCCCCAGGTGACCCTAGATGACTTTACTACCTGTTCAGAGAGTTACTCACCTGTACCCAAGTGTATCCAGGGGCAAAGGCTTTAATCCCTTGGAAATCCTCCACTGCTGCTGGTTGCAGGGCTGGGCTGGGAGAAGGGGAGACCCCTTTCTGGATCTGGGCCAAGGCCCTGCATTTTCATTTTGTACTGGGCTCAACAAGTTACATAGTTGGTTCTCCTCACTAGTAGTCAGGGTAAGGGATTTAAAACAACTAAATACCATGTATTCTCATCAGATTGACCAAAAAATGAAATGGTAACTTTCAATGACATCAGAGGAGTGAGGAAATGGGTGAGACTATGGAACATCTATGGTACTTTTTATTCAATTTTTTATATTTGAAATTAAAATCCTTATAAATTCACTTCTATGAATTCAAAGGTATAATGTTTCTTGGATTAACTTATTCTTTTCTTGTTTCGGTCTTTCAGTAAAGGTAGACAAGTTTGCCAGTTATGCTACTCATTATTATCAGAGAGCCACCACTTACATTATAAAATATAATCCAGTAATGATTATTGTTGTTATAGTTATTATCTAGGACATGAGAGCACGCAAAATAGAAATACTGCCTGTCTTCCATCCTATTCTGAGCCTAATACCATATGTATCACCTGGCAAATATTTAAGTTTGGATTACCATGTACATTTTGCCATCAAATTTATTTTTTATTTATTTTTTAAAAGATTTTAATTTATTTATTCATGAGATACATAGAGAGAGGCAGAGACACAGGCAGAGGGAGAAGCAGGCTCAGGGAGCCTGATGCAGGATTCCATCCCAGGGCCCTGGAACCACAACCTGAACCAAAGGCAGACGTTCAACCGCTGAGCCACCCAGGTGCCCCTTGATATCACATTTAAAGAACACAAACACACACAGAAGACAGAGCACTATTTAATTGCTCACCATCCTGTGCCTTTGTAGCAAATCACACACCACACAATGGCCTGAGCTATAAAATAATGTAAAGTTATTAAAGTATGGGAGCGGGATCCCTGGGTGGCTCAGTGGTTTAGCACCTGCCTTGGGCCCAGGGCATGATCCTGGTGTCCCGGGATCGAGTCCTACGTCGGGCTCCCTGCATGGGGCCTGTTTCTCCCTCTGCCTGTGTCTCTGCCTCTCTCTCTGTGTGTCTCTCATGAATAAATAAATAAAATCTTAAAAAAAAGAAAGTGTGGGAGCAAGGATGTCTTCAGACAGTGATGCAGTGTACAGAATTTTCAAGCATATTTATAGTCATAAAGATTCTGTGTGGCTTTCTCTCCTCCCTGTTATGACATTCCTGATAAAACTTAATATAACTCAAAGTTCCTTCTACTTTATTTCAGGTGCAATACTTAAGAATGTTTTCAAAGAAAACTAAACTTCTATATACTTAGAAATAATATTTATACAAAGACATTACTTCCCTTTACATATCTAGCCTTATCTGAGAAGGCAGGGAGCTTATGAACTTCCTCGTGTGTGTGTGTGTGTGTGTGTGTGTGTGTGTGTGTGTGTTGAGCTACAGTCTCCTAACATGGGATTTTGTAGAAATATTTTTTTGATATCCCTTCTTTCTGTTAGATGTGTAAGTCACTATTCCACATCGCGTTCTATTAATCTCAGTGAGTCATCACATTTCTTCACTTGCCCTGAATTCTTGTCCCTCTTTCCTCCATTAGGTATTAACTGGAACCTGCCTTGTAATTCTGAGCACTTAAAGGAGCGTAGTTAATCTTCTCAGGATCTAAATGCAAATGACAAAGAATGTGGTACTATCCTTTTAGCACTCCATTTATTCCATTGTAATTTTTGATGAAAGAGAAAATCCACAGTTCATTTAATTAATGAACTAAAAGCAGGAAAAACTCTCCACACACATACAAAAATCTAAAGTTGTTACCAAACTATATTTAAGTTAAAGAAAAGAAGTCTTGAAATATTCAATTGTCCAAAAAAATATCTGTAAGAGATGACAGCTACCTATACCATTCAGCTGTTGTCAGTTCTGGACTGTTAAATGCCTTTTATCTTTTTACTTATTTGTTTATTCATGAGACACCCAGAGAGAGAGGCAGAGACATAGACAGAGGGAGAAGCAGGCTCTGTGTGGGGAGTCTGATGCAGTCTTGATCCCAGGACTCCAGGATCTAGACCTGAGCTCAACCACTGAGTCATTCAGGTGCCCCAGGTAAATGTCTTTTAAAATTAACAGTTGGGCAGCCTGGGTGGCTCAGCCGGTTTAGCGCCTGCCTTTGGCCCAGGGCGTGATCCTGGAGTCTGGGGATCCAGTCCCACATCGGGCTCCCTGCATGGAGCCTGCTTCTCCCTCTGCCTGTGTCTCTGCCTCTCTCTCTCTCTGTCTCTCATGAATAAATAAAATCTTAAAAAAATAAAATTAACAGTTAAAATCAATTAATGTAACATTCTTTCTTTCTCCTCTTACATTTTCCCCATTCTTCTTTCTTCCACTACCCCTTCTCTTGATAATTTGTATTTTCTAGTCTCTGAAATAAAATATTCTTGAGGTTATACACAATGTGATTATCAGGTGAAGAACTCCAGTAAATTTGCTAGTTAACAGATATGTAACAGTGTATTGATATTCTAAGCTACTGTATACTGACCTCATATTTAGAACCCAGTTGTTTATCTAAGGTTCTAGGCATTATAATAGTGTTCATCTCATCTACAAAATTTTTTGGGTCAAGTAATTTTTAGCTATAATATTTGTCCAATTTAAAAGAATTGTCAGATATTTGTGAATTAATATGTGTAAGTTCAGTGGAAAATACTTAAAGCATTAACATACATAGTAACGTCTTCATTTTCAAAATAATTTCTCCAACATAATTCTGTAAAGACTAATGCTAAGGTTATAATGTAATTTTTTTCATATTATCAGATGTACTGACAAAAAAAACGATTTATGATATCCAGTCTTTAAGGAACACACTTAGTCCTTTAAAGAATCTATAATCACATGAAATTACTATGACCAGATGTTTGCCATTTAAGGTTTTCACTCTGAGGTAAAATTATAATGTTTTGTCCATAATTTCCATGAGTTTTAAGTGTTTTATAAAATAATATAATATTAAAATAATATTTGTGTTGCTAACGGGAATAAAATAACAACATTAAAAATGAGTGAGCTATAAGGAATCATTCTAGACAGCATCTAGATCAGGTCCTTGGGCTCTCTGAACTGTAAAATGTTATCACTCCTTTACTCTAAATTTTCTTCTTTAGTTTTAATAGAAAAATTATTTTTTTTGAAAAATTATTTTTAAAAAAGTTTACTTATTTTATTTCTGCACTTACTTGGGCCATCTCATATATTCTCAGTGGAAAATACTGTTAAAGATACTGAATTTAAGAATACGAATGAATTATTCTGTTAACTAATTCATTGCAAAAGTTAGCTGGAAAAACAAATTGTCTGATTCTATGTCCAAAAATTTCTTAAATGGATAGAATAGCCTTTCTAATAATATAAGTAATTTCATTTATCTCTGATTATTAACCCAATAAACATATCACTCACACTGAATATCCATTAAGTACTAGGAAAATGTGAGCTACTTTCTTATTTGTAGAAAACAACTTGAAGTCATAAAGCCTTAAGAGTTTCTATGTGTCCTTGATAGTCAGCTAGTAAAATCAGATGATTCAATATAAGTGGATCCATGTCACTAGGTTTTGTACTAATAAGAATAGAAAGGAAAAGAGGTAAGGGAAAGAAATGATTCAAAAAATACGTCTCCAAAAGAAAGGTCTGTGTCAAGGAGCCTTGGCAGCGAATCAACAAGAAATCTATGAGGGCTCGTGGTGTCAAGGCTTTCCTGATTCAGTAGTTCATATAAATTCATGTATTCATTCATTCAACAGCTATTTACTGAACGCCTATTTTGTGATAGGTACCATGCCCTCATGCCCTCTACTCCCCTACACACAACCTCCCCCGGAGTCCCAGAAATCCATTGTCTTATGCAATTTTCACCTAGACAAATTTATTCTGACAATCTCATTGCATTTATTTCACTTATGTTCAACATGTTTGGGTTTCATTTTTATTAGTTGTAGAAGATATATTTAAAATTAAAACAAAACAAAGCAAAAGCCTATATATTTGAAGTCCCCTGGAGAGAAAGCAACATCATTGGTAGGGAAATGAGAAAGGATTACGCACACTCCAAGACACAAAAGGGCTTTTGGAGATATGAAGAATGTAATGAAAATGTAAGGCCATCTTTGAATATTTTTGGTTATTGATTTTTGGTTGTTGAAAATCAATTACTAGAAAAAAAATTACCTCTACCTTGAGATTATTTTGCACTTCTGCTACATCTGATTGTTAACAGTTATTCTCTATCAACATATTACTTTCTTAAATTGAAAAAAGAAAAGGCAGAATGTTATCAAAATTTTGTATTCTAAAAGATTTAAACTATCCATATCTCTTTTAAAACTTTATTTTGCTACAGTTAAATGCATCTAAAATTAAACCTTGTTAAACCTGGATTAAATCTGAAAACATAATGAATCAGAAATACAGTAACAAAAAAATGGCATTTTGGACATTTGCAGTGTGCTAGGGACTAATCTTTGTGTTTTAGACAAACTATCTCATTTGTTTTTTTCAAAATTCCGATGAGGCTATTTTATTATTGACCCCATTCTACAGGTGAGAAAACTGATACTTTAAAGATCCAGTGATGTTACACAGCTGTCACACATTATGGATCCAGGACAAAATCTACATATATCTGACTTTAAAGTCTTCTCTCTTTCCTAATCACTGTTTCCACCCTGCTCTGTTTATTTTACAAGCCCAAATCTAAAAACTAAGTGTCAATTATATTCACTAAGATCTCCATATCCATATTGATTGTTAATTATTTAAAAATAATATTAAAAGACCTTTTGTTGTGGGATTCTATTAAAGGCTCATGAGATCAATCATCTCAGTCAATAAAACCAAATGACAACCAACAAAATGGGAGAAGATATTTGCAAATGCCTTATCAGATAAGGGGCTAGTGTCCCAAATCTATAAAGAACTTATCAAACTCAACACCCAAAGAACAAAAAACCCAATCAAGAAATGGGCAGAAGGCATGAACAGACATTTCTTCAAAGAAGACATACAAATGACCAACAAACACATGAGAAAAAAATGCTCATCATCGTTTGGGATTAGGGAGATACAAATCAAAACCATAATGAGATGTCACCTCATACCAGTCAAAATGGTTGAATTTAGTAAGTCAGGAAACAACTGATGTTGGTGAGGATGTGAAGGGGTAACCCTCTTACACTATTGGTGGGAATGGAAGTTGTTGTAGCCACTCTGGAAAACAGTGTGGAGTTTTCTCAAAAGGTGAAAATAGACCTACTCTATGACCCAGCAACTGTACTAGATATTTACCCCAAAGATACAAATGTAGTGATTTGAAGGGGCACATGCACCTCAATGTTTACAACAGTAATGTTCAAAATAGTCAAACTATGGAGAGAGCCCAGATGTCCTTTGACAGATGAATGGATGAAGAAGATTTGATAAATATATTTACATATATATAAACATAAATATATGTACATATATATATATAATGGAAAATGTATGTATGTAATGGAATATTACTCAGCCATCAAAAGAGAAATATTGTCATTTGCAACTACGTGGATGGATCTAGAAGGTACTATGCTAAGCAAAATAAGTCAACCAAGGAAAGACAATTATCATCTGATTTCCCTCATATGTGGGATTTAAGAAACAAAACAGAGGAGCATAAGGGAAAGGAGAGAAAAATAAAACAAGACAAAATAGGAGAGGGAGACAATCCATAAGAGATGCTTAATCATAGGAAACAAACTGAGGGTTGCTGGAGGAGAGAAGGGTAGGGGGATGGGGTAACTGGGTGATGGACATTAAGGAGGACATGTGAATAATGAGCATTGGATGTTATACAAGACTGATGAATCACTGAGCTCCACCTCTGAAACCAATAGTACATTATATGCTAATTAATTGAATTGAAATAAAAACTAGTAAAGAAAGAACACCAAAAATGATCCATAAAAAACAAATTAATGTTCTTATTATTCATCAAGATAATTTCTACTCTTTGAAGAGAAAGGAAAGATAAATCATGGCCTTCAGAGGAAATATTTACAAATCATACATCTCATAGAAGACTTGCTGCCAGGATACATAAGGAATTCTCAAAATACAATACCAAAAGTTAAAAATATAAGCAAAATATTTTAACAGTTTACTTCATCAAAAAACATTTATGGATGGCAAATGAGTAGAGAAAAAGATGCTCAACACTATTAGTCTTAGGAACATTCAAATTGAAACCACTACAAATCAGACTTCTTCTTCTGGAAAAGTAGAGAGGATATATTTTTCCTTATTCCTCCTACTAAATACAGATGAAACTCCTGGACATTATATACAAGACAAGATAAAATGGTTCAGACAGGTGATGGGAAATCTGACAGAAATCCCCACTCCCCTGGGCCTGAGGAAAGACATGGCAGTGAGTGCCCTGGAATTTCTCTTTACCTCACATATCTCAGACTGGCCCCAGAAAGGCTAGTAACCCACAGACACCAATGGGGACAGACAAAATTGCCAAAAATATTTTTTATCTCCAGTCAAAATAACAGAAAGAAGGCATGCTGGAAAACAGAAAATTTTTAGACACTAACTGGATTATTCCAATCAAAAGTCTTTGAATAATCAGGAAAAATATCACTCAGAAATGCACAGGAAATCAAGACATTTTGTGACAGAGGAAAACTAAGAAAATGTGTCACCACCAAATCCACTCGAAAAAATTACTAGAGGGAATTAAATGATAACAGAAGGAATCTTGGACCATCAGGAAGAATGAATAAAAGAAAGAATAAAACTATCAGTAGGTCTAATGGACTTCCTTTGACTCTAGTGTTTTCTAAATTGTTTGATATTTGAAGCAAAATTATCAGTTGAAGCAAATAATAACATCCATGTGATCCTCAAAAAAGAGAGAGAGAACAAGAGCAAGAGAGCACAATCATCTCAACAAAAAAGACAAGGCTAGTATTGGCCTCACCGAGGAGAGTGAGATATGCTGGTCAGGCACAGTCTGTTTGAGCAAAGGTGACTTTGGATCACATAAATAATGTTTCCAGTGAATTATGGAGCTCAAGGATTGTTGGAGTTTAGGGGCAGTAGTGGGTTGAAAACTGTTTGAGGCTGTTATTAACTGGCTTCACAATGATGTTTTATGGAATGCCTGCTTTGTGTCTGTAGAGCTGAATTGCAGAATGGAATTACTCGGCTTGGAAGTTGTTGTCAATCAAGTGAATGGATTTTAACCTGGTTTTGATAGCAAGTTGTTGCTATGAGCACAAGCAACAATTTTTCCTAGGAGTATATATATTTACTTATGTACTTATTTACGAGAGACGCAGAGACACAGGCAGAAGCAGAGGGAGAAGCAGGCTCCATGCAGGGAGCCTGATGTGGGACTTGATCCTGCGTCTCCAGGATCACACCCTGGGCTGAAGGCAGACGCTTAATCGCTGAGCCACCCAGGCGTCCCAGGAATGAGAGTCTTAAGCAAACTCCACACTGAGCACAGAGCCTGATGCAGTGCTCCACCCCAGGACCCTGAGATTATGACTTGAGTTGACACCAAGTCAGTCCCTTAACCCATTGAGCCAACCGGGCACCCTGAGGGCTTCTTTTTTTATAAAAGACTAGAAATCCTTTTTTTCCTCTGTACTACCTAAAATAAATACATAAATCATATACATAATACATAAATAGCATATCTTATAGATATAAAAATGGTGTATATATCCTTTGAGAATACGTTTATTCAAAAGTATTTTGTTGGTTGCTAAACATCTTTTCCAAGTCAGCTCTTGTTGTATGCTGTTATAAATACTTTATGACTTTTCTCTTAAAATTTGGGTAAAGAATGCATTACCGCGGACCACTTAAAATGTGTCTCTATATGAAAGAGTAATATTTAATAGTAAAATTGACATGTCTCACTGAAAATGTCTTATTTGCATCAAATGAATTATTTCAGTAGCATTAAAATGATAAGTAAAATAACAAAATAAATGGAATAATAAGGAATGTAATAAGTAGGTAAAATAATTCTCACTCAAGAAATCCTTGCAAAAGTTTTAACCAGTGTCCTTGTTTGTCTTCACTAGACATTTTTCCATCATCTTTTCTATAGGTCTTTCACTCATGTACATTTAAAATAATTTCTGACAGTAACACAGTCATAAAAAGTGAGAGAGTGAATATTCATTTTCATATACACACATTTTATTGTTTGAGATGAAGCTCCTGGAGTCAGACTGTCTGTATCCAAATCCGGCTCCACTTTTTCCTGTACACATGACCTTGGGCACTTTACTTGATCACTTCTTTCTTGCAAATTGCCTCTTTAACAAAATGGAGAGAGTTTCAGAATCTACCTCATGGGATTACTATGAGGAATAAGTAAGGTAATTGTACCTGGTAAAAGATAGTCTCCTGGAGGTGTTAGTTGCTAACATTACCATTATTGTCATTTTATTACTGTTCTGATTTTATACAAATTAAATTCTTAAAAGATTCTAAGTCATTTTTGATTTTATAATTTATACAACATGTATTTGTTAAGCAGATACTATATGTGTGCATAGCACTAAGGCAAATACAAGGAAAATAATTACACTGAAAATTAATATTATGTTTTGCTTGCCCTTAAGAAACCAATAGGTATGGCATAAGGTAGGCATTCGGTTTTATATTCTTTTAGATGGACAGCGATTTTGTGTCAGAACCATTTGTTTCATGTATGCCCAAATCCTCTGTATTTGGTTAGAGTGTCTTTATACTATATTCTGACATCATGTAAACAAGGTTTCTTTCTCCTGATTCTTCTCTCAAAATTACTTCATTAGTCTCAAGTAGTATTTATTTAAAATAATAAATACATTACAGTTGTAGAAGAACAGTGCTAAATGCCAATTCCCTCCTAACATCACTTTTGAGATTCCAGTTGGGTCTACAGAAATATCATCTTTTGGAGAGTTGACATATATATGGCAAAAATCTTTTTATATGAGAGATATACGGTCTTCCCATGTATTCAGATAATATTTTATGACCTCTGATAGGAGTAAATCATTTGCTTTATCTAAGTCTTTTGTCTCTTTAACTTTATCTTAAAACTTTAAAGTTCATATGTTTTATTTGTATTGAATATTTAATTAAAATTAAATTGTATTCCTTTTCTAGGAATAATGCTACTACTACTAATAAAGAAACAGCCTGTGTAAAATATACTGCTAAACTTTGATACTTGAAGGGAAGCAAGATGGAGATTTTAATTAATGAATTAATTTTACAGAAATACTAGTTGATTTAAATCATAGTCTTATTTGAACAGTTACAATGCAGAATCAAATTTAACTCATTCAACTGAATCAACTATTAACTATATTTTGTTCAGTCGCATTATATAGAACTAGTGGTTATTTTTACATGTCAATTTTCTTCTCTTATAGGATTTTTAGAAAGATTTTTTATTTATTTGACAGAGAGGCAGAGAGAGACAGAGGGAGAAGGAGAAGCAGACACCCCACTGAGCAGGGAGCCAAATGTGGGCCTTGATCCCGGGACCCTGATATCATGACCTGAGCTGACGGCAGATGCTAAACTGACAGCCACCCAGGCACCCTTGTTATCAGATTTTTAAACCTAGGACTCTCTAAAGATAGGGAAATAAGACAAATTGCTTCTCAAATGTTTTGTACTTCAGATATTCCACAATGATGCCATGTACTAATTACTCTCACAATTTTCTGAGATGACCTAAAATTAATTAAATAAACATAGAGTGCTTGGTACTATATGCAAAGCTCTGTGCTATGTCCTGGCAGTTTATAGATATGAATAAGCCAGACATGGTCTCTGCCTTCAAAAATCTGAGAGTCTATAGCAGAGAATGGTGCTCTTTCCAAAATGCCAGTAAAGCCTTCTATCTCTATGCATTTAACTGGCTTCTGAATTGGTTAAAATTTGGTTTTGTCTAATCAACTGATGGTAATATTAAATGAAAATAAAACTATCACACATGAATAATGACAAGCTTAGGTCACAGATAAAAATCTATGAGGCCAGGACCATGTGTTTGATCATCATGATTAATTTATTTTATTATTTTCCATGATTGTAGACTACGTACCTAAAACTACACAATTGTTGCAAGGAGGATTATGGCAGATATTGTGACTGTTTCCCCATTCCTGTAAAATCGTTTTCAAGTTGACCAGTAGCATTATCTTTATCTACAGAGGGCAAGACCTTGTCAATAAATAAATGTTTTCTTTGAAATGTATTGCCACGAGACATTTCATTTCTTATGGTTAGGGTATATGCCACGTTAATATTTATCTCTGATCTCATCATTTTACAATACCTATTGCAGGTAAATTCTGAAGGAAATTTAATATCTCTTTCCAACATAACAATAAGCAACCTTCCTTGATAGAATTAGGACTATAGTCTCCAACTTTGCTTTTCCAATGATGTATTTTACTACAAAACTAAATGTTACATCAACATAAAGGCAGTGATTTAATTTAAAAAATATATTTGCATTTACCAGGCAATCAATAGCCTCAATTATGATAGATTAGTTCAGGTAATAAATCAAGTATCTCTAAAAAATAGTTACATGCTATCATTTTTATGTGTGAATATAATAGTAAAAGTATTTTATAAAAAATCGATTTTCAAAATTTGATTTAGAAATTGACAAAAAATGCCATAGGGTAAACATTTTATTAATAAATACCATATAACTTTTAGAAATGTAATAGAAGATCAAAGATTTCATTGGTGATTTTATACCTACTATTCTATATAATATGGCTCATTTAATAGAAATCTGTTACTCTATTGAGTTTCTGTTTTCCTTCCCTCTCAAAATCTCTCCTGAGTTCCACCATCTGTTTTTAAAAGAGCAATATACCTGTCTACCCTCCAGCTATTTTGCTTGTGACTCTAGCAATCAGATGAAACATTCAGTAACTTGACAGAAATAGCAGCTTTTTCTGTTCTGCACCCCCTCCCCACAAGCAGCATTTAAACTCCCTACATGTGAGAGTAGAAAGCCTGTTTTCTTAGGCTTTGGCATGGCAACCTAATAGCAATTCACTGAGATGCCTTTAAATTAATGGATGGATGAGATAGAGGCAATCTTATTTATTTAAGTTCCTTTCTAAATAAGAAAAAAATCATTGGTTTTTAGTTCACAATATAAATTTTAATTCTACTTTGATTACATACATTTACTGTAAAAGGAATCCAAAACAATTTTATAAATAATTTTTGATTAAAAATATTCTTCATTTTTAAAAAAAGAAATAAAATATTCCTCATTATAGAAATTTGAAAAAACAAAAACTGAAAAGGTGCGATGGGTAAAATTTTAAGGTGACCTTCCACTGTCCCTGGTTCTCGTGAAATTCTCTGAGTGTGGGTGGAACCCTTAAATATGATGTGACATAATTCCCATAATTATCACCTGAGCCTTTCAAAGCAGAGTAGTTTTGTCCACTATAGGCAAAAGGACAAGTCAGAGAGATTAGAAGCAAGAGAAAGATTCCATACTGTGGCTGGCTTTGAAGATGTGGGCTCTGTGGTAAAGATCAAGAACAACATCCAGAAGCTGAGAGAAATGTCTAGGGGTAACCAACAAGAAAACAAAATCTTACAAATGCAAGCAAGTGGATCTTACTAACAACTCATAAGAATCCCCTTCCCCATATCCTCTGGATAAGAATGCAGCATGGCTAACAGACTTGGGGCTTGCAAGATTCTAAGTAGAAAACTCACCTTTCCTGGCCAGATTTAATTTTAAATGGTTGCCTAACATTTTGACTGACAGTTTACATAAACCATTTGCCTACTATCAGGCATTTAGGTTGTTTAGGGTGTATAAGGTTTAAATTGAGTGTAGTCTCTGTAGGAAGACTATTTAAATTTATATTTCAGTAACATTACAGGCTTGCTGTGTGATTATGAAAGTTACTTAGCATTTCTGTGCTTCGGTTTCCACAAATGTGAATGGGTCTAACAATAGTACATATTTTATAGGGTTACTGTGTATATTAAATGAATTAATACATATAAAATACTTAGAAGAATTCCTGAAATATAGGAAGGGCTCCAATAAATGCTAATTTTTTATATCATATCCCCAATTTTTTGCTTATACAACAGTTATGACACACACCTAGATTAGAATTGTAGTGGAATAATTAAATCACTGAATCAAATATTGTACATAATAAGCATTGTACATAAAATTATTTTCTACTGTAAAATAGTTTGTAAATTATAAACTATAGAGAAACTTGCAGATGGTGAAAAAATCTTTTTGTTTTCTTTTTAATTGGAGGGAAAATACACAAAAATGGCAAGTAGTTACCTCATCCTATGCTCTTAAAACTTCTGTAATATTTGAGTTCATGCTTTACTCAAATTGAGACCCAATTTTGAATTATATATTTCCATGGTTCAAAGAACTTCTGAACTTATTTACCTATTATGAATTATTTTGAATTATTATTACAAACTATTAGAAGAAAGGAGAAATATATTGTACAATGTAAAAAAAATACATTGGCACATATGCTGGTATAAAATCATGAACCAATAGATATGGCCAAGTAGAAATACAAATACAAATCCTCTTGGGAATAAGAAAGACCATTCACTATCTTTGCATACCTACATTAGTGACAACAGTGATTCTCACTAGGATCTTTTTTAAATGTAGATTTTGATTCAGCAGTCCTGAAGTGGGATCCAAACTTCCGCATTTGTTAAAAAGGGTCCAAATAAAACACAAGTCATTGACTTACAGACCAGACTCTGAAGACACTTACCTCTAAAGCATTACTATCAACCATCAAAACTGTAGGTTCGCATGGTCCGTTTGTTATGGGCTGAGGTCTTTTTTTAAAAAAAAGATTTTATGTTTTTATTTGACAGAAAGGGAGACAGAGAAGAGAGAGAGAGAGAGTACAAGCAGGGGAAATGGGAGAGCAAGAGGCTGGCTCCCCACTGAGCAGGGAGCCCCAGGTGGGGTTCAATCCCAGACCCTGGGATCATGACCTGAGCTGAAGGCAGATGCCTAACTGACTGAGCCACCCAGGCACCCCAGGCTGAGAGCTTTAAAGTTTGTTTCCCTATGAGTTTGCCCAAATTTCTTAGAAATAGAGAATAAACATTTGAGTATCCATTTATAAATATAGTTTACAATAACTCTCAAATCACCATTTTTAAATTAGTTTTAACTGTAGAGTAGTGTAGTTTCCATGATTAATATGAAAACCCTTGTTTATCAGAATTCAACTCTTGCACCTCGCTCAAAGATGACATGAGGGGTATAGGCAAGGTTACCTAGAGAATGTCTTTACTACAGATAAACCACTTAATAAATTCAATAGTCCAAGGACACTCAAAAAACAATATTGACTTAGAGCCCATTGGTAATTCTTGGGCCACAGCCAATTATACTGGAGAACCTGCTGTAGAGGCATATTTGCACTGGCTTTGCTTTTAAACCTATTTTATTTACAGCATAAATTGAAATTACTAGGCAGTAATAAGCTTTATCTTTTTAATTTCCTTCTTTTAAGTTCCCGTCATGATTTTAGTCTCTAAAAGCTTTTCCTTTTGTTTGATTAATTAAGCAAATTTATACACCCATTTACAAGGCATTTCCCCAAGTGTTACTGGAAAAACTGAGCATACATTTTGTACTCCATGTAAAGAAGGCTGGAATTATAAAGGATCCATCTAAATGATACATAAAATTTCCCCTTTACAATTAATATGCACACAAAGAAAACGGCAGCTAGCAGGTTAGTACTGATTTGAGTGCTTTCCCTGGATCCATCATTTTCTCAAAACCAAGCTCTGGCGGATCCTGCTCTTAGATAATTAAACAAAGCTCCTATTAGGTTTAATTTGATTACATAAACTAAGTATTTTCACTTTGTCTCTAGTCTGATGACAACTTGTATGAGGAAATGGAAAGTAAGGTAAATTCAGTTTGCTGCAATTTAACTTTATGAACAAAGGAAAATCACATCTGTAGTTTCTTGTTATTGGAATGTACCTCTTTTGGCTTCCTAGCTGGCCCCAGTTTGGGTAAGAAAGGTGCCTGAGTTTGAATGGTTTAATGTTGTTTGTCAGTTCATGGGTAGGGATTTTTTGCTGTTGTTGACAAAGCAATGAGACAATAGATAAAAGTGGCTCCTTCACTCTTTTTAAAAAATTTTTTTAGAAAGATTTTATTCATTTATTCATGAAAGACAGAGAAGGGGGGGGCATAGACACAGGCAGAGGGAGAAACAGGCTCCATGCAGGGAGCCCAATGTGGGACTTCAGGATCACATCCTGGGCCGAAGGCAGGCACTAAACTGCTGAGCCACCCAGGGACCCCTCCATTCTTAATCATAAAAGAGTAAAAAATCCAAAAGTTTAGGGAAAGAAAGTTAAGATATTATCATGTGGACCAGGAAAATATGAACCAAAAATTCATGCAGTTTCTGCAACCATTCCCTTTCTTCATGGTCATTTTTTTTCTTTCTTTCTTTTAGTGTATAAGATCCCTTGCTGTTCCACAAACGTATAACACTAACCGGGGGGGGGGGGGGGGTGGGGGGGGGAGGGATAAAACAAAAACATGACTTAGCTCTCTCTTCAGTGTGTGGTTCTGTCTAAAAGAATTGGACCCAAACTTAGATTTTGACTTTTATTTACTCTGCTCTCATAGACAAAACTCAGGGAAATGACCATGGATATCATCTGGGGATTTTAACCTATAGGTGGATTAGGCAACAGAACGATGCCATGTATGAACAGACTGCCTTAGAATGCACTAAAGTGTATGTTGGAAGAACCTGACTTAAAATTTTTATAGAAAAATGGCTGTCACTTCCAAACTTGCAGCATTAGCTAATCTGTATATTTAGAAGAGGAAGCAGCTATGAAGCTCTAGAAAGAAGAAGGAATTTAGAGACACTGACCAGGCAATGCTGTCCTGCCTGGGTATTCCTTCTGCCCCAAGAATCTCCACCAATTACCATCACCACCACCATGCTGCCTGCGGATTTCCACATCACAGAAATGCATTCTAGTTTTTTCCTTGACAAGAGATCCTCTTTCCAACGTGAAGATACACTTTGGAAGGAAAAAGGAGTCATTGGTCCTTGCACTTATTGAAGTGATTTTGTTCATTTAGGTGTCTATCTCCAAACATCAGAGATTGGTCACATCCATTAGGTGAAAGTTTAACTTCACCTGGTCTAGAGACCTGTCTAGAGATGCTATTAGAAAATCAAGCACTCTTCAATGGGGCAAATATTCAGGATTTATATAGCTTTGGGGAATGCAGAACCAGGAAATTTCCAAACCAATATGTTCCTATTTCAAAATTGTGCCTAAAATTTCTCCTAGAGTAGGAAGGAGACAGACTACATCCTTTTCTCCCTTCTTTTTCTCTTTCCTCCTCTTTCTGTGCCTTTGACCTCTACTTAGACTAAAACCAAAAATTATAGTTCTAGTTACTTATGGGTTCGATAGGCATCAGCTACCTGTACTAAAAATCTAACTCTACATATAATGTTTCCTTGGAATTATGTTTTGTCTAAGGGTTATCCAGGTTATGGTGGAGTCTGAAGTATGCAGATGTTTGATGCTTCCTCTTAAAGAAAGAGAATGAAAATACATAATTACGCACAAAGTGTATATCTATTTAAAATAAAAATCAAATCACAACACACTATTAGAGGCTTGTAGATGCAGGTCCTTTTATTTTCTACCAAGTTTTTTAGGAAATTTATCAGAATAATTTTCATAAGAAGGTATCCTGATTGATGTCTCTTCCCCACTTAGAACTCTCCACAAATAATCACAACTACCAGAGACCCAGGGAAGTTAGGGGCCCTGAAGCTTGAGCTTCTTTAGCTTGATGCTAAAACCACCTGTTTATCTTATCCATATCCTTTCAGAATGAACTCATTTTCATCTCTTTTAATAGAATAAAAGGATAGACAGCTTCGGAGGCATAGATTATTGGGGTATTTATTTTTAAGAAGTCTGAGCTTATATAATACTAGTACCGTTAATTGCTCTATATATTTTTTAAATGTCCATATTTGCTAAGAAAAAATATTTAGTATCATTACCATATTATTTCACTTATTCTGAAGTATTGAAATACTTACCATTCTACATTCATTAGATTGCTTGCCATGTTTATCTAATATAGGTATAATTATCTCTATAGAGTAGAAAAGGTAAATACGATATAACACCTGTCTGTAATTAAACATATGTCCAATCCAGCTATGTTCCTTCAGTGTCTTAATATAGTTTGGAAATGTGGGAGATGCACATGACTGTTCATTTTCTTCAAGACCTTTCCAACATCTCAAAACTACATTAGTAATTTGAGAAATAAAACCTCTAATATCACATATCACATATAGTATTTTAGTGGCAAGTTTTTCACACTTCATCATTGAACCAGGATCCTGTCACCCTGTGAAAAGATAGCAAAATTGCCTCCACTGGTGAGATTTGTAAATTGGAGCCGAGTGTGAAGGTAACATGATGAGAAAAGCACATTAACCAACCCAGAGTTCAATACAAGATTAACACTTCAGCCTAGATGTGTATGAGAGGTTGCTAACACAAACCAAAGATTCAGAATTTAAGACAAGGAGCTTTCGATTCCTCAGTTCCATCGTTAAAAACAATTTCTGATGAGAAGGATAACCTGTCTTGCATCTGAATTCAAGATAATTTTTTCATGGATTTCAAAATAGAATGTGAAACCGATTCATCAAGCTACTCCAGGGGGCTGGGTCTCCATTTATGAAACAAAGATTAGAGTTAAGGTGAGGCACAGGAAGGTTATCACCTGGAGGAGCCGAGAAGAACGTGGCCTTCACCCTCCACATATGTGACCCAATCCATGCCTTCATTATTGAGCACTCTCAGAGATTTCAACTGCAGACAAGCTTTCCCCAATTCCCCTATGTCCAGGTTAGCTATAATGGCTCCCAACGTCAGGTTCTTTATTCACCTAGCAGTTCTTTCTTCTGTGAAAAAAAAATCAATCTATATACCATACTTTTCTTTTGCCACCTCCAAGCCTTGTTCCCTCAATTCTCTCTTTGTGTTTTTATTTTTTAAGATTTTATTTATTTATTCATGAGAGACACACACAGAAAGAGAGAGAGAGGTAGAGACACACAGACGAAACAGCAGGCTCCATGCAGGGAGCCTGACCTGGGATTCAATCCTGGGTCTCCAGGACCATGCCCTGGGCTGAAGGCAGGCACTAAACTGCTGAGCCACCCGGGCTGCCCTCTCTTGGTGTTTCTAAAGATCATGCAATTCGTAGTAGTTGAAACTTTTTTTCTATTTATTGCAGGCTAGATGCTGTGCTGAAAGCTTTATATTTATAATCTGATTTCAATCCTTCTGTACCTCTATGATTTTAGTACTGGTTTTACCCCATTTTTCAGATGTGGAAGTTATCTGCCTTTTCTTTTGCCTTGTTCTGAATCTGCGCCTCTATGTAGATGTATTCCTCTCCATTAAACATAGGCAAATCCTTTTCCTCTTTTCTTTCTTTACCAAAGTTATGTGCTCCTGTTTCTTACTTCACCATGAATTAAGATACCTTCAACTCTAACTCTTCTCCAGGCTACCTACTTATTTTTCCCCTCTTTGGGGAAATATATATATATATATATATATATATATATATATATATATTAGAATAGCCATTTCTATATATCTTCCATCACCAGTTCTTAAACTCTGTTGCACTTTGACCAACTGAATCTGGTTCAAGGCCCACTCTATAAGATTACCTACCACTACTGCTAAGTCAAATGGTTCTTGTTTAGTTCCAAGATCATTAACTTCTCTATGTGAAATAATATCTCAACTTTAACATGGTTAAAAATGTAGACTCTTGAACTAGAAATCTCATAGTTATCTGCACTTCTTCACTGCCTGTAATTAGCTTTTTTTTGCTGTGTAACAAGCTGAGTTGTCTAAATGTTGGCACATTTATTATTTCATATTTCTTGTGAATCTAGAATTTGAGCATGGCTAACCTAGGTCCCTTGTTTGGGGTCTTATGATGTGGTAATGAAGGTGTCAGCCAGGGCCTCACGTCACATTTGAAGCTCAGTGGGGGGAAGATTCATTTGAAACTCAGATACATTGTCAGTTCCTTGAGGCTGTAGGACCAAGGGCTTGAATTTCTTACTAGCACACCTTGTAACTTTAACTAATCAGTAGTACCTGAGGAGAAAGTCAATCTGTATTGATAATAACATTACTATTATTTAGCTAATATTTATAAAGCCTTTTATATGTGCCAGGGCAGCTCTAAATTCTTTTGTTTTAACATATTTAATCATCTCAGAAATCCTATTGACATAAAATAATATTCTTTCCTCTACATTATAGATGTAAAAATTGGTACAGGAATAAGTTAAGAGAATTGCCCAAATTCATATAATTAATAAATAATAGAACCAAAATAATAATTTTTTTGAGTGAAGAATCCACATTTATGACCACTCCATCATAACAAATTTCTTATGTAAGAATTTATTCTTTTTTAAATTTGGAAAAGTGGAAGGAAGGCTTAGAAGACAGTTAATTATTTAGTTTTACACTGAAACTAGAATTCATTAAGCAAATATTTCATTTTATTTCATTTCTAATCCTACTAAACTTTATATCATTAATAAAATCTAGCCAGTCATTAATGCTGAGAAGTACTACGTCTTTTCCTCACACATTTGAATACACCAATCTTAGGGAAGATGATTCAGTCAAGAAGAGACCCATACTTAAGATAAAAGAAATGGGTATAGCCAAGAGTCACCCAGAACACAGATTGGTACTATTGTTATGAAAATTCTGCTTATTCAGATAGAGACTGAGGAGCCCTTTTGGATTCCCTCACTAAGTAACTAATGTTAGGGACTGTCTGTTGTCAACTGATGTTCCATCAGTATTCCTTAACCTTGCGTCCACCTTGTGTCACATTCACTTTGTTGGAGATGTCTGGACACTTGAGAATATCATGCTTTGAGAACAAGAATGAGATACCAGTGGAGATCAGCTATTGATGTCACTACTTTGATCACTGAAGTAAAGGAAACAGGTTTGCATAAAATAGACCACTCATTCAAGAGTATGGCTATCCCGTGTGTTACCTTAAATTGTCAACACCAAGTGAAAATGCTTCAGACTCTAGATCAACTAGCAGTGCAATGCACATAACTTCATAAGCTTCAATTTTCTCATTTGCAAAGAGGAAGTGAAGAATACTTAATTCAACTTAAATGTTAGCTTATTAAAAAATAGGTAAGTTAATATTTTTTTAAAGGTCCAGATCCTGGCAGCCCTGGTGGCTCAGCGGTTTAGCGCCACCTTCAGCCCAGGGTGTGATCCTGGAGACCAGGGATCGAGGCCCACGTTGGGCTCTCTGCATGGAGCCTGCTTCTCCTTCTGCCTGTGTCTCTGTCTGTCTGTCTCTCTCTCTGTGTCTCTCATGAATAAATAAATAAAATATTTAAATAAATAAATAAATAAATAAATAAATAAATAATAAAAGTCCAGATCCTGGTATCCTGACATTGAGTAAAAGTTTAATATATACTATATATTAATATTAGCCTTGTAGTATGGTTTGATAATTAAATAAACTTTTATATGCCCAACATGCTTAGTGCTTAGCTTGGTAAATTATATTTATTATTACATAATGTGGTTTAATTAGTAATTATTATTATAATTACCATATTATAAGAAACTTCTATTAGTGCTTGCTTTATAAAGGCCAAATTATATACAATCCATGCAAAAAGGCATTTCCTTGGAAGATCTTAGAAAATAAAGACTCTGTGTGGGGTACCATATATATTTGTGGAAACTTTGGTACCTTATAAAGATTGAGAAGCAACCTGAATGTTTATTACTGGATTTCAGCATGGAGATGGGACACAGAGAGGCCTTCATGGCAGTGAATTTTTCCTTAAAAGGCAATAATTAAATAAAATGTGAGGTCTCATATTTTCTATATTAGTGGAGTATTGGAAGTTTCAGAAATCAACTCTGTAATCCATATTCTTTAGTACTGAATATAATTTGGCACCAACTGATAGGAGTTTTATGAATAAAGTTAAACATCAATTAGGATACTGTATGATCCCATTTAATGACAGGGATATATGGAAGAGGATATCCATCACCAAGGGCATTATACTCGTATTACTAGTTGATACTCTAATAAGTTTTATACTAGAAAACAAAGGAAATTATTTCAATCTGAAAAAACTTATTATCTAGCAGATGTTGCAACATACAAAATGGCTATTCTTAGTGATGTCTTGATATAGCTAACTAGTTAAGATGGATACCAAATCAAGAATCCAGCCAAAAACTACACAATTTTATTGGTGTTATTTCATTTTCCATTGAGTTTTGGAGATGAATATTCGTTTCTTGTCTATGTCTTAGAATGAAACATGAACATATTCTCTAGCTTAGTTTTAGTTGTAATATTTGTTAGGCTCCCACTCACCCAAGGCAAATTTCACCAAAAACATTGAAGACAATTGAATGACTTCCTGTTCCTCTGATGACAGATAGAATGAGCTTAGGGGTAGAAAGGGGATAAAGTAAAAGCATGGGTAAACCAAATTGGGCCCTCTTTTAGTAAGTCAGAGTTGACTGAACATCAGTCTGATAAACACAGTTGGTTCCATAAATCCTCAGAGTAGTTAAAGCATTTTATCACAGCTTATTAGGCTGTGATAAAATGTATAGTTCAGGAGATGTCCTCATATATTTTGGAAATTACCAGCACCCATTTATATGGAACCTGTACTACTAGTTTTAATTAACTGAAATCATCTGCTCGGAATTATGCTCTCAATTTAGCTCACATTTCAATCTCCATAAATTCTTCCTCAGTACTTTACTCTGTAGAATGCAAATGGGTCTGTGCCAATTCCCAGGAATGTCTAATGGCATCAGGCAATGGCTTATTGTAGAGCATTCAGCAGTCTTACAGTATGGGAGGATGCTATATGAAATAGCTTTGTTCTGTTGATTTAACCTGAAAAGTAAATAAAATTTTCTTTTACATAGAATTTATCACCTCTTGTTGCCAAAGAGTGGCAATAATTGAATCAAAGATAGTTGACTTGACCAATGGAAATATATTTTCTCCATATAGGTCATAAATTGATATTTGGTTATTTTTTATAAAATTGTGAGTGAAATTGATATTATTCTACTTAAAATATTGAATGCTTTTCTACAATACTGTATTTGATGCATTTATCTATATAGAAAGAAAATATCTTTAATGTACATAGTTTTTGCCATATCAACCTTTTTTACTTTTCATTTGCTTATGCCTTCTTTCACAAAATTTAAAATAAAATATTATTAAGAAATCTTAACATTTAAGGTGTTGCTATATGAAAAAACAGAATAAGTATATTATATTATATATGGAAATGATAATTATCAACTTTATTATAAGTTTTAAAATGCATAGTATCCAGCTTTCAAAAGAATGAAGTAGGCTGGGGTGAACTAGGATGCTAAAAGTGTTAAAAAGAAAAAGAACTTTCAAAAATTTACTGAATTAGGTGTACAAGTGATGGCAAAGTAGCTATTTGCTTCTTTCTTTACTGCATGCCCTGTCTAGTAGCTCTTCTGTGAGATATATACATGTAAGGTGTAGGAAGGAAATTTTTTTCTCTTCTCCCCTTCTAGGATCTTTGGCTGGCCTAGTACTTGAATTGACATAAAACACATGAGCAGAAGAAGAACAGATTTCAATTTCACACATTCAGAAGCTCATTAGAAATATAAGATACCCTGAAGTAATCATATCAGTCAGCTTTTAAACTTTTTAAGCAAAGAAACAATTACTTGTGAAGAAATGGCAAAAGGGTTTGGCTTGGGATAGCAAATTAATGAAGAAATAACAAAATTTGTTTATACAACCTTCTTGGCCCTGAATTCCCTAACTCTTGCAATAAGATGCAGGGAAATCACCCTTTGGGTGGGGAATTTATTCCCTGCTTTCAATGGGATAAAAGATGGTCAGAGTATCCTTCTTGTGCTGGCTGTTTCTAAAATAATTTTAAATTAAAGTAACAGGGCAGGGTGGCATATTTGGGGGCAGCTTACCCTATCAAAGGTTTTGGTTTTAATTTTACAGACTGGGAAAGCCAGAGTTTAATAGACTTTAATTGACTTGTTTCTGCATGAATATCAGGTTTCTTTTGTGACTGTCACCATTCGAAGGCTAGTTCTCTACAAACAGTAGGTGCTTAATAAATATTGCTGGTTAACTGTGTAATTAAATTGGTGGTACATATTCCTATTGCCTGTACTTCTTGGAAATAGACTGAAGGAATACAATGAACTAATTTGCATCACATGGGTGAGCACAGAGAGTGTTTAATTCAGTTTAATGTTCTTTCCAAATCGTTCAATATTTCCTTGAATTGAGTCTCTTCCCATGATCATTCAGAATGAGTAAGATACTCTCTGGGAATAAAGTGCTCATCCATGTGATGAAAATTAACTCCTTCAGAGCACCAGGGAGTTAATGGTAAATTATTTCTTCTATGGTACAAAAATGAATCAAATTGCCAATTAATCATTTCCCAGGGTATGCCAAACTACAGACTGCAATTTTTGAAAATGTCTTAGGAAGGTAATCTGTGCCTTCTTTCTAGACTGTCATCTTGCTGGGACTTAAGGGTCTTTCCCCTCTTGGTGCTTTTTGCTTCACACTCATCTAGACCACTTTTTAAGTGTGTGTGGGGTGTGTGTGTGGGTGTAATGGAGAGTGTGAATATCTTGTGGATAGGCATACTGACCAGTAGCATCAATTGGTTGCCTACTTGATAGTTTTCCCTTTCTGGCATGCTGCAAGAGCCCTGATTTCATTTCAACGTCCAAAATTTTTCAATGTCAAAATCAGAACCCTGATTTTGGGCATCAGGTAACCTAATGGCTTGAGCAAGTCATGGTGGTCTCATTCCTCTTCTTGGGGATTAGTCAATATTTGATTAGTCTTTATTATCAGAGTGACCTACTGTGCTCAGAGAATATTCCTAGGAATGAGGACTACAAGAACTATTTGACAATTCTGTTGGGACTAGATTAAAAGAAAATAGAAACAAAATGGCATACTCCAGAATAAACAAGCATATTCTAGGATATAAACTTAGTTGGAGTAAAAAAAGGAGACAGGAGAGCATAAAAGAAAGAAAAAAATGTGTAAATAGTTTTTTCTGTATTGAAGCCATTTTATATTTCAATAGCATCTGAAATAATGTGTACTCTGAGTTGTCATTCAAAGATCACAAATCCATTTTTAGATAAGTAGTCCTATAGCTAAATATTAGGAAAGAGCAATGTCATAATGATATTTCAGATGGAAGAGAAACACATTTCATAGTCCTAAGAATAGTAAAACATTCATCTGAACATCTGGTCATTACAGATGAAAAATCAGGTGTTTGCAATGTGCATTATTACATTAAAAGTCAAGGGGAAGTAGTGATTGAGAACAAAAGACTCACTTGTATGCTTTTTTACAGTCTTAGAGTCATTTAGACAGTGAATTAATGTTAGTTGACACTTAAGCATACTTTTGGTTTGTGATAAGGCCAAGTGAACAGCCCTATGGAGTGTTCACGGACTGTACTCCTGTTCATCTTGCATACAAAATGGAATGGCATTCACATCTTACTTTTATCTATTTGTGAAAAAAGGAATAACAGTAATGTCCTGTTCTTCCTTTAAAACAATCCCATATTTCTTTGCTTCTGGCTGTGTGAAATACTATTATAGTTGAAGAAGAATTTGCATAATGCTTTTGAAGGGCTTAATAGCTATAATAATTTTCATCTACTATGGAATATGTTTACAATACATAAAAAAACTGAAAAATTTTATTGTGAGAGGATTATTAAGGAGTGTCATCTAATCAGCAGAATAATGGTAATAATTGGGTAGATGACTCTTAAAGGTTTATGTTTTGCAAATAGGTTTTAGATTTTCCTTGACTGATTTGACCAATGACTCTTTTTGGAAAGATGACTTAAAAATGAGGTGTTTTTTTGAATGATTTATCTTAGCATTGGTTTGTTGTCTTCAATATGGTACCTGTTCTAGTCTTAGTGATTTTAACTCATACTGTATAAGAGAATCTCTGTAGAGAGTATCACTTTCTCTTTTTATTCTGCGTTTGATCTGTCAGGATTATGGTCTCACTCCAGAGTTCTAGGTAACTGCTAGGGATAAAAGGTTAACATGGAGATATCTCTGGCATATTTTGCCAGTATTATATAAACCTACAAGCTGATTATTCTAGAAAATTTTAATTGGTGAATTTAAAAATTTTATATTAGTCAAAGTAATTAAATCCTTTTATAAGAAAATTAATTTCCTTTTTCCAGTAATTTGTATATTAGACTTTTCTGATTATCTTCCTTCTAGATCTAACTGCTTTTAGGGAACGCAGTTTTGCATTTATATATGAAATGGTTTGTCAGCTAACTGTGTAACCTTTCTGTTATTGGCCCTATTTTCTTCATATATAAAATCAATATAGGAAGAATATGACAGAATTATTGTGATGACAGATGAGATACCATATGTGAAAGTGATTAGGACACCATATACATATACATGGTATAGTATGTAATCAGTAATATTTATTTTAAATTGATGAGATATTCCTAAATCTTTTACAAATCAACTCTACTTACTCATTTAAAATTAGTTCTTTCCATTCCAAGCATCAGTAAAAATGCTGGCATTTTTTCCCCATTTTTTTAAGCATCTCAGAACTTTTTGGAGGAATTAATGAATAAAGAATATACATAACATGTACCTAAGATAGATATGTATTTATTATTCTGAAGAATAGTTCACCCCCCAAAAAAACTTTAAAAGTCATTTAAAGACCTTTATTCAGTTTTGCTGTAAATGACTCTACCCCCAAAAAAGATTTAAAAGATGTTGTGTATTGATTTTAGAAGCTGTTGAATTTTGTGAGCAATTGTGTTTGCAGTCAGTGTGTAAATAAACACCACGTCAGAATTCTATATTGTACGTGTAAAATGCAGACTTTATCGTTTATCCACACATGAAAGTGTGCAGAATTCAATGCCACAGAATATAGAAGGCACACACATCCCACAATAAGTAATGCTACAACCCAAAAACCTAACAAATGATTCATTGTAAGCGGTCTTGATTAGTGACAAGTTTGCAAAAGGGACATGTTTCCTATCCAATGCCATAAAAGCTGCTACCTAAGTAAAATTATTATTTTTTTTTTAGTAAAATTATTTTTAATGGATTTTTACATACTTTATTCTTTCCTCCTTTCTTTTCCCTTTATTTATTTAGATGCATTGCCACATATTTTATGGAGGCATTGATTCTTTCTAGAAATAATGCTTAGACATTTTTAATAGCAAGTCTAGTTAAGACTTTAAATGCATTGACATAAGAAGTTCCAAATCTACTTGCTGTATACCTTGTAGGATCATTGCTGTTCCTTCTGGTCGTTTGCATTTGGCAGCAACAAGACAAATGTTGCCATAAAAGGATGCTCCGTGTAGCACACCACCCATTTCAATGAATGTAGTATGTGTTTATTTGAAATAAAGATCTCCTTGGTTTCTTGTTCTATGCTATGATGGCTCTGAAAAAGCAACTCTATTTCTCTTGAGGTGCAGTCTTACTTCAAAGAGGATTGAAGTGGCTTTTGAAAATATGACTTGTAAGATATCTTTGGGAGAAATAGGGCTGTGCAAATAAAATTACATAAGAAATATAATTTCAGGAAATAAGCTACTTTATTGTATGGAATAATGCTTGCACAGTAATATATACAACTTATACATTTGTTTAGACATGATCTTCCATGTGTTTTTTTAATAAATAACTCAATTGTCTCCATGCATTATATATAAATATAACTTAAAAATTATCTCAAAGACTTGTGTGTCTCATTAATGCCTATTGCTCTCATTGCCCTAAACAGTGCCTGGAATATTGTAGCACTTTATTAATATTGTTGGAATAAATGAATAAATGAACTTTCATAGTAGATCCAGGGCTATCCATTTTAGGGGAAAAATAAATGTTTTCAGGTTGAAATTGCCTACATAAATGTGTGTATTTGCCAAACGAGTATGTTAATTGTTGAAACAGGGGAAGAAGTATAAGAACTTTTTTCTTAACTTCCTACTTAAGGGCAGGCCAAACATGTTTTTCCTTTAAGAGAAAATTCTCTGCATTGACCAAACCAAAGTTCTCAAACTTTAGACTGCATAAAAATTATCTGGAAATTTATTTCTTCATATATATGTATGCATATATATTTTACTTCTAACTGTAAATGATTTAACAAAAATGAAACAAATATCTGTTTATCCATTCCCAGCTTAAGATACAGTTGGTCACTTTGAGGCCCCTTTGTGGCACACCATATGGCATCCCTAACAGATGTAATGATTATCTGGAGCTCTGTGTTCATCATCACCACTGATTTCTGTATGATTTATCTAGTATGAATGCACATGGTAGGCAATCAATATTTACTGAATGAGTGCACAAAGGTGCATATATACATTATTACTTAGATTTTCCAGTTTTGATCTTCTATTAAACCATCCATATGTGTTTTGATTCAGTAGATGTGGGATGGAGTTCAGGAACCTGCAATCTTCAGGTGATTCTGAGGTAGGTGGACTCTGGGCCACTTTAACAAATACTGCATCAATCTATCTATTTATTTTTAGATCTAGGAATAGAAACATAATGATCCCCATAATGAATGGAGATGTAGATAATTCTAGGACATCAGTCTTCTATCTGTTTTAACAAAGACTGCCAGTTTGTGAGACCATGTAGTTTACAGTGTTTAAAACACAAGTTCTCTGCTGTACTAGCCTCCTCACATTCCACATTGGTAGGAACTATATGTACTAGTCAAATCATGTGATTCCTACATGAATTCAAACATTATTTATTCTTTAAGTCAATATAAATCAGTATAATTATAAACTCAGAATGGGCAGTCACTATAAACTGTTGGGCATATCCATTAATTTAGTCAGCAAATATTTGTCTCCCTACTGTGTTACGTATCACTGAACATAACAGACTGAAATCCCTGCCATTATAGAGCATACATTATCATGGGGAGAGAAAAACCAATACACAAAATATATATGTAAATTATACACTGTGTTAAAAATGATGATTAGTGTTACTTGGAAAAATTAATTAGGGACAGAATATAGAAGCACAGTGGTAGTGATACGGAGTTATTATTTTAAATGTGGCAGAGGGTATTTAGAAAAGTTCTCACTAAGATGAAATGTTTACAATAACCAGAATGAAATGAGAATATATATGTAATTCTTCTAGTACATATGCAAATATACATGAATGTCTTTCTTTAAGTAATTTGATGGAAACCACATACACTACTCCCCTGCAGTTAGAAGAAGGAGAGACACAGATTTTCTTCTTTCCAAATGACACCAATTGCATTATCAGAAATCAGAAGCTTCTTAAGCAGCCAAACAAGTTGGAAGTGACTCCCAGAGACTCTCAATGTCCTAGCAGCTAGGATAAAACTAAATTTGCATTTGGTATAGTCTAACTTTACTTTATGAACTACAGTAAATAAATCCATCAAGGGTCCCTTAGAAGTATATTTTACAGCTTAGGAGCTCAAAATGAGGCAGTGCTACTCACAGTCATATGTTCTTGAGAAGTCAACTGAGATTTCAGCTCTTCCAAAAATGACCTCAGTTGGACCCTTCCCAAGCTGAGTGGTACAGATCTCCTTGAGACTAAATCCTGGTTGGCAGAGGAATAGCCTCCTTGCTCCCTTATTCATGGCAAATTTTGCTATTAAGTCACTATGATTTTTGCCACAGATAGAGAGACTAGATCAAAATTCTTCTTAAGTTAGAATACTGGGCAGTCAGTATCAATCTAGCTGAGATGACTTTTAAAATAAAAGAAATATCTTCAGTCAATGGGGAATAAGGTGTTTTTTAAAAATTGATTCTATCTGTAGGTCCCCTACTGTTCACCTCCATGTGGACAAAAGATCCTCCAAGTGGGCAAAAATAAAATTCAACTCCTTCATTTCCATAACAGAATGTGAACTTGCTGCCAGACCATCTGGTATCTTTTCAATCAACATAGATGTGTGTGTGCCAGGTATTAGCCCCAGAACTCAATCTTGCCATAGCTATTATTTACCTCCAGGCAAAATACTGTTGAGGCAAATGCTTCTCACCAATATGGATCTAAAAGACACGGTACTAACTCATCTATTTAGGTAAATTCAAGTTACAGCACTAAGAAACAATGTACTTGGGCTTACTTCTCCTTAGCATGATTTGTTGCAATTCATTTTCTCAACAGTTTTCCAATTTCACCGATATATGTCATAGCTGAATGATGACATGTCCCATCTTTTCTACAGGTATTAAATACCTTGTTATTCAGTACTTTTTATGTATGATACATTATTTCTAAGGTTAAAGACTAGAAAATGTTTATTTCCCCTGAAAGCTAATTCTTTTCCTTTTAAATGACAAGAAGACATGTTATTTCAGTTTGCCTCTTACCTTGGCAGCAGCAAATTTCAAACTTAAATTTAATTTTAAGTTTCTGTAAAAGTCTCCTTCATATTTTGTGATTTAGTTCTCACTTTTCCTGCTGGCTACTTGTCTCTACATATAAATATATTATTTTTTTAAAAGGGTGTTATTTATTTATTTGAAAGAGAGAGAGAGGGTGAGAGAGCACAAGCAGGGGGAGCAGCAGAGGAAGAGGGAGAAACAGGCTTCCTGCTGAGCAGGGAGCCTGATGCTGGACTCCATCCCAGGACCTCGAGTCATGACCAGAGCCAAAGGCAGATGCTCAACTGACTGAGTCACCCAGGAGCCTCTTGTCTTCAAGTATTGAAGTATTTTCTTCAAGTATTGTGTGAAAAATGTGAGTTTTATTTCAGATATCTCCAATATATATAGAAGAAAGCATATGTGTATTAGAAATTTGTAAGTCCAGATAGACTTTGCTTTGTGAATACCTGTAAAGGGTACCATCATAATGGGTATGTGGCGCTCTTGTTTCTATTTTCTTGTCTAGGCTGCTGTAGACAAAGTAATCCTGTGACTGCTGTCAGTGCATAGGCCTGTCCCTCCTTAAGGATTGCCCTTAACATCTGGACATTACCTCGCCTCAAGCTCAGTCCTTCCTAGAGGAGAGCTCCTAGTCAATCACAGGTTGCTGCAAGGATATGAAAGGCTCTACCATGTATTTCAGTTGGGAGCAGATGATGGCACATTTTAGCTTCAGAACTCCATGTGCAGTCAGATGAGTCCTCACTTGCAACCTCGTGGCAAATCAGCTTTTCTCTCTGCTCTATCCTGTCCAGTAAATTTCTCACAGGGGAATCCCCCAAGTATGGCTAATAAACCTACACACAAGTCCATATCTCAAAGACTCTCGCCAGGAAGCCCAACCTAAGTTTCCATCTCAATTTTTCACTTCCATTTTTTGTTTGGTTTGGTTTTGTTTTTTAAAGACACAAAAAGCCTTTCCTAGACAATGACAAGCCTAAATGCAAAACTGATGAGTTAACTCAGATGGTGAATGGTGTGAGTTTTTGAGTTCAGTATGCTGTTTTACCACTTAGTCAAGTAGTACTGCGGACCCATTAAATGAGCTTAACCAAGGTGTTACCCATAATTTCTATCAATCTATTAATCTTTTCAAAGCAATTTTCAGGATTTATATAGGATGTTAGCAGACACTAGAAATCATTGTAATCATTTTGTTTGTTTTGGCTAGCCCTTTAAAGCCAAACTATGACTGGCTACTGAATATGTGAAGATGGACAGTGACTACTATAAATTTTTTATAAAATTGTAGAGAAGATTTTCTGAACACATATAAAATTCTTCTGTTAATATAATGTATATGTGATAGCATTATATTAATCTTTGAGGCAGGAAAACTGATTGTAAATTTAAGAAATTACACTTTTGTTATATTTCTAATCCCACAGCAATCTTTAAAGTGACAACTTAGCCATTAATTATTGTTTACAATTGATGAGTAAAATTATTCATCCTAAATGGACTTTGCATGTTTTAGCAAAATGTGGCGTTAAAGCAAATTTATCTAAGATGAACAATGTATTCATGTCACACGGGATATTATGCTATTCCACCATTCATTTTGAGAGGAAAAATTTTAAAGAAAATAATTTTGACACTTAAAGTTTAAAGATATATATTTTTTCAATTACTAGTGCTTGAGATATTTGCTCAGTTTATGCATCAATTTTTAAAAATATTGTTTACATTCTTGACAAATAGTGATTAGTTGGCAAAAATTGGTACAATTCTACTAACATACTTTTATCCAAGAAATAATCTTTGAAATGAATGTAAAAGTTATGTATCATTATGATTTCACCATACACGTCAGGTTGCTGGCAACTTCAATATGCCTCTGACTGTAATATCTTTAAACAATTACATTTCCTTCCTTTATTACTTTTATTAGTCAATTAATATAAGTCCTTTATAGAAATAATGGCAAATAAAGATAAACAATATTTATCTATCAAACTATCCTGAAATGGAATTGCATTAAACATATTTTTTTAAATCTTATGGTGAAATATTTGACATACACAGAAGACCTGTGAGAAAAAATGATAGAATTGTGCCCTTCAGATTTTTTTGAACAATGAAACCAAACAGATATAACTGAAGCTTCTGTATGTTGCCTTTCCTGTTTTTCTTCTTTCCTTTCCTTCCCAGTGTTAATCATTATTCTAAAGATGATGTCTGTCTTGCTTGCTTATGTTTATTACATATCTGTAAGTGATATGTGGTGACATTTTGCATATTTTTATGTTTTGCACCAGTGCTTTCATATTATTAGCATCATTATACAACTTTCTTTTTGTCTTGTACTGTTTTATTTTGGGATTTTATTTCTTTAAGTGCATGTAATACCTACTGCATTTAACCTAACATTAACTGTGTTCCATTGTATAAATATGCTACCATTTATCCGTTCTCCTAGGATAGTTTCTTGTATCTGTCTTGTCATTGTTGTTTGGAGTCTGTGTGTTTAACAAATAATACTATAGATCCTTTTGTATAAGGTATACATGTGCTAAATTTTCTCTTGAAACATTGGGTAAATACCAGGAAGAACAGTTATAGAAGATAGACTCTGACATTTATTAGATAATATAAAATTAAGAAACAGGTTTTTCTGTATTTATATAACCAAAGTAAGATTATAAAACTACTGGTTTCCTAATACGTATTTCTTATAGAATCCCAAAGGCATGCATTTTGTATTTCTGGTTTCTTCTATTCTTCTAAACACAGCATTTCTTCTATTTCTGATTCTTAAAGAATGTTTATACACCTGCTATGACTTAATCTTTCCGTTATTATTGACTATCATTCCAACATTAGTTTTATTTATTTTGTATTTGTTTACTTTTATGTAGTGACTCATTCTGATTGGGACATGTTCTTTGTGTCTCTTCTTTCTCTCTCTTTCTGCCTTCTCTTTCTCCTCTCTCATCTCCCCTTCCCACGGTCGTCCCCTTGTGACTCCCCCCATTTTCTCTACTCTCTTTCTCTCTGGATCAGCCTTAGATTGCAGTTCTACAGTTTTCACCTTCCAGGATTGTCATTCAAAAACTAGTTTTTATATTTCCACTCAGGGATGACATCAGAGAAACCAGTCACCTAGCAAAAGGATTGACTCAATTTTCTCAACTTTATCATTTCTATTCTTCTGCCTGCACCTCCACCCCAAGGCATACCCTTTCATTTTACTTGGTACCCCAGGCAGCCACTGGAAGATGTTTCTCTCTCTCTCTCTTTCTCTCTTTCTCTATTTTCCTGACTCATTTTAAAGTGGAAGAACCTTAAACAGATCTCAGTTTCAAGCACTAAGCCTCGCTTTGGTTCTCTTATCTCGCTCAGGACACTTTGATTTCCTTTATCTCAACATGAACCAGGACCCAGTAAACCCAGAGCTTCAGGCTTGCTCACTATTTGAGATTTATGTTTTGGTATATGCAAATATTTCTCTTCTTTTTGAGCTCAATGATTTTATTTTTAAGATTGTATTTATTTATTTTAGAGAGAGAGAAAGAGAGAGCACAAGCAGGGGAGTGGCAGGCGTAGCCCCAATGTGGGGCTCAATTCCAGTACCTTGGAATAATGATCTCGGCTGAAGGCAGACATTTAACTGACTGAGCCACCCAGGTGCTCCCAGTGATATTTTTTTAACTTTCTATTTTATAATTTCCCTATTATTGCTAAGCTTTGGCATAGGAGGTGAAAGAGAAGAAAAATTATACATTTACAATACTATCTTTATTTTACATGATTCTGATACCTGTTTTTCAGTTTATATGTCATAAATACACACATTTCAATATACCTACAATTGTATTACTCTTTAGGTGACTCTGTAATTGACCTTCGTATAGATGTACCATATTCTATTTATTTAAATAATTCACCATACACTGATATTTATTATTTCTTTCCACGTTTTTGTCACTATAAAACACTGCAGTGAAGACTTTGTAATATACGTCTTTTATACATTTGTTCTATTCTTTTCTTAAGACAAATTCCTAGAGGTAGAATTTGTAGATTAAGGAGGCATACCTTTGGGGGCACCTGTGTGGCTCAGTCATTTCACCATCCAATTCTTGGTTTCGGCTCAGGTCATGATCTCAGAGTCATGGGATCTAGCCCCAGGTGGAGCCCTGCACTCAGTGGGGACTCTGCTTGAGATTTTCTCTCTCCTTCTCCCTCTGCCTCTCTCAATGTACTTTCTCTCTCTCTCTCTCTAAAATAAATGAATAAATCTTAAAAAAATAGAGTTGCATATCTTTGATATTGGAAAATAAAATGTAGAAAAAGTTTTCATAAGCACTGTTTTATCTTTAAAACTGGAAAGTAAAATTTAGAAAAAACTCATTTCCTTATAACTAAATCATTATTTGTTATTCAACCTCAGGAAAAAAAAAAGTGCTGTTATCAGTATCAATTAATCAATTAATAAAGTTTTGCTCAGCACTGCATTATATTTTATGCATAAGAAAATAGTTTTTGAACTTCTAGATTTCCAGGATTTCTTTATGTTCTCAAAAGTAATTGAGAGCACCAAAGTACTGTTTTTAATGTGGATAATATCTAGCAATATTTATCATATTAAAAATGAAAACTGAGAGGTTTTTAAATTATTTACATACTAATTCAGTTCAAAATAAAATAAACAATTGCATTGTATGTTAATATAAATAACATTTTCTAAAATGAAATTTCTATTTTCCAAAATAAAAAATAATTAACATTAAAAGCAGCCTTGCTGTATATATAATTATCTAAAATCTTTAATATCTAACTTACTAGAAAACATCTGGATTCTCATAACTGTTTCTGCATTCAGTCTGTTGTGAAATTTGGGTTGAAAAATGTGAAGAAATCTAGCCTTTCACAATAGAGAGTTGAAAAAGGAAAAGTGTGTTTCTAGCTTTTTCCAATTAACTGGGTACTCTATTGCTATACTAAACTCAACATGTAGTAGTTCTTAAATGTAAGTTGCAGTCTGAAACCTGAAACCAAATGAAAGAAACAATTTGTTGTGTTAAATCTATTGTTTTATTTTCACTTTGAACAGATTTTGGAATATCATCTACAGGTCATTTAAGGAAGACTGCATATCTTGCAAATGTTGACACACTGGATTATGATAACAACAACAACAACAAAAAATCACATTTGTTACTATCACACCAACTCATAGGAAAAATCTTTAGTATCAGAAAGTTGTCAAACTCACATTCCTGGATACAAGTGCTCCAAAATTATAATTTATACTCCAAATTTCAAATTTTGGCAAACATTTGAAAAAACAAATATTGACCAAAAAATACTATCAGTTGTTCTATGTAAAGTTATGACTCATTTTCTTTTCTTTTTTTTTTAAGATTTTATTTATTTATTCATGAAAGGCACACAAAGAGAGTCAGAGACATAGACAGAGGGAGAAGCAGGCTCCCTATGGGGAACCTCATGCAGGACTCGATCCTAGGACAACAGGACCATGACCTGACCCAAGGCAGAGGATCAAATACTAAGCCACTCAGGCATCCCATGGGCTCATTTTCAAAAAATATTTCTGTTAAATTTCCAGGTTTGAGTAGCTATAGTTCATGGGTTCTTTCAAATGAAAATGTTATTCCAAGAAAAGATGGCTAGATTTTAGTTTGAAATTGCATGTGTGCTTTTCCATGAGATAACCAATGTATTTCAGTATGCAGAAGTGCTTTATGTGTACTTTCCCTTTCATCATACAGCATGAAAGATAATCACTGAGCCAAGATATGGAGAATGTATTGAAAAACAGTCACAAGACCTTGGGAAGACCAGTTAGAAAGCTTTTGCTGTAATCTGGGCAGAACATGATAGCTTTGAGCAGGAGAAGAGAAGAATTTTGAGAGATCTTCAGAAGTTAAACTTGTCAAGATTTGGATGTTTGGCTATGAGATTGTGGGAGAGGGCCATGTCAAGGATGATTTTCTCATTTCTGGCTTTGGCAGTTGGGTAAGTGGTGGTACTCCTGAGATAAAAAATATGGGAGAGTGAGTGAGTTTGGGAGAGGTGGGGGAAAGGGAGATGTGATGAGTTTGTAGAGAAGGAAAAATTTTTCCTCAACCCTCTTAGGGTCTCTGGATGGGTCTGAAAATCAAACTGCCAAAGACAAAGACAGTTTATTAAAGAAATTGCAGATTAACAGATTATTTGACATGGGAAACTTCAGAAGGAAGTAAAGACCCAAAAAACAGAACTATGTACTTTTGTGCTAGGTTTGATGAAGAGTGAGCAGTTATGGAAGAATATGACAGGTTAAGGAGTAGGGGGTATGTCAACACTAAAAATAAAATGGTCGGTTATTTTACAAGCAAAAAATGAATTTATTTGGGAATAGCAGAAAATTGTTATTTGGAGCAAGCAAACTATGGCAAACCATAGACAAGTCTGAGGAGACAAAGGGAAGGTAAGCTTTTATGGGGTTTTAAGAAAAAAAATGGTGAATGTTGTTCTTGACAAAGTTCAATGGAGAAAAACAAGAATTTGAGGTTGTGGGGCTGCCAGTGCTGGTTAGAGTGTTATGGCAGGAGCAGGGAACAATCTTCCTTCTTTTTCTTAAAAGTTAGAGATAAAATCCCCAAGGGGAAAATATCCTCCCTTGTCAAAATAATTCTTACCTTCCTTCTTCCTGTTGGTTACTTACACAGGCTGCAGTGAGTGGTACAAGCTTGAGAGCGACCCCTTCAGGGTTTCTTGAAGCTGTTTCCAATGAGGTTTCCTTTACTCATATTCAAAGGTAATTGTAGTATATGGGAAGGTTTAGCAAAGCATATTAGGATTCTTCTTGGCATTCCTTTGCCTTCAGAGGTATGAGTGCTTCTTTCTTCCAGATGTAAGGAGGGCACATCTCACATGAGATGGACTGTTTCAGGGAAGAATGGTGAGATAGAAAGAGGAAGGGGTGAGTATACTAAAAACAAACAAACAAACAAACAAACAAAAAACAAACAAACAAAAAAAAAAACAGGACATTTTTATGAGAAGAAAGGAAAATAGGAAGCCCAAGGCCCAGCTTCCCACAGATGATGACCTAAATTGGGTGGCTCACAGGTAAATAAATATTCATTGAACAGAAGTAGATGAAAACTCAATCTTGGGCTGAAAGTTCTTTTACTCAGATCAGAATGTAGATGCTAGAGATTCCACACAGCTGAAATTGCTAGGGGATGACACTCTAAACCACTCCCACAGTCTCACAATCCTTGTGAGTTTGGTGGATTTAACCCCAGATGCAATTCAGACGTCATATGGCCATAAACACAAATCTGGATTCTTAGAGTAAATGACATTTTATTTTTGTTTCTCCCCCTCTCTTCTCCTTGCCTGTTCTGTTTTTTTTCCTTCTAATTATTTTTGACCGAGCTCCCCAAAATACCCTAGTTTTGATCAATTCTAAGAACATTAGCTTCTATTCAGTTGAGTGTATGACCAAATGTGCAGACCTTGGGGGAGAGCAAATGGCTAAGAAATTCAATATGGTAATGA